>NC_079884.1:12461061-13086061 GCF_029227915.1 Hydractinia symbiolongicarpus
CGTTGCACAGATGTCGTTGCACAGATGTCGTTGCATCGATGTCGTTGCATCGATGTCGTTGCATTGATGTCGTTGCATTGATGTCGTTGCATTGATGTCGTTGCATAGATGTTGTTGCATCGATGTCGTTGCATCGATGTCGTTGCATAGATGTCGTTGCATCGATGTCGTTGCATCGATGTCGTTGCATCGATGTCGTTGCATAGATGTCGTTGCATCGATGTCGTTGCATCGATGTCGTTGCATCGATGTCGTTGCATCGATGTCGTTGCATCGATGTCGTTGCATCGATGTCGTTGCATCGATGTCGTTGCATAGATGTCGTTGCATCGATGTCGTTGCATCGATGTCGTTGCATCGATGTCGTTGCATCGATGTCGTTGCATCGATGTCGTTGCATCGATGTCGTTGCATCGATGTCGTTGCATCGATGTCGTTGCATCGATGTCGTTGCATCGATGTCGTTGCATCGATGTCGTTGCATCGATGTCGTTGCATCGATGTCGTTGCATAGATGTCGTTGCATCGATGTCGTTGCATCGATGTCGTTGCATTGATGTCGTTGCGTAGATGTCGTTGCATCGATGTCGTTTTTACCTCTGCATATCATGCAAAAGGACAAAGGAACTCGATGTATTATCGATTATATGCATAAAATACCAGTGAATTTTATTGGTGATACGTTCTCAGCGAAGAATAACTAATGGAAAATTAGAATCTATAAAAACATCCTGCTTCAAACATCAAATAGAAAGCTTCCTGTGTTATATCTTTATTTTTCTGCATTATATAACGTAATTGTCCCCGTTAAGAATATTACCGACTTTTTTGTTTCCTTTTTCTTCTTAGTAAATTATAACGAAATGTTTAATGTGAGCGTGAATTAAATAATGTGTAAACAACGCGCAAGCACTGTCCAGTGTTTCCCTCTTCTTCCCGATGTCCCGTTTTTTCCCAGTAATAAGAACGACACTAGCTCTGCCGTTCTACTATTTTCTTCATTCATTCAGGGAGCTTGAGTTTGAAAGTTTACTTGTACAGGGAGAGCACATAAACTTGGTCTTCATATATTCCGCTATGTAGTTTAATAAGGACAGGTAACATCTCTATTTAAAGGTGTTACCTGTCCCTAATGTTGACTTGATTAAAAAAGCAAACACGATTACTTTAAGTCAGAAAGACTGTTTTGAAATATTTACATTAAACGTAAACATTGTTGACACACTTCTGGAAAATCCTGAAATCTAGAAAAATTTTATTTTTTGATTTCTCGGGAAATCTCCTGGGAAAAGTTGTCGGTTAAACTTCTTTTCTCAATGATCAATGTAATAAATTGAATTATACAATCGCATGTCCTGTTTAGTGTGAAAACAGAAAATCTTAATAAACAGTGAACAACAACATAATAATTTGTGTTAAACTTATTTTTCGTTATTCATGGTTATTCATTTTTTTATGTCCGCTGGAAAAATCTGGAATCTCCTAGAATTTCAATGTTGAGCATTCGCAAGGACTTTCTTGTTTTCATTAATTTTCGCGCATTTTCACACTTTTGATTAAGAAAGATAACTGCTTGCGGTAAGGCGTTTTAAACATATTTACGGAAAAATTAATAAATGCGATCAATTTTTACAAGGCTAAGCTTTTACAACAAGAAATTATTTTGCGGGGACAATAATAAGCAATAAAATTTGCTAAAGGTGCGTTTGTTTCAACGGCAATATCTACAACCCTGCACAAAATGTATTTAAAAATTTCAAAGATCGCAACCGCAAGCAGTTAAGAACGCCGTTTCGCGCTGCGATTTTGTCAAAATTCACCTGTCAATGTTACCACATATAGGAATTAGTCATTTGATTAGATCTACAATCCTAAAGGATGCTACTTTGCTAATATCAGCATGTTCAATTCCACCATACTTTGGAATCATCCGCGTGGTGGAGCGGATTGGTGCATGTTACCGCAACTTAGCAGCAAAAACTACGGGGTGGGTGGTCTGTGATTAACTTTCCTTCGCAAATTCGCGCCACAAACTACAAAAAATAAACAAACATGTGTCACAATAATGTGACATAAAACAAACTAATTCTGCAACCCTGATGCCGAATGGCAATACATTTTACATAAATAAGAAACGCAAGAAAAGCATATACTTACTATAACACAAAACTTCCCAAACTTTTCCTAGAGTAAAAAAAAGGACGATCTCTCAAATATTATTTCCTGGGTTGTAAATTATGATATTTTATAGAATGTTTAGACAAGTCAATAAAAAAGACTGGAATGCCCCTGCACACAACTAATATTTCTAAACTAGCATCTTCCCCGCTTGAAATAAACTTTTCGTGTTCGCAACAACAAAGTTTTTCCCGTTTCGATCCAAGAAACAGTAATACCCACATGTTAGCTATATTGATGGCCACGATGTAAGTTTTTCGATAAAATTTCTAGATACGCATAAAATATACTTTCAGGAAAATATTTTCGAGAATCTTCCATAATGTACATTTCTGAAAATTGGGAAACACATTTCTTTGGGAAAATGTCAATTTATTCGGGGGATGCGCATTTTAAATTTATTTTGCGGAAGAAATCTTCTTGCATCTGGAACTATTTGCAAACTAGATATAGTTCTTGAACAATTTTTTTGGTGAAAATTTCTTCCCTTAAAGTATATCGAAAACGATGAGTTAATGGGACTTTACAGCAACTTGGTGGAAACACTCACTAATATATAAAAATTGTGCCGATCGCTAATCTCTGTTTTAAAATGCCACAAAAAATTTTTCATGTAGATTTTTTTTAAAGTAGTTTTAGATTAAATGTAATCTCGCTACAGACCATTTTCTGTTATGATGATAGCCGTCTCGTGATAAGGACTTTAGGCATAGACTTGGGAACAAGGATGGACGAAGAAATGATTCCCTAAGACAAGTCAGTACTCTTTAAACCAAGAAAAAAGCTTAAGTTATATGTTTTTTAAATGACTGCCACCTCTGAAATCCCTACACTGCATTGATGGTTGCCCACGTTGGACTGTTTACAATTCCCCTATGCGTTGGAATAGCCTACCAACCTCCTTAACTGATTTATTCGCCGGCCTCTTGTATCGTGAAATACAAGAAATAATTATTTAATTCTCCTTTGTTTGGTATTTCCAGATAAGAAATCTGCTTAAACAGATAATGCGGCTGGAAGTAACAATAAAAATGAAAAAAAGACTGAAGATTTTACAGACTAAAGATTTTGTTTGTTTGCTCGTTTTCGTAAACAACTTAACTTGATTTCATCTTTTCCGGGGAGTTTAAAACATACTAATTCCTTGTTTTCAATGCTAATAAAAACGAACAGAGTTTCGTCAAAATAAAAACCTCGACATGACGTCCTGCTTATTATTTGTGTCGTAATTTACACGTGTAACATTTTCGAGTTAACTGAGTTAAAAAGCGTGCAGAGAATTTATTTTAAAAGCTGCTTTCTAAAAATATCACGAAAAAAACAGCGGGAAACTAATCATGAACAGATGCGAGTGAAACTTTAAAGCGTAAA
Organism: Hydractinia symbiolongicarpus; assembly: GCF_029227915.1. Taxonomy (NCBI): domain Eukaryota; kingdom Metazoa; phylum Cnidaria; class Hydrozoa; order Anthoathecata; family Hydractiniidae; genus Hydractinia; species Hydractinia symbiolongicarpus. Next base: position 12,464,611 of record NC_079884.1, read on the forward strand.
TCTTTTTTGTGTCTCATGTAAACACAGCATGGAATTCTCGAATCTTGATTAGTTTCTTCATTTAAAATTTTTACAGCTGCAGTAAAAAACAGAACAATAGATGACCCAACATTCTAGAAAACATATCTCTCCGATAGTTAGATCGATATTAATAGTAATTGTAGGCAGCCTTAAAAATTCATCTTGGGGACAAAATGAATATTTCATTTTGGTATTTAGTCTAGTCTAATAAATGTTTAAATGGTTTCAGGCAGAATAAAATTACATTCACAGTCCTCAACATGTTCATGGCAATTTTCCCGAAATAAAGTAAATCAAAGTTATCGAAAAAATTCAGTTAAACACGACGAAATTTCATTGCGGTTTAAAATCTTGTTGCAGGCAAAACTCAAGTCAAGTCTATGTAAAGGCTGTGACTGGACTACGTATTTTTATCATGAATGAAACATTTTTATAAACTCTTTAAAAAACCTCGACATGTGAACAGTTGAATGAAAAAAATATTTGATGATCATTGACGAGACATTCGATGTAAACTTCACCTTACCAGAAAAAAACCGAGTTGAGTAATATTGAAGGGAAAAATTGTCACTCGTTTTTCAAAATAAGAAACCAGTCTATAGGAAAATTTGGGACTCACGTTTTGAAATGTCAAGAAGTTTTAAACGTCGGCTGAATTAGCTAACACAATTAAGATCATTTCAAATTAAGAATACAGTACCGTAAATGCTCTAATAAACGCCCAGTCTCTGTTGAACGCCCACCTAAAGTCCATATTAAAATACCTTATACGTCCGTCACGCAATATGGTAACCGCAGGAGCAAGACACACGTAATGCGATAAATAAAATACGGACGACCGATGAATTTATAGACGGGCCATCGATTAATTTTAAAAAGAAGGATAACGCGAAATCCAAAATATAAATTTGTGGGCTAATCCAGATTTTGCTGAAGTTTCATGTCGCAATCTTACCAAAAATACACGGAACAAGAAAATGCAAAGTGTTCCTTAAGCGAATAAATGTCTGATCTAAGCTATCACTGCATTTCAAGCTTTTGAATTCTTTTTCGTTGTGAAAATGAGTGAAAAAGGGCTGTGATTTACTAAAATTACGTATTATTTTCATTGCTGAGATGTGTAAGCTTATATGTCACGTGGCACGTTTTTGAATACTAATAAAGTAGCGAGAACTAACCCGGTGTAAAGCTGCTCTTTTGTTATATACAGGCTTGTCTGTATTTAGGAAGTATTTTTTCTACGTGCGCGGTAATACATATTTTGCGTTCTACTACGTCATATGCTCAGCAGTAAATTTTCTTGAGTGTTTACTGAAATAAGATATGTTGATAAGACAAAAGTGGTTTTGAATGATAGCATCTATGATTTCTCAACACTAAACACATTTCCCAGCATGTTATGAGAATTTACGCTAGATATTTCTTTAATGGCGTTGGTAGTTGAAAAAAAGTTAATAAATTAATGTACCATTGATCAATGTTAAATGACCTTTTTAGAAAACGGCGCGAAAAATAAGGTTTTACCTTGTACCGCAAATATGAAAGATGATACACTAGTCTTAGGAGAAAAAGCATTTTTTTGTATTTTTAATTTTTGCGAGCTAAACATAATATTATGTAGTATTTTTAGTCTTTAATTTGTTACCCGAAGCTAAAAGGTGAAATACTTCCCTGATAAAAACAACGTCTTCAAAAAGCATATTTTGTTTAAAAGTTATTCATCTTAATATGTTTTCATTTTGAATTTTTACTTTTTTAGTTATGGGAAATAAATTTAACGAAATATCTGAATTCGAAAATAAATTCCCGCGAAGTGTATAATATTTTGACGTTAACTCTGTTCTGTTTCTTTACTTTCAAAATGAAGTTTAATTTTTATGTCCTAAAAAAAACTGTTTGTGCTTAAAAATTCGAAAGTCGGACTACTGCGCAACTTTTAACACAGTTTTAAATTATAGAGTTACGTGTGTTTTCAAAAATATATACATAAGAACAAATCGTACAAGAATATTAAAATTTCTTCTAAAAAATTAGATGAAAATAAGAACGTCTTTCAACTTCCGCCAATGTTTTTTAATTTTCTTATTATCCAAAGGATCCTTTCTTAGCTTTAAATACAATTGCTAGGCTTTCAAAACATTCAATGTTCTAATGAAAAATGTTTGTCGTTAACTTTTTATTATTGTTTATCTGCCCTGAAAAGGAATTCGCGCAAAACGTGCATGAAAAAAAGTTCGTTTTTGTTTCTTTTTTATATCAATCGCGATGACAAACTTCGTTTTTATTTAAAAATGTGTTGATATAAAATCGAAAGTGTACAAATTGTCGCTTTAATAATTGAGGGTGAAAATAAAAATAAGAATTGATGCGAAATGGGTGGAGCCTAAGGAAGGGCGTCTTCTTGTCTGACTCAGCGAGAGAAAAATCATACCTTAAACTTTTAGTAAGTTGATTTACCGACTGTTAAAAAAAGATATAAATTTAAAATCTTTTATATTAAATAGACTAAAAAATTCTCTGTGCACTGATGCGAGAATTATATAGGTGCATGTGCGCTTGAGCAATGACTTTGTAATGAAATAAATTCGCCAACCACACAGCAAGAAAAAAGAAAAACATTCGATTCACAGAATCAGTTTTTAAATATTTATAAGCATATTGAAAATTATATTGTATTATGACAAAGTGGTATTGGCATTTATAATGTATAAATTCATAAAATTTAGCGTCCAATGCATGAATACAAGATGAAGTATTTAAGTTTTGAAACGAAAATTTTTTAGCTACCAATATATAATAATCATCTACAAAGAATTTTTATCTTCATTTTTTTTGTCGACAGTGAATGAATAAACAAAAGGCTATTTTTTTATAAATACTGGAATTATAATCAACACAAAGGCTTATAAAACAATTCTTTGAAAAAGAAGGAGAGAAGAAAAGAAAAAAGAATCTCCTAAATAAAGTGAAAAATATTCTGGAGGAGATAGAGGCTATTTAATTGGGATAATTAGGAAGAAAAGAACACATTTTAGAACTTTAGTGGCGACCTCAGAAGAATATAGAGGGTAAAGAAGATGGGATTTTTTGTTTCGTTTAAAACAAACAGATGTTAGAGTAACTGACGTACATATTTTTGTACAAAGACCACGCCGTGAACCAAACAAAAAATAACGGAATTCGATCTTTTTCTTTATTCTCTTTACGTCCACGTTATTGCGATTTTCGATGGAAGTGTGAGCGAATGAGAAATATAGACATCACATGTTCTTTTCAAAGATAGGTGTAAACTCGAAAACATTATAAGTACCAATATCAAATATTTACTATTACACATTCTCCGAGAAGTTTGATCGTATAAAAGCATAATGGCGCATGTTTTCAGACGATTCGCCAGGTAATTTGTTTTTTCAAAGATAATTTTTATAAAAAAAGTTTTTCACTGTTTCCATCTGCTTTTGTTACTTCTGCGTGTGAGTGTTTTTTATTTTGCGTATTTCTTTGATCAAAGAAATTTTTTTTGTCAATAAAAACTTTGGAATGAGAATATTATGAGCTATATTTATATCACATAGTATGTTTAGATAATTTTTTAGATACTCCCACTTTCCCGAAGGGATACTTTATTCGGAGAAACTGTCGCGAGAGAAACTTTCGCGAGTCCAAAAACTAGCTTTTGAATAAATTTTCGCGAATCTACAAATCAAAAAGTTTTCGCGAGATAAAATTTCGCGGAAACTGAAATTGGAAAGTTCTGGCGAGATAACTTCTCGCGATTCGTGATTTTTATGTTCTTATAAAAAAGTGGCCTGTATTTCTTATGATAGAAAAGTGTTTTTTAACGATGTAATTTTCTTTCTAATGGTATCTATAAACTTCTATTTACAAATTGGGTTCATTGTCAAAAACACAAAACAGATCAAACACATTTCTAGGATCGTCTTCTTCCGGCTCCCGCAGATCGTCGTCATCGTCTTTTTCGCCAGTAACTCGGTTATAAGTCATACATTTTAAGCATCGTCGCTTTTGTTTATTTCTAAGTTTAATCCAATCTCGTTCCCAGCGCCAGTTGTCTCTTTTTTTTATCAGGAGGGCGAGCCAAGAGAGGCCGTGTCAAGAAATAACTTTTAAAACCACCAAATTTTTTTAAAATTTTAGTGTATAAACTTTCGCGAATCGACAATTTAGAAAATTTGTGCTGAATCAACTTTCGCGAATGGCCATTTTTATAAGTTTCACGAGATAAAGTTTCGCGAGATAAAGTTTCGCGAAAAAGGCTAAAAAACGCGAAATTCTCCAAATAAAGTAGATTAGGATTTCTCTTCGCCTGCAAGGTTTTTTGTGTAATCAAGTCAAATCCAGGAGAATACCATACCAAATACGTTTCGCATGAAGAAATGTCAGAAACGTATATTAATCTGTGAAGAATTTAGATAAATTTTTGGCGGCCACAAGCTTTCGCGAGAAGAAAAAACCGCTAGATTTTTTATTTCGCGAACATCAACCTGACAACAGAATTATTTTGTCAAGACAAAGCATGTAAAGATAAAGTTTGTTACCGAAATTCAAATCTTCTTTTTTTCCAAAGGTCAAAGAAAACGCATTAAGGTTTTTGAGGAAAACTGAAACATTTTATATTTTTCGACTTCTTAAGATATTCACAAATTTAATCAAAATTGAAATTTCTGATCTTAGTACTAGCAACATCTTATCGACTTTATTTTTATGACGTAGTCAATGAATACATACAATCGCCACAAAATTGCCAAATTTATAAACAATTGCAAAACAATTTGTTTGGGCGAATAAGTGATAAATAATAATATAAATGAAATAAATAAATACTTGGAAAATTTGTTAAAACTATCCCCTAAAAACTTGCATTATAAAAAAGCTATTTGACAAATAAAATCCGCGCTAAAATCATAATTTGAAATACCCGCCAAAACAATCTACCAAAGATTTCGAGTACAAAATAATTAATGATGGATGAACACGACATATATTTGTTTGTTTATCAAGAAAGTTATATCTCGTTTGCTAAATTAAAACCCTGCCAATTCTTGGTTGAGCTTGGAGAAAAGGGTAAAGATATATCCCAGCATATCAACAATTTTATCTTTTTCTAATTATTTCATCTTTTTATATTCAGTGTTCGAATTGGTAAAATGCACAACCGAACCAAGGAGCAATGTTCTTCAGACGTTTTTAAAAGTGAATCATTGAATAAAGAACGTGATAAATTGCTTCAGGAATTTCTATTCGCTCGTGATGAACTTAAAGGGCAGTTTGATTACGAGAAACACGAATTAGTAACGAACTACGAACGACGAATAAAATATCTGCGACGACTTGTCGAGGAGTACGACGAAAACGTAAATATGCTAAAACTTAATCTCGATGCAGAAAAAGAAGATAACTTTCTACTAAAAACCAAAATTTTAGAGCTGGAAAATCAACGAAACAAGAGAGAAAATACCCCTGGTTACCAAAACCGGAGTTATGACGATGAATCTACGCTTTCCATTGAAGACGATACATATACTGACGACGACGGTGATACGGGTACACTGACGCGTCAAAAGTCGTCGATAGACACTTTAATGCACGGTAAATCGTCAATACACGGTTTAAAATATAGCGACAAGTTTGTCAGTAACGACTCTATTGCAAAAAGTAGTTTTACGTCCATAACGTCTATAGCGTCAGATTTTGACGGCGACATTCACCACAACTGTCGTGAAGAGTTCAATCGATTATTAGATGAACTGCGTCTGCAGAAAAAGAAGTATGAAGATGATTTAGAAAGAGAAAAATACAACATGGTTGAGCAAATCGAAAACGAAAGATTGCAACTTGAAAAAATCGTCTACAAACAATTGAATTTAAAACTCGACAAAGAAGTGAAAAAACACGAATTTCTCCATACTGAGCATGCGCACCTGCAAAAAACGATCACGCATACCATTATTGAATCGTTTTTGGATCAATTGAAGCCGAAACATTCGCCAAATCATGAAACAAATTCGGATAGTGGTGCAGATGTCGAAGACAATAGGTCTGATGACGACAGCGATATCTCGAATGTTGATCGCGCGTACACAATCGCGAGCGTGTGTAAGAAACAAGATGAAGAAAGTATTCCTGTATCTCTGATTTGCAAAATTTTACAAGAACAGAAAGTCAGGTTGACTTCCGAGTACCAAAAACTATATCAAAAAGAACAAAAGAAATTAAAGAAAATCATCGATGACTTAAACAGAGAAATAGTTTTACTGGTCAAAGAAAATAGAGGCCTTAAGCAGCGTCTAATGATGGAGGGTGACTGTTACGACGAAGTTTCTGAGTTTCATCACGAACTTACGCAAAAGTTGTATAACCTAGAAGAATTACTGGTAAATGATCCTGATGCGTGCTGAGAGGGCGATGGAATATGTGACACTCCTTCGTAGTGTTCGAATTCATCGTGAAAAACAAGGCTACATAGATAGTGCCTAAAAATGACACGAACGGCAAAGGGATTTGCGTTAGTAGGTATAATAAAAAAGCTCTGGGATGGAGATCGCAATGAGTTGCCATGACGATTAACGACAATAGTAATGTTTTCGCGCTTGAAATTGATTTTTGATTCAACGCCTGTTGTTTCAACCATGTGCTTCAGTTTGGTTTTTGATTCTGTTGAAGCAGCTGATGTGTGAAAGGAGTGGATTTTTTAAAATGTTATTTTTAAATCCATGATCACGAAAAAAGCTTTTTTTGTTGCTTGTCTGGGCAAATTTTTGGGAAATAAGTAGATAACCCAAAATAGAAAAAACTTCACGGACAATAAAAAAATTATTTATCTACATACTTAAAATCTAAAATTGCTTAAAAACTGGAGTACTATGACTTCGTATAAACTGTACATACATATATATTTATTCAAAGTAGTTAGTTTTTTATTTATTTTTACGGTAAACGAAAAAATGAGTGTACATATATTAATTACATATTAGAATGACGTAATAATACGTTTGGTTAGATCTTCACGGTACAGAAAATATGTTGCCCGTAAATTCTCAGATAAACGCTAGGGGAGATTTTTTTTAAAATCACTCCTCGGAGGGGTTGAAGTGGGTAAAGACAGGGACTTTCACCAAAAAAAATTATTTTGGCCACTCTTTAAAGAAAAACTCATTTTTATTAGCGATATGAATTTATGGTGGTTTGGGTTATGCGCACTTGAACGAAGGGCGGCCCTTCAAAGTGATCAAACTTAAATAACCATATTTTTTGATATACAAATATACTACAATAGACACTTCCGACTCTTAATCGAGGACAACTTTTACGTTGATTATCAAGCACTCACGCTTCTCCAAGATAAGAAAGAAAAAAAAGCGCGCATTAAATTTTTTAAGTTTGCTGTCACTGAGCAGCTTATGATGGCACGCATTTCTTAATGCAGCCTCTCCCTTTAGTCTTGATTTTGCCATTTTTCCATGGTCGTTACCATACTTCTCTGGTCGTTAACATACTTCTCTGGTCGTTACCATGCACCCTTGGTCATTACCGTGCTCCTATACCCGTTAACATACTCCACTGGTCGCTACCATGCTTCTCTACTCGTTACCATATTCCTCTATTCGTTACCATACCTCTACTCGTAACTATACTCCTTTACTCGTTACCATACTTCTATACTCGTTACCATGCTCCTCTGGTCGTTACCATACTCCTCTGGTCGTTACCATACTCCTCTACTTGTTACCATACTCCTCTATTTGTTCGCAATATTGGCTTCAAGCTTCATAAAGCTTTACTTTGTAGAGGCTGTGTGGCCAACAGTTCCCCGCAGTCATTTTCTTTGCGCAACACCACAATTCCAGACAGAGACTGTACAACGGTATAACACGATAACATGACAGTAACTAGCTATATAACACGAATCGAAACCTTTTTTCTAGGTTAATAAAGTGACAATGTGTTAGAATATATGAAAACCAATCCATGTATTCTCTCCTGTAAAATGTTGAAGTCACTCTATATCTGTACGGTTGGATAGAACATGAAAATTTGTTTCTTGCCTTACAAAGATATATATAACCTTATTCCTATGGCATTTTGACATTTTGATTCATTTTATACCAGCGATTAATGGCCACTCTGTAATAACGGCTTAGGGTTTCACGACCCTGGGGAAGAAGTTGAAATATATAGTCCGTAAAATGCTAAAATAATAATGCTGATGGCAACACATAAACACGACCATCTTCTGCTAAACATGAACACTTGCCCTTTAATAGTGCTGGCTCTTTGTAATGACAGAATGTGATATGGAAAACCATCGTAATTTCGAAAACGGCTTTTCATCCTCTTTCCAATCGCGAGAGAAACTTTCTCGAGCACAAAAACTCAGAAATTATATCAGAAATTAAAAAAAATTCGCAAGATGAATTTATGTGTTCGAAACCAATGCCGTACAGGGACACTATCTCGTTTTTAACCTATGGTGAATGAATAAGCAACGGAACAACTCCAATTTGTGTTCTTACTGTTAAAAGGGAAAAAGTCATTTCTAGAGACTGTTATTTTAAGGTTTTAATTTTTTTATCATACATGCGTCTGATTTCTGAGAGATTCAAAGGAGAAACATTCTAAACCAGACTTTCAAAAAAAAACCCATTTCAGTGGATATACTTTTGGGAATCGACGAGTTGGAAGGTTTTTACTGTATAAATATTCGCGGATGGTCATTTTGAAAAGTAACGATATAAGGCAAAAATCGTGAAATTCTTTTCTTCGAATAAAGTATTTTGTATATATTAAAAAGAAACGGTTAGCGCTAGCGCCTTTGACATCAGGCAACAAACCCAGGGGCACAGGATGACAAAGTGCTGACATCAGCACTTACATTAGCACTAAAGCTGCATCTCCCTTTAGCGGTTTTGAGCGTGCGATTGCAAAGCGCAGAGGACAAATTAATGTGCGCTTAATCTCCATTTGTTCAAATTTTGGCGAGCGATTGAAAAACAAAACAAAAACAAACCATGAGTGACTTCAAGAATAGATGAACAAATTTCTATTCAAACTCTAACTAAATAAAAAAAAGATCTTAGGTAAGACAACATTACACGCAAAGAGAATGCAGTAAACAAGGAATTGTCGCATGAAAATATCGTACTTCCTAAATAGATACAAAAATTTTGATTTTGATTAGCTTAAAAAACCCAGTGACGGAGAGATAAGAGCATTTAACATAAGATAACATTTGACGTAATGCAAGAGGTAAATTTAACAAATAATTTAGATCTTGACTTTCAAAATTTCACTTGTTAAAGGGAGTAAATGGTACTCAAGACCTTCTGCTCATTTTTAATTCTGTGTATTAGCTAAGGGAATTGTTTACGTAACAAAAGGTGGCGGAACAAAAAGAGTACAATATGTTGAATATTACATTTTTGTTGAAATTGCAGAATTAAAGATTGTGAAATAGGAGCTTCCAAATAATGATTTTTTATAAAAAATAATTCTTATCAGGCTCGTCTTCATTCCTATTTCTCTATTGTTCTGAACAATAATTGTTTTTAACCTGAAATCCTGATATCTATATTATAATGCCCGTATACGTCTGTCCGTCCGTCTGTCTGTCACGCAAAATGGTAGCTTAGCTGCGCTATAGCGAAAAGCACGCAATGCGGTATAAAAAGGACGGGCGAACCCGTGGATTTTCCACGGGCTAACGACTAGTTCTTATAAATATTTATATGTCTGAAGTGAATTTTACATTAAAAATAGTACGAAAATTTCGAACGATCCGGAAAGGTAAAATGCGAAACAAAAAATTAAGAAATGATTGTCCCTGTTTACAAAATGTGGAACGAATACGAGGCAAATCCTCAAACATTAATTCCACAGATCTTTTCTTTCGCATCCATTTCTTTCCTTGAAGTAAATGGTTTTTTATAAGGATAGTGTATTTTCGTTTCAGCATGAATCTTTGCGCAAAAATCACCCTGATATATTCTTACCATATCTTAACACCATTAAGATTACAAACCTAAGAATGCAAACAGGTATGAAAATCACCCCTTAAGGTTCTGTTGTTTAATTAGTTTATAATTCAGGTGACAAATAAAAAACAGATTTTGTGGGAAAAAATGCTTCTTATGAATCCTGAGAAAAGACATTTAACATCAATGATAGAATACAAGGTCATATGAGTTACGAAACGTAAACTTGTTGTTTTTTGTTCATATTTATTTACGATGCAAGAAAAATCCTGAAAAGCATATTCTTAGGATATTCTTAACTTTTCAACCAATTTCATATTCTTATAGAGTACATTCTTATAGAGTACATTCTTATAGAGTACATTCTTATAGAGTACATTCTTATAGAGTACATTCTTATAGAGTACATTCTTATAGAGTACATTCTTATAGAGTACATTCTTATAGAGTACATTCTTATAGAGTACATTCTTATAGAGTACATTCTTATAGAATACATTCTTATAGAATACATTCTTATAGAGTACATTCTTATAGAGTACATTCTTATAGAGTACATTCTTATAGAATACATTCTTATAGAGTACATTCTTATAGAGTACATTCTTATAGAGTACATTCTTATAGAATACATTCTTATAGAGTACATTCTTATAGAGTACATTCTTATAGAATACATTCTTATAAAGTACATTCTTATAGAATACATTCTTATAGAGTACATTCTTATAGAATACATTCTTATAAAGTACATTCTTATAGAGTACATTCTTATAGAGTACATTCTTATAGAATACATTCTTATAAAGTACATTCATATAGAGTACATTCATATAGAGTACATTCTTATAGAGTACATTCTTATAGAGTACATTCTTATAGAGTACATTCTTATAGAGTACATTCTTATAGAGTACATTCTTATAGAATACATTCTTATAGAGTACATTCTTATAGAATACATTCTTATAGAGTACATTCATATAGAGTACATTCTTATAGAGTACATTCTTATAGAATACATTCTTATAGAGTACATTCTTATAGAATACATTCTTATAGAGTACATTCTTATAGAATACATTCTTATAGAGTACATTCTTATAGAATACATTCTTATAAAGTACATTCTTATAGAGTACATTCTTATAGAGTACATTCTTATAGAATACATTCTTATAGAGTACATTCTTATAGAATACATTCTTATAAAGTACATTCTTATAGAGTACATTCTTATAGAGTACATTCTTATAGAATACATTCTTATAGAGTACATTCATATAGAGTACATTCTTATAGAGTACATTCTTATAGAATACATTCTTATAGAGTACATTCTTATAGAATACATTCTTATAAAGTACATTCTTATAGAGTACATTCTTATAGAGTACATTCTTATAGAATACATTCTTATAAAGTACATTCATATAGAGTACATTCTTATAGAGTACATTCTTATAGAATACATTCTTATAGAGTACATTCATATAGAGTACATTCTTATAGAGTACATTCTTATAGAGTACATTCTTATAGAGTACATTCTTATAGAATACATTCTTATAGAGTACATTCATATAGAGTACATTCTTATAGAGTACATTCTTATAGAATACATTCTTATAGAATACATTCTTATAGAGTACATTCTTATAGAGTACATTCTTATAGAGTACATTCTTATAGAATACATTCTTATAGAATACATTCTTATAGAGTACATTCTTATAAAGTACATTCTTATAGAGTACATTCTTATAGAGTACATTCTTATAGAGTACATTCATATAGAGTACATTCTTATAGAATACATTCTTATAGAGTACATTCTTATAGAGTACATTCATATAGAGTACATTCTTATAGAGTACATTCTTATAGAGTACATTCTTATAGAGTACATTTTTGTAGAGTACATTCTTATAGAGTATATTCTTATAGAGTACATTCTTATATAGAACAGCGTGTATCCGCAGCAAGGGAGCAAACTTGTTACCAGGACTTCTTTTTCCACAGTTAAAAGTCACTACCTTGAAGATATTTTTGGGGCGCTCATTCTTGCGATTAGAAGATGCAAAATGCGGATTATTTATGCGATTTGAAAGCTCTCATAGTGAAGATGCAGAGCTACCGTTTCAGATTTTACTGTTTCAAAGTTTAAGATAAAAGATAGTCAAACTTTAAAGACATTCGACGATTAATATCAGCGTCGAAGGCCTTCAAAGTTTAAGAAAGCGAAATACTCGTACTTGTTTTGGATTAGATTGTTTAGTCGTTTAAACGAGGAACAGAAAAACGACAAAAAGTTTATTGACGTCAATTATCACGTGATCAAAACGAAGCCATGCCAATTCACAAACGTCATTAGCATTGTAAATGACGTCAAATATAGTTACTAAGTTGTAACATTTGGAAACATCGCAACAACACAGCGGCAACACAGCTCTCTACAAGCAATGTAGGTAGTTAAATACGAACAGACACCTGATCCATCTTTGCATTTACAGCAAAATACTTTCAAACAAAATTCCCCAACTTTACTTGACGGCATTAAAGCGTTTCATGATGATAAAACAGAACTAGTTTTCTTAAAACAAGAATAAAAAAGCATTGTCAGAGAGCATCTTGTTCATCTAAGGAACATGTTTTTCTGCTGTTCTTAGCAACTTACTTCGTTCAAACTTGTTCTTATGTTGAAGATTTTTTAACTTTAGAACAACGCGAAGAGAAAAGATACAAGATGGGATGAACAAAAGAAAATAGAAGTCGTCAGGATGAGGAAGGAAAAGACACGACAACACGATAAAAACCAAGGACAGTTATTACAAAACAAGGGGCAAACCAGGTAGGAGAGATTTCTTTTATCTAACAGCGCACTGCCTTTATCTTGAACCCTCTTTATCACAAACATTCATCCCTTTCTTTAAGAAATAGTTTAGTCCCTGGTCAGTTATTCTCTCCCTTTACTATTAGGCATGGGAAATATCTCAAACGTAATTAACTAAAAGTGGTTTAAATCATATTTCTGATGTGGAGTGCAGCTCTAAATATTCAGAGCACAAGTCTCATCAGAAATTCAAAACAAATACTAGCTAGCTAGCTACATCCAACATCAAGTCGGGAACTTAACGGAGCGTAACTTCGATAAGCAACAAAGCACTCTGTTTATTTCATTGATTCATGTAAAAGAATTAACTGACTTAAGGGCGATCAAAAATTGATACAAACAGACATAAAAGACATGACATAAGCACTCGATAAAATAAGTTTTACCTTCCGTAAAGCAAAGTTTATTTGAACGTAGCTAACTGACTCTCATATCACACATATCACCAAGTTCAAGATTAAACGGTCCAACCAAAAAAAATTAATACAACTCGATTTAAAAAATGCTAATAGTTTGATTTCCACTTTGTTATAGGAAACGTTAAATTAAAATTATAAACGCTCCTCTGCTCTGCTGTCTACTTGCGATTCTGTTCAAATAAATTTTATTCTTTTAAAAAATTCGAATGTTTCTCTTCTTCTCTGAATTTTCGAACGATGTTTTCGAACGTTGTGTTTCGAAAGATTATTTTTTGTGCTAAAGATAAACTAGTTATATCGCACATATGCATCGTATATTTCCGCATTTTTAAACTTTTACAGATCTTTAATTTGCCTAAAAACTCTTAAATTATTTTCTTCAAAAGTTAGGGAACTCCAAAATGTAAGTCAAATTTTGAGAGTGATGAGTACTGGCCACAAAAATGTATACCACTCTCACTTCTACAAATTGTTAGTAAGTTGCTCACGGAATAAAATGCGTCGAAGGTAAGTTGCATTTGATAAATCTCATGCTCCGTTCCGGTCTAGCGGATTTGCGACATGCCAAATAAGGAAGAGATTAAATTATCAAAACAATAGACCTATCACCTTTTCATGATCAACCGTGGTAGCGAAAAATCAAAACATTGCATGAAAACGAGATTAGTTTAGAGAAAATTTAAATTTTCAAGCGGGAAAGTGGAGAAGATATTTTGAGATATTTTCTTTCCTATGCTAAATTATACAGCCGTTATTGTGGCAACTAGACAAAAAAATGGAACAATTCTAATCTCTGTTACCAGAAGGAAACAGAGGAAGTTCTCTGGAAAATTTTGGTTCCTTGCACGTTAAGGATTTAAAGCAGATCCTAACAGTATATAAAGAAAAGGCTACTGGTTCACGAGAGATTTTTCGCTTCCTAGCTGCCCCACTACTACTACTAGCATTTTCGATATTTTCCATATTTATAATCCAAGAAAACAAGTTAAAATAATACAAAATCTTCTTATAAGTAGTAACACTCAAAATAAGTTTTATCTACATTAACCTCGTGTCCATGCACAGCGTTTAAAATCGGCGTGTATTTTGCGGAACGAAAATCGATATTGAAATAGGTCTAATAAACTGACAAAGTAAATGAATGCAGAAAGAAAAAAAAACTCAATAATGAAAGACAACAGAGAAAAAAAGTTTACCAAATACAGGTACTAAAACCTGTAATTTGCGAGAATGTCAACCAGGTATGTTAATCGTCAAGTTTATAGTAATTCACTACTTTGTACGTAAAATATAAAAAAGGGCAATGAACATGTTTAGACTTGACAATTTTCAGAAATGACGTTTAAAAAGAACGCTGTAAAGTCATACTGCGACTATATCTGCGCTTTTAAACAATGTCATTAATAAACGCATGTGGTATAGCGACATATCTAATGCAGCCATAGCACCTGTTTTTGAAAACAGGACTTAAATTTACTATAAAATGCCAACCATGAAAGAAGAGAAATTATTAAAGACACACCAGAAAAAATTATTTCGAAAAGAACAAACTTATCTGGAATTTGTTAAACTATCATTCAGGTATGTCAATCGCTTTGTTTATAGTAATTCACTGCTTAAAACGTAAAATATAAAAAGGACAATGAACATGTTTAGACTTGACAATTTGGGTAAACACTCAACACAAAGTCTGACATGGGCTAGCCATGGAAACATGTCTTAGCGTTTTCCATCCAGTAATAGCCGTAAATCGCAAATAAAAAAATGCAAAACAAAAGTGAAGACTTTGACATTTGAGCATAAGTTTAAAACAAAGTTCAACTTAATTGGCATAAAACTGCATGAAGCAGCCTGGAATTGTGAAAACACAGAATTGTACAAATCAAAAATTACCCATTGAAATACAACATTGCTTGTGGAAAAACTATTCCCGTACATTTAAAGAGAGAAACAAAGGTGATCAATAACTTGTGTGGCAACATCATCCAAAGAATAGGCAGGAAACCAATGCATCGTCGACATGTTCGGAAATGACGTTTAAAAAGAACGCTGTAAAGTCGTACTGCGACTATATCTGCGCTTTTAAACAATGTCATTAAAAAACGCATGTGGCATAGCGACATATCTAATGCAGCCACAGCAACTGTTTTTGAAAACAGGACTTAAATTTACTGTAAAATGTCAACCATTAAACAAGAGAAATTATAAAAGACACATCAGAAGAAATTATTTCGAAAAGAACAAGCTTATCTGGAAATTGTCAGACTATCATTCAGGTATGTCAATCGCTTTGTTTATAGTAATTCATTACTTTAAACGTAAAATATAAAAAGGACAATGAACATGTTTAGAATTGACAATTTTCAGAAATGACGTTTAAAAAGAACGCTGTAAAGTCGTACTGCAACTATATCTTGAGTTGAACAAAGTTCAACTTAATTGGCATAAAACTGCATGAAGCAGCCTGGAATTGTGAATACACAGAATTGTACGAATCAAAAATTACCCATTGAAATACAACATCGCTTGTGGAAAAACTATTCCCGTACATTTGAAGAGAGAAACAGAGGTGATCAATAACTTGTGTGGCAACATCATCCAAAGAATAGGCAGGAAACCAATGCATCGTCGACATGTTCGGAAATGACGTTTAAAAAGAACGCTGTAAAGTCGTACTGCGACTATATCTGCGCTTTTAAACAATGTCATTAATAAACGCACGTGGTATAGCGACATATCTAATGCAGCCACAGCACCTGTTTTTGAAAACAGGACTAAAACTTACAGTAAAATGACAACCATTAAAGAAGAGAAATTATAAAAGACACATCAGAAGAAATTATTTCGAAAAAAACAAGCTTATCTGGAATTTGTTAAACTATCATTAAGGTATGTCAATCGCTTTGTTTATAGTAATTCACTACTTTGTACGTAATATATAAAAAAGGGCAATGAACATGTTTAGACTTGACAATTTGGGTAAACACTCAACACTAAGTCTGACATGGGCTAGCCATGGAAACATGTTTTAGCGTTTTCCATTCAGTAATAGCCGTAAATCGTAAATAAAAAAAATGCAAAACAAAAGTGAAGACTTTGACATTTGAGTATAATCTAAAAACAAAGTTCAACTTAATTGGCATAAAACTTCACGAAAAAGCCTGGAAATGTGAATACACAGTATTGTACGAATCAAAAAATACCCATTAAATTACAACATCGCTTGTGGAAAAACTATTCCCGTACATTTGAAGAGAGAAACAGAGGTGATCAATAACTTGTGTGGCAACATCATCCAAAGAATAGGGAGGAAACCAATGCATCGGCGACATGTTCGGAAATGAGGTTTAAAAAGAACGCTGTAAAGTCATACTGCGACTATATCTGCGCTTTTAAACAATGTCATTAATAAACGCACGTGGTATAGCAACATATCTAATGCAGCATCAGCACCTGTTTTTGAAAACAGGACTTAAATTTACTGTAAAATGTCAACCATTAAAGAAGAGAAACTATAAAAGACACATCAGAAAAAATTATATCGAAAAGATCAAGCTTATCTAGAATTTGTTAAACTATCATTCAGCTATGTCAATCGCTTTGTTTATAGTAATTCACTACTTTAAACGTAAAATATAAAAAGGACAATGAACATGTTTAGAATTAACAATTTTCAGAAATGACGTTTAAAAAGAACGCTGTAAAGTCGTACTGCGACTATATCTGCGCTTTTAAACAATGTCATTAATAAACGCATGTGCTATAGCGACATATCTAATGCAGCCACAGCACCGGTTTTTGAAAACAGGACTAAAATTTACTGTAAAATGTCAACTATTAAAGAAGAGAAGTTATAAAAGACACATTAGAAGAAATTATTTCGAAAAGATCAAGCTTATCTGGAACTTGTTAAACTATCATTCAGGTATGTCAATCTCTTTGTTTATAGTAATTCACTACTTTGTACGTAAAATATAAAAAAAGGCAATGAACATGTTTAGACTTGACAATTTGGGTAAACACTCAACACAAAGTCTAACATGGGCTAGCCATGGAAACATGATTTAGCGTTTTCCATCCAGTAATAGCAGTAAATCGTAAATAAAAAAGTGCAAAACAAAAGTGAAGACTTTGACATTTGAGCATAAGCTTAAACAAAGTTCAACTTAATTGGCATAAAACTTCATGAAGCAGCCTGGAATTGCGAATACACAGAATTGTACGAATCAAAAATTACCCATTGAAATACAACATCGCTTGTGGAAAAACTATTCCCGTACATTTGAAGAGACAAACAGAGGTGATCAATAACTTGTGTGGCAACATCATCCAAAGAATAGGCAGGAAACCAATGCATCGTCGACATGTTCGGAAATGACGTTTAAAAAGAACGCTGTAAAGTCGTACTGCGACTATATCTGCGCTTTTAAACAATGTCATTAATAAACGCACGTGGTATAGCGACATATCTAATGCAGCCACAGCACCTGTTTTTGAAAACAGGACTAAAACTTACAGTAAAATGACAACCATTAAAGAAGAGAAATTATAAAAGACACATCAGAAGAAATTATTTCGAAAAGAACAAGCTTATCTAGAATTTGTTAAACTATCATTCAGCTATGTCAATCGCTTTGTTTATAGTAATTCACTACTTTAAACGTAAAATATAAAAAGGACAATGAACATGTTTAGAATTAACAATTTTCAGAAATGACGTTTAAAAAGAACGCTGTAAAGTCAAACTGCGACTATATCTGCGCTTTTAAACAATGTCATTAATAAACGCACGTGGTATAGCGACATATCTAATGCAGCCATAGCACCTGTTTTTGAAAACAGGACTTAAATTTACTGTAAAATGTCAACCATTAAAGAAGAGAAATTATAAAAGACACATCAGAAGAAATTATTTTGAAAAGATCAAGCTTATCTGGAAATTGCCAGACTACCATTCAGGTATGTCAATCGCTTTGTTTATAGTAATTCACTACTTTGTACGTAATATATAAAAAAGGGCAATGAACATGTTTAGACTTGACAATTTGTGTAAAAACTCAACACAAAGTCTGACATGGGCTAGCCATGGAAACATGTTTTAGCGTTTTCCATTCAGTAATAGCCGTAAATCGTAAATAAAAAAAATGCAAAACAAAAGTGAAGACTTTGACATTTGAGCATAATCTTAAAACAAAGTTTAATATAATTGGCATAAAACTTCATGAAGCAGCCTGGAATTGTGAATACACAGAATTGTACAAATCAAAAATTACCCATTGAAACACAACATCGCTCGTGGAAAAACTATTCCCGTACATTTGAAGAGAGAAACAGAGGTGATCAATAACTTGTGTGGCTACATCATCAAAAGAATAGGCAGGAAACCAATGCATCGTCGACATGTTCGGAAATGACGTTTAAAAAGAACGCTGTAAAGTCGTACTGCGACTATATCTGCGCTTTTAAACAATGTCATTAATAAACGCATGTGCTATAGCGACATATCTAATGCAGCCACAGCACCGGTTTTTGAAAACAGGACTAAAATTTACTGTAAAATGTCAACTATTAAAGAAGAGAAACTATAAAAGACACATCAGAAAAAATTATATCGAAAAGATCAAGCTTATCTAGAATTTGTTAAACTATCATTCAGCTATGTCAATCGCTTTGTTTATAGTAATTCACTACTTTAAACGTAAAATATAAAAAGGACAATGAACATGTTTAGAATTAACAATTTTCAGAAATGACGTTTAAAAAGAACGCTGTAAAGTCATACTGCGACTATATCTGCGCTTTTAAACAATGTCATTAATAAACGCACGTGGTATAGCGACATATCTAATGCAGGCATAGCACCTGTTTTTGAAAACAGGACTTAAATTTACTGTAAAATGTCAACCATTAAAGAAGAGAAATTATAAAAGACACATCAGAAGAAATTATTTTGAAAAGATCAAGCTTATCTGGAAATTGCCAGACTACCATTCAGGTATGTCAATCGCTTTGTTTATAGTAATTCACTACTTTGTACGTAATATATAAAAAAGGGCAATGAACATGTTTAGACTTGACAATTTGTGTAAAAACTCAACACAAAGTCTGACATGGGCTAGCCATGGAAACATGTTTTAGCGTTTTCCATTCAGTAATAGCCGTAAATCGTAAATAAAAAAAATGCAAAACAAAAGTGAAGACTTTGACATTTGAGCATAATCTTAAAACAAAGTTTAATATAATTGGCATAAAACTTCATGAAGCAGCCTGGAATTGTGAATACACAGAATTGTACAAATCAAAAATTACCCATTGAAACACAACATCGCTCGTGGAAAAACTATTCCCGTACATTTGAAGAGAGAAACAGAGGTGATCAATAACTTGTGTGGCTACATCATCCAAAGAATAGGCAGGAAACCAATGCATCGTCGACATGTTCGGAAATGACGTTTAAAAAGAACGCTGTAAAGTCATACTGCGACTATATCTGCGCTTTTAAACAATGTCATTAATAAACGCACGTGGTATAGCGACATATCTAATGCAGCCATAGCACCTGTTTTTGAAAACAGGACTTAAATTTACTGTAAAATGTCAACCATTAAAGAAGAGAAATTATAAAAGACACATCAGAAGAAATTATTTTGAAAAGATCAAGCTTATCTGGAAATTGCCAGACTACCATTCAGGTATGTCAATCGCTTTGTTTATAGTAATTCACTACTTTGTACGTAATATATAAAAAAGGGCAATGAACATGTTTAGACTTGACAATTTGTGTAAAAACTCAACACAAAGTCTGACATGGGCTAGCCATGGAAACATGTTTTAGCGTTTTCCATTCAGTAATAGCCAAAAATCGTAAATAAAAAAAATGCAAAACAAAAGTGAAGACTTTGACATTTGAGCATAATCTTAAAACAAAGTTTAATATAATTGGCATAAAACTTCATGAAGCAGCCTGGAATTGTGAATACACAGAATTGTACAAATCAAAAATTACCCATTGAAACACAACATCGCTCGTGGAAAAACTATTCCCGTACATTTGAAGAGAGAAACAGAGGTGATCAATAACTTGTGTGGCTACATCATCCAAAGAATAGGCAGGAAACCAATGCATCGTCGACATGTTCGGAAATGACGTTTAAAAAGAACGCTGTAAAGTCGTACTGCGACTATATCTGCGCTTTTAAACAATGTCATTAATAAACGCATGTGCTATAGCGACATATCTAATGCAGCCACAGCACCGGTTTTTGAAAACAGGACTAAAATTTACTGTAAAATGTCAACTATTAAAGAAGAGAAGTTATAAAAGACACATTAGAAGAAATTATTTCGAAAAGATCAAGCTTATCTGGAACTTGTTAAACTATCATTCAGGTATGTCAATCTCTTTGTTTATAGTAATTCACTACTTTAAACGTAAAATATAAAAAGGACAATGAACATGTTTAGACTTGACTATTTTCAGAAATGACGTTTAAAAAGAACGCTGTAAAGTCATACTGCGACTATATCTGCACTTATAAACAATGTCATTAATAAACGCACGTGGTATAGCGACATATCTAATGCAGCCAAATTTACTGTAAAATGCCAACCATTAAAGAAGAGAAATTATTAAAGACACACCAGAAGAAATTATTTCGAAAAGATCAAGCTTATCTGGAAATTGCCAGACTATCATTCAGGTATGTCAATCGCTTTGTTTATAGTAATTCACTACTTTAAACGTAAAATATAAAAAGGACAATGAACATGTTTTGAATTAACAATTTTCAGAAATGACGTTTAAAAAGAACGCTGTAAAGTCGTACTGCGACTATATCTGCGCTTTTAAACAATGTCATTAATAAATGCACGTGGTATAGCGACATATCTAATGCAGCCACAGCACCTGTTTTTGAAAACAGGACTTAAATTTACTGTAAAATGTCAACCATTAAAGAAGAGAAACTATAAAAGACACATCAAAAAAAATTATATCGAAAAGATCAAGCTTATCTGGAATTTGTTAAACTATCATTCAGGTATGTCAATCGCTTTGTTTATAGTAATTCACTACTTTAAACGTAAAATATAAAAAGGACAATGAACATGTTTTGAATTAACAATTTTCAGAAATGACGTTTAAAAAGAACGCTGTAAAGTCGTACTGCGACTATATCTGCGCTTTTAAACAATGTCATTAATAAACGCACGTGGTATAGCGACATATCTAATGCAGCCATAGCACCTGTTTTTGAAAACAGGACTTAAATTTACTGTAAAATGTCAACCATTAAAG
Source organism: Hydractinia symbiolongicarpus (assembly GCF_029227915.1). Taxonomy (NCBI): domain Eukaryota; kingdom Metazoa; phylum Cnidaria; class Hydrozoa; order Anthoathecata; family Hydractiniidae; genus Hydractinia; species Hydractinia symbiolongicarpus. Next base: position 12,486,232 of record NC_079884.1, read on the forward strand.
AAGAGAAATTATAAAAGACACATCAGAAGAAATAATTTTGAAAAGATCAAGCTTGTCTGGAAATTGCCAGACTACCATTCAGGTATGTCAATCGCTTTGTTTATAGTAATTCACTACTTTGTACGTAATATATAAAAAAGGGCAATAAACATGTTTAGACTTGACAATTTGGGTAAAAACTCAACACAAAGTCTGACATGGGCTAGCCATGGAAACATGTTTTAGCGCTTTCCATTCAGTAATAGCCGTAAATCGTAAATAAAAAAAATGCAAAACAAAAGTGAAGACTTTGACATTTGAGCATAATCTTAAAACAAAGTTCAACTTAATTGGCATAAACTTCACGAAACAGCCTGGAATTGTGAATACACAGAATTGTACGAATCAAAAAATACGCATTGAAATACAACATCACTTGTCGAAAAACTATTCCCGTACATTTGAAAAGAGAAACAGAGTTGATCAATAACTTGTGTGGCAACATCATCCGAAGAATAGGGAGGAAATCAATGCATCGGCGACATGTTCGGAAATGAGGTTTAGAAAGAACGCTGTAAAGTCGTACTGCGACTATATCTGCGCTTTTAAACAATGTTATTAATAAACGCACGTGGTATAGCGACATATCTAATGCAGCCATAGCACCTGTTTTTGAAAACAGGACTTCAATTTACTGTAAAATGTCAACCATTAAAGAAGAGAAACTATAAAAGACACATCAGAAAAAATTATATCGAAAAGATCAAGCTTATCTGGAATTTGTTAAACTATCATTCAGGTATGTCAATCGCTTTGTTTATAGTAATTCACTACTTTAAACGTAAAATATAAAAAGGACAATGAACATGTTTTGAATTAACAATTTTCAGAAATGACGTTTAAAAAGAACGCTGTAAAGTCGTACTGCGACTATATCTGCGCTTTTAAACAATGTCATTAATAAACGCACGTGGTATAGCGACATATCTAATGCAGCCACAGCATCTGTTTTTGAAAACAGGACTAAAATTTACCGTAAAATGTCAACCATTAAAGAAGAGAAATTATAAAAGACACATGAAAAAAATTATTTCGAAAAGACCAAGTTTGTCTGGAATTTGCCAGACTGTCAAGCAGGTTTGTTAATCGTTTAGTTGATAGCAATAAGTACAAGGAGCATGTTGAAATAGACAACTTGGGATATGCTTTAACTAGGAAGTCAAGCACAAATTGTTCATAAAGTTTTATGCAGCAACCTGTACTTGCGGACAATGCCAAACACAGCCACACTAAGGAGGAGATTCCATCAGTCCATTCGCCTGCCCCCTTTCAGCTTCTGTGTGTCAGTTTTCAAAATTGTATGTTAGTTGTGCATATGAAATTCCATGAAACCACACCCGAAAAATAAGCAATCACATTTTTTGGTTTATTATTTATAACCTTCCTTAAACTGCTGCAAATGTTTTTGTATGTCTTACTTCCACCTCCCTTTTATCACAATCTTTTCCTTTCGAAAGAAATCATTTTCCACTGGATTTTTTGATTTTATTCTTTATTTGCACCTGTGTGCCAAAGTTATATTAACATATTAACTCGTTAAAAACCTGAAACTTTTCATGATCTTAGCCATCATGGTGAATTGTTTTAACCGATGGATTGGTTTTACGTAGTTAATTCAGTTTCTTTTTTATGTATTTTTAAAGTTTAGTAAGATCTTCATCACATTTTTCCCTACAAAATTTAAATGTAATTATTTTGATGTTTTAGCTACTTAGTTATAGGGACCAAGAGGTACTAGTAAAATATAAAGAAGAGCTGTTAGCATGTTAAGACTCAGCAAAAGCTTAAAACAATGGCCAATGCCTCCCTTTTCATGTAGGAATAAGATAAAGAAGTTCCTAGGGGTGTTGTTGTTCCCTTATAATTACCACAAAACAAAAAATAAAAATCTTGTTTATGCTTGTCCACTCACTGCTGAATTCACGCAACAATCTAAATATAGGCCAAAACTTTAATGTTGGAAACTAACTGACCAAAGTTTTAGACCTCTAAACTTGTTTTTTTATAACATAAACAACACCAATAAAGAGAACTATACTTTATGTTGCTCTCCGCATATACTTGAATAAGTGCATGGGACACTTATTTAATTTGAAGACGAAAAGGGCATGAATTAAGATCAGCAATCTTTGGTGGTGCCTCATCTATAGCATGTGCCAGAGGGATAGCATTAGACCGACAGCACAGTCGTTAGATAATCCCATAGCAACACAAGAAAAGATAAGGTACAACTGTACCTATACTGTCATATCTCACGTATACACCGTAGTTCCTAATATACCAGCCCCATGCCATAATTTCTAAATCGGTGCCCAAACAATTTCTAACAAGATTGTTGCATTGTATATATTTTTAATATAAATATAAATTAACAATAAAATGAGATTGAACAATAAAAACAAGTTTGCTTCTGAAATTCTTTTTTAACAATTTGCTACATCCAATTTTTAAGCCTTTATAACTTGTAGCTACTTAAATTTCCTTGAAATAGGTTCTTCGCTTGGTGGTAACTTGGTTGCATTTATGCTAATACACACATTTAAGAGAAAGTAAAGGTGCAAATCTATACCTGCTGCAAATATCCTTCTATACAGCAATATTGGGTCCAAAAGTTTGTTTACCCCAAATTATATCAACAATAAGAGCTTACTGTTAGTTCTACAACTTCGCTGACTTGGTAACACATCGTGTCTACAAGAATTTTACATAAAAACGAAAACTTTATCTTCTTATCATGGCTTCGTCCCAAGGTCCATGGATGTTACTAAAAAGAAAGTAGTAGTTACTTTTAAAAGTCATCACCAATGCAGAAGAAGTTTTATTGCATACACTAAGCATCAGTTATAATGGCTTTATCTGAGTTATATTTTTTTCTTAAAAATCAATTTTCGGGAAAATTGTTCAGATATTCGTATCATCGGGCTGTTGATATCACTGTTAAAGGGGAATTAAGCCTCGAACTTAATTAGCATTATTTCGGTTAACATTATGTTCGATTCCCAAATTCTGGTTAAAATTTTGAAAAATACTTGGATTTGATTTTAATATAAAAGTTACCCCTTCTATGAGCTGAGACCACGGCTGATTCTGGAGACTGATATATCTTGACGTATCTTACGCTGAAGAAGCATAAGCTTGCGCTGAGCGGAAGCAGCGAGATATGGAAAATACAAGCTCCTGCTCTGGCTGTCCTATTTCAGAAGTAGAATATTCAAGTGTTGCCAAGAATTTTCCAATTTATTGAACGACAAGTTCAATGATAACAAGTGCATCACGATGCACAAAGATTTTTAAATTTTATGTTTGAACCGCATAGTGTTAGATACAGCCAGCATACAACATCGACGATACCAGAAAAAATATAACGAACTCTCCACATATACTAATAAGTAAGTCTTTCTTCAAAAAATATGTTTCTCATAAATATTTTCACAGACCATATTTCTTACAGTCACCCGAAAATTAAACGTTCTTCTTATCTTCTCACTTTTCGCTTTATAATCTCACAGGTTCACGCGCTATAAAATTATAATGTACCAACAGTACACAACCTGGGTACATTATTATGAAAGGCTTGGAATAGGATGTCGCATGGTGATTCCAGATTGTGTGGTGCGAAAAATAAGGGAAGAATTTCCTGATTCAAATGGAAAATATACTGGTTCTAAAGAATTTGTTGACTTATAACGGGACTTAGCATTTTCAAACAAACAATAACAACAACGAAAAAGCGACCTATGGTGTTTATCCATCTCAAACAACGCAACTTTTCTTCGTTACTGTATGGTCGAGGAATCATAAAAAAGACTTCTTTATCTCTCCTTTCCCAGTACTATTTCTACGACCATAAGCTTTACAAGTAGGTATCGTTTTGGGTAGAAAGATAACATCAACAATACGCTGTTGCGTTTGTTCACATTGTGTTAAACAACTTTAAAAAAGATGAAGAGATCAAAAAATTGAAATGAGCGTAAAATACGTCATAGATTTCTATCACAGATATTGTTTTGATTTTAACATGGAGATTACTGTTGTCAACTTTTATGCTAGAAAAAGGATGTAAATTTAAAGAATTTCAATATTTTTATATACCATCAAAATAAGTACGGTTTCTAAAAGATTTTTCCGAAGAAAAAAATTTGGGCTTAATTCTCCTTTAATAGTAAAATATTTTTTAACCCGAGTGATGCCCTTTGCCCAAAGATACAGGTGTTACAGGTGTTTATAGTCATTAAATCCAGCAGTTTTAGGTATATTCACCTAAAAGACTATTCTTGCATGTGGTAAAATAAAGATTATAAAACTTACTTTTTTAATTGCTGTAATTTTATCATCCACAAGGGAAACAAAAACGTTATGGCTATATGCGTAAAAACAAGTGCAAAGGCTGATATTTGACTGATTGGCAGCAGCAAAAATGTGGCAATACCAACTAATACCTCAGTAAGGATCACATAAGCTTTCCTGTGCCAGAACTGAAAAAAATACTGCATGGTAACGAGAAATACTAACGGATTATTAATGGGTAAACTACCTTAAATACATCTACAATTCTGTTTCAAAATAAGATTGGGAAAAAAGTCAAATTTTAAGATTGTACTTGCATGCAATCATTTTCAATCTTTCCATATTAAACACTTGCTGTAAACTTCTAGACTGTGTTTGTTTAAAATTTAAAGTCGTCTGCATAAATTCTGTCCTTATTACTTCCTGCCAAGTCTTTCTCAGTCTACCTCAGTGCTTAGAACTAAGTCTTTACACTTTCTTACCCAATTATTCTACTGCATTCTGTCCTCATTAACTCAATCTTCTGGATAACATTTCTGATGCTAAGAATACCTAGCTCCTCACCAACCCATTCTTATATTGCTCCTCTCTAAATGGTCAAGAACCTCCTGCTTCGCTTCCATGTCTCACTACCCATACAACATTTTCATTTCCTTACCTCAATCGACAAGACTCTGATACATAAAAAGTAACTTTCCAAGCAAAACAGTAGTTTTCCTAAATCCTGGCATCCTTTTGGACCTTGGTATTGATAGTGTTATAATGTAAAAACGTTTTAAAGCACAGCAAGCAAACCATAAAAGTTGTCTATTTCCTTACACATTTGCAAAAGTGAATTTTTGCAGCCTACTGTCTGCAGAATATTGATAAGTTGAAAATTAGTTGCAAAAAGCAGAAAATTAATATGTTTATGATCAGTTTTATGTATAAACAAGACAATTTGGCCACAGTGGAAAAACAAAAGAATTTTCTAGAGAGGTCTGACATTAAAATTAAAAAAAAGATTAAAATCTCTACTAGTTCAATACTTTCTTACCCTAACGATAAACTTTTGATTGTTATACAAAAGCATAACAAAACATACCTTAACATCCTTCCTAAATTCAGGAAACAATGCAAACATTTGAACAGCAAACATAACATACACATAAACATGCCATGAGGATGGTAATCGAGATGCCAGACACACAGCAGCAAACATACTTGCATTAAGCGAAATTGCTCTTGAAACTCTATTAAAAGCAAGCAAATTTTCATAAAGTCAAAATTTCTTCATTACATGCCGGTTTAGGTAGCAAGATTTATCGGTCATTTTATTTGAGTAACACCTTATTAAGACACCATCCGTTAATTTGTCAAAAGTAAAAAAGAAAATTTGTTGTACCCAACTTACATGGCTACTCCAGCTCCATAATCATGAAAAAGCATGTTAGCAACCAGCATACATGTCTATAAGAAGATAGTATTTTGTTGACTAGTTGTTAGTCCAGAAGAATAATTACGAAACTGGTAAAGCAGTCACTATATAGCATAAAGGTATGATTAAATTAACAATGGTAGCAAAAGACTGAAGCCTTTGTTGGCTGAGATCAACCAACCTGTTGTGTCACACACAAATACTATATAAAAGTATACAGCTGAATGTGTTTATACGGCAAAACAGATTATAATTGTTACTGTGTTGTACCAAGGCTTTTGTTTTGCCATGGATTTGTTACAGTGATTTATTAGGTGTTTTGAAAACTCCTAATCAATAGTTACTTTTGATACTTTTCCCTTTAGACGAGATATTAACTAATTAAAGTAATAACAAATCATAGCTGTGGAGGAGCTTGAGTTATACCAGTGATATTGTTTAATGGTTACATTGGAGAACATTGTTAATTGCTAATCGTCGTGTTAATGATATTAATAGTGGTGTTATTGAGAGTTAATTAATTGTTTGTTTTCACTTGGATTATTTGACTGGAGAAATTGTTTTCTGTTCAAGGTAACTAACATTTAGTACTAATTTTCATGGTAGCAGAGAAAAATGGCAACGTCGGTGTCATACAATAAAGCTCCTCCTCTGCTATCCCAAAGTAAGAACTATGAGGATTGGAAGAAATTAATTGGAATTTGGACGGAGCTTACAACACTAGATAAAAAGAAACAAGGACCGTCCCTTGTACTTACTCTTGATGGGAAATCACAGGAAGCTGCATTGGAACTTCCATCTGAACAAATATCATCTGAAGACGGAGTTAAGAATATCTTAAAGAGGCTCGATAAGATATATGCAAAGGATAAACTGACAGAAAAATTTGATGCAATTGAAAAATTTGAGACTTATAAACGAACAAAAGAGAAGAAGATTCGAGATTTCTTAACAGAGTTTGAAAAGAGGTACTATAAGATAAAAGCAACAATAACAAACTTAGTTTATGATGATGTGAGACAGAAATTGATAAAAGTATTTGCCGAAGAATCAATTGATGGTGACTTAGACAGTAGTATGTCCTCCATCAAAATCAAAGCAGAACCATCGTTTTATGCTAATGAAGCATACCCAGACGAGTGTCAACAATCATCATCAGATGAAGAAGGGATATATTACACCAAACGTAATCTAAATCAAAGATTTGCATCATCATCAAGATACAACAAAAAAGGGAATACATGGCGCCAAGATAAACATGCTTCTCGACCCAAAGCAGATGGCACAAGAAAACCTACTAAAAACCCACTTGACAGGAATGGTCGTGTATCTCGATGTGCGATATGCGAAAGTGTTTTTCATTGGCAACAAGACTGTCCGGAAAAGCAAAATGATACATACATGGTTCATGAAATCGTCCTTCTCAACGAAAGCGATAAACCAGGTCAACTCAAACATCTAGTATCAGAAACATGGAATTGTGGCCTACTCGATTGCGGTGCCAGTAAAACCGTTTGTGGGGATGTTTGGTTAGATCAATACATAAGCTCTCTATCTGATGAAGAAAAGAGGGAAGTAAAACATCACCATAGCAAAAGTTTATATCGCTTCGGAGACGGTGAACAAGTCCAAGCTTGTGGAAGAGCATCTATTCCTGCTATCATTGGCAACACAAAGGTAAAAATAAATACAGATGTGATACCAAAAGTCCTACCCCTGTTACTATCAAAATCGTTTATGAAAAGGGCCGATATGATTCTTGACTTCCAGAGTGACACTGCAAAAGCATTGGGAGAAACTGTTCACTTGGCCACAACCTCAAGTGGACATTATACCATTCCTTTGACTCGACCGCGTCAAGTAATTGCATCAATCGACAAACCTTATGAATGCAATTTTGTTTTTATCTCAAGGGAAGACAACAACATGACTGTAATCGCTGAAAAACTTCACCGACAGTTTGCTCACCCATCTCTCAATCAACTCATGTCATTGATCAATAAGGCAGGACCACCATGGAACAACAATAAAGAATTGATATCAGAAGTAAAAAGAATTGATAAAGAATGTAAAACATGCCAAATCTACCGACGACCACCACCTCGCCCTGTAGTAGGATTACCCATGGGATCTAAGTTCCTTGAAACCGTTGCGATGGATCTAAAATTCTACGACAAGAAAATCATCCTTCACCTAATCGATCTCTGTACTCGCCTATCTGCTGCAACAATAATAAAGGACAAAAACCCGACCACTGTTATTGAAGCAATACTAAAGACATGGATATCTGTTTATGGCTCGTGTGATAAATTTTTAGTCGACAATGGCGGTGAATTTGCTAACGAAGAACTCATCAATCTAGCAGAACAATTTGGCATCACAATTAAGACAACTGCCGCGGAATCCCCTTGGTCAAATGGTATTGTTGAGAGACACAACCAAACACTATCCAACATGCTAGACAAGGTGCTCAATGATACAAGTTGCAGCTTGAATATTGCTCTTTATTGGTGTGTAAATGCAAAGAATTCACTACATAATGCACACGGTTTTACACCATATCAGTTAGCAATTGGAACGAATCCACGTCTACCATCACTAATGGATGACAAACCACCAGCCTTGTCAGGAAAACCAGCAACGCAGTTAATGAGAGAGAATCTGGAAGCCCTTCACAAGGCTCGAGAAGCATTTATTGCAAGTGAGCACTCAGAAAGAATCAGAAGGGCACTATCTCACAACATTAGATCTTCAGGAGAAACCAAATATCTTACAGGTGATAATGTTTACTATAAACGGAACGATAGCAACGAATGGAAAGGTCCTGGCACTGTGCTTGGTCAGGACGGCCAACAAATTTTGATCAAACATGGAAGCTATTACGTTCGGGTCCATCCTTGTCATGTAAAATTGGTACATGACGGCGGCTGTGGTTCATCAGAAAAAACGACAGAGGCAGGGGACAACACCTTCACTGAGGAACAACCACCTAGATTCCAAGAATCAGAATCAGAATCAGGATCTGGCAATGAAAATGAAGATCATTCGTCTGAAAAATCAGAAAATGAAGATCAATCGTCTGAAAAATCAGAGCCTTTAAACAATGATGCACCAGCTCATCAGACACAGCCAATTTCTGCTGAAGCACATAGCATGCTGCCGAGGGAGAAGCCGAAATTAAGACCGAATCTTTGTCTAAAGTATAAGGACAAAGGTGGGGAATGGAAAAAGGCTAAAATCATATCAAGAGCAGGGAAAGTTGGAGGCAAGCATGATGGCTGGTTTAATGTAGAAACAGAAACTGGTATGAAGAGAGCGGTAAACTTTGCAAACATCAAGGATATTGAAATCAATGATGACCCTTCAGAAGTCACTCTGATCACCAACAGCAGTGAAGTACTGTCAGCAAAGTCAAAAGAACTACAGTCATGGATTAACAATTCAGTCTACATCGAGATACCTAATGAAGGACAAGAAACTATGAGTCTACGATGGGTTGTAACACCAAAGATTATTGATGGCCAACCTTCAGTTAAGGCACGACTTGTGGCACGTGGTTTTGAAGAAGTCCAAAATTTTAAAACAGACAGTCCAACGTGCTCTAAGGAAGGATTGAGATTAGCATTGACGATAATTTCATCCAAAAATTGGATGTTGAATTCTCTGGACATCAAAACAGCATTCCTTCAAGGAAAGAAGATTGACAGAGAAGTCATTGTTCTGCCGCCGAAGGAGGCTAATACCAAAAACCTTTGGAAGTTGTCAAAAACGGTGTATGGTCTTGCTGACGCAAGTCGTAGCTGGTACCTAAAACTGCGAAGTGAATTAATTCAACTCGGTGGAAAGCCTATTGAACTAGATCAAGGAATATTCATCTGGTCTTCAAATACATTGATTTTCGGAATATTGGTATGTTTCGTTGATGACGTGATTTGGGCAGGAAGTTCTACCTTCGTTAATGTGGTATCAAAGTTGAAGAGTATCTTCAAGACCAGTAGTGAACATATGCGACACTTCAAATATATTGGTATTGACCTCGATCAAAATGAAGATGGAACAATCACCATCAAACAAGCCGATTATATCAATGAGCTAGAGCCAATCACTCTCAGTATGGAGAGAATAAAATGCTCTAAGGATGAACCAATCAATGAAGTTGAAAGATCTAAAATGAGACAATCAATTGGGAAGCTCAATTGGTTGGCATGTATGTCAAGACCAGAAATTAGCTTCACCGTAAGCGATGTGTCATCAAGAGTAACAACAGCTACTCTAGCTGATATTAAACTCATCAATAAGACGATAAAGTTCTTGAAATCTCAAGATTGCCACATTACTGTGCCAAAACTTACCTTGAATAACCTAAGCATCAAGGTTTTCACTGATGCCAGCTTCAACAATCTCGAAGGAGGTCAAAGTCAAGGTGGTCATATCGCCTTCTTAACTGATGGTTCAGGAAAATCATCACCAATTTCCTGGAGCTCAAATAAAGTTCGTCGTGTAGTACGTTCAACTCTTTCAGCGGAGTCACTAGCTTCTGTAGATGGAGCTGACACAGCATTCTTCTTGGCTAAAATGATTGAAGAGTCTTTAGCCGAAAAACCTGAAGTTGTATGTTTAACTGATAGTAGATCACTCTTCGAATGTGCTGGTTCAACCAAGACAGTATCAGACAAACGACTCCGAGTGGAAATAAATGCCTTAAGGCAGATGATCAACAACGATGAAGTCACCCTACGATGGATCGATGGAAAACATCAAATAGCCGATGTGCTGACAAAGAAAGGGGCATCTCCTTTTTCCCTGATGGAAGTTCTCAAGTCAGGGGATTTAACATCGGTCATTGATGGTGAAAAATAGACATTTCACCATTGTTTGTGTTAAAAAAAAAAAAAAAAAAAAAAAAAAAAAAAAAAAAAAAAATTGCAAATTTATGTTATAATTGCTCATAGAAATTTGTTATTGAAAAGACGTTGATTTTCGTTGATAGACATCTCGTTGATAGATTGTTGTAAAAGGGACATTGAGATTGACATTCATTTTCGGGAGATAGCTAACCATGAGACTATGGCCTGATACTGTGAATGCAATTGATACGAATTTACAATCAACGAAAAGAAGAAAAGAAGGGAGATTGATACTTTTCCCTTTAGACGAGATATTAACTAATTAAAGTAATAACAAATCATAGCTGTGGAGGAGCTTGAGTTATACCAGTGATATTGTTTAATGGTTACATTGGAGAACATTGTTAATTGCTAATCGTCGTGTTAATGATATTAATAGTGGTGTTATTGAGAGTTAATTAATTGTTTGTTTTCACTTGGATTATTTGACTGGAGAAATTGTTTTCTGTTCAAGGTAACTAACATTTAGTACTAATTTTCAACTTTAACACAGATAAAGCTTTCTCCAGTGTTTGATGAGTAGGAAGATTACAGCAGTTGGGAGAATTGGCAAAATAATCTTGCAAATGTTCACAGATTTACCAAAAAGAAAACTGATAGGGTAGCAGGCCTATCAATAGGAAAATAACACCAGAGCTATAAATTGGTCCCACAAGGTTACAATAATTTTTAACTGGGCGAGTAATCTGAATAAATGGACCAAGAATATAAACAGATATTTTATCACAAAGTCTTTTTTATTTATTTTATGTTTTTTATATATTTTGGTTCTTTCTTACTGTAAATAATAAGAAATAGAACATTGATTTCCATGTGAGATGAAATAATGTTGCTCAGCAAGAAAAACCTTTTTTAGAATTGGGGGAGCAAATAATGGCTCAGCTAGTTTCTCATTTCTCAGAATTGGGCAAGCCTTCGAGTGAGCAAGAGAAATTGCTCTCCCCTTATTGATAGGCCTGTGGTAGTATACAAGATGCAATGCTGGAGATAAACCCTGGTGAAATTAATTGAACAATAAGTAAAAATCATTGCCAATTATGTTAAAACTAAACTTTATTTTCTTACAAAGTGAAAGCGAAAGCACTACAGCTTTTATCACTTTCATTTTTTTTTTTCATAATCGTTTTTTTCCAGTTATAAAAGAAGCAGTATTGATAAATTTTCTGAGTTCATTGTTGAACTGGAAAAAATGTATAGCAAACTAAACAGCTTTAAAATGGAACTACAAAAAGCATACAAAGCTTACTTCTGTGCACAGCTTAAATGTCTAAGGATAACGAAAACTTGGCTCGCATAACATATGAAGATCTCACATAAATGTAAAGAATACGAAAACAATCTTTGGTTAGTTGGATTTAAATAACAATGGACAGGATAAAACTTCTACTAGAGAAAAATGTATGCATGGTAGATACAGGATAGGTTATGAAGGAAAACAAAAGTATTTTGACACAATTAGAATCGATTGTGTTAATAAAAAAAGGAAAATATCTTCACTGTCACAAATGTAATTCCATCAAGCATTTGTCTGAAGATGTTCTCATAGATATATAACCAAAAATAAAAAAAAATTAAATCAACTAAAGCAAGGAAAGACAACGTAGCAAGAACAGCAGAAAAGCAAATGAAGGTCAAGTAACTCTATTTTTGGGAGCTTGAAAATAATAAATGATAAATATTCACCTATATGTATACACACCATCCGGATAAACTATCTGAGTTCATCACTAACATATTGTCCCACGCAGTGTAGTGGGTTTGTCTGCGGCTTCCAGTTCGAGGGACCGCGGATCGAATCCCGCTCACTGCTTGGCAATATGTTAGTGATGAACAAAGTAGTTCTTCTTCAATATGAAAATAATAAGTTGTGCAAACATTTGGTGGAAGACTCATTGACACAAAATGTCCAAATACAATATCAGGTATTATATTAATAAATACATGGATACTCTACCTTAAGGGAAAAAGCAGGATACCATTCATGGCAATTCAACTTCAACAGATTTAAAGATGGAGTTAAAGTAAATGCTCAAACATTACTTTACCTGTCAACATTGGCAATGAAATATACAAATTATCAGTCACTGTGGCAAGGAATGATTAGCCAGAATACAAGCATCAGAAAATGAGATTTTGATGGGAATATTGAGCTTATTTCTACATTACCTGGACCCTAACATTTACCTTTAACTCAATGGGGTCTTGAATATCACAAAAAAAAAAAAAAATGTAAAAATGTGACCAGAATCAGGAAATGTATAAGGCTAAAAATTCCTTTTGCCGCAGGTTGCCAAGAGTAAACCATTAAGGCTCGTAAAAATAAGAATGCAATGCCGAATTTAACCAATACAGTTTTGATAAAATGTAAAGTTTGTAGAAAATATCAACAACCCTGCAGAATGCCTGTAGTGAGATTACATTATTATATATAACAAATACTAAATGCATTTATCTTAAAGTTTTTATGAAATTACAAGAAATATTTTTTACATCTTCTTGACACAACAACCCAATACTCTGTTAGTTTTCTAACAAATCAAACAACAAAAAGTATACCCTTGTCTATTAAAAAAAAATGTAGACCATACAATGCCATAAAGTAAATAGAAGTAACTAAGAAAAAACTTTGCTCAAAACATAAAAGAAAGACAAAAGTACAAATTGGGAGGTAGATGGTTTTAACCTTAAATATTATCTTTATAACACCAAAGTAATGATATATACAAGGGCTCGATGAATGTCATTAATGATGGAGACCAAAAGCTAAAAAACTATTGTTTCGAATAGGGTTGAGATTCATTGCTGAATGTTTTGTTTACCTTTGTGAATCAGATACATTTTAAGAGGCCGGGGATGACCAAACGAGTGTCATTTTAGCAAAAAAAGTTATCTTAATCAATTCATCTTTAAAATATCTTTGCATTGATAAAGTTTAAATACGCATCTCTTAGCAGGTCTAAATTACAGATGACAGAAAATGTCAAAATTTGTTATTGCTTAAATATGACATGATAATTTATGCAGCATAATTAAATCCAAAATTCTTTAAATGTTATTATCTTGCAAACGAACAGAGCTTTTTAAACTTTTAAAGCTCTGTATTTTAAGTCCAATATCATTTTATACCTCGGGTTCCCTTTAATGTTGTGACACTTTATTAAAAAGCAGACATTAGGGGTTCACTAAATATTCAAGAAACTTACAGTCATTGCATATATGGTGTCAGTACTGACAGTCTTTGTTAGAGTCTTGAGTATGGGAGACAAAGCAAACAATAATGCTGACACTGTGAAGAAACTTCGAATATCTAACCAAGAAAATAAGAAATGTTAAATGCAAGGTTGGTACTAATTTTCATTAAGTAAATTCTATGACTTTTCCAGCAGTACTCCAGGAGTTTTCTGACATTTTCTCCATAAGGAACTTTACTTAACAAAAATAGGGATTTTATGATAAAGAAACCTGAGTGTTTCCCATAACCTGACGACAAAAAAACTTAAACCTAAAAAAAATTACATGCAGAAACAGTTTTCCTATTTTTGCAAATCTACAGGACCTTTTCCAGTGTCTAGGGGTTTCCAGGAGTAGTTGTCACCCTGGTAAAAGTATTTCATTTCAATTGAATCTAAAATAAAAAAATCCAATTCTGTTTTGCTCTTTCCCAATTAAAATTTAACCTGAATTTCCCAAAATGTGTTTTGTCTAAAAATATAGGACTTATAACTCATTTCACACAAGCTTAATAAGATTTCATTAATACCTTAAACCACCTTGATAAAATTCCTATTTGCCATTTAACCTCCTATTTTAGATTTATGAATTACACTCTGCTCCATTAACAATTTTTAAAACTTCTTGACTTTCCTTGCCCCCTTAATATGTCAATATCCCTAAAGTACTTTGTTTTTTTTTACATCAAGTACATTATATGTGTACCATGAAATATAACATTCACAACAAAGTGTGTTTTATTGGCATTCAATGTTTTGCAATTGTTCAAATATTCTTTTATCTTATAACTGCAAAGTTTAGTCAAGGACTCTCCTTTTGATATAGGTTGCAATTCCTGGTTGTGCACACCCTGGTTGTGTACAATGCTAAAAATTGCATGTATTTTTTTCCTGTCAAAACAGCAGCCACTGTGTGTACAAAATGAAATCTGTTAAGATTGCCATAAATTTGTAATTAAATGAAACTCACCTGTTCTTACTTTAGAAATGATATTTCGAAATATAATGCCAAGTAAAAACAAAATAAATATAATAAGCAGAAGAGTTGTGGGCTGGATAGTGTTTGAATCCAAATATATGAAGGTTGACACAAAGATGCATATCCTAAAAGCAACCAAACGAGTAAAAGTAAAAAAAAAAAACAGCCTTACTGTTTTATTACTTTAAAAGCAAAAAATATTATCAGTACTGTGATTACAAAAACAGTATCAATTTTTAAACAATATTTTTAAAAGTCTTTATTCATATAACTGACAATTTTTTTGATAATGTATTATAGTAATTGTGTATAAGATATAATGCTGGAATGGACTAGTTTTTAACAGATGAAATCAAGGGTTTTTTTAAATTCTTTTGCTAATAAAAATTTATTTCTCTTCATATTAAACCTTTGCAAATGCACAAAATTTTTGCTAATGCACCCTGAAAAATGCTATTTAACTGCCTGCAATGTTAACATGTCAGCATTCGCATTGTCGAGTTTCAACATAACAAAAAAGACTAAATATTTTTTATTATAAAAAAGTGTAGTGCAACTTACGTGGCCAATTGTTGTGAAACAATTCCAGATTCAAATACAACACTTCGGAAATCATACATCCTGGTGTTAACTACAGCAAAAAAAAATAAGAAATTAGCATCTTAAAGGTTAACAAAATGTTTATTCACACTGTTGATTTCTATTAAGATAAAGATCCACTAGAGTTAATAACTTTGATAATTCTTTGAGTCAAATTTTAGGAGATTTGAGGACTTTTATTTTTGAGAAGAAATTTGTGGCATCTATATTATAATACCCGCATATATCTATCGTCTGTCACGCAAAATGGTAACCGCAGTAGTGAGACACACAACAGGGTATAAAACTAAAATTGAGAAGATTTGAGTAGTTTTGGGAGATGTACCAAACCTGGATAATACAAATGTACTTATACATATACAAAATTGTAATAAACTACCATTCTTTTTCATTTCATCAAGAAAACTTTCATCTGTATAATTATCTGGGTAACCATGATTAATATACAATACTTTCTTCCATGCACAATTCTTGTTTTTGGCAGTCATTTCTTGTTGTGTATAAAACAGGAAATACAGTTAATCTCTAACAAAATAATCCTGCAAACACTAAATTAGAGCAATCGGAAAATATTCTGACACTTCCCTGTTTAACCAATTTACCTTTAAGAGAAGAAGTAAATTCTAAAACCAAAACAGAATTTGGAATTACTGTTTGCAAATTTGCCTTGTTTTGCCAAGTATTATCCTACATGTTATACACAAGGATAAACATTTTCAATTTCTTACTTGGTATTTTGTCTTATTTCAAGTTTGTTTGATTTTTTTCTTAATATATCACTCAATTATTAAGGTGTTATATGCCCGTTTATCAATCTGTGTAATTATCTGGGTAACCATGATTAATATACAATCTTTTCTTCCACAAACAATTCCCTCCCTTAATATATCTCAACACTTTAGTAAAGTTCAAAGAGTAATAGTGCTAAAAATGCTGTTTCTGCGCTTTTTATACAGCCGATGAAATAACTTTCTAATTTTAATCCAGGTGGTCGATCTTATTCCTAAATTGTTAGCAATGAAGATTTTAAAATTCACAAAAATGCTTTCTCTAAATGGACATTGTGAAAACCAGAATAAACTGCAACAAAAATTAGGACTCCTTTAATAATAATACACATACTAGTCTAGATGCTTTGGACTCATAATAACAAGTATTCAATAATCATATTTGCAAATTATGGAGACATTGCTTTAACTTAATAACTCTTGTATTCTGCCAATTCATGCCATTATTTAATGTGCTACATACAAAGAAGAAGCTGCCACATATTCATTACCATTTATCAGCTTAATATTAGCACATATTTTTTATTCATTTACTGTCCTACTCATGTATGCCCTGTCCTTATGTTTCTCTGTGAAAACTTAAGGTCATAATAGAAGGAAAAAAAGGCAGATTTGTTGAGCAGCACTTAACGACACTGTCATAATGCAGACAGGGCTGTGCAATTTAGTTTTTTTTTACCTGAAAACATTGATAGTAAAGGAATACATTGTCAAAGATTTATATATTTTCGAATATATATAGTACCATTTACTACATAGTAAATTTTAAAAAAGAAAGCACAAACTACTTCAAAGCAATATATCCTTAACAAGGTAGGCAAAAAAATTATGCTAAAAACTTTAAATAAGCAGTACCAAAACATGATGTCAAAAAATATGAAACACATGTCCACCAAGTCAAATAGGAACATACTCCATTTACCATTTTCACTGAAAACAAACTTCGAATTAGTTTTGCATACTCCTTCTTTTGTTCACCTGCAGCTTTCTCAGTCAATGTTATATTCCTCGCCGATGTAGGTTCGACCATGTTATATGTCAGTGTTCTTAGCATTAACGAAAAGAACAACATTAATATCAATGGTGCAACATATTGTAAAGCAGCTGCCGATAAATAATAAAATACACGTGCAACTGTACGCTGAAGCTCGAGGTTAGAAATCCGCCCAGTTTCTTTCTTCAATTTAGCAATTTTCTGATATGCTGAATTTAAATGAGATTGCAATAGTCTACGTAGAACAAACAATCGTAACAAACACACAAGTATAAACAAATGGATACGAGCATATAAAAAGGTGTCATATGTCATTAACTGCTGCACTCCAGATTTTTCTTTTTTAACATACATCAGATCTTTGGAAAGTGGTAAGATCCATAATAATATGAGAAAAAATGGACTAAAAAATGTAGCATGCAACAATAGCTGATTAAATCGACTTTCACTGAAGTAAAATATGGAATCAAGTTGCATATTTGCATAACGAATACCAGGAAAACCAAGCACTGCTCCAAGAGAAGCCGAAAGTAGTGCCAAAAAAATTTTCATTGTCCATATTGATGGAGCACTTTGAACACTCAAACTCAATTTTTTGAACACAGTTTGCAAATTGTCTTCAAAATCTGTATATCCAACTTCTAAGCCAAAATCAAGAACACTTTCATCAACCACCAATATACCCATTGCCATTATGAAGAAAAAGAAACCAAACGATATGGTCATGGCACGTTCACCTCCATCTTCTGTGCCCCAATATGCAGCAGTTAGCAAGAATAACTCTTTAAGTGCAAAATAAACAACAAGTAGACACCACACAAAACCAATATTAAACTCTTCCGTGTAAATTTGTGGTCTCCACAATGCTGCTAGTTCAATTAGGATATATACTAATGCTGCACAGAAGGAAAAGTCAACCAACCATTTATAATCCTGATATTTATATTGTGAATAGAGGTCACACTCCTCGACAGGTACTAACTCCAAAGGAACATTAATATTGCAAGGCACTGTGAAGGTTTCTGTCTGTAGCAAAGGTATTTCAGCCTTCTCATTCGCCTTCTTTCGCTTCCCTAAAAAGAACAGTAAGGACACCTTCATATGTATAACAGAAAAACAATAACTTCATGTTGCTTATTCTCTTTGTTTTAAGTCCATATAACAACAAGTAGTAATAAAAAGTTAATAAAAACCTTTTGGGGCACCATTTGGTTTTCCGGCTAATGCTTTCAGTTGATTGTTTGTTGGATGTAGATATCGAAACAGCTTATTGTTCATAATCCATCTTGCTAGAGAGTAATATGGTCCCAATTTTTGGAGAAATAGTACAACTACTAAAGTTATGACAAACTGCACACCCAGAAGAACCATGGTAAACTAGAATAATATAGAGTTAAGAAAATAAATAGTGTGAATAATATTGGATTTGCAGCCGAACTTTCCATTCGCTGCATATATAATATACACTAAATTATTTTGCACAAAAAATGGTTTAGTTTGAAGTTTTAAGATTAATTTTTTTTTTTGAACTTATGATGGGGTCTTTCCAAATTTTTTAGCTAAATCAGTATGTACCAGAGATTTTTTGACAATAAATTTGCTGCTAGACCCCTTCTAAAAACATGTATCTTGTAACAATAATTTCTCAGCTCACTTCTACTGACAAATCAAAACAGTAAAAGAAATGTTTATTCAACACATTTTTTTTGTAAATTCAACAAAGTTGTGCTTTTTGGGATGATAAGATTTTTCAAACAGTGGAATATTTGAGCCTGTTTACTTCAGGCGCTATAAAAGATTTGACTTGCACTTAGGTGTGGCTGATATGAAACATTGAGATCTAAAGATTATAAAAATTATAAGTAAGGAGTATATTATATAAATTAGAATATTAGCACGTGGCCTTGTGGTTAATGTATATAAATTGTGGTTATGGAGTTCGCTTCGCAATCACAAGGTCCTTGGTTCGGTCCACAGCGACCGGTCAACCCATGCCATGTGAGGGAAATTGAGTAGGTAATGCCAGTGCATACTTAATGTATACATTCCGAACACAGGACCCACATTAATAACAGTGTTTCAAACACTGCAGTGACTATATTCTGTATAAATATTCAGAATAATAATATAATAATAATAATTATTATTTTAAACATGTCAGAAGTGTGAATCAACAAGTAAACGGTTTAGTAAATTATGTGGAATGACATCATCGATTAGATGGTCAAAAACAATTGCTGGTATGAATGATAATCAGGGTAACTATATAAGTATTATTATTTATGTAAATATGTTCTGGATGGGTGAAAACATATGTACATCACCTTAATCAACCTTTAAACAGCACTTCATATTTTCTATGTCATCAAAACTGCTAAGTCAAAAACTTGAGAACCAATCAAGATTTTTCAAACAAATAAAAAGATTCATAGACAATTTTCCAATATCTTTTATATGAATCCAACTTGTTTTTTGGCAGGAGGTAAGCTTTAACCAAACAGAATAGGAACTATAAGTAATTCAGTATAAGCATCAAATTTGCCTGTGAAACAATTTTCTGTGTCATCATCATTCATCATTCTCGGCTTAACGTCCGTTTTCCATGCTAGCATGGGTTGGACGGGGTATATTAATGACCCTCTTCCAATCTGATCTAGACTGTGTTAGATCTAAACTCAACTTCCTCTGCATCAAGTCTGTCCTTATAACCTCCTGCTAAGTCTTTCTCGGTCTGCCTCTGGGCTTTGCCCCAGGAACTATCAAGTCTCTACACTTTCTTACCCAATTATCCTCCTCCATTCTTTCCAAGTGCCCCAGCCAGTTCAATCTTCTTATCTGGATAACATCTTTAATTCTACGGAGACTTAGCCTGCTTCTTAGCTCATCTGAACTCTTTCTGTCTCTCAGACTGGCGTTACACATCCACCTAACCATTCTCATATCATTCCTTTCTAAACGGTCAAGATCTTCCTGCTTCACTGCCCATGTCTCACTACCGTACAACATAACACTTCTTACACAGGCCTCATACAACCTACCTTTTACCTCAATTGACAAGACTCTGCTAGTCAACAAAGGAAGTAACTCTCTGAACTTTTTCCAAGCAGAACCTATCCTGCAAGTAACACTTCTACCAATACCCCCTTCACTGCCCAACATTCACCTACAGTACAGTCCAGATGTAAGCGTACGCGTACGCTCAAGTTTCACACCTTTTTCTGGGAGGCGGTAGTTGTTTGTCTTTTGTTCTTATTAATTATCTTGCGAGTCTTGTAAGTCATTAACTTGCGCGTAATAAACAAAAGATTATCGAAAAAAAAATAGTTTATTATAACTGCGCGTAACTATTGTTAAATAGTGTTAACATAACTATTCCCGATAGCATAATTGCAAATGTTATCAACTCTATCAATGTGACACGGAGAGCCATTGTTTAATATTTTTATTAAACAATTGTTTTGCGTGGAAACTAAATAAACTAGCGAGAAGGCATTGTTGGTTGCGCGGGTTAAATAAAGCTTTTAAGAGATAAAGTGTAATGAATAATGATAAAAGAAAAAGAAACTGCTTTTAGTAAAAAACAGTTGCGTCCTTCAGTATAGCACAGGTCTCTTTGGAGATTGTATCAATCTCAGGAGATAACCTACAAAATGGGAGATTTTCTTCTCAGAAAACAAACATTAAATTGCCTCCTGTTTGGAGATACTGTTTCTAAAGACAAGAAAATCAACTTTTTTGATTGGTAACTATGGTACAGCAAACTGACAGGATTTTTCCACTATCAATTAGAATATAGCAAATTTTAAACAATATAAAGGTGCTTGAAGGTTACCTCCCAACTAAAAAAAACCTTTTCTTGTATTGCAGAAATTTTAAAATAATGTTAGATTATATTACAGAATTTAATAGTTATTTCGCATAATTTAGTTAATAAACTTAGAAATATTGTATTATTGATAAAGAAATTAAACACAGTAACTTAAAATGTTTTGCTGATGTTGCATATGTCAAAAATGTCTCCAAATTACAAGGAGACCTCGACAATATCTATGAATGGGTTGAATAACATGGAATTTAATGACAAGGAATTTGAAGTTCTCATGTACAGTCCCGATAATACCTTGAAACTATGCAGAAGCCTAACATGTTCATGATTAATTACCGAAAAAAAGTCAGAGATCTTGACATTCTGATGACAAACAATGCATGATTTGACAATATTTGACAATATACATTTTGGGAAAACTAACACTCCATCGCAGCTTATATTGCGATCATAGGAGGTAAACATCACACTTTTATAAGAGTTTATTAAGGAGAAAACACGTTTTTTCGTGATAATTTTTTTTGCTGCGTTTTGTTTAATAAAAAGTAAACATAAGTTGTATCTTATTATTATTAACCTTTCCTGAAAATTTGAAAGAAATTGATACACGGAAGTTAAAAAACTGGAGAAAACATGCATTCGTCTCTAACAAACTCTCATAAAAACACGATTTTTACCTCCTTTATTCCGATATTGTAAAACGATGGAGAGCCGTAGGAACGCATGTACAATTGAATTATCGTAAAGGTGTATTGACACAGGGAAAAATTTGTCTTTCTGGATATTACGCATGTTTTGCACCAGATCACAGAAAGTAATGTTAACCCTATGGAAAAGCATTGTGTTACCTATAATTAAATAATATTCACAACTGTGGTCTCCAACCACTGCTGGACCTTCTTTAACAAATTGAATTGATTTACTGGTACTTTATACACAAAAACAGGTACAGGTAAATACCTCGCTGACTATTGGGATGCACTTAGAAAATACAACCTATATATACTTTCTACAAAGACGGCGTTAACAATGGAGAATTATCTATGTTTAGAAAAACATTGAAGGTTTGGTTCCAAACCTTGTAGGAAATGATTATTACCACCTTATATAACCACACCTTACCTAGCAACGTTCAGAAGCTGAGAGCGTCCTCACTTCGGTTGCATGGTGCAAAATTATTTAATTCCTTATCAAAAGAAGTAAGGAATTGTACGAAATGTGATGATCAGTGTTTGAGCGAACTGCTGGGTAGTTTTCTGTCTAGCTAGCTAACATTCAAGATGAAGTCCTACGCATGGGAACAACAGAAAATAGTAGGGCAGATTTAAAGTCAATTTTACATATGGTTGGGTCACCTTTTGTCCTTTTATAGGGTGGTATGCATGGGCAATGAAACATTAAATAACGACGTAAACTCCTCAAAACAAAATACTTAGATAAACTATAAATGAATTTTCCAGATTGTACTACAAATTCTAGCGTAAAGAATCTGCACCCAAATGTTCCGTGGTATATTGATTGTATGTTTTGTTTCTTTTTAACATAACATAGCAATATCTCCAGACTGTAAAATCATTCATGTCTGAAAGTCTGCAATGAAGGGTTGTTTTTAGGTAGTATCCGTCAAAACACAACACGCTACACGGGTACTTACTCCATGTTTTTTACACGAATACTTTACCGAACAAGGAAAAACAACACACAAGTGTTTTGCGCCTCGAACATACCGGAGAAGGAGGTGTCCTTTGAAGTATATAAGGCGGCAGGATGATCAAAAATGATGTTACTTTGAATCCGTTACAAAAATTTTTGTTCTTAAGTCTAATTTTTGGTCACAAATATACCTTTTCTCGAGGCGATACTGTAATTGCGAGAGCTGGAATTATTTGCGACAATGAATTCTCAATTCCAGGCTCCAATTCCCCGTTCCCTCTATACGGCTAATTCGCAATGCATTATGGTAGTTGTATTCTACAGTTTTCCCTCCCAGAAGCGAGAGTTTGTAAATAAATAACAGCATTCTTTTTATTGTGGCGATAATAACAAAAAGCCGTTATTGTTTGTGATAATTTTCAAATCTCCTCAAGAAAATCATTATCTCCCTTATCCAAAACCCGTGTTATTGATGTAAACATTTAAATATTGTTAGTTAGTGAGGTTTTAGGAGTGAAAGAAGTCGAAATGGAAGTACCTTAAGGGAACTTATTTTGGCGGGAACTAATTTTGGCGGATTTGGCGGATTGGGGCAAAATCCGCCAAAATTAGTTCCCGCCAAAATTAAATATTTTACTCACCCGCCAAAATTAGTTCCCGCCAAAATTAAAAAAAATCGCCACCCGCCAAAATAAGTTCCCGCCAAAATTAAAAATTTCGTTGATCCGCCAAAATAAGTTCCCCTTAAAAAATCGACAAAAATCAACTTTTTTTCAATTTTTTATATCTTTTAGAAATATACCTTTGCGCTAGAAATATTATGTCATAATAAACCTCTAATACAAGATAATTTTTAATCAATATTTATGATTTCTAAGTCCTTGCTTGACGATGGTGACGACTTTTTAGGTTTGTTGTTAACTTTTTGCCTTTTTGGGGCTGGTGCAGCTGAGGTGTTTCCAAAAAAGTTTCGAATATCTTTTTGCTTTTTCGTCTCTTTGCTTTGGCTTTTGGCTGTATTTTTTTTACGCTTTGGTCTCTCTTCGGTTGGAACCACGACATCTAAAATAACTGCAATATGTAAGAACGAACCAAGAATCAATTCCTCTTTCGGCTCTGTATACAAGGCTTCTACAAGTTGTTGGTATCTTGCAAGAACCAAAAGATTGTTTACTGTCCCTGGTAAAGTAACAGTTATTTTACAGGGGATCTCCAAGCCTCCTTGAACGAGAGGTGATCTTCGATAGTGTACACTTGTCAACGTGGATTTCATAGACGCTCCTCTGTCCAGAAGAAATTTTGTAACCCTTGAGATTTCTTTGGGTAAATGGCCAACTGGTTTGTCATTTCCGAATTCACAAACTTTGATTGCAAATCTATCGAAAACATTGTTGTTCTCATGAAAGCAGTCCAGTGATTGATTTTCCTCAGGTTTCCAATAAGTTTTATAATAATGGAATCCTCTGACAGCAGCTGTAAACTCGAACGTCTTGTTGTAAGCCATATGGACGTCTTTTCTTTTCTAGCTCTGATGAAAAACAAAAATGTCAATCGATCGATTTTTTAATTGCCTAGCATGAAAATAGAACGTTTTTGTTCTATTTGTCAGTGTAGACCGAACTTTCCCAATTAAATAGAATGTTTTTGTTCGATTGGTTAGTCTAAACGGGCCTTAGCGAAGAAAAAAAGAATGTTTTTGTTCGATTGGGTAGTCTAAACGGGCCTTAGCCAAGAAAAAAAGAATGTTTTTGTTCGATTTTTAGTGTAAATATAGGCCAAGTGAATGGAATGTTTATGTTCGAGTAAATATACAGGATACAGATAACTTACGTTTCCTTTTTTATCTCCCGGCTTTCAAAATGTCTTACATCAGGAAGTTAGCTAAATTACAAGAGAAAGAAGCTCAACAAAGGGCCGCTGAAAAGGAAAAAACTTCAGACGAAACACCTTCAAACAGTTCTAGGGAACAAAGTAAGTATTTCTCTTTGATGTTTTTTTTTGTTATACCTACCTGCGAAGAAGTTTCTTTCTTTGTTTGAAAATTTTTAATTTTTGGTCAAAATTCGCAATTACATAGTGGTTCGTTTTATTCATTTTAGGCCCACAACCAACTGACTTCCAGCAAGAATCATCCCTTGGTTCGTTAGACTACGAAGCTGTTACAGACGCGACTGAAAATGTTAAATCCAGTGGCAAAAAATCATACAACCGTTGGTCAGAAAAAGAAAGATTTGATATCGGAAAATATGTTGCGATTCATGGTGGTGCGGCTGCAATCACAAAGTTTCAAACCAAAGACAGGCCGTTAAGTGAGAGTACAGCTCGAAGATTTGGCAATCTTTACAAAAAAGAGCTGAAAGATTCAACCCGAGAAAAACGTAGCGTGGTAACCAAATTTGTTCCTTTGAAACGCGGTAGACCTCTGTTCCTTGGCAGTCTAGATGAGATGGTACAAAGATTTTTAATTGCACTGAGAAATCGAGGAGGTGTTGTTTCAAGAACAGTTGCAACCGCTGCAGCGAAAGCTCTAATATCACGAAACCCTCAATTTGAGTTGGGGCATATTAAAATTGATAACAGTTGGGCAAAAAGCCTCTTCAAGAGAATGGGTTTCAAGAAAAGAATGAAAACGACCTCCAAAGTTGAAATCACTGAAGGAGCCAAAAAGGAGTGTGAATTACTATTTCTTCACGATATTGTTTCGACCATCGAACAACACAGCATCCCTCACCAACTTGTTATGAATCTGGACCAGACACCTCTTAAGTTTGTTCCAAGAATGAATCACACCATGGCGAAAAAGGGTTCATCGTCCGTCCCTATCGTTGGATCTTCCGACAAAAGATGCCTTACTGGTACCTTTATTATTACGCTTGATGGTTCTTTTCTGCCAATGCAACTGATATATGGGGGGAAAACAAATCAAAGCCTCCCAAAGTTTGAATTCCCCGAATCGTTCTCACTAAGCGTTAATCCCAAACACTACAGCAATACACAAGAATCCATCAAAGTCATCAAAGAGATCGTTCTAAAGCACGTTGAAGACCAGAGGAAGAAGTTAAATAACCCAAAGCAAGCTGCTCTTCTAATATTCGATGTCTTTCGAGGACAAATTACTGAGGAAGTTACCGAATTGCTGAAGAAGAACAACATCTTCCTGGTTTTGGTTCCAAGTAACATGACACATATATTCCAGCCCTTGGATCTTACTGTGAATAATCATTGCAAGCAATTCATGAGAAATTTGTTCACTGAATGGTATTCAAAACAGATCGAGAAAGAGCTATCCCTTAACAAAAAGATCGAAGATATAAATATTCAATTAAAGCTGACCACCATCAAGCCTCTTCATGCAAGTTGGCTCCTCCAGTTTTATAACCATATCACTTCGGCAGATGGCCGTGAAGTCGTTTTGAATGGGTGGAAAGCATCTGGAATTTACGACGCAGTTCGCATGGGATCCACTTCACTTGAATCCCTTGACCCTTTTCAAGATCTATCACCGCTGCCAGAAAGCAATAGTGTAATTACTCAGCCCATAACCGACATAATCAATGCGCCAGATTTATTAAAGGATAGCTTCATCAACGTGCGAGTCGAAAATGACGATGACAAAGAAGAGGAGTACACGCGTGACGAGGATGACATAGACTTTAGTCGGAATGCATTTGACATTATCATAGACGATGAAGAAGAGTAGATTTTTAGTATTTGTTTTAAAATTCTTTGCTTTGTAATGCTTATTTCTACATCTTTACCAAAGAAAATTTTCGTTGAAATTTGAAAAAATCCTTCACTCGCCAAAATTAGTTCCCGCCAAAATTAAAAAATCCGCTGACCCGCCAAAATAAGTTCCCGCCAAAATTAAAAAAAACCGCCACCCGCCAAAATAAGTTCCCGCCAAAATTAAAAATTTCGTTGATCCGCCAAAATTAGTTCCCGCCAAAATTAAATTTTTTTTAGATTTCCTTCGTCCGCCAAAATTAGTTCCCGCCAAAATAAGTTCCCTTAAGGTAATAAATAAGGATACAGATTTAGATATAATTTTAAGCTCTACAGATCTTGGGCCTAGCTTTTCTCAAAGCTCTTGTGTGGTACCAAGACCTGTTTTTAAAGAATTAACAAATGCCGAGAGGGACGAAGAAGTGGAGGAAAGAACACACGAAGATATAAGTCAATGGTCAACTGATCTTGCAGCTATGCCTTCGATCACCCAGGAGAAAATTCACCAATATTTAGTTCTTGGAAATAGCTGTGATAGCAAGCCGAAGGGTGCTACAAAGCATAAAATTCTTGGATACCAACTATTCAAGGAGAGCTACGTGAAGAAAGTGAGAGTTAAAAGTAATGTTATGGCTGAAAAATTAACTTTTCTTGTGAAATGTTTTGTAGCTGCTTCCATGAAAAGAGAAAAATATTCTGTTTATGTCCACCTGTGTCAAAGAAGTGGTGATATTTTGTATGCGAAATGTTTATGTAAAGCTGGAGCAGGAGGATGCTGTAAGCATGTCGCAGCAGTTCTATTTCAATTGGTTGAATACAAACAGTTGGACTTAAAAATTGTCCCTGATGACAAGACATGCACAGATTTGTTACAAAAATGGCATGTACCTGGAGAAAGTGCAAATTCTGCACCAATAAAATTTTCTGCAATGGCATTCGAGAAAGCAGACCTTACGAAAGACACAAATGAAAGTCGCAAAAGACCGTTGGTCACAGGAAATAGAAAATTTTGTTCTACACCACTGTTTGCACATGAGCCCTCAACCGAAAAAGTCAAAAAATTAGCGACAGACTTATTTGAAATAGGGCAAGGAACTTCAATGGCATATTTATTACAAGGAAATGACTATAAACCATCATCATTTTATGACACATCTATAAAAGAATTTAATTTTGAACAGACAAACAGTGAAACAGTTGAATTACGTCCGACAGTTAATTTATTTTTGCAGGCTCTTGACTTTGAACCAGAAATAGCAGAGTTATCAGATGAGCAAAAGTCATTTGTAAACAATTTCATTCATGTCAATGCCGAACAAGTTCGAGACATAGAAAAATCCACATGTACTCAGTATAAATGTGATATGTGGTACACAGAAAGAAAGAAACGCATAACATCATCCAATTTTGGATCTATTATAAATAGAAGAAAAAATATACATCTTGTACTGTTTCTTTTGAAGCCCATATTGGAAGCATACGGAATTGTGAATGTAAAAAATCTGTCCATGTAATCAATATTCTGCTTATGTGACTTGTCGACATATTAAATCGAACAGCCATATCTTCTAACAAAAGTCCACATCGAATTCGAACCAGTATCATAAAGAATTCTTCTTCTGCGCTCAATGATCGTGATCGGCCTCGTTTTGTAGAGTTTATATTTTTTGTATTTTCAGTGTTAGTATTTGAACCCCAATATATTAGTAGGCTGTTTAGTCACGTGATCAAAAGCCGTAGAATTTTTTTTGCCGTAGCGAACTCGCATACCGTAGACAGATTTTCCCGAGATTTTATACGTATGTGCCCATCCAAAGCTATTTTCCGACTATGTTTTTCCTTATTAGGCATTTTTCGATAGGCACCTCTTTGCACAGAATAGGCCGAGGTTTGTTTTGATTGATGATAGAAGTTTGTAGCTGTTAACGTTGAAGAGTTACAGGATTTTGAATTTTAAGGTTGCGATTATTTTTGTATTGTATGTGTTATTTAAACTTCTATCATATCAAGTAGTAAAGTTTAAAGTATGTAGAATTGTTCTTATCAAATTAATAGTTAGTTAGAAAAAGGAAAAGCTGTCGGATTTCACATTTTTTTGTTGACACTTTTGGATCCCCCCTGGCAGACAGAGCTAACAACAGCTACAAACATGGCGGACTAAATCTCAAAAATAAGTTTATGGGGTTATAGCTACTAGTTCACTTTTGTATCTTAATAAGAGACTGTTCACAATAAGAGATGTTCAATGTTTATAGTTACATATATTTATAGTTTAGCTAGATAGTGATAGATAGTAAAACAAAGATTTAAGCGACTATATAGCTAGGTGGTATTTGGGGTTATATTCTAGCTAGCTAGTTAAGCTTTGTGTTTGTTATTTTATCACTATAATTACCTCTAGTATGGATGCTAAGGTATGTCTACCTAGTTTTCACAGCTTGTTTAGTGTTTTTTATAGGTTAAAATTTTTTATTAAAAAAAGATGTTCGTGACAATGTTGTTGCTGTTCAGAAAAGTGAACTTATGTTCAAAATTAGAGAAGCGAGAATGTCGCAAATAACTATGCAACAAAAACGTAGTTTTCAGAAAGAATTTCTAGCAGATCCCATCCTACTTGTTGGAAAGGATATTCGTCATCGAGTTAGAGAGGAGGGAAGTGATGAGGTAAATTGGGAACAGGGAAAAGTTATGAGCTTAAGTAAGATTGCTAAGAATGTTAAAAGATCCGAGTATTGTGTGCTGTACGCTTCTGAACCCGATAATGTTTGGAAATTTCCATTGCTTTTGGATTTTGAAAAGGGAGATTTGATATTGCTGTAGTTTGCTTATTATGTCGTTAATTCAGTATATAATAATAGTTTATGTTCACATGGTATAGATTAGTTTTGTTGATATATAATATTTTAATGGGAAAAAGTCGTCTATTTTAGTCCATTTAATTTTAGTATATACAAGTTTTGTATTGGCATTTGTAGACTGTATGAGATTTTGTTCTGAGATTTTGTTCTTTGAAATATGCCGCTCTGCCTATCCTATATGCTTTTTTTATTACTAACTTGACTTCAAGATATCTTGGCCAAACATCTGAATGCAGTGGTTGTACAGTTAAACGTGTTTATATACTTTGTAAAAAAAATGGTATTTCTGGCATGACTATAAAATGCTTATATTATGTCAATGACTTTATATTAAAGTTTTTATTTAGCTTAATTTTATGATTTTGATATTTGTTTCTTTCTGGATTTTTGCCCATCTCTCTACAGTATTTAACAGCCTGGTCTGCAAAACATCAATAATTTTTTATAGTTTAATTTACTGTTTTTATCACAATTCTGTTAATTAACCTATACAAACTTCACAGATGGCTTATATACCTGGTTTCCTTTTTAGTTCTTACCCCCGTCTTTTTTAAATTTAACAGTCTGGTCTGTAAATTACACATATTTATCACATGATATTTTTTGTAGTTTTAATTACTGTTTTACCATGGTTCTGTTTTTTTTAATTTAATGCAACTTCGCCAACAATGGCTTATTTAAAACTGGTTTCTTTTTAGTTTTACCCCCGTCTTTCTCTATTTAACTGTCTGGTCTGTAAAATACACACCTTATCACGTGATATTTTTTGTAGTTTTAATTACTGTTTTATCACAGCAATTAAATGCAACTTCGCCAATGACTTAATTATAACTGGTTTCTTTTTAGTTTTACCCCCGTCTTTCTCTATTTAACTGTCTGGTCTGTAAAATACACATATTATCACATGATATTTTTTGTAATTTGAATTATATACTGTTTTATCACAGTTTTTTTTTTTATTAATTTAATGCAACTTCGCCAATGGCTTATTTATTACTGGTTTCTTTTTAGTTTTACCCCCGTCTTTCTCTGTTAACAGTCTGGCCTGTAAAATACACATCATATCACGTGATAATTTTATAGGTTTTCTTCTTTTAAGTTCTAGTGACGTTTCTAGTTATGTGATAGGATTACTTTTTATTGTTATGTTAGTTTTTACCGTTTTTTTACCAATGTTATGTATATTTTACCATATATGGAAAAAGTAAAAATGGCGGCCTAATGACGTCAGATATGAAAAAAAAATTCCAAATGTTTTTCTTAGCATAAATATTACCAACCCTAAAATTTTCATTCTATAATGTTTAGTTATACCAAAGTTATTGTACACGTAGCAAAGGTCTCAAAATGAGTTTAAAAAAAGTCGTTTTGGTGCCAAAAATGTTCTACTTGGAATGCACTTATTTTTTCTAATTTTTGCTACCAATTACGCATACTAAAATAGCCATAACTTTTGAACTATTTATCGTAGAAGGAAGTTTGACCCCTCGTTGAATTTCAAATGACCCAGCCATTCTGAAAACAAGAACATTATAGACTCCTACACAAAGCTTTAAAACTCCCGAAAGTGCCTAATATTAGTTTATTTGCAGCTGGTTGTAAATATTCTAAAACTGCTTTGAATAATTTATAAGATTCGAATCCGGTATAAAACTTAAAGTGTGCTTCATTGTGTTTAAACCGGTCAATTGAAAATGCTATGTCACTTATAGTGGCTTGTTGTTTTTCAATAGTTTGATCAAGTTCCTTTTCATGAATTCTCATACAACTAATTTCGGCTCTCAATTTTTCCAACTCTTGTTTTAACTCTTCCTCCACAGATAATTCTGCAGCAATGTCATTTGTCGTAGCCCTCACAGGAGAAAATAGTTGCAATTTACAGTTTGTACTGTTGAGAGTTTTTCTTGGTTTGCTAGCTGTTGGTTTGATAGTTTTTGGGACTATTGTGGGAACATTGTTCATATATGTCTTCTTTCCACCAGTGAAATGAACAGAGCAAACTCTATGCGATGTAGAAGGTACAAAATCCTTTCTACTGATCATAAAAAGCCATTTCTTTCGAAGCTCTGAGTCTTTAGGAATGACATAAAAAGATAAGTCTGGATTCTTCTTTGAGTTGTTTTGACAGAGAGGTACACAGCAAGTTATCCCTCCTCCTTTACTTTTAGCTTGCAATAAAAAGCTTGAACTTGATGAAAAGTTTGAGCCAATGCTTGCAGGAGAGCCCAAGTTTTGAAAAAAACTGTTGTCTTGATTAGAATTTTGTATATCGCTTTGGTTTTGAGTAGAATTAAGGATGAAGTGTACTTGTTCGGCCATTTTTGTTACTACGAATGGTTTGTTTACGTTTTCGCGGAATACAACTACCATAATGCATTGCGAATTAGCCGTATAGAGGGAACGGGGAATTATTCGCGATCATGATAAATTCTCTATTTAGGCCAGTTATAGCTAATTGTATTTTTTTAGATACTTCACAAAATAGAGGAAGTAATTCCAACCCTTTCTAGAGTTGGCCACCGAAAAAAAATGTAGCAACGAACATGTTTCTCGCCGAATTCTGATTTGAGAGGGCAGGGAACCGAAATTACAGTGCCAATCTCGAGAGAAAGAGGGACTTCGCATACCTCATACCTTAAAACTAATGCTACATGCACAGTGCAGTCAGATATGCATAGATTTGTGGCAAGCATACATTTGTTTGTTCATGCCGTTTTTTTTGTGTATTCTAGCAAAAAAAGTTGTCAGGGTGCAAACTTTGGTACATGCGGAATTTAATACGCGCGATAATAAATCAAAACCGTTTTCACAAATGCCACACACCTGTATGCTGTCTAAAACCCTGGATTACTACTACTCATTATCGTCCTCAGAGCTCTTTGTTGAGATGAACTAAGTTAGTTTATCTCAAGAGGACTAGAGAGGCCCAAAAGGCTGTTTAAACACAAATGCGACATCAAAGGTTAGTCCTGATAGATATTTTTATATCTAAAACATTTACATAAGCGAATAACAGAACGTGTATTGAAATAAGTTGTTAATGTTCATTTGTATATGAGATTGAATGTTCATTTGTTCACCAGATTTGGGTTGGTATGCAAGATGGTAGCCACACGAACCGCTGCGCCATTTCGACGCTGTGTAAACTGATCATTGTTTCCATTGACGATTGTAGCCATCCCAATCGATTTTACATCATGTCCAACTAAAAGAAACAAAAAGGAACATTAGCGAGATTGTCAACCATAATACGAAACCACCTAAAAGCATCTCAAGTAACAAGAAAACACAATCATATACACACCCATCAGAGAGTGGAAAATTAACTGCTTTTTGATGTCAGAAATAATGCACTCCTTCTTAATAAATAATACTAGACGTTCACCGGTGAAAAAATCCACGGGCATATTACCAGGTATCAGATTTTCGTTCGTTGTACTTACAACTACATTTATGCGAGGTCTATCTTTAATATGAGACGATGGCAACATATCGTCAATCGAAGTCAACCTAGTTACCTACTACAATAGAGAAAGAAAAAGAATGACCAGCCTGGTTATAATTTTGATATTCTTATAAAACAAAGCGTGTGGAGCGACTTTCCACTATAACGGAAATTGTCATTCGATTGACATTAATCGATGAAAGAAGTAAGCATAAATTAGTCGATCAACATCTCTGTCAATCGGTTACGCCATTCTCTTAAAGAGGACACGAGCTTTTGGTTTCTGTTTATATCTTTTTGACTCAACCGCGTTAATTTGGGTTACGTTAATTTGGCGCTTCGTTAATTAGGTTTACGTTAAAACAACGCTTCTTGCGTTAATTCGGCGCTTTGTTAATTTGGCGGTTCGGTAATTTTTTGAAGCGGTGTATAACTAATCGTTATATTCAAAAAAAATTTTTAGCAGATTTGAAAAATCTGCAATCCTTACAACGAACAGGAAAACTAATAACAATCCTACCAAATCATCAGCATCCTCGACGGCAGGTTGTTCTTCAACCACTGAGGCTTCCTCTTTTTTGTTTGCAAAAAACTAAAAATACAATTGATAACGAAGATGTTATCAGCATTACCAGACATAAACCAACTGCCGCTACGTTCTTGTCATCTGTTTTTCATAGCTGATCGGTAAATGCGTTATATTTTTAGCAATTAAGAAGTTTCAGTCTTTTTTTTGTGCCAACTTGTTTTACCGAAAGGTAACTAGAAAAGCCTGGTATCGCAATCATTAAGTTTCTAGGTAGAGACTACAGATAATGTAGCTAACCTGGTACACGGCTATCCGTGTGGCTTAGACACAATCGCAAAACAGGTATTAGAAATACAGAAACAGTGAATTTTATACTTTACGTTTTTTCATAAAGAAAACATACATCGTTAAACAACGGCTATTATTTTTGCGTAAAATCAAAACATTTGATATAATGCCGGTGAGTTTTGCAGTTAACATTTTTTAAACTCCGCGAAACATAATTTTGCGGTTCACAAAAAAACTTGAAAATGTGCGATTTTGCGGAAAAAGGCGAAACAGTGAAATTTTTTACCAATAAAGTACATAGTGAATCAGATAGATTACCTCGTCAGCTTCTTCTTTCGAATATTTACTCTCAGCTGCATCTTGCGTGTGAATAGGTTTTATATCATCTAAAAATCAATGTGGTAAAGAGAATATTTTGACAAATTGTGATTATTTACATTGGATAACGTACTATTATTAAGGCTGCCATAAATAAAATGAAAAAGTCGTGGAATACCGTCCTGAAAAATGGTACGTAAATAGTACGTAGTGCATTTCCATTGTCGCAGTTATTACTACGCAAAAAGTTTACTCTGACCACTGAAATATCGTTACAAACTTGACAATTTAAAATGTTTTGTGCACACCTGTTACAACCAAGTCCCAGAATTCCTGACGTCTTTTCCCCAAGGTAGCTTCCTTTAATTCAATTAGTAGCTCATTAAAAACTGTAGCTACTTTCATCTAAAAAAATAGTATCAACTTCACTTTACAGGGTAAAGAAGATGGTCGCACTGTCAAACGCATTTTTACAAGAAACAATACAATAATTCGAAAAAAAAGTAAACTTAGAAATTGAAAGTACTCTTAGTACCAAGCATTTTGAATAGATAAAATAGGGTTTAGGCTGTACAAATTTTCAGAAAAACTTATTTTATGGTTAATAAACTTGCAAAAACAAAAAACAATACAGATGCAAGGAAGAAACTTTAATTGTCCCCCCCTAGTAAAAAAAAAAACAAGTAAAAGTTTTCCGCATTGTTTAATTTGCGAGTTTATGTAAAGAAATTCGTGATTTTTTTGGTATTCCAAAAGTATTACAATAATTTAAAAAATGATAACAAAGCATTATTTATTTTCCATAGTTACCTCAAGCAACATAAGTCTTATAAAACGTCCATATCGCCAAAACAAATTTACCATTTGTGGTTACATACTACATCAATGCCGCCCCCTCCCCCTATACCACATCCACTTTTTCAAAATTTTAATGGTAAAAATTCAATCAAGATACCCTTCTTCACCTTTATACAGTGTTGTTTTAATGCTTTTAAACACTCCAGAGCTTTAGCATAATATTGATCAAGAAATGAATCAAGAACCAGTCGCATGATGCGATTTCTCATTTGGCTGCAAACTAAACAAGAATATTGGTGAAAAAAATGACCAAACAACGAGTAAATACGACATAATGTAAATATGTATTTCCTATCCTAAAAACATCCTACTTCGGTGTGAGGTTAAATAAACCAAATATATTATTGCATATAACACATTATTTACACTTAACCCAAAAATCGTCATATTGCCGTGAAGGAGACTTTATTATATATTGTATTTCGGTAGATAGTTAATCGGTAATTATCGCTATGCTCCACTACACCATGCCGCTGATGAGAGTAAAATCGACTACTGTCATCAGTTGTTGTTGGGATATCAACCAGAAAAAGTTGAAAGAAAAATATTTACGATTAACAAACAGTACGTTTTCTTATTTAAGTTCCTAACAAGTAAAAATGGCTGGATAGTGGAGAATGGTGATAATCAGCGAGACTTCAAAAAATAGTGACTTCTTCTCTTGATTTGCATTTAATTGCGTTGTGTTTTTTTGTGTGTTTATCTATTTATTTATTTTTTTTTTTGAGCTTTGAACTGAATGTTTATCGAACCAAATTCAGAAAGGTTTTAAAAAATATTTCCTTTTCCCACCAAACACAGCACATGGGCGCTTAATTAATTTCTGACAGTATTAACCAACACAGCAATGAGAAACAAAATCTGAATTTGCATCTACATGGTTAGTCATCACACACGTCAGTAGAGAAAATCAGCAAATGAAAAGTTCAGTACGATGGCTTTATTGTCGGTAAAGATATTAGTCATTTGCACCAAATTTAGTCATTTTTTTACCGACTTAATTTTACCAAAAATTTTGGAATCGTTATAAGTAGATAAAAATAATAAAACCAAGAAAAAGAAATAGAGGTGAAAAATACTTAGTTGACCCAATCTGAAGTTGGTAAAAATGGTTCGTCAGTAAAAATGTCGGTAAAAATTTTGTGTTTGACATAAGGAAAGTGACCCAGAATATGACATTCAAAATGTCCTAAGAACCGACAGTGGGAGTTCTGATATCACAAACGAAAACTAGCGATGACAGTGTTTATCTTATAAGTAAGTTTCGCACTAACCTTCTAGGAATCTTTCTCTGTCAGCATTTTTAATCAGTACTTCAAAATCTTGTATAGGATTGACAGTACCAACCTAAAATTAAAAAAAACGACACATTGTTTTTAAAACTTTGTAAGTATTCTCTGTCTCTGTTCTTTCTAGCTTTGTAACTCCATAAGAAAAAACTAATCGAATAGTTAACAGAGGAACATACAGTTTCTTGAGTTTTAATTTTAATATTTCCGATGAAACTTTCCAGAACCTTCCTGCAATCCCTCGAAAGCGGTTTTCTTAGGATGGCTGTCTACAGTTCTTTAGCTGACAATTAATTTCTTAATGACATTAATCACACTCCAGTTCTTGAAACAAAAAAAAACACATACACAAAATAATAATACAACAACAAGAAAAACTACCTCAGTAATTTGATTTCTGGACAAGCTTGCAAAATCAAAATTACCATCGGTTTCGTCTTCTGTTTTAGCTTTTTTTGCATTGGTTTCTTTGTCACTGAAACAATAATCATCGATATAGTATTTCTACTTAATATATGTTCAACTGGGTTTTAAGAAAGCTAATTTAACAACACCTGTCAGTACTTTGAATTCAAATCATAGAAGAAAGCTACGAATTATTCCAACTAATAGGGGCAAAACGTTTTAAAGGATTTAAAATTTTTCCAAATTCGCGAAAATTAATTCCCGCAAAATTTGGATTTTTTTTCCTTTTTAAAAAGAATGATTCACACTAATTTTTTTCTTCTGATTTATCCAAAACTACACAACTTCAGCAATCTTCATTTTTGTCTACTAGGCAAAACCCCTTTAAAAGAAACTGAGAAACAAAATGTCAACAAAATTCTTTTTTCGCGAAACAAGCAAAATTTAATTTTCGCAAAATAATATGATTTGCCAACCCCACAAAAATTAGTTCTCGCGAAAATTAAATTTTATTTCTAAAAAATTCTCAGCGAAAATGAGTTTTTGCGAAAAGTTATTCTCCTAAATTAAGTTACATATCAGGGTACAAGGGTTTTTTCGTCTTTTGTATCAAGAAAATTACCGTAAGAGTAGCAGTTCACATGTTTGCTAACACAGTTAAAAAAATAACAGTAGCATATTCCAGTTTCACATTTGATTTTTGCTATAGTGAAACTGAACTCGACAAACAATATGTTCATAAAAAGACGCGGAGTGTGTCCAAAAATATCCACCTTGCTCCAAACATATTCGACGCAGTTGTTTTCTTTTTGCCAACCTCTTCCAGTGGAAACATTTCCTAAACGCGAATAAATAAAAATTGTGTACACTATGAGGAAATGGTTGACGCAGAAATAAGGAAGACTAATGTTATTCATCTTACCTTGAGTTTATCAACAGTTGCTTGACAATTAGCTGCCATTTCTGGTAACACTGTTATGGACCTACGAAGAATTGAGAAATATCAGCTCGAGTAAAAATCAAGTCAATAAAAAGTAAAGAAGAATTGAAAAAGATAAGGTTATACATGCTCACAATGGAAAACAAATTATACGAAAAATATTCTTTGTGACCTAAATTTTATTATAAGTGTTATCTGAATGTTATATTTTCAATACTCCCTCCCTCACATAAGGCAGAACTCAAAATGTCATTTTCAAGGAGAACTTCCTTTACTCTTGGCGTTCATGTGAGTTTTAAGTATATCATTTACGTGGCATCATGAGCATAAAAGCCAACCACTAAGAACATTCAATTTTTAAATTTTACCCTAAAACCATTTTTTGTCGTGCTTTCCAGAATTTTCCGCCCTCTGGCATGTTGTCACTAGCCTTATTTAGCAAGAAAGAAAGTCAATGCTGTACGGGAAAGGAAAAACATTTAAATAGTGTACATGTATACATTACAGCTAATTGTTGTATATGTGATGTGAAAAAGTTACTGGCCATTTGACTACTTTATAGCTATCCTATTTAAACATCTGGTACTCGCATTTCATGTCTCCACATACATTTTTTTCATGCATGCTTCTGTTCACCACACTGCTAACGGCCCAGCTTTCTTTTATCAAGTTACTTTAGTATATATATTTTTAACTTCTTGGTATACTTAATAAACATTCAACAATGTTAAAAGGTAGCGTCTTTAGCCTACGTAGCATTTTAAGGTTTTAATATAACAAAGAGTAATTTATAGAGATATTTTGTATTCCCCGTAAGGAGTAAGGCATCAGAAGACGTTATTTAATTTTATCAAAGAAACTACAATAAACGAACTGATTCTCGTGAGGCATAAAGTTAAGTATTCTGGGTGTAAGCCAAAGAATTTTTTTTTTATCGCATGTAATAATTACAGCGAAATGAGAACATGTTCGTCGTTTAACTGAAACTACTGCAGTTTTTCTTTTACAATACACCATATAAACATATTTATTGCCACTTACTTTATGGTTCACTCCCGAAAAATCGAGAAAAACTGTTCAGCATGCATTCACTTTCACGAATTTGTTTAAAAATTCTTAAAAGCCCCCCTAACCTAGTAGCTACAAAATAGTAAATTAAGTAAAAATGCATGACCGCACATACCGTTGGATGTATTCCTCTATTACTGGTAGTTGCGACTCTTCAGGATCCAAGGCACGACTTTGAATGCACTAAAATTCGTACATATTTTTTAGATATTAAATTTACGCAGGAAATAAAATACAGAAATACATTTGTACCTGACACTGCCTCTGAATAATTGGATTTAATATATTTTTTGGTTTAAATAATTCTTCTTCTACTTCCTCTCCATCCTCTCTAAGTGAAAAATACATTAGCAAATTTAAAATAAGAATTCCAGTAAAACAAAAAGTAAAGAAAATCTTTCGGACCAAATGCTTTTTTAAAAAAACTTATATGACTTCAGAACAGTACTAAGTTCTCGAGTTTTTCATTTCATACAAGTTTTTTTCATATCATATTTTATATCTAATCAAGATTCACATTTGAAACGTAATTATATCATTTTGTGACGATAGAAATTAATTTTTAACTTTGCTGTTTAATTTCCAGAAAAATCGAGAACATTTGCTAAAATTCTGAAAAAAATAATTTTCTTGACAAAAATCAATATTTTTCAGGACCATAGTCGCTATCCACACAAACTGCTCATATAAGGTCAACTTACACAACATGCTGTACCAACCCCATTGAATCTATTAGTGAGTCAACAGCTTGCAACTGTTCCTCTAAAAATGAATTCATTTGAAATCATGTCGTGACAGTCACAAGAGACCTATATTAAAACAAGAAGCAGAAATTAAAAATAATTTATTTAGTTTTTACATAAATAACACTTGCGTTAGTACTGTGAACAAAAAAGAGATCTTAGAGACAGACACGGCGTCAATAAATAATGGAGGATTTAAATGTTGACCATGTATTCTTGAAATACCTTTTTCAAAAATTATTACTAAGCTGAAAAGAAACAAAGCTAACATTAGAACTATGATTGAAGTATGGTTATGTAAATCTTTTAAGCATTTTATCGAAATTACTTCCACTACATTTCAAAGCCAATAGCCTACGTAACCTCATTGTGTGAATTAATGCTCTAAGTCAAAGTTATTATGAACAACATGTCTTACCAGATGGCTCTTTGTTTTTACCACCTTGCAGTGAAGCAAACCCATATTGTCGAATATCTTCACGAAAGGGAAGAGCCACAAAAATTAAACTCTAAAAATAAGTAGTCCAAGAAAAATAAGCATACTGTTTCCCCTTTATGACGCATCTGATGAGTCAGTTTTTGACCATTAGGGAAGCAATTTTGTTATTCAACTCGTTAACTTGCATTTCAAGAAAAAGCATATGTTCCCCTTTATATTTCAAAGCAACGTTTAATGCAAGTGCTTTTTTTAAATGCTCATGAAATATTGTTTACTGGCAGGTTACTTTAATATCAAAAAATACCTCATATGAACTTTTAATATGTGGAGCTAAAAACCCAATTTTTGGATCAGTGTTGCCACGAGCCACATATCGAACGATAGCTACCATGTTTTTTTCTTCTAGTGCATGACACAGTGCAGAAAAGGCGACAGCAGCATGCTGGAAAAAATATTTGCGAAGGTAAAAATACATAAACTATTGTCTTGTATTTCCTATACTAATATAATGAACTGGTGATGCATCTTTCCCTTCTGGAAATTGCAATTTTTCTTATTCAGAATTTCCTCGAGACCTTTGTGTAATATTCAGTGCATGATAGATGAGTTTTTTTAATTTCTACCTTTATGTAAAACACATATGAAAAACTAGTTATACCTACCTCGTCGCCAGGTTGAGGTACAAAAATATGACATCCAACTCGACTAAACATATGTCGTTCAATCTAAAAATTATAAAAGTGAAATAAATTATTACAAAGAAGTAAAAAGTATTTCATTCTTACTACTTTGTTTTTATTGTAATCCAATGAAAACAATGTCTGATATTAAGCACAAATTTGTTGACCACTTCCATAGCAACAAATTGAGTTAATTTCATAATGGCAAATAAGATTTATTTATTCGTTTTTCGTTTGTCATTTTTCTTCAAAGAAATTTACGTTTACTTATATAGCTAATATAATACGGCCAAATGTCATCCTGTAAGAAATCCCCAACCTTGAATGTAGCACCGATAAAGCCTGCGTGTGCAAAAAGTTATTAGAATCGGCTTTAAATCTCTTTAAGGAGAGCTTTGGTAGGAGGAAACAGACCGTAAGTGGAGAATTAGTACAAAAACCTGTTAAAGTTATAAATAAGTTAGTTAGTACGCAATTAGAGATACTAAACATTGTTTTTATTCTTAGTTTCATATACACAAAACACTCATAGTTTTTTTTAAAAAAAAACGTACAAGAACGTACAATTCTTTAGCTTTGTTGTACTTTAATTTTAGCTACAATTTTATAGTTTCTTTTAGCTGAGTGTGTGATATTTATGCAGGCTTTATAAGCAGCATTTTAAAGCAACATAAGGCTCAAATTCCTCAGAAAAAGAAAGCAACTGGCAAGCAGCAGTCCACCAGGGTTTTCAGGTTATAAAAGCAAATATAGCTCCAAAGAAAAACATAAAAACTGAAGTTTGATTTCATGCCTAAACAAGTAAGAAAAACATGAATTTGGTCTCAGTAAAAGCTTCTGCCCAGGATTACACTACTTCAGATCAAATCCTGAAAAATAACCATATTAGGGAGGTGAGTTTTAAAATAAATTAAAATGAATTGTTTCACTACATGAGAAGATTGTTACACAAAGTTACAGTGCAAAACATAATTCAGTTTGACTTGAAAGATATATTCAAGTCAAACTAAATTAAGAACAGAAATTAGAGAAACACATCACTTACATTATTTCTTGAAGTGAAGCCAAGTACCAAACAACCTTTCGTTGTTTGGAGTTTCAGGGTTTTCTGATCATCTGACGTCATTGGAACTAGTGTCTTACCATATCTGTAGGCTAAATAATGAAATCAACTGAAATTATTATATTTGTAATTTGTCTATCTATAAAGTTATTTTGGTTTGATTCAGTAAAAATTTCAAAGAGCAGTTTATTTCCGTTATTCTAAAAGTTTTGGAGAATAAACCAGCAGTTAAAAAACTAACAAACATAATATAATCAGTATATTTTTAGTAAGCTATTGACCTTGCGTTGTGTTATCTTTATCCACTTCTGTTTGGTTTTCATCGTTTCGATAAAATGTTCGTTCAGTTTCAACTTTCATTGTGTCACGATTAACAGCTTGTTCTGCGAGTGCTGATAATTTTTTCCAAGAAGTTGGTCTTTCTTGAGATGTCTGAAAAGTGAGAGGTGCAAATTCAAACTTATTTTAACTTTTTATTTATAGAAAAATTAACGTAAAAACAAACTGAAAATGTTAATAAAAAATTTGTACTTGTTGAAGTTGTCAAGAAAGCCAAAGTAAACAAATGATAAATACACCTTCCTATTTATCTTTATTAAAATACATTCCCTGATTTTAACATATTACCATTAAAAATATTTTAAAAGAACATTTAATGTTCGCTCGCACACCTTTACATAAGCATATGTGTTTATCTTCAAGTCAGATCCAATCTCAATTGCACCACGAAACGTAGTCACAAGTTTCCTTCTGCGCTTTTCAAAAAAACTCAGCAGTGGTAGAACTTCGCTGAAATAAAAACAATTTCATATCAGAAAATAAACATTAGCAAATAAAATAATCAAAAGGACTTGAAGAGAAAAAAAGGAGTGTAAGAAAAACCAAAAGGACAGAAACAAATAAGAAGCAGACAAACATACGAGACAAAAAAATGACCAAAAATATACATTGTTATGCCTCAAATCCAATTTTTAGGTATAAGTTTATTATACAGGTTAAATTAAACAGGTTAAATTAACCCGGTCCTTACTAGCACAAAATTAAAATGCTATGAAATGAGTTTTATTAGTATACAATTATAAAACATATGAGATATTTTATCCAACTAACAGCCACGGAATATTAAAAATTATTGCAATGACAATTTTAAAAAAATTGCCTTTGCTAGCATAAAATAAAACGATTAATTTGTAAGAACCTTGAATATTCCTTATTGGTTTTTAAAGGGAACTTGAGGTAGGAAATAGTGTTGGACTTATATTATAGAGCTTAAAAAAGTTGGTTAAAAAAGTCTTTCAAAATTTTCTAAATAGCTTTTCTTGTTCTCAGGACAATAACTCAGGATTTGCAACTTAGTTTGCAATAACATTTTGTCCCGTATGTTTAATCACAAAAATTTGATTGCAAACAGACATCCTAAGTTATGGGATTTTTATTTACATGTTATCTTCTCTTGACTTTGATTTTAAGTTTAAGAAGACATGTGTATATTCGGGATTGCTTTCATTTTGTAAAGTTATGGGATAGTCAGCAAAAAATAATTCCCTGCAATTCACCGATATCATGAGATGGAATTTGTAAATGGTTTTTTACGACAGAATTTTTTTGGTTGATGTTCGTAACAACTCATTCCTTAGAAAAAACTCAAAAAAAGTCACAACAGAATTTTTTTCCTGTCGTTAGTGCAAAGGCAGTTACAGCGGCATTGCCAAATATTGTTGTCAATTCCAAAGGCTGTAGTAGTCTTTTTATCCATGTCTACACTCCGCAATTGTTAACATGAATGCTAAAGTATTAACAAAGCAGACAAGAAAAGAGCATTTATGTTCGCAATTTTGTGGGGACCTCATATCACAACACCTGAAAACATGGAAAAAACATTTACCTTATTGACATGCCTTCGCCATCAACTTGATCCAACACATGCCGGATACAATTGATACCTTGTTTCTTTGAGAAAATAAAAGCAGGATGTGTTAACATTACTTCTAAACAGCTTCCATATAGGGCATCAAAAAATATACTTTCTCTCTTTTAAAAAGGCCTACGTTAAGTTTGAAAAATTTGCTAACCTGTTGCGAAGACAACTCCTTCCTATTTTCACCATGATTATTATTTCTTTGATGATTTGCTCCATCTTCATTTGCAGTACCATTACCCACATTTTCATCTTCATGCCCTTCATCGTTTTCCTCCGGACCACTGTGAGAAAGCATAGCAAATTCAATAAACCTTTTTTTCATATCAACTGCATCATATTACATTACTTTAAAACTGGCCTAGTCAATGATGACATAGAAGTTTGTTCATTGTTAAGAAATTGATAATCCAATGTCTCAATTTCAATTTACAATTGGTAATAAGACTTTTCTAAACAAATGAAGCAGACAAAATAAAAACTCACACAAAAATTAAATTTACGTCATTCGCTTTAATACCATTAATAATTGCATCCAATTGATCAGGAGCAAATTCAGAAGTCATGTTGGAAAACAGAATGATCTTTTGTTCCATCTTGCGCCCCCTAAATAAATTATTAATTATACACAGCAATATTTTTAAAAAATTTGTGCAAACAAATTTAAAAATGACGCTGTATTAATTTAGGAAATTAACTAACATGCATTTAGTGTGCAAATGATCCAAGGCAACGACTAGAGCATCAATAACTACGTTATTTTGAGTTAAAGTTATATAACTGTACGGACACAAAAGAAAACAGATCCCATAGTAGTCGTAAGCAGTATTTGAAAAAGATACAGTCTCCATGGGAATGACCTACAAAAAGAAACAAAAAAGATGTTAATTTCTCAATTTTTAGTAAAAGAGAAAAGGTGTAAAACAATGGTTTAATGTCACTAAGATATTCAACAAATTAAAGTCCTTTAAATATTT
Source organism: Hydractinia symbiolongicarpus (assembly GCF_029227915.1). NCBI lineage: Eukaryota > Metazoa > Cnidaria > Hydrozoa > Anthoathecata > Hydractiniidae > Hydractinia > Hydractinia symbiolongicarpus. The sequence continues at coordinate 12,530,493 of NC_079884.1, forward strand.
TAATTTCATTCAATTCACGTTAAGTTGATGGTAAGACATGTTTCTTCTAGTGAATTCTTGGTACTTTTAAAACACACTTCTTAAAGCATTTCCCATCTACCTGGCACGATTTGATTGTTTATAAATTGAAGCATGGGCAAATCCATCACATCCATTTCTTTAGCTAGCGTGATGTGTTCATAACCTTCTCCAGCTTGATCATTCAGACTATTTGAAGTTCCTAATGAAGAAGATCTTTTAAAAGACCCACAGAAATGCATTTCACTTCACATCTTCACATTCACATTTTCACATTCTGTTTTTTATCTACCTTTATGAGATTTATCAAACACAATGTTTTTAGTCTATATGAATTTTTACTGCTTCATAATGTTCTTTTTATCAAGAGTTAACACTTTTTGAAATTTCATCATGTTTTCTTTGTGTCAGACTTGATAGTCCTTTTTAGTAAATACGGATATAAACTGTATTGACATATAAAAAAGAGGAAGTCACCATCAGTTCCAAACAAATGAATATGAATATGAAGTGTATTGACACATAAAAAAGAAGAAGTTTTACCATCAGTTCCAAACAGAATTAAAGCTGCTTCATCCTTATTTTTCTTAGTATCGTTAAATATCTAAAGTAGAGATAATGACAAACAATGATGCACCAAATTGAACTAATTTACAACTGGATTAGGTCTTAAAAAACGGCTGTTGGTGTGTATGTACATAAAACAAAAAATGATTAAATTTATTCTCTTTGTACACAAAAAAATTATTTGGAGTACATCAACATTGTTCCTGACTTACATGTACACTGTAATAGCTCATTACACTACACTACTACAATACAAAACGTTCGTTCTGTCTTTCTCTCGGAAGAATATTTATATTGCTATTTTTTTAAAAAAAAACACTCCCGTAACAATAGATCATAATATAAATATAAAATTAATGTTTTTTTACAGTCAATTTTGCATTCGCCAAGATTAAAGCCCACTCTGAGATTGATATAACATTCACAGATTGGGGACAGAGAAAAGACAACAAATACAAATGCGAGAGCAAGTTCTTCTGGTCCAAAGTAAACACAGAAAACAACACAAAAACAGTTTACTATATACAGGTTGGAGCAGGATCGCATCATGTTCGTCTATCGTGGTGAATGAACATAAACAAAGCTGTACATAACATAATAAGTTATCCTAATGACAACGTTGCTACAAGGTTGGTGGTAGGCAATTGCTGAAAAGGTATAGGAGTGTTTTTTTTTGTTTAAAGTCAAAAAAATCTTTTACATTATATTTTAAATTCCCAATCAAGAACACTGCAACAAACACAACACAAAATATGGTCAACAAAGTAAAGATATGAACATGGCAAAAATATAATTTGGCAAACCCTAAATCATTTATATAACCCATTGGCCAATTCAGAGACAACCAATGATTAAAAGGGGAAAAGAGACTCTCAAACATAGAGATACATTGGAACAGAACTAAGAGAATATTCATGCTGTGTGGACACATTTGTAAATTGTTTACAACATTGTCAAGTGCTTGGAGTAGTTTCACAATACAAAAAACTTGGAGTTCTAATTGACAATTGACAAAGGTTTGCAAAAAGATAATTAAAGTTATGGGATTCTTTATTCAACTGAAAGTTTAGGTTGTTTAAATTTAGGCTAATTAAATACCTTTCGAAGCTCTTTAAAAAGCTAAGCTCTTTAAACATTTCTTGAAAACATGATAAATGTCATCAAGAAATCAAATGTAAAAACATCACAAACAGGATTGTACACAAAATACCTTTCTTTGGATAATCATGTTTGTGGCAGCTATGCATTTTTGTAGGGGTGTTTCTTCACCTTCCGGCGCTTCACTCATCAAAGGGTTGACATCAATAATAATTGCAACTGCTTCTGCCTGTAAAATTTATTATCAACATTAAAAAGATGGGATAACAATACAACATGCTAGATAAAAAACGAAGTAAAACCTGTTTTCGTCATTCGGGAAAACATAAAGAATGAATAATAAAATATTAACCTAGTTAACCTAAATAACAAAATGCTGTTTTATGCAGAAATTTAAAGACAAACTGAAGAGAATTCTCCTAAAAATAGTTCAGTACTTTATAGCTATTTAAAAATTTGTTCCAGCAAATTAAACATTATATTTATTTTCTTCTCCTACAAACACTTTACAAAAGCGTGACTTCTATTCAAGTGGTATATTTTCTTTCATACTGCATGTGCACCAAGAACATTTTTTTAAATATTTTCTGAAATATGTGATTACAGCTAATTTGCAAAATCTATGTGATTTTTTTTAAAACAGTTTTCCCTGGAAGATTAAGAATCTTCAAGACAGTTTGTACAACCGCATACCCAAGATTTCCTATAACAAATATTCAAAACATGGGTTCTAGAAAAAACCTAGTAATTATCTTCAAACAGAAGAGGCCATGGTTCTTAAATGTAGTCTATACACTGGTTGGCAAAAATGTTATCTATAGTTATATTTTGTTTCACTTTATTGAACTTACTTCTTTGTTCATTTTACTATCGAAATTCTAGACATGGTTTTCACAACACAGAGTGTTCCTTTTTAGTTAACTATAACTTACCTTGGCTGCCATGATAAGATACGTAGGTCAGAGGTTCATGATACGTATTTTTTCTTAAATGTAGTCTCTATAAAAACCTAAGCGTTAACAAGTACACTTGACCATTACACAAGCATTTGGATTTTCAGATCTCACCTTTTACACAGCTTAAAGTTGATAAACGGTAAAATAAAAATTTTTTAAGGATTGTCAACACTTTACTTTAAACCAATACAAAACTATGCATGCCGTTAAAAGAGTAAATTAACTTTATGAACTACCTTCGTCATAACATTTTGTAATTAAAGGGTCCAAAACACAAAAAATATCATGGCGATATTTGCTTAGAAACCTTCAACACTCAAAATCTTTAAAAAAGAAGATAATAATTCATATATTCATATGTTACCTTAAGAGAAGCAATTTCTATAAGAAATTTTTCAGATTGCTATTGCTAGGTATTAATTTTAGTGCGGTATAGCCTCCTTATTTCCATTCCCTCTTTATTGGAGAAAAATAATAGAAAAATAGATACAAAATAAAAACAACTTATTTTTTATTTGACTTACAATACTGCCTGCAATAAGTTAAATAGTAATAAAAGTAAGTAACAGCTATATAACCAAAATACAACAAAAAAAAGGTATTCTACTGGTCAGAATATTACGTGGTAGCACATTCGTTTGAGGGTGACAAACATGGAGTCAAACACTCATTGCAGTTTTAATTAAACAAGTATCATTAAAAAATAAATAGAAATTAATAAAAATTCACCAAAACTATGCAACATATAAAGTCGAAAGTTAAAAAGCAAAAATTCAGCCTTGTTACGAATAATTAAACAAGTATTATGGGTAAAGAGCAAGTTTTCATTTAAACAACAATAGCTACCCTGAAAAGCACTGACTTGTGATTGGTTTAAAAGTATCACATGACATTTTCCAAACCAGAGAAGGGAAATAAATCCACAATTCTTTTTATGTGGTATAAATATGAATACAAAGATATCAAGACAAAAAAAAGAGCAAAAAGTTTTTTTGGGAATATAAATTTTATATTAAACCTTGTAAAATAAAGTTACAGTTCGATTGTACCATGTAATTTATTACTTCAAACTGATGCATGATATAATTAGGCTATCTGCATGTTTCAAAATAAATCAATTTTATATATATAAATTAATAATTAAAAAAAAAATAATTAAAAACTTAAATTCAATGTATCAATAAATCACTGGTTTCATTGCATATACATTATGTACGAACAAAAATAAAAGGAATTAAATGTAAACTTTATGTACAAAATAATTTGCCTTGTTGTCTAAAAAGAGTTAATAATCAGGCATACAGTATTCTGTACAGGAAATGAATTATTTGCGTAAGTGCCATTGTTAAGTCAATAGCACCATAACTGAAATATATATATTTAACAATATGATTATTGCTTTTCTAAGGCTTCCAAATGCCATTCACAGGGATAAGTGATTAAACAATTCTGAATAACCAAGGGTTTCCCAAATGTGACAACCTTGTTTATAACCAATCCACGTACATATGTAACCAAATAATAATGCTCTTAATGTTGAAACAACCTTGGAAGAAAAGTTTTTTTAGTTTTACCTGTGACCTGAGGTAACATATAAGTTTCGATTTTAAATAATCTCCGAACTAGACTATCATAATCATTTGGAATTCTGTATCTTTTTGGAGCAATCAAAGTACGAAGCACGTCAGAATCTTTACAATTAGGTAGCAACACTGGAATGTATTTACAACTTTTACTTTTTTTTCGATATATGTCACTTATTACCAAATTCATCACAAACAGGAGTTCTTTGATTTTGTCTAAATAGAAAAGTACATATATGGTTATTAAAGTAGTGTGAACAAGTAACATCTCTTTGTCTTAACCTCCTTACTTTAGGGGGCATTTAAATTTTTGCGCATAGAATATATGTTTAAAACTTTGAGATGCACAGAGACTGTTTCTGTTAACGTGCATATTTCACTAACTTTTTTTGTCGCCATTTGGAATAATAGTGTGCTTTATCAACAGAAAATCTTAAAAACATGTGCAGCAATAAAAGTTATGCAAATGCAATTGTAGACGCTTGCTTGAAAATATGGTGTAGCAAATACAGACCACTAAATGGCTCCTAAGATCCATGGAATTTACAAAATATATATACGAATTACTTACCAGATAACTTGGAGGTGTTTTTTTTATTAATCAGTTTTTCACTGTGTTTCAAAGTAGTACTGCACATAACTAAAACAAAATCTGATTTTTCTACGCTATTCAATATGTACAATTGTTTGTTATGACTTTCTAATGTTTCAAATATGTCAGCTCTTGCATCAATAGCCATACTACGAAGATATGCTGTTAGTTCTCTAATATTATCCATATGTTCCTCACTTTCTGGAAAATACACAATAAATACTTTTGGTGGATTTTCACTTTGTAATGCATTTATTTCGTTATTATCACCACTGCTTAAAATATCACCGTTGTTTATAACAGTTCCATTCCCTAAAATATAAATATCACAAATAGAGCACACCTCTTAAACAGTTGGTAACAAATTTACAACTTTGAGGAAAAAAATATTTCAAATTTACAAAAATATCCTAATACATAGATTTAAAACACTACGCAACATTTCCACTACATCAAAACAATTAATTCAATTGGCTGGCACATCATGGCTTAAACTTTATTCCTAACATGACTTATCATTTTTTATTTTTTACTAGCCTTGAACAGAATCTTACCACACACTTATCTTTATAAAAGTTACCAAATATATGATAGTATCTGTATCTGTAGATGAAGTAAAAGTATAGTGCCAGTTACTCAACCGCGCTATCTATACACGGTGTGTGTACGAAGTGAAAGAATTATTGTCAGTCAAAGATTCATTCAAAGTAGAAGTTATACACAGTTATTAAGAGTAATTTTACATTCTTTATTTAATCCAACAATATATACATATATATATATATATATCACAGTATCGTTTAGATAGTTATCACCTTCACACAAGCTTACAGTAGTGTCAAACTTTCGTTGTTATTATTAACCTATTGCTACAGAGCTGAAAATGACAGGACAAACCCCAACTAAGCTTTTATCCAATCAATTAAAAACATATATAAATTTAAATTACTTTCTTAAATATTGCTAAAACAAACAAACTTTAAACAAGTTCAAAAAAATTTCAACTAATTGACAAATACCTTGCTTTTCCTCTCTCAAATTTACAAATCCAGTATCTTTATCCAATCGACAGTTTTGCTCATTAATAAGCTTATGAAGTTGAGAGAAATTTTTGTTTTGCACTTCTACAAAAATATAAACACATATTCATTTCATAATTAGTGTTAGTCTGACGCTTTTGACTGTCTGACTTGCAGTAGGCCTTAATCCTACTGGGAAAGCATAAAAAGCTTTAACAAACAAAGCCAGTCTTTTTCAGGAATATTTGAGTAGGTGTGCGATGATTCGCACATGTAAATCAAGTAACGCGTGCGATATAAAACGCACATGCAAAGAATGTTAACAGCCTGCCATAGGGGCTCTGAGGTTATTTTTGTTGCGCATTCAATTTGCGGTAGAAAAGTGGGAAACATTTTAAATTGTGAACCACAAACACAATGATCAAGCGTCTAATGGTATAGCGACTCTCTCAATCTTAACTTCCTTCTCTACATGTCCGAAAAAGTATGCATGACTATACTGTCATTTTTATATTTCTTGTTTATTTTACAGGTCATCAGAAGCAAATAGGCAAAAATATGCTTTGTTTTCAAATTAAAAAAAAATCCTTATTCGCGTGGTTTAAATAAAACTTCAAAATTCATTCAGAAATTTCAGCTACACTTTAACAAAATTTTTACAGAAAAAAAAATATATTGCATGTGGGCTTTGTTCTTACAGGCATAAAGAAAAAATCCATTAAATTCGGACCTGCTATGGTTTCCAATTGTTTTGTCAAATAAAGAAATTATCTACAATTAAATCCATGATAAAACGTCTATTCCGCATGTAAGTGCATTTTTGCAGACTTGCTTCATCCGTGCTCCGTCGGCGCTTACCTCCACATTTGTTAAGAACGCATGGCTGGATTTCTTGGTAAGAACTGGTTACCAACGACAAAGGGGGCAGGCAAAAGAGATTTATGTCTACGTAGTTCTTTTAACTAAGTCAGGAGTCGGTGAATTAGCTAGGATGGTCAGGTTGGCTATGAATAGGCTTGCTCGTAGATTAAAAGGACCTGGACTATTCAATAATTTCTGAGATCTAAAAGTGTTTGACCAAGATGGATATCTATCGTACGTTTTGTCTGACGAGTCCCCAAAAATTATTTCGAGGGCTGCCATTGCACACTACAAAATGGATTTTATAGGTTGATTTTAAAAAATCAATATTTATTTTTCAGGCATGCGATTACTCACACGCCTGAAACGATTTAGGCGTGCATATTATTTTTGAGAAATCTAGGGGATTATTTTATTTAAAATAATTTTAATGCTTTAAAAACAATGTTATTTTTTATATATTGAACTGGTAATTTACCACAAGGCCTTCTTTAATTAAATTGGAAAAGTTATTATTCATTGTGGAAAAAAGACTTACTGTTTTCCATGCTTTGAAGGAGTTCATTACATATTTTTTTAGAAAAAGCATGGCATGTTGTATAGAAAACGCTGCAAAAAATAGATTTTTATGCAAGACAAACAATGCAACAACACTAATTTGTGATTCTTTGGTATATTGGGTAAATGATCACTTTACATGCTTATAGTTTGAAGTGTGCAATAATGCAGATTTGCGAGTTCAGGTTTACCACAAGATTCACTAGTCTTCATAGACTTGACAAAGCCTGATTGTGTGAGTCAGGAAGAACTCACCCACTCTACGGTCAAGCCCTGTCTACCTAACTTTTGCAGTTTCAAAAAATAATAACTCAAACAGGCAATATGTAATTAAGATTAAAACACATCATTCAACAAAAACCAGCGAAATAAGGAATTGGAGCCAACCTTTTTTAGCGTCTTCCACAACCTCCACTGCATCTGGACGTTTCAGCTCTTGAAGAGCTACTTTTAAATTCTCCATTGTGGCTTCATCACCAACACGTTTACACCATTGGTCCAACATGTACTTAAATGGAAAATCTTTTGTGCAAATATAATGAATTTCTTCGTTACTAAAATCCAATATTCCTGCTAAATCACGCACATCACGGTTCAAAGGGTTATCTGGTGACAACAATGCACCTGTAAGAAATGTAGCAAAGATGAATAAAAAAAATTAAATTACAACTAAAAACCTGTACACTCACTACATATTTGTAAAATGGAAAGCATACCAGTGTTAGATTAAAGTAGGAAAATAGACATAAGTTAAAATTTTCTACCTATTTCAACCAGCAAGTGTTCTGGAAACAACCCAGCTGGAACAATATCCATGGTCATAATATATTAACCATACATTATTTTTTCACTAAATTTATAAAAAGAATTAAAAATAGGATATGGCAGTGGTAGGCTTTTTTTCTTTTAGGCGACTCCAATTTAATTAGTTGTTCTACGGGCCCAACCGGCCCTAATTTTCAAGAAAACAAAAAAATAATAATATCAAGCAAAAAAGTTTTAAAGAAAAAAAAGGAAAGAAAAACAAATTCTCATCCCATCTCGTGAAAATGTAATGAGCATAGAAGATAATCAATGATGTTATTTTTTGTTGGTTGAATGTCAACAAGGTGAATCAATAACATATAAATACTTTACTTAGGACCACTGTTGTTAAGGCCACTGGAAGTTGATTCTTTGTTCATGGTAATTTGTTGTGATAAAACTAAAATGTGCGAGGCGCTAATTTTGTAATCACAAAAATAGATACGTAGTTAAACAGAAGTTTTTAAATTTTTATGTGATTTATAACATAAATTAGCTATTTTCGGTAAAATAGTTATAATGCAAGCGAAAAACAAGACAGATTATTGTCGTAACACCCTCCTTCATTATAATTAATATATATGTTTAAAATTAAGCTAGCTAAACTGTAATATACAGTCGATACCATTTAGGAAAAATAATTAAAACAAGATAGAATACACTTGTCGTAACACCCTCCTCCGTTATGAATTAAGAAAAAAAATGATTTTACCGCTGCGAAAGACTGTAAATAGTCTCAACTAAACAACCATAGTCCAAAAAAGAATTTGCACTTAAATTTAAATTTCCTATAAAACTGCGCAGAAAACATTAAAAGAACACTAAAATTGTTTGTTTTATTATTTTAAGTAGGAGAAGAATAACTTGCTGTATAAGTTTTGAAACAGCGCAAGTATAATGTGCTGTAAGACTTTCAAAACAATACAAGTATATTCTGTAGAGCTTTCAAAACAGCACAAAAATAATTCTTGCCGCATAACTTTTAAAAACAAGTTTTTGAGCATGCAAGTATTTTATCTTTTCACCTTGAGAACTAGTTACATATTTTTTAGTGAGACAAATTATTATTATTATTTTTCCTTCGCAACTAAAAAATATAAACTGTGTGCGTTATGCAAAAATACATAGAAATTTATATACCTGTTGCCTGTTGCGTTATAGCTCTTGAAACGCTGATCAAGAAAATGTATAGGATCATGTACTTTTAACCAACGGTCACGGAAATATTGTGGTTTAAAGGTTTTTTGATGACGTCATAAACCCGTTCATTCCGAAACGGATTTGGGGACTCAGGTTTGGAAAATTACCCAAATTGGTCCCAGGTGGTTCTTAGTTACCCACGCGGTGAAAAAACATTGACATCACCAACTCGTTTCCAAGTTATTTGGCCTCAAAATTTTAAGTGCACTGTAATGGCTTCACTAATCTTAATTAACTTTCCTTTGACGTCAATACTATTTTAACGTTAAAGTTTGGTAAATTACAGAACAATTTTATAGGCGATGTTTTATAAAATTTGTTAAAGAAAATTGTAAAGAATATAATCCACTGTGCAAAAGTCACAGACAGACAGACAGAACTGGCGTATTATTATATAGATTTTTGGCTTTCTTTTTAGTGGCTATGAAAGGCAGACAAAGTACTAGAAATGTACTAAAAAAGGGGTAATAATAATTGTTGACACTATAATCAAAATCATGGCAAATTAACTGTTAACTAGATATTTTACACCTTAAAAAATCGTAGATGTGAATCTTTAATAAATTATCAAAGTTAATTATTGGCAAAATATGTGTGTGTTTTCGCATTGAATTTCATACATTTATTACATTTGTCTGATAAGTAGTTACAAAGGTTGATTAAAGACTCTTGTTTTTACTATGCACTTATATTGTGTTTAAAATCCTGGTCACTTTCGATATTTCTCTGCAATAATTTTGATTTTTTTATTACCAGAAAAAATTAATTTACCGGCCATTTTAGACTCTCGGTAGGGATAAAATAATTATTTTAAGTGCTGGACATTGAAACCCTGATTAAGAAAACATTAACCTATATATAATAGGTTAATGTTACTTAAAAAAATTGAAAATATATTGGGGCTAAAGGTTTTTTAATGACATTATCAGCCCATCTGCTCCCAAATAAGTGAGTTGACCACCTTGTTTGTTATTTAGCCTAAACTTACGCAATGGTTTCATTAATTTGAAAAATGCCAATTGACCTTCATCTAATGCAATGACCTTCTTTCCAGGATTTTCCAGAAATTTTTATTACCATGGTTATCATGATTACTGATATTTCCAAATATTTCGCAGCAGTTATCAACAAAGGTGATATAGTATATCACATTTTATACAAACACAACAAGGAAAAAAAGGCTATTGATATATATTTTATAAAAGAAGTTTGTTATATAGCTATACGACTCATTATTAGATATATACAACAAGAAATGTGTACAAGTCTATTGGGCTATTGTTGAAAAAAGGAATGGAGAGCCTGACGGAAGAATCATTAGTGCATACTATACATGTGCTGTCGGTTTACTTGGCAGTAGTTGCAACTATGTTGCAGCCAAGAATACTTTTTAGAATTAAAACTGCAACATTAACCCTAATCCTAACTGTAACAGTCAGGTTATTAGATGTAAAAGAAGCAAGATTTGTTGGGCAATCAATGTGATATAGTGAAACACTATTTTTTAGACCCGTTTTAGCTTGCCTAGGTAAAAAATTATTTTACAAATTTCCAGGCCTCGGCTAATTGCATAGAATAGAGGACGACAAAGTGAATCTGGGACATGATAAGTTTGTTTAAAACTAAGCACATTTCACAAAGGAACAAACCAGGAATCAGCCAGATACCGTTAAAGAACGTTGATTGGCTGTTGTGAGGATTGGCTAAGATTGACACAAAAGAATCTATCCCTCTTTTTCCCTTAACACGGAAACACGGAACTGAAAGTGCACACCGCATTTCCATCTACCATTATGATTTTAACTTTTTGTAAATAACAAGTCACGACTGACTTGGGTTGATGTAACCTTGTTACCAGGGTTTGTTCTTTTCCCTTTCTTCTTTTCGCCACAAGTTCTAGAATACATTATAAGAACAAAAATTTTCAGCGGAAAATGTTTCAGCGGAAAAACTTTCGCACACAATCTTTTAATTCAAAATATTTTTGGACAAGATTTATAAAGTCAAAAATATTGAAATTGCATAAAAAGAAGGCTAGGAGCACTTAAAGTGCACGTTATAACAATCAAGATCTAAAAAAGGTCTTCAGGATCCAACTTTATAGATAGAGCCTCGGTCATATGTGAAAATAACGAAAATAATAAGAAGTTCGAAATCTGTAGTTTTTATTAAACACGATAACAAACAACAAAAAAATTATTATGACGAAATAGATACATACAAGATTACCCTATATATAATTTCTATGCACTGGTCCTTTTTTGAAAAATAAAAAAAAAATTTCGGACAGCACAGACGCTAATTTCGGACGGAAAAATTTTCGGACAAAAAAGAAATCTGAAAGTTTTCCATCTGAAAATTTTGGTTTCTAATGTAATTAAAATGCCTAAAATCACTCTGTTCAGATTCCCACCCAGTGTCAACCACACTGCAATGTAACTGCACTATTTATGCAAATTTAACAATGCGTGAAATCATATCATCCACAACCTGAAATCCGCAGAATATATATGCGTGAGCAGGTTGCAAAATTGTTAAAAACTAAAACAATTTGCTTTTTAAGTTAAAAATATGCTGGTCGTGTTCTCTAGCACGCCGCACAACGAAATAATCCACGTTAGTAGACGAAGCCCTGAAATTCGAGGGAAATAATCATGGCCAAGGTTATATTGATGCCAGTGAGCTCTACAATTAGCACAAAAAATCCTTCTTAACCTTCTTCATTAACAATATTAAAAAAGTTACCTGAATCTAATATAGAAATGTAATATAGCCTATGACGACAAACTACAAAATTAGCTGTGCGTTCGTATTCACCAAAATTATAGAAAAAGTCAAACCACGATAAGAATTTAATTCTGTTCTTTTCTAAAAGATTACACTCTTTCCGTCACATTTATATCTTATTTTTTAGATACAGAAAACATAACAGGAAGTTGCGAACTTTTTTTGGTAGTTTCACCAGAACAAAAATTCTTTTTACCAACCTAAAAATCACTAACAAGCAGGTATTAAGAAACCGTAAATTGTTAAAGTTTGGGACGAGATTAATAAAGTTGTCTTTTTTCAGTAATACTAGTCATCTTTTTTCGATAAAAGAAAGTTTTACAATGGATAAAGGATATTCGTTATTTGTCGTTTATTTTCGTTAGTTTTCCTTCTGCTTTGAATTTTCATAATATCCTCTATCTGCAAGAATATTGCAGGAAGACAATTTTTTAAACGCATAAAAGGGACATTTTTTCAAAAAAGAATGCAAAAAAAACGAGCATGTTTTGGCCCATTCGAGAGTGCATATTTCTTGCAGTTAAAACAGTAAAAACACAAATTAACCCTTCTCCAAGCATAAGTCTCTTATGACAGCTTCCGTTGTTGTTTTTTGTACTGTAGGTTGCCAACTGCAGCCCTGTAGGTTGCAGACTGCAGCCCTAATGTGATAGTAGTAATACAATGAATCTTACAACCTTGCACCTTTGGCTTCCTTTCCTTTGAAGTTCTGACAGTGAAATGTCCGAGATATAAAAAAAGCCTTTGGGAACAAGGTTGCGAATTAACTTCATGCACAATGCGTTTTTAGTTTGCAAAAGATAGAATACAGACCGGACAGGCTTGATAGCAAATACGTTTTGACTTTTTTATAAAAATTGGAAATAGTGGCCGAAATAACCACTTTGTTTTATGCAAACACATTATAAGTTCAACGTCTTTTCGTTCTCCGTAAAATATTTTATTTATCAACAGATGGATATTTACATGACGTCCTTTCGAAAAGCGCTAAAACATTCGAATATATACAAACCAACCTCGTTCACAGGTAGGTCTCTTCTGCAAAAGTCGAATTTTTCCAGAAGATTTTTTGTACGTCGTATCGAAATTGGCGTTCATATGCGACTTTAATCAAAGATAATGCCACGTTGTCGTCACATTGATGTAATGGTCACCATAAGTACCGTTATAACTCTCTGGTTGTTTTTTCAAGTTTCTGTCTTACCTTTTTAAAATTAATGATCATCCTGTTTTCAGCCACCGCTAACTTTCATATATCTGACAGCAAAGATTCAATAACAAATGTATCTTTGCCGGCAATATACATCACGGTGTATGTTGCAGAACCTTAAGAACCTTAAAAAATCATCAAAAAACATTACATAGAGAGCTGGGCTTATAATTGAGCCTTGTGGAACACCAGGATATATAACGTGTTCCTCTTCTGGTTATACAGAATGAGTTCGATTAAATAAATAATTTGTATACCATTTTTTTCTGTAACCTGCCTTAAAAAAGGCAAAAACATTCGAATATTTCCAGTCCTAGTGACTTGTTTGCAGTGATGTGTCAAGTGGTTTTGCCATAGCAGTTTTGCAGTAACCGGGAAGGTAGTCCATCCACATTAAAGACTTTTTTACTCCTTAGTTCTTTTAAATGTCTCTTTACTTCGAACACGCTAACATTTTTAAATGTGAAACGCTTTTAAGTTTTTCTTTCTTCGGTTTTAATATTTTTTAGTTTTTTTAGGTTGTTCCTGGTAAAGACTCATAGAAAGTGGATAAAATTTAGTCGCATTTGAAGCGTTCTTGTCATCAAGTTCAGAGTTTGTGGAAAAAAACCATTGGTTTTATTAGGAGAAAACTTTAATCGTATTCCTTAATTTCTCTGGTTATTAGAAGCGTTATTTAAAAGGTCTCATGACATTTCGCTTTCCTAATCAAGTCGTTTTTTAATCGTTTGTACAGAATAGCATCTTTCGGTTTCCGTGATTTTCATAAAATGGCATCTCTTCTATTCATTTTTTCGTGCTATGCATCATCCGTCAACCCTTGGAAGAAGAAGGACATTTCTCTGTATTTCTTCCTCCAAGTTCAAACACAGACAAAGCTTTCCTCGTATTTCGTTAAAACTTTTTGGCGCCATTTGATCTAGAGTGGAAGTCAATGTATTTCTCACAAAAAATTTGAGCGATATTTAAATTTGTTGATTTATCTCTACTTGGCAAAATATCAAGAATCGCAACCCTCTAATTTCGACAATTTATCTAAGAAATTTTTTCAACACAACAGATTTTATCCTAATTAAAAAAGATCAGAATGACGCCACTGTTCAACATTATTGCCATCTCAGCCAACATCACCTAATAATTGCCTTTGAGCCTGCGTATTGATGTATTTTTTTGTCAAACTTTTGTTTCTTGTTTAACTTTTTCTAAGTGTAAAAACAGCTATCATGTCAGTATTTATTTAAATATGCTTATTTTTGGTACGAAAAAAACCCTAAAAATTAAAATATATTGTCATTAGTCGTTGCAAAAAACTTATTTTATTACACAGATGAAATAGAAGATTGAATTATAAAAAACAAAATAAAATCCAATTAGCAATAGTAATAAAATAACTTATGTCGTGCGATATGGATTTTTGATGACCCTCGAAATAGCTCTCGGCCATAATTGTTGGCCCTCCGCTTCGCATCGGAGCCAACAATTACCTCTAGCATTTCCGCGGGCCATCAAAAACCCATATCGTCCTTAAAATTTATCTTATTGTTATGTTTTCGGATACTCTTGCAGCACTAATGACTTGATTAAAGCTACGGCTTTTAGTTGGCTAAGTCTCCTATGATAATTACTTACTTTGTGTGATTTTGTGGCCATTGATAAAATCAGGGGGTTATAATAAGCTGATACAAGATAACTCTTCAATTTAAAGGAAAAAAAATCTCAAGATCTACCTCTACTTGCCTTCCCTTTTACCTCTCTGCGTAAATTACACCTTTAAAAAATTGATGGAAATAAACTTAATGTAGTCCATTTTTAACAATAGATGTAAGAAATAGAAATATATGTAAATATATTTCATATTATATAAATGTATTAATATATAAATATATGTTGACCCTCAGTTTCTTCATCTTCATTTCCATTATATCTACATGGTGTCTCAAAGTAACGAGCATAATCGAACTTGTTCTCGACATCAACACTCGCAGCACCGGAGGAATAGAATGCATTTTTGTCAACAGAGCTCTTTGAAGGTAGTTTTGGGGTGAACAGCTCTGGAGACAAAAATGGGATAGATTTATCATCTCTTCCAATAATAAACACCTATTATTTATTTCCTGCATTCTGTCTTGTTCTAAAAGTCACGTAAGTTCCCAAAAGGATTCGATAGCGTATATATTCTCACTAGAGAGTGTAGAGAATAAGGCAAAAGTGTATTCGTCAATGTTTACAGCGTAATTAGAACTTTGTTTATTTGATTAGACACAAAAGGGTCTTATTGTTGCCAATGTCTGCCGAAGTCCCTATTTCTCGAGTATATGGACCTTAACACGCCCTAACGCTAAATAGTTTTATAATTCCGTTAATGTTAAAATTTGCGGTTAGTACATTTTAAACGTTGTGTTTTATTATAATGCACATGTAAAAGTAGCACTTCCGTAACCTACCTCGTCCCCAGGGGCTTTGGCATAGGCAACAAACCGTGGGGACGAGCATGTTCCGTAACGTACCGCCTGCAGAGGTTGAAGAGTTAATGTACTTTTGTTAAGTTTGGACAATTGAGTGAAAAACTTTCGTTGTGTCAATCTAAATATTGGGCTTACAGTCCAAGAACTGTTTTCGACTAAATCTTGTAGTACTTTTAGCACCAGATTGGGATTATGTTAAAACCTTTGTCTTATTTCAATGTACCTACATCTGTTTTGACGATTCTCTTGTCCTTTTTTTGGGAGGAAATTAACTGACGTTATAATATGCAAAGTTTGAAGCAAATTTTAAGAGGATAAATGGAAAGTGGGTTAATTCTGGTCGGGTTGAGATTATATGATTAAGCGTTCTTGTACTTATGCTTAAAATCGCGTAATCACCCTTATCGGAAAAAATAACTTACATATTTTGGTTTATTACAAAGTTCAGGACGGGTTATCATTTTCCTGAAAATTTGAAGATCTAAAAGTTACTGAAACTGGAAATAATAATACTTTAAGTTCTAAATTTCTTGTTGCTTTTTCCCAGTGGATTTCCGTGATTACTCATTCCTGGCCAAGAAGCGGGCCGTAACAAAATAATCGTGTTCGGTCGTAGGTAAGCAGACGGCCTTTGCCTTTATGAGCACTGAGAGTTTGTTAAAATGCTTTTATATCAAAAAGAGAGAAAAGAGCCCTGAGATCGAAGTTTGTTGCAAACATGTTCAGTATGAATAAGAATATCCTCCTCGGTAGAACACACGAATTTATAATCACAGATTATGACTTTGTATAGTTTCTTTTCGTTTCGTAAAATTTCATAAAATTTTAGGAGGCACGAATAATGATTTTATGAAACATGTGCACCATTATGATACAACACGATGAGTAATACGACGAAACCTAAACCACGCAACGAAGAATGAAATGCCACGACAAAGAGTAAAACCTTACGACGTAATTAAAATCAGACGACGAAAATAACACGGCATGATGAATATTGTGCGCCGCAACAGCGAAGAGTATCACGACGAAACTTAAGACCACACGACGAAGAGCATTACAACACGAACAAAGCTACACACGAATTTTGTTCCACAAATAACCATTCGCGTCAACCAATTCCCTATGTAAAAAGTACTGCCCCTGTAGATCTGTAGTAACATTCAAAGCGTTCTGAACTTTTTACTTCTTACTAAGCCTCGTTTTCTAACAGAGGTCATTAAAACCAAATAAATCGTTGTAGCCATTACTGCATGCTTCTAAAAATTTTAGAATTTATGACCCTTTCGTCCCCAGGACTTGTTAGGCTATTTATATTTGGACTGTCCAGGTATTAAAAACTTAACAAGCCCTGGGACGAGGTTGAGAATTTATCACCTTTTGGCAGATTATTGCGAATTTTCAACCTCTATACAAACGCTCGAAGCTGCACGTCAAACAAAAATAAATTTAGAAAGGGGTTATTAATTTACCGAAAAAAAAAACAGGAACGGAAAATCTATCCTATTGAATAAAAAAGAGTCCATTTTCAGGGCGCGGTTGCAAGTTTAAAGCTTTACCAATCTGAAAATCATTAACCTCGTGTCCTGGAGACGAGGTTGGCATTGGGAAGTCATATGTATCGAAAAGTAGTACTCTGAGTGTTACGACGCAGTCAAATTGCATCTCGCTGCTTCTGTTGTTTCGCTCTTTTCTGTTTTATTGACTATACTAAGAAAAAACATGGTTCAATGTTAGTCCAACCTCGATCCTAGGGTTCCCTTTTCTTTATCCATTCCAAATTTATAAAAAAGAAGCGTAGTGCAGGTTAATGTCACTCAGAAAGATAGAAATGCCCTTTTAACTATCTCGCCGCACAAGACGTCAGTCGCAAGAAGATAGCAGAAGATTAGGTAATCGAGTATTATGTACGTTGATAGTCAGGATACCCGCCCAGCATAAACGTGTTACAACCGGACTTGAGTACTTGAGTATTTGAGTTTTGCATGACGACAACGATTGTTTTGAAATTCTAATAAAAATTGAATAAAAACATTTTCAAACAAATTAAAATATGTATTAAGGTAAGCTATTGATAAGGCATATACGTTGTTTCTTCTAGAATTAAATAGAATATGTTTGAGATTTGAGTAACACACAAAATAAAACACGAATCAGTGAAAATGTGAAAATGTGAAGCAACAACTATTCCTAAGGCATTTAGGCAGGAGTATGACGACGACGCTGCCACATGTTTTTTTCGTATCTTGTATTGTTGTTTATATCTGCGCCATAACAATATTGAGTAATCTCAAATTTTGCAGCAACAACCAGTCCCCAGAGCTCTTTCAGATTAAAACCTACTTTCGAAATTAATTCAAAGAGCTCTGGGGTCGAAATGAGCAACAACGAATATCTTCTGTTTACATCAGCCATGTTTCGCAAAAGTATGTGAAAAGAAAGTAGCCAAATGGAAATAGTCTCAGTATATGTGATAAAAATCACGGCTTTTTACGCCTGGGCGCAAAATACCGGCAGCATTTTGCGGCCAGTCGGCCTTAATATCTTTGAGGAAAGTTTAGGGCGAGGTGGAGAGGGGACAGCGTCAGTGTTTTACATTATGTTTTACTAAGGCATTTGGTGCTTTAGTTTACATGACATAATAACATTGGCAATATTTTTTAAACCCACATGGCGAGTCAACACGAGCCGTGTGTGAAAAACATTCTGTCTTATTCTAATTTCAAAGCTATGCGTAGACAAAGGCTACTCACTTTTTTAACTATCTAGCTAGCTAACTGATTGTACACATGTAACGATAACAGTATGACCCGGAGAATGACATCATTCTCGTCAACACACCAGCAGTAGGTGTCATGTGTCAGGTCGTTGTGTTTGGTATTTAAAAGAGCTTCAGTTAGTATATGTATATTTTTGCTATGACAGCTGTTGTTTAAAAAACAGAGGTGGTGAATATTACTATGTTGCTTTGTTAAATTGTGTAATCAATACTTACTTAATCACTGTGTTACATGCATGATTTTTAAAATTAATTACTATGTTTTGTAATTAACAAAATAATGTCAACGAATTCAGCTGTAAGTAATATAAGATGTAAGTAATATCTAGCTAGCTGCTACAGTAATTAAGAGGTGATTAATGATGATTTGTGTTTCAGAAAATGATCGTCATAATTTTTTGTTTCACATGTCATGTAGGAGGATGAGCAAACCAAAAAAAGCAGTCATAATTCCAGGACATGGTTCTGGAGATGTTTTTTTCTCTAACTGGTATGGTTGGTTACATAAAAAATTGAACAACTTAGAAAATTTTTCCTGTGATTTAAAAAATATGCCTGATCCTGTTCAAGCGAAGGAAAGTATTTGGATCCCATTCATGAAAGAAAAGTTGGGTGTAGATGAAAATACTCTTATAATAGGACATAGCAGTGGTGCATGTGCAGCTATTCGTTATGCAGAACGTTATAATGTAAATGGAATTATTTTGGTTAGTGCTTATACATCAGATTTAGGAGATAGCTTGGAAAAAACAAGTGGTTATTTTGATCGTCCATGGGAATGGGATAAAGTGAAATCGAATACTTCTTGGATCTGTCAGTTTGCTTCATCAGATGATCCATTTCTACCATGGTCAGAACAGAAAAAAGTTTCTGCCTCTTTGCAAGCTGATTTTAAGGAATTTTCTGATAAAGGACATTTTATGTCATCCAGCTTTCCAGAATTACTCTTGGTTATAAAAAATTACCTCAAAATGTAGTGTAATTATATTTTATAGTAGGAATGGACCCTAGAATAATTTTAATAATGTAATTCTGACCATTCATCACAAAAATTGCCTAATTTTAAACCTTTATTATTGATTTATATAGTTATAAAGCAAATTCTCATACTGTTATTACTTTTTGGGCCTACTCGCGCAGCATCTATTCTGAAAAAAAATGTATATACACAATTGTTGATATCATTACTGCACACTAATGCATTGGACCAAAAAATTGCCAACCAATTATATGTTCTGCATGAATAATCAGAGTTCAGAATTACTTGATTTTTAATGCAGCATTAATGATGTTTTTCAAATTTCATTAGATTAAAATATATATCACCTTAACTGTTAGTCAAAATATAGATTATTTTGACCAGGAAAAACAACTTTGGATATTTCTTAGCCATTGATGACTATCAAAATAATCCTATAATCCAAATTTCCAAGACTGTTTCTTAATCTGAAGTGGATTTTTCCATTAGTCTTGCTGCAACTTGTTTACATTTAATTTTGTTTTTTCTTCACAAAAAATAAACTTTAACTAATTTGCAGCTCTAACAAAATTATTGAGATTTTATTTGCTCATTAATGTAAGCATAAGAAGATTAATGATGTAATTACAAAGTAAATATTTAGGTCAAGTTAATTCATTAGGATAAGCAAAAATGATCCACCAAAGATTTAAATTAGTTAATTTTCTTGAGGCAGGGTGAAATATATTGCATGTCACAACTTTTATGATGAGAGTCTGTCTTCTTTTATATTTACTGCCGTGTTTTCATACTTTTTAGCAACAATATATACAATGCACAGAAGAATCAATTATATCAATAAACTAATTTTTTTCAAAATCATTCTCATGCTTTTATGTAAAAGCACTTTAAATGATGCTAAAGAAAATAAGACAGAAGGTAATGCTTGTTTTTGCTTCTACTATATTAATTATGTCCTATGCAATTCCATACATATTTTGACTGATATTTTTTCACAGATTCATCAAGTGTTGATTTAACAAACTCTGCTAGCAATGTTTTGGCAACAAATGTTGTGAACAAGGAAGTATTTACTATAACATTGCAGTTTGTCATCAGAAGCTCAATTGATGATGGAACAAAGTTATTACTAATACACAATTCGTCAAAAACACTGCTATCCATTTCACTAAATAAAGACTGTATCACCTATCAATACAAAAGAAAGATTTATACACTTCCAGTAGTATTACAACAAGATAAACAAGTTAGTTTGCATATTGAACACAATGCTCACAATGTTGTTGTGTATTATAATTGTATGAAAATATTTGAGAGCACAATGGAGGTTACTGATGATAATGCAGATGATTTCATCAAAGAGAAACAAAGCATATTCCTGCAAAACAATGTAAATATATATATATAATATTATTTTTTGGTCCAAATCATTAAAATCAAGTTAATAATTGGGACCTGTTAATCATATAATTAACAGTTTGATTGATTTCCACATGTCATATGATTTACAAATTAGTCTTTATAATCACCCCTGAGATTTTTTTTAATGTATATATATATCTAACCAAAAGCAAATATATACTGCAGCAGATCAGAAATTTTACCCAATGATCTTAAAAACAGTACTTAAAACTTTGTTGTATAGTGCTTCATGATGATTATATATGCTTATAATCCCCCAAAGCAATCCTGAACCAGAAATATCTAAACAATGGGCTCCTTTGCATTTTTACCTTGATGTGGTAAAACCCAAAAATAGCAAATTAAATATTTATGTAAACGAAAGAAAGTTGAATTATCACCCCTACCAATGCAGTGTCCAGTCTAAAAAGTCCATAACAGAAGTTTTATTTTTTTGTTATTAAAAGTTTACATTCACCTCAATAAATAAGTCTTACTTTCTGTTGTTGCAAAAGGTTTTTATGTTACATTATATCTTCATCCCGCAAAAATTTTTATGTCATGGAAAGTTTTATGTTGCCACAAATTTTGGTTTAAAATTTATAATTTCTTATTTTGATTCACCAAAGTCAAATTTTGTGTATGGTTACTTTTCACAAAAAGCTGGACTTTTATTTTACCACATAATAATAAAACATTTTAAAAGAATTTTTACAGAAGAAAACAAAACTTTAAACAGTAAAATAACAATTTTGTCATATAATTAGCTTTTAAAAACTGCACATGTCACTAGAAAAAGAAATATGTTTGACATTTCTTTTTTAAGTAGAATTTCATGGCTGATAAGCAGTTTAGATGTCAGGTTGACTTTTGACAATGCTAACATAGAATCAGCACGCAGTACTTTTATTTAAATTAAACCTATAACTCTTCTTGACAAATCCTAAAGCAGTAGTAAGTTAAGAACATATAGCCATATAGCCAAAGACTGTAATAGTCCAGCTTTGACCAAAATTAATAAATATATTAAAATGTTGATATACGTGGTAAGCTAAATAGTATATATGGTATATATAAAAATTCCATAGACCCTTCAGATGATTTTTATCATAGGTACATATCTGTGTTGCAAGACTCACATCAAAACCACATGATTTTACATTGTGTAAAATCACTGGATGCAGTCAAGGTACAAAATCCAGTAATGTATGTATTCAAACTTTTCACTAGTGTATATACCAGTGCTTTATTTTCTTTAAATTCACGTAAACATTTCATTATCAACTGTTAAAGTAAGGCAAATTTGTCTTTCTAGAGTCATCATCTTAAGAAAGAATGCAATGCTATTGTAGAGCTAGTACTTGACAACGTTGATGTGGAGTTAGATGAATATACTAGGAAGCATTTACTATCCTTGGTAAAATAGCATTTATTTTAATTATCACTATTAATTTTTTATAATAATAGTTCGGTTTTGTCTCCATTCTTGTTTACTTTTTATCTGTTTATATGTGTGCATTCTTAAGTATCCAGTGTATAGTATTTTTGATTACTTTAGCAGCCTGTATTTGACAAATGTAATTTGACCTTCTTAAGAAAAATAAAACAAAATTTTTACTGTACATAAAAATCCAGAATTTATGGTTCAATTACTTACCCAATAGTTTGGATATAAATAAAATTCTATATGTAATTTTCAATGAATCACTATCAGTTATGTAGACAATTTCTATTTTATTATTTCAGCCAAATAAACAAAAAGAACAGTTCAAAGGTTTTTTTTTATCTATTTTTTTATTGTTTATTCTATCAGCTGTTTATAAAAACATGTGTAAGATTTTAACACACTTAAATAATCTTTGTTTTGATAGTCAGCTTTTAATAATATGACAAGAGTGATTCATTTGAAGGTGCATAAAAAAAACTATTAGACATGGCATAAACTTATAACATGTTTTTTCTCAAACCTACATGAAGCATAATGTTTATCATACTACTGGTATCATTTGCAGGATTCAGTGCGGAGATATATTCACAACTAACACCCTCCTCCACAGATAGCACTATTCCAACAAGAAAAACAGTTACTTTTACAGAGGATATATTACCAAAGCAGGAAGAAAAACATGCTTGGTATGATCCGCAGGCAAGTATTCTAGGTGCATTGATTGTGGCCAAGATGATGTTTCAATGTTTTTCATAATGTCTATCATAAAACTAATTTGTTTTTCAGAAATATTTTATACAGTATATCAGAGGGCCAAAAGGAGTTAGAGGAATTCAGGGAGAAAAAGGCAGATTGGTAATATTTATAGTTTTGTTTGTTTGGTTCGTGAAGTACTTTTATGTCTAAATTATATGTAACTTTAGCTATAAAATAACTTTAAAATATAAAACACAGAATTCAGGCTTCCTTTTGCATATTACTGCATTTGCTGCAAACTAAGCATGCTCAAAAGCATCAAATTGTGTAGACAACGCTTTATCAGATCTCTGATAAATTACTTACATATTCTTTTACCCTATTATACCTGGGTGGTGCATAAAATGCCTGTGAACTTCTTTACAATGTATCGGTCCTGAAACTTTGTGTCTTTTCCTAACTTTTATTTGTGCCTGTAACAGTGTTTGTTATATAAAGATTTAGCAAATGTTTGGTACCAGGTACTTACACTGCGTTGTTAAGGTTATATATGGACTCAAGGAATAAGACTTTCAATGCAGTATTCTACAGATGCACCAAGTTTGACATTATACCAACTGGAAAAGTGGTTCTCTATATCTTTATCATTAAATTAAGAAATATTTTTGCAAATATTAAGTCATTTTTGATCAAAATGACGTAGTTTAAATCACGTATGTACGAAATCAGTTTTTTGAATTCAGTCTACAAGTTTCCAAGAATCAAAGGCAAAGCATTAGTAACAGATAAAAATGACATAATTCTGCGTGATGTTATTTCTGATTGCTATGATGTCACCACATTCATTTTTTACTTCAAGTAAATTTGTATTAAGACATTTTACAAACTGTGTCAAGTTTCATCAGTTTAGCATAGGTTGGGATATAAAGCCCTCAGGGTTACACAGGCCAATAAAGCCTAGGTAATATAGCAACTTTATATTATTATTGCATTCTCTATACCTTTTCTTCCGTGTTTTATGGATTACCAAAAAACTACTTTGTTTAATTGCTTAGTTTGGAATATTTATCTCTTAGACATCATTGTGCAAAATTATCTAGTTTCTAGATCTTCTACATTTTAGATATTACATTAAACTACCACTAAAATAGCCTTAAATAATCTACGTTCAAGAAAATATTATGTATAATTTCAAGTTTTCAATCCTAAATCCTGTATGTTGTTTATTCATTTATATTACTGTTATATAATATACCATTTTAGGGTCCACCTGGTTATGATGGACCACCAGGTCTGAGAGGACCAAAAGGATATAGAGTAAGTAAGATTTCCATTTTACATTAGAAATCTAATTTAAACTTATAAACTGTTATGGACCACGTAAATCAAACATGTGCATAGATGAAGGCACCCTCAATGTTATTGGCTGTGAACTTGATCGATCTTTTAGGAAACTACACCTCCAAATCGAACTTTAAAATGGATCATAATTTTCATGATATAATTGCTAATAATGTGAAATTTCCCAATTTGTTATATTTGTATATCAACATCTGATTTGTTTGAAAGCTTTTTAGCAGTTTTATCACAAAATACAACATTGTTTATCATCTGAGAAGCTTTTTCATAATTTTGTAAAAGTACAATGATGTTCATGCTGGAAAAGCTCTTTGAATTCTGTTGTTATAAATTGACAAATAGAAAGTTATGTTAAAAGATGGCTGGTCAAGAAACATTTATAGTAT
Organism: Hydractinia symbiolongicarpus; assembly: GCF_029227915.1. Taxonomy (NCBI): domain Eukaryota; kingdom Metazoa; phylum Cnidaria; class Hydrozoa; order Anthoathecata; family Hydractiniidae; genus Hydractinia; species Hydractinia symbiolongicarpus. The sequence goes on from NC_079884.1 coordinate 12,555,258, forward strand.
TTTAGATGATATATATTAATACTTTTAGGGCATGAGTGGAGAACCTGGAGAAGTTGGGGACCCTGGTGAAAAAGGTGAAAGGGTAAAAATCTCTGTTTTTATTCTGTTATATTTGTACATAATAGTAATATAATTTTTACATCTTTGGTTGCTAGTTGTTGGAAGACTTTACTTTCCTTAAAATCGTAAGGTTACAATATGTTTACACCTTTTATCTTGGTAGGGACTTCGTGGAATTGATGGCAGACCTGGTGTTAGACTTGGACCAAAGGGAGAAAGAGTAAGCTTGGAATGCATATTCCTTATCTGCTTAGTTTGCTTGTACAGACCTTCGAAAATTAAGATTTTATGCACATAAGGTTTCATGTGTGCTACACGAGTTGATGTGCATTTCGTGTACGCTATTACATTGCCACATGGACGTTGCCTATATGTTGTTTGCATTAAACATGAAATGTTTTTCCTAGGGGGACTATGGAATGACAGGCGAAGATGGTTCAAGAGGAATAAGAGGATTCAAGGTACACCTATCATCCTTAAATCTGCAAATCCTTTTTTTGTTATTATCATATGTCCAGTTATCATGAACTGTTTGCTAAATTATAGGGCTACAAAGGCCGTCATGGAGATCCAGGTCCTCCAGGGAATGTGGGCCAGCAGGTATACAATTAGGAATGTTCTTTGTTCAATTTTTGTGATATATTTTTTATGGCTAAAAATTTTTTTATCTCTTATAAGTTGTTAACTTAGGAGTTTGCAAATATTTCACTCTCATGGTTCATTTACAGGGCTTGTATAATTTTGCTTTTGTTTGTAAGGGAAATCGTGGAGAACCAGGAGCATCAGGTCCACCAGGTCAACGAGTAGGTTACTTGTTTATTGCTGTGTGAAAATGTTTTGTCACTAGGTTGTGTTAATAAAAAAAATTACGAAAAAAAATTGCTGAATTTAATTTTTAATTTTTAGGGTATTCTTGGAATGAAGGGTAATGAAGGAAGAAGTGGGAAAAAAGTGAGTGAAAATAAAAGTCGATTCAACTATAAAAGCATAATATATCATTTAATAGTATAATCAAGAAAGCACTAAAAAGGATATGAATTTAGGTTGTATTTTGACCCATTCTTATTCCTGCCTCTCTAGTAAACACACCTTTATTTCTAAGGTTAAAACCCTAGTTACACAGCAAGAATAAACAGGGTGGTTGTCAACAGATAGTAATACAGAATTTTGAATAAATTGATGATTGAAGCAAAAGTTTTTCCAGCTCCAATTCAGACTCTCATAAGAAAGTATGCATCTGGTCTTTATTATCTTCAAACTTTTTGATTTTATTTATGTTTATTCTGTTGTGTTTATTTAAAAATTGAAAGTGTGACTTGTTGATTTGTTTTAAACAGGAAATTGATTATTAGACCAAAATTTTGTTTTTCGTAAGAGACACTAGTCTCAATAGTATAAATTTAAAATTTCTGCATTCTGCAACAAACTTGTCATGTCAATAAGAGTTTTTTTTTGATTTGGTGTATTAGCTGAAATATCCTGGGATAGATAATTTTATGGAAACCAATTTTATAACAATTTAGACGTTGCAAATGGATCAAGCTAATTAAGAAAAATGTTTTGTTTCAGGGAATTCAAGGGAAAAAAGGACCACCTGGCCGACCTGGAAAGTTTGGTGCACAAGTATGCTTTTTTGCTTTTTGTACATGAATTTTTACCATGGAATGATTTATTTTCAACAACGTTTTTTTATTTATTTACTGATAACATTTTTTCAAAGCTGTACAGAAACGTCAATCAGTCAGCAAATTTTTATGCAAAGTGCTAAAACAGATAACCCCTTGCACAACTTTGTTGGCAGATAAATTGACAACACTCTAAGCATTATACCACAAGAAAAGAGTTGTTTTTAACTATGTTAAAAGAATCACAAAGTAATTCTTCTGATATCTGAATATTAACAACGGTACATTTAGGGTGTACGAGGAAAGCCTGGTGAAACGGGGCCACCCGGAATAAAAGTCAGTATTTTATTCATTTGTTATTTGTTTTTACAATGTTGTATTTCTTTGTAATAAAACATCTTTTAACATAGGGATATCCAGGGAGTGCTGGTAGAATGGGTTTTGTTGGAAGTGATGGAAGCACGGTACGTTATGTTTTTATTCCCATCTGAAAACCAGGATTATTTCCTTATAAAAGGCTGACATTTTTCATTCTGTCATTTTTTTCATAGGGTCCTAATGGCAAACAAGGTCCTTTTGGCCCAAGAGGAGTCATGGTACTTGCTTTTCTTATGCTTTATTTAAAAAGAAGTTCTTGATATGGAAACAAAATAATCATGCTTTTCTTTATTTAGGGTGACCAAGGATACCCTGGGTTGCCAGGAGCGTTTGGAAATCAAGGACAAGAGGTGAAGAAAAATAACAAAAAAATTTCATCATATTTTTTATTTTCAATCTCACCAAACCGAACTGAACATCTTGGAATTGCCAAATTGAGTCCTTGTTATTTATACTTTACAACAGTGATTTTTTTACATCGAAATATTTTCAAGTTTTAAATTCTAAAAACAACCAAAGCACATACAAACAATAAAAATAACTACTGTTGTATACTTCTAGCTACAACTCTGACCAAACTTTACATTATCTGCATCCTGTCTACTGGTTTCTCTTATTTTCCCTATTCAATATTTTAAAGTTTTTATTAACTTGAAATTTTTAGTCCCTGCCTGCTTTTTTATCTCTTGATATATGCTCAACGATAAATGAGAACTTTTAGGAAAATCAGCTGCAAATAAATGTTGCGTATATTTTTATTTAAAACATAAATTTTTAGTATGGTAATATTAATTTATTTTTAGGGAGATATTGGTGAGACTGGAGTGATTGGTATTAAAGGAATCCAGGTAATGTGTATTTTGTATCACATAATGCACAAAATTATTTAAAATTGAAATATTTTTTTGCCACAACAGTTGCTTTACTTTCCAGGGCAGAGATGGTGCAGATGGCCCAGTTGGAGATATAGGCAAAAAAGGTGATAGGGTATGTTGAAATTACGTTTTTAAATCAAAAGCAGTATATTATTATTGTGAGTGTACTTCTTGGAATATTGGTATCTTATTTAGAAGGAATCTTTTATGTAGGGAGTTGCTGGTATGAGAGGTGGAATTGGTGAAAGGGGGCCTCAAGGAAAGAGGGTATCGTTACTTTTATTATTGAACTTACAACTCAAAAACCAGACAAACCAAAATAACATAATAATACATAAAAAATAAAACATTAAAATGGAATTAAGATTAAATGAATGTTTAAGGATCACAATAACCATGCAAATGCGAATTTTTTTTTATAGTTTTAACTCCCCTGTTTTTGTATAAGATGTTTTCTCTGAAAACCTTAACACTCATTCCTGGATAAATTCCGTTGTTCTAAAACATTCAGATTCTATTGTATTAGTTGGGTATTGTAAATGCTTAATCAGGTAGTATAAACCCAATCTTCTTATTTGTTTTTATATACGGTATATTATAAAAAGAAGTGTTAAAAAACAACAGATATCAATACAGAATATCTAAATATTTTTACTCACCACCAACGAGAATGTCTCATGAAACTGACAGTAAAAGTGGTATTGGCAATGAATGCCGAAATAGTAATCAAGAATATTAAAAATGAAAATAATAATCCTTTTTATAAACACTTAATAAGCGCATCTTAGTGTAAACATTTAACCACTCCACAATGTGTTATACTTTATGATTTTAAGAATCTGAGTTTAAATTTTGTTTTTGATTAAACCTAAACGGTTACGACAGTGTGTTTGTATTTAGGGTTTAAAAGGTATTAAAGGTGATAAAGGTTATGTTGGTTTTCATGGTTACAAGGTAGGATGTTTTGAAGAAAGATGAAAAACCTTAGTAGCAGCTTAATTTTTCTTAACAGATAAAATGAAGTTATTGTGCATGTAATGATTTTTAGGGTATTCCTGGAACAGCTGGTGATCATGGTGCACCTGGTGAACTAGGAAGGAAGGTATTTCATAATAGATCTTTGTTTACACTACAATATCACTGGTTAGCGTCCAAACATCAAGTGAAATGGAATTCAGCTATGAAATTCCTAAGAAACATTAACTTTTTTGTTTAAGGGACCAAAAGGTGATGCAGGCATGAAAGGTATTCTTGGTTTTAAAGGAGACAAGGTACCGGAGTTGTTTTGAAAGCTTATTTTTCGTAATAATATTCCATATTCGCTATTTATATTGTTATATCGGTGTCTTTATTGTTAAGGGATCTTTTGGTGTTAATGGTGTTGAAGGACCTATGGGTGAAGAGGTGAAAGATTATACAACTTTCTCTGGTCAACATACAATTATTGTATTACCTTAGATTTTTGCTCTTTTTTTATAGGGTGCAATAGGAGTACCAGGACCAGTTGGAGATTCTGCAATTGATGGAGAAAAGGTTTAAAACTTTCCATTTGTTTTAGTTATTTAGCATTTTCTATTTTCATATTTCCATTTGGCATGTAACAATCTCAGACAAAAGGTTCCACTGAAAGGAAAGTCAGAAACTTTTTTTATGACTTTCGTAAAAAAAATTTATTTTAGTTGTTTCGAATTATTTTCATTTTTTATGCACAGGGTAGCAAAGGTATCGTAGGAGATCCTGGACCAGTTGGTGAAAAGGTAGGGATGTATTTGGTAGTTGTTCAACCATATTATAGTAATCTATATAATACTTACCTGACACTAAATAATTGCAAATTCATATTTTTTTATCAATAAGAAAAGATTTTTATTTTCTTACATGAAGTGAAGCCAACTGATATTATCTCCATTATTTTTTTTTGCATCAAAGTTACCATCTTTTTAGGGAGAACGAGGAAATATTGGAAAGCCAGGAACACAAGGACAAAAGGGTAGAAAGGTGAGGTGTAAAATCACAAAAAAGTAGTTACAACTTTGCTTATTAAATGAGTCTTTATGACTGAAATAAAAACAATTTACTGTGTATTTTCTAAGGGAAGTAGAGGACCTGCTGGAAAAATTGGTCAAAATGGCCCAAAAGGAGAAATGGTAAGGTCTATTTTAAAAAACATTTATAAAAATTTTTAAAATCAATTTCAGTATTCTTTCGTTTTATTTCAGGGCTATCCAGGACATCCAGGTGATATTGGTGATGCTGGTTATTTTGGATTACAGGTAATTCGACTTACGGGCTGATTCACAATTTGGTCAAAAAAATTATACTAAAAAAATTTCTGCTAAAAAATAATTCGAATAGTTAAGTTCATAAAAAATGCACTCTTTTATTTCACAAGTAAAAACAAAAACAAACGAGTTAGATTTCTGTGGACAAGAACTTATCCTCATTTTTCCAATCTATCATTGTCAAAATCAAATGCAACGAATCAGAGACACTATAAAAGAAAGTTTCTATTTTCTACTGCTGTCTGTTTATAAGAAGTAATAAAAATAGCAATGAATTTTCCGTTCATTTTGTTTATTCTCTTCAAAAGTTTTCATCAAGTTCTTTTACTTTTCTCAGTTTCTAAATAGAAATTTCGCAACATGGAGCGGACGCCACCTTTTAAGTTTCTTTTCACATTATTGCCTCATCAGCAATTTTTACACCTGATTATACACAAATAATCATTTTCTATTCCAATTTTTATTGGTACTAACCATTTGTATCCCGTTATAGCGTTATTCAAATTTAATTCAAATGCCTGCTTCTACCTCTTGCAAACTAGCGAATCATTATATTTAAGGGTTTTAAAGGACCAACTGGTGAGGAAGGTCCAGAAGGATTAGTTGGGTTTGCTGTGAGTATACACATTGTTAATGTATATTTTGCCTTTTTTTATTTTTCTCTATTGGTTGTTTGCAGTAAAGTTTATTCTTGTGTTTGATATAAAATGCATTCATAGGGTGTGAAGGGTGCAAATGGTTTAAAGGGAAAACGTGGTGCACAAGGAAAAAAGGTAAAAAATCTTTATTAATATATATTTTGAATTATCTAAACATTTATCTTGATTGTATACAAAATATTTTGACTATAAAATATTTCTATCATCTTTTTTTTATAGGGTCATGCAGGAGCACATGGCGAGGAAGGACCACCTGGGCTGAAGGTAAACTCATTGATTTTTAAGAACATATTTCTTTACTTATGTTTTCTGTCTATCCATATACATTTGACTGGAACGTCTTAGAATTGCACCTTTTCTTTAGGGTGAAGCTGGAAGCGTTGGAAAAAATGGTCCACAAGGAGATCAGGTTAAAATTGTTGTTATTTTTGTTGTCATTATTGTCGACCCTGATTTACCATCACGTAACCATCTCTGCTATTTTTTTAAGGGGCTTGCCGGTGCTCAAGGAAAAGCAGGAGATACTGGTCCTGAAGGTGCTCAGGTATTATGAGCTTAAAAAATATAATATTTCTTTGATAAAATGTCAAAAGTCAAAGTTTACCAAGAAGTATATTTATAGGGATTAATTGGTAAACCTGGAGCAGATGGACCAATGGGACCTGATGGTAAAGTTGTAAGGATTTTGACATTTTTATAAATTGATTAATCACATTGTCTTTTTTTAATTCGTTAATTTTTTTTATCAATACTTTTTAGGGTGAAGCTGGAGCTATAGGTTTTAAAGGAAAAATTGGTGATATTGGTCCACAGGTATGTGAGACTGGATTATACTAAGTGTCTTACAACAAACAACCTTAAAATTGTACAGAACTGGAGGAATTTGATGGCATTGACTATTTTTATTTAGGTTTGGGATATTTAAAACATGCTTTTTAAGCTGTTGGCCAATTTCGAGTCTTGTCATTTTTGTGAACTGAACTCCTTTGAAACAAATTAAGAGGGCAGCCTAAGTAAGTACCCAATTCCACCTCAGGAGATGGTTATGCCTGTTTTGTACCAAGGAGCGAAATATTATTTCCTAATATAATATAGTTACATCAGTTATATATACTTCTAGTGTTAATAAATACCCTTCTTTTATTAGGGTGACAAAGGTGCACCAGGTTTACAAGGACGCCGTGGGTTACCTGGCAAAAGAGTAGGTTTAGTTCAACTTACCACTTTGTATCTTTTACAAAGCTACAATCTACGTAACATTATTAAACCATTTGTTTGTTTCGCAAAAATTAGTAAATTTACGTCTAATACTAATTTTTTCTTAGGGTTCCCCTGGTGCGTTTGGTGCTATGGGAAAAGAAGGACTTCAAGGGCAAAAGGTAAAAAATTAAATATATAGTTGTCTTGATTCTTTTCTATCTTGTTTATTTTGCTACATTTTATTGTATTTTCTGTATTTAAGTAACCTCTTCTGATATTATGTTCTAGGGGTTGGCAGGAGATGAAGGACCACCTGGTTTTAATGGTGAAATGGGTGGCCCGGTAATTTTTGTGATACAACAGTTTCTGTTGAATGCCTATAATTTTTTTTGCGGCTTCGTCGGTGGTTTATGTAATGTTTATTTATTTATTATTTTGTTTTATTTGGTAGGGCAGAAGAGGTGAAGCAGGTGAACCTGGAAAACCTGGAGTTGCAGGTGTACAGGTACCAAAATTAATTTTTATAGAAGTGAAATACTAAGAAGTTACTCGTTAGACTGAAAAAATCTATGGAAATTTCAAAAAGTCGCATGTACACCTACCATCTTTTCTTAATGTGGATTTGTCTGTCGCGTCAAAGTAGCATTTGCTATTTCGTGTGTCCGTAGCACAACGAATTCTCGTGTGCTCCCACAAAGACAGACTACAGATTATTAAAAAAATTGTTAAACTGATTTTTTATTATGACATTTTTTTTTATTATTATCCATTTTTCACGAATTGTAATTGTTGATATGTTGTAACTGTAAATGTTATGTTGTTTTGTTTTTAAACGCGTAGGGTATGAAAGGATTTCATGGCAAAAATGGTTACCCTGGACCAGCAGGTGACACAGTAAGAAACTTCATATTATCCATTTTTACACTTGTTTAACAAAAGAATCGGATAGAACTACAGGTTTGATGTTATAGGGACCAATTGGTGACCCAGGGCTTCCTGGAAAGTTGGGAGCCACGGGTGCTCAAGTAAGTCTGTTTCAATTTAAAGGCTAGTATTTGCGTATGCCTAAATTTTTCAACTAAACTTTTACCTTTATGTATAAAAACATATATATTTGTTCCTTTAGGGTGCACCTGGTCCATATGGACGTGCTGGATCACCTGGCCCACCTGGGAAAAGGGTAATTACTTGTGTCATCACAAATAATCAAATTATAACCATTTGAAATTTAAATATTGGCTATGTATTTATTGTAGGGAGAGAAAGGACCAGTGGGACCGATAGGTATGAATGGTCCTAGAGGTGAAAGGGTGAGATGCTAATTTTTCATTATATGTTCTTCTTTTATACTCTGTAAAAATATGTGAAAATATATATACTAAGGAATTTTGTAGGTAATACAAGATGATTTTAAAAATATTTTTTTCTTCACCTGTGAACTTTTTACACATCGATACACCGAAATTGTTGACATCGTATAATTAAGAATGCTTTTTATCTGATAAAAATTTTGTAAAAAAGAAGTATTTATTGGTTAATATCTCTAGAAGTCTTGATATAAATTATAGTGATTTTTCCTGCGAAAGGTTTTAATATAACATACAGCAACCGATATCTGTTTCTATTATTACTTTCTATTTTACTTCTTTTTAATGGTTTTTTCATCGACCTATTTTTAATTCTTTTCTTTTAAATACATACAACTAATATATTACGGTTATATAGGGCGAAGCCGGAGACGAAGGCAAATCAGGAATACCTGGAAAATCTGGATTGAAGGTTAGTTTAGCTTTTTTTTACATTCTGTTTAAACGTTTTGTGGTGGTGCTGAGTTTCACCATCTTTCTAGCACATCTCTATGCTTGGAAATATTCATACATTTTGGAATGATAAGACATATGGAAATCTTTTAGGGCGAAGAAGGTGATATTGGATTTAGAGGCGATCAAGGAGAACAAGGTCCTCAGGTAATATTTTCTTTTCTAACATATTCCAACATATAAATGTGTTTTAATTATTTGTAGTTGTTTTTGTTTTTAGAATAAATGATTTAGCAGGGTTCTTTGTATTTTATAGGGTATTTCTGGTCAAAAAGGTGAAGTTGGCGAACATGGGGATGATGGGTTTATTGTAAGTCCATATCTGACATCTGATCTTATCTGATTTTTTTACTGCCTTAATTATGACCAACATAATCTTTGAAATTTCTACAATCTTGCTCTGTCTTCGAATTAAAGGGTTTGCAAGGAGACAATGGTGATCCTGGATTGATTGGAGAGACTGGTGTTATGGTAATTAGAACGTTTGTATTTATTTCTTAAAGAGAGAGCATTTTATATCTTTTTCACAGCATGTAGGGTTTGCAAACGCAGCAGCGAAAATAAATTTAAAAATGCTGACTATAAGTAAGGTTTTCTGCTTAGCGCAAATATAAATATAATTTTCTTTATAAAAATCCATCTTTTAGATATGTTTTAATAAAATTCTTTTATTCTTAGGGTATACCAGGTAATCCAGGTAGACGGGGTGATGTTGGTAAAAGAGGACCACCTGTAAGTTTTTATTGTAAATACTCTGTTTCTTTTTAAAAAAACAACGTTTATAAGACTGAGTTTGATTGTTGTGTTTTTTTGCCTCAATTTATATAATGCAAGCGAAATCCCAAAAGCTAAGTTTCTTTAAGACTACAAAAATTGCATCCTTGGAAAAATAGCAAGGCACAAAAATTATTTTTTAAATAAACAACATGTCTAAGGTAAATTCTAATTACGTTTGGCAATAAAGAAGTGAAAAAAAGTGGAAGAATATCGATGTTCACAATATAGAGATGTAACTATGTTGTAAACCGTTTGTGTATTAAGGTTAAAGCAATGTTCCTTTCATTTATAAAATTAAAGGGTGTTACATTTTTTACCATTTGAATTTTTTAGGACTAAGAGCAACAGGCTGAAAGGTTTTTTTGTATTATTTTTAATTTAGGGTGAATCAGGATTGAAAGGAAAAGGTGGTTCTGATGGAGCACAGGGTGAAAAGGTAAGCTTCCAATGCGATTGAAAGAATTTAGTTTTTTATTTATTTTTGTCAGTTAATATTTAAACTCTTTTTAAGGGAATTCCTGGAATCAAAGGTACAAAGGGAAAGTATGGACCATCTGGGTTTCCTGTAAGTAAATATAATCATATTTTGCTACTTTTACTTCTGTTTTCTTTTACCTGATTTATGTTTATTATTGTAACTTCTCCCTTATAAGCCAAATATATATAAAAAATAAATTCTGTTTTTTGTTGCTTTTCTGTAGGGTTTACAAGGACCGCCAGGAGAAGAGGGTTCTCGTGGAAAGCTTGGTAACGTTGGTCCGTCTGGTCCACTTGGAAAAGCTGGTGAACGTGGAGCACAAGGGATGCAGGTAGGATATATTGATCTGCTGGTATCACTATTTAAAGTCGCAATTGCTTCCTTTTTTCATTATATGACGAAAAGAATAAGTTTCTTTGAGAGAAAACTTATATGCGTTATGTTTTTGTTTTGTTTTTTACATTTGGGTTCCAGCACACTTTACCTTAATAATAGAATATTATTCACTATTTCAATATTTAGGGTGGAGTTGGACCAAAAGGTTATGTTGGACCAAATGGGAAAGCAGGCGAAGTCGTAAGTGCTGTTTGTTAGATATCTTTCTATGATACAGAAAACGAATATCACCAATTTTCAGTGTAAGTATAGTATATTCTGAAAAATTTTTATATATTTTTATTTTTTAGGGCGATCCTGGACAAACTAGTCAAGTTAAAGGTGACAAAGGGTTGCCTGGAAAACAGGTAAGAAAAATTAATGTTAATGCATATATTGAAATTATCAATTATGTATTATGTATAGTTATGTTTATTGATCTTAGGGTTCTAAAGGATTACCTGGTCCAAGAGGTTCATCTGGCATAAAAGGAAACAAAGTAAGCTTCTGTCATTTAATGATCATATTAAGTGTACACTTCCACTTTTAGAATCCAAGATCTTGATACAAACTTCTATCATTTTCCTAGGGTGTTTTAGGAGTCCGTGGTCCAAAAGGTGTGTCAGGAATGAGAGGCTTACCAGTAGGTAGCTTTTCACTATGCATCATCTTTTTTGTGTTTGTGCATTACTTCGTTTCTTCTTCTTCTTCTTCTTGTTTTGTTCTTTGTTTGTTGTTGTTATGCTACGTTCTGTGTTTGTTTTTTCCCGTGTTGTTATTGTATGTTAAACATAATACCACAAGATAACACTGTGTGATGCCATACAGATAAATCTATTTTACATAAATATCAAAGTTGAACATCAGAGTCATATTTTTAGGGAGATAGGGGAGAACTTGGAGAAATTGGTCCACCTGGGCCTGTGGGTGCTTTTGTAAGTCATCATTTTCATATCTCTTGCCACTAAACATGTAATTTACGTTATATATTTTTGCGGAGAATTGTTTGTTTATTATTAGCATCAGGTGAAAGATGGATGTGCTTTCAAAGAAGCACTCTCCGTATAATGAAAACGAATGGATAGCTTTGTGGACTTAATGAAAAGAATAAAAAAAAATGAAAATAAAAAATCATTCGCATACTTTCACGAATTAACCTGGGATACAAGGATTGCAGGGGTTTCTAATGCTAAAATATTGTGGTTTTGTTTTTTGGTTTTAGGGCGATAAAGGACCACCCGGTTATCCTGGTCCAGACGGACCAGAAGGACCACAAGTAAGCGTTTTTTTATAAATGTCTGTTGGTTTTAATTTTGTCGTTTAGTCTATAACTAATGACGGTAACTCTTCTTTCATTATTAGGGTTACCGTGGAGAAGACGTGGGTTTCTTACTTTTTGTTGTCGGTTGAGTGATTGTAGTGATAGTATCAGAGTATACATGGTTTTAATTTTACAAAAAAAGTTGCATAAGTTTCTAATGGGAACTGCTTGAGTAATTATGAGTTCCAAGAATTTTCTTCCCGTTTTTAATTTTGCTCCAACTAAAAATGCTGGATGAAAAATTTCTTGCAGTTTTTAAGATGTGTTTATTTTTATCGTGTCTAAGAAAACCTTATTGGTAAAAAGTCGGGAAAAAGTGATTAAATTTTGGCTTAGTGACTAATTTTTTTTTACCGAACAAATTTTTTTATCACATTTTTAAGTCGAGTATTTGCTATTCTATTTATTAGTACATTTAAAACTAAAATAACTTTAAAATAAATAAAACAGAAATTATTCTATAAAAAAAAAACAATTTGTTATATGTTTTATATTTATAAGCAAGCATTTCCAAAATAAGTCAGTGGTAAAGAATATATTGTAAAATCTAGTTAATGAAATGTGACCAATATTTTTACCGATTATAAATTTTTAGCGACTTTTTTTATCGACTTTCTCCGACTTTTTTACCGACTTTCTTCGATTTTTTTGCTAACTTTTTCTTCGACTCTTTTTACTGATTTTTTTACAAATAAGGTATGTGAAATCGTAAATTTAAATGATGCTTGAGTGGAAATTTACTATGTGAATATTATTTTATGCGAGTTTGTATAAAATTAGTTGAATAAATATTCTAGATATGAAAAGGTATAAAATAATATAAAAAAATCCTTGTTTGTATTTTCCTATTTACTAAGTTACAGTGTTTTTTATTTTAGGGTCGACGCGGTGAATGGGTAGGAACTTTTTTAACAGTAAAATATATATCATGTTTTTTCCTAGTAACTTGTAAATTGTACAGTAAACGATAATTTGATAATTCGATTTCCCCTTTTTACCATATTCGAAAGAAAAAGATGCTTTCATAATATTGCTTGACCTGCATGTGACGCAGCGGCCAACCTGACGTTCGGACCCTCTAAAAACAAAAGGAAAAGAAAAGAAAAGAGGAGTGTATATCTTGTGAAATAAGTAAAGAGAAAATATGTGAGCACACTCCCCCTAGGTGCTCATTTTTACTGCTTGCGAGTGGTAGCAGAAAATGTTCACTGGATTAAACTTTCGAAAGTGAAGTCTTATTCCCTTCTGATAACACAACAATTTGACATTTCGCGTATTAAATTGTGCATTTCCCTTAAAATAATATAAGTTTTGTTTGCTCTTGATTTGCAGGTTTAAGTCACAAGGACAGGACAAAACCTTTATATAAAAACTGTGTCAAGCAGCTAGACATTATGCAAAAAAACATGTTGGTATTAGTGAATGAATTTTGCTTTCGTTGAATGTGTTTCTTTAAGGCTGGAAGCTAGTCAGGACTGAACTTTTTTTCTTCATAATCAGTATAGGGATTAGATTTAGTAAGGGAAGGTTGACCAGGGATGGTTCCGCAATATAACCAATCAGAAATGCTAATCCTAAGAACTTGATTTATCAACTTTTTGCTACCGATATGTATCTAGTATTTATAATATTTAAAATTTATATTTTTAGGGTGAAAAAGGGTTTCCCGTAAGTTTATTGGTTTTCACATTGGTTATTATATTTAATTTTTCTTAGTGGAAAAAAAGCACATTTTTGAAGAAAACTGCATGTTTATGTTATCATAGAAATACCTTTGATAAAATAAGGCCGATAAAGAAGCATCCTTTTAAAAACAATACTTTTATATTCAAACTAGACTGACATCCCAGTAAGTCTAAGATATGGGATTTAGATATGGAATCGCGTTTTACAAACAAAAAAATTCACACTAAATTGAAATCTCCAAAAACCACATCAATATTTGATCCTTCCCTTTGTCGATACGAAATAACTCATCCACATTCTAAATCAAGGTCTAGGCGCTCTCGTTATCTCTCTCTTCCCTGTCCCGCTGATTTGTTGCACCGAGATAAGAAAGAATGGCTTTGAAATGATGTGAAGAGTGATTTCAGCTAACATTAAAGTTTAACTAAAAAAAACGTTCAAATTAAATTTAGTAGTACAAGAGGAGTTTAAAAAAATTACAACGCTATGCTGAAGAAGAAAATAAAAATAGAAAAGTAGGTTAGTGAGACTATTAGACAATGCTGTTACATTTTTAGGGACCTCGTGGTGATGTGGGAAGACCTGGTCTACCTGTAAGTTTCATTTTGTTGTTGTTGTTGTTGTTGTTGTTGTTGTTGCTGTTGTTGTTGTTGTTGTGTTCTCTTTCTTGTCCTTTCTATCGTCGTTGTTATTCGTAATAAGACAATTTACTTTTTTTAGGGTAGTGATCCTCCCGTGCGGAGCCTTTATGTAAGTATACATATTTATGGCTAACACAAAACACCTGATGATTGAGAATACACTTCTTAGCATATATGTATGTCAATCAATGCACCCTTTCTATAAAAGCTAAAAAAGGGAAAGAGAAATGACTCCTACGTTGTTGTTTTTCTTACGTAATCGCACTCCATCGTTGTTTTTTTGTAAACGAACTTTCTCAACTTCCGAATCTCTGAGACAAGACTGGTAGTCTTGTGGTGGTGGGTTCGCTTTCATTGCGGAAGGTCTTGGGTTTAAACCTGGACCAAGTCATGCGAGAGATTATAAAAGTATGAATCTATCCTTTCTGCTCAGCGCTCAGCATGAGAATAAGATTGGCGTCTAAGGCAGTTGTCCAGTTGAGCGATTGCTGTGCTTGCACGTTTTTCTTAAATTGAAGCTTTAAAAATATAGTGGGAACTCCTTCGCTGGACTCTCGTTGTTACCAGTACCAATAGAAACTGTAGAGGCAATCTTGGGTAAATAATTTCAACAATCATAACACTAACAGAAGCACACAAGATGAATAAAAATGTAGAAATGTTTATTTTTATCAACCTTGCATTTGTTTTTATTTTAGCCTGGTTACGTCCAAAAGCATGGGAATAATCCAGGCAAGTTTTACGTAAGTAAAAACCTTTGGTATATAACCAACTGCATCTTAGTGAGCAATTTTAGTGAGCAATTTTAGTGAAATACGATGATTCTTTAAAAAAATATCACTTTCTTGGGAGAGTGGACACTCAAATTACTTATTTTTCACCGTTTCAGCGTGCATTAGCCGGTCGGTTCTTATCACTCATTCAATTTGAAGTCGACAGTATCAAGTATCCAGCTGGGACACGTGATAATCCAGCAACAAATTGCAAAGAGCTAGCTGATAGTGGAAAAGAACTCGAAGATGGTAAGAATAAAGATTTTCTAACTTTTTTTTTATTTTATTATTTCTCTGTGAGTCTAGAAATTGTTGATTTTTATAATTTGCGAGTCAAACATATATGCGTGACTTTTAGACATCTAAGTTATTTTTCAAGTTGCACTTCAAGTAACGACGCATACTTAATGTTGTGCGCTTACAAAGTTGTTTAAAAGGACCTGTAAATTGTAAAAGCATAGTAACAATTTGACCCAATCAACTCTTAGACAACAGACTATTTCGCTCTTTTTAATGTTCCCATAGTAAGTCTCTTGTTTTAATACTCGCAACTGCACCTTTGTTTTAGACCTCCCCATAGTCGAATTTGTTTTTCCAAAAAGTCTGATTTTGCCTAGATTGGACTAAAATAAAAATAAAAACTTGCTAAAAATATTTTACTAATAAAAAAAATCTCTATTTTAGGGTTCTTCTGGGTGGATCCAAATCGAGGATGCGCATGGGACGCTTTAGAAGTGTTTTGCAATATCAGCGCAGGAGGAGAGACGTGTTTAAGACCGAAAACTCCATTGGTATGTTTCTACACTATTTTATTCGCGGTGTCAAGTCAAAAAAAAACCATACATGTCACGTGGATTATAACTGATAAATTATGACATAACCTCAATTCGTGATTTACCCTCAACGGTTTTTATTAAGGAATATGTTTCAGAATACCTTGGGTCGTCGTGGCCTAAAAATTTTTATTTTTGTTTTAGTATAACATAAACAATATGAAAGCTGATGAAGACGAAGAAGTCGTTCTCTCAAGGCACGCAGAGGTGAGTTCGCATCTTTTACAAACCATCTGACATATCATAAAGAATTTTAATTTGTAAAATAAAAGAAAGAACACAATAATAAATAGTTGTGAAGATTTTCCTACTATATGTTTCTTTGAAAGTGTTGATTCAAGTTGTGATATTTTAGCCTTTCTTTGTCGTTATTAGATTCAATATGGTTTGGGGCGACCACAGTTAAATTTCGTACACCTTTTAAGCAATGAACACACTTACCAAACTATAAAATTACGGTGCACAAGACCTCTACGATATTTGGATAATATTAAACTTTTTGGTTGGAACAAGAAGCCATTTAATGCAGATGATCGTAACAGAGTTGATGTTCTCTTTAATACGTGTCGCAATGTAAGTAGCTGTTTGTTGTTGTGTGTTAGTGTGTGGCACATCACTCTGTACATCGTACACCACCTGACGTGCCTGGTATATTGCGCTCTGTTTTTGTAAAACCTGTAATAAACGAGACAAACGTGTTGTCTCTTGTTTCTATTACACAACTGTCCTTAACTTCACCAGTACAAGTAAAAGAAATCAAAAGTAAAAATCTTACGTTTGTTAACAAAATCATAAACCAAATACGAGTTTAATTCACACAACCATTTTATAGGCGAATATTGTCATAAACTTTGTTCAACCTTACTATCATTAGCGCGTGGCCTTGTGGTTATGGAGTTCGCTTCGTAATCACAAGGTCCGTGGTTCGGTCCACAGCGCGGGCATGTTTAGCAAGTGTCTTTACTACAGCTACGGGTCAACCCATGCCATGTGAGGGAAATTGGGTAGGTAATGCCGGTGTATACTTCATGTATACATTTCGAACACTGAAGTGGCTATATCCTGTATAAACATTCGGAATAATAATGATAATAATAATAGCAATCAAAGCAATATGAGACATACACCAATTAAAATGTGTATCCTTCTAAAATTCTAGCATCATAGTATCCGTTTCACAACAATTTATTACAACTTAAGCAATTGGGTCTAACTTTATTACTTAACGGAAGTGATACTTCTTCCGGGACTTACATTGACCCTTTTGTAGGTTTGGTTCGAAAACTTTAGGCGGGGTCATGGGAAGGGGTGGTGCATACTATTTTCTACCTGTAAAATCTCTTCCCTATTGAAAGGGAACAAGTTTTAGCTTTATTTCTTAAATATAGGGAGTTAAATTTTTTTAATTCCGTTATCAGATAGATTGTGAATTTATTTGAGTTTACATCAGATGGATGATTAGACCTTCACTAGAAGGTTAATTTTACAATGATTGAAATATCTATTCTGAAACTTTTTAGGCTAGCAAAAAAGCTCCTGGAGAAGTACATCTGCGTATATTCACAGACATGGATTTTACTGATTTACCGATTGTGGATGTTAGCATAAAACACGAACAAATAGATGGTGTGGAGCTGGGAAACAATTGTTTTCTTTAAGTCGATTCTTTTAGTATGTCATTTGCGTTATGTTAACCTTTTCTATAATAGCATTTTTACAGATTTATAATAAGACTTACGGAATATGTACATTTTATATGAAAAAAAGTAGCTGCTAGAATTTAGAAAAGCGCCAAGTGTGTCTGGGGACTTGTAACGTTTAAATAACAATGTGAAAGTAAAATACAAACCTTATCGAACAAAAAAATTTGGACAAAGGTGACCGAAGTATTTTTAGGTTAACAATGGTTAAATTTTGTTCGACGAATTATGTATTGGAATATTTCTTAAAAAATTTAAATCTACAGTTGTTTTAACTTTAGAGATATAATTTAAAGATTTCAACTTAAAAACCAGTTGATTTTATCTTAATTTTATCTTTACCGAGTTTTCAGTCATACTGTGCGATTAGATCCGTGTTACTAAAAATAGAATATATGGAGTTGCTTACAAAAAATTTATCACAAAATTAATATAATATTTTTTCAATAATTTTATAGTTTTTAATGAAACATAGATTTAATTTATTGCGTTTATATTTATATTTTTATATTAGTTTATTAGATCTTTTTTATATTCAACTTATATAATATGTTTTTATATACCTTAAATATATTTTTTTATTTACTTCAAATTATTCTGGAACGAAAGATTTATTTTTTAATGTGTAGTGTGTTTCTTTATGCAAAACTTGTACGTGTGGTGTTTGATCTCAGTTTGATGGGAGTAATTTTGCGAGAAACTTCTGGTTCAAGTTCCTACAACATTCCACAAAATATATTTAGACAAGGTGGCAAATTTCTATACTAGGTGTCATAATTCACTTGTCAAAGTTCGCTCGTCAAAGTTCACTCGTCAAAGTTTACAGATGTTGACAGCGTACTTAGGAAGTTAGGATCTTAGAACATTTTGGTTAGATCCAAGCCCTCAACATGAGTATATACAAACTTGGATGAAAGTGACCTAAGAAAAAGCTGTTTCAGCAATTTCAGAAGATGATCTGAGGTCTTAACAACTTTTTGAATAGCCTAGTTAACTAAGCTTTCTTCGAGTTTATCTCGTACGAAAGTTAGACGCAAACGATTGTGTACAAGAGCAAATCCCTAAAATTTAAATCAACCCTAGAGCAAACCTCGAATGAAAACTAAGCGATAAACTCAAAACCTGCATGGTCACATCTTACCTTCTTAAAGAATACAAAGTTTAATTATATTTATATTTATTATATGTTCGGGTGAGTGAGACTATTCGCGCTTAAACAAAGGATTTCCTGATAATGATCACGTGAGTAAAAAACAATAAAAGTAACCAAGACATTCGTTTGCGACCCAGCGTAGTTGTTTTCCACCATATTCCATTCCGATTTCCTAATGGTAGGTATAAAATGGCTACTTTGTGATTGGTATGAACATATTTTGCAATAACTCAATAAGACAAACCACAACATTTCTTCAAAAAATGATAGCTGCTTTCAATAGTCCATATATTTAGGACAGGGTTCCTCTTATTGGCAAGCTTCTACTTAGGTACATTTTGCTTTAACAAGACTCTTCCAATTATTTAATTATTTCTTTGTTTTTGCTTCCTTACCACTATCCAATGATGAAGGATTGATGTCATACTAGAAGCATACTGAACATTAAATAGTCAGACAAATGACAGAAAAACGTTTAAGTAAACAGACCCTTTACCGTACCACACCTCCAAAAACGTTTTAGAAACAGGAAAAAGTAAAGTGAGTTAATACCGCTTTTTCTTGGCATAATGTGGAGAAACCGAAATTAATTACGCGAGATGACGTTTGATTATATTTCCTCGTTTTTATGACGTTTTCCTGGATATGCGAAAATCAAAAGATGGAAGGCTGTCCTAAAGCCTTAATGATAAACTTTGACTTGAAAGAGCCTGGATCTATAGAGAATGCATTTGAAAAACCTCTTCGGGATTACATCCAAGAATTTTACCATTGATTTATGAGGTATCATGTAAATGTTAAACTTGATTGGTCAATTTAGTTTAAGTCTTTTTTCCTAATGGTTACAAAGAGATTTCGTGGATACACTTCATTGATAACGAGATCGACATAGGATTATTAATGATAAAAAATCTACAACAGATTTTTATTTTGCCATTTGTATTGTCAACCTCCATCCCAGATTTTTTTTCTCTCTCTGATATCAAGACAGCGATTTTATTTTTCGCTTTTTCGGTATAAAAAATAGCAGCTAATGCCTATTTGTAAAACACGATAAAAAATATTTGGTACATGTAAACAACCTTGATCCCAGGGCTCTTTGTCTCTCGTCGGCGTTGCGTTTATTGTTAGGTCTGGTCTTGACGTCCGATATGCAAAAAGATCAAGTTTTGGGATTGAGATTGTTTTCTTACAACAATATCAAAACAAAGTTGTTGCACAGAAAAATATTTTTAAATTCATGTGACAACCATTTCCTCATCCCTCTAACGCGTCAACAAGCGATTATGATAAGAAATCAATTAATCTTATGGGTAGGAGTAACTCGCTTTTGCTCCTGCTGCTAAACTAATTTCGTGCGTGGAAAATAATTACTCGCTTTTTTTAAGAAGGATTAAGTTTATTAAAAATTTGGATTTGTTTATATGAGTTCAACCTCTTATCCAGGACATTGTTTTTCGCCACAGCGCAGCGGTTCTGCTATCTAGAAACCTTACACATAGGGACAAGGACGGGTACACGAAACACCCACTCTCGTCCAGAAATTCACCTAATAGTTATACATATTAGGAGAAGGAAAGGCAATCTCATAACCAGGTTTCAAGTTCTCTCTTTACCTTTGAGATTGTTCGTAAAACTCTCGAAAATACATTTAAAAGTAAAAACAGCAAATAAAATGTATTGTGATTCCAGTAATCCTAAAATTTGCAGTTCATATAGCCAACCTAGTGGATTGAAATTTTAACATTATTTTATGTTCCCTAACTATGGTGGGGCCTTTTTAATTACATAAAACGAAAAGAAGTATTTAAAATCTTGCCCCTCCAACGGAAAACCTACGGCTACATCTCTGAAAGTTCAGTATTGAAATTATTTCCATCATTTAGACTGTTCCCTCTTGTATTGATGTGCGGTTGTTGAATTATAAAGGGGAAAACCGCTTCTAATACCTTAATAATCCTTAACCTTTGTGTGTTTTTCTTCTTAAAACCCGTCAGTCTATCGAGTCCTGGGATCGAGGTTGCTTTCCATCGCAAATGACTTTAAGCGCGTGTTGCATATTACAAGTAAACATCCTGTTTACTATTACTGCAATCAATTTCATCCAGTTGCTAAGGTAACATAATTATATAGACTTATCTGTGGATTACCTACGCCTTAACGGGAGAACAAAAGCAAGCACAATTGTAAACATAAAATTAATCCTCGTTCATTCATTTAGGTAAGTCTTCATGCAAGGATACATGTGATGGCAAAAAAAATCAGCTGACTTCCATTAGAGTCGAACAGTGTAATTCCAATTTTTCATATAATACTGGGAAAATTAGCAACTTTGAGCGGTTGTATATCAATCTAAAACAATAGGTTATGTTCCATCAAAATTTCTTCTCAAGATCTACCGTAGATTTAATCGTCCAGATTTACGGCTGCCGAATCCAACGTTCCCGCAGAACTAAAATTCAATCAATCAGTATCGAAGAAGAAATCTCTTGTATATATTACGTAAGCTGAGTTTCCCACGTTTCCATTTATTAGAATGCCTTAACAACATCCGCCGATTTGTTTGATGTCATCTTAAAACTGTTTGATCCTCATCTAAAACTACCTTCTTACGACTTCATGTATTTTATATAGTAAAACTCCTTTATATTTGCAAAAAGGTGGTACGGATATGAAGACAATACCTTTATACGTTATTAAACTAAACTAAATAGGTTTTCCTACGGAAAATAGAAGTATTTCGAAATCTTTTTTTCTTGTGTGCTATTTTTGTAAAACTTTTTAACAGTAAAGCACACAACAAGTTACAGTCCGTTTTTACGCAAGCTTCTATTGCACAAACGTAAGGACCAAGCTCCCATCGGCTCCCATTGGTGGTTTGAACGAATGCCTACAACAAGGTCTATAACATGAGCCAAAAAGGAAAAGAAAAATTTTCGAAGAATAAACTAAAAAAATTTTAAGTTTATGGTTCATGAAAAAACTGTTTCGTTAAGAGATATAGGACTGATAATTTAATTGTTCTATACAAGATTCAGCATAGAGTCATTGAGTAGCTTCTCTGGTTTACGATTTAAAAAAGCATAAAAAACTATTCCGTTTTTTTTGATGATAGAAAAACCCCTTTGATAGAGGATTTCCTGGCATAATATTTTTTTTACTATTAAATATGTCGTCAGATACCTTGCATGACGTGGAACAGCTGACATGGTTTAGAGAATTTAGTAACAAAATCATAACGCAATACAAAAAAGGTTTCTGATGTAATTTGAGCAAAGTCTTTAATTTTATCAGATCAAGTTGATGTATTTCCACATCAGAACGAAGCATTCAATGTCAAATAAAGTTGATTCATGTCTTTAGATCTATATTTAATTTTGCTGATAACCTGCTCGGAGAATTCTTAAAAGACGCGCTTTGGCAACACACAATAACAACAACAACATTAACAACAACAACACAACGACAATAACAACAACAAAGGCAAGCAACAAGCCCTAAACAGTGTTTCCAAATTTTTAACTATAATGACCTTTAGTTCAGAAAATAATAAAAGAGTTTATGTATTTATCCCTTTGAGCGAACATATTTCTTTCTGCGGGCCAGAAAAGTGTTTGGCGCCAATTTTTTTTTACAATTATTGTTTACATCACAAGCACATAAAGCGCAGACAGAAAAAAATTTGGGATAATTAATTTTAATTTTTCTTTCCGGTAATATAACTGTTGATTTTGTTTGGCGCTGTTTTGCAAAATATATACAAAATAACAATTTTCAAATTTGTTTGATGCAAATAATAAAATAAACAATAAATAACTTTGCGGGAAACTTTTTTCCAGAGAACTTTTTATTTCATATAAACTGAGGGAACTTAATAGAAAAATCAACAAGATGATAAATATTCACATGGTTTTCTTAAATAAATAAATCTTTAAAATATGATACAAAATCTACATTTTCGTTTTTTTAAGAACATCTATAACTATTTATATACTAATTCACAAATTAATAGTTCCATTATAATCCTTTTGTTTTGTTTTAGAAGGTGAATCCATCTCGAACTTGCGATAAATCCGAACCGTATTCAATCAATAACTGAGCAGCATCAAATTGTCCACAAGCTACTGCATATTCCAACACAAGTTTCCCGCGTAAATCTAACATGTTCACACGCGCGTTAAAGTCTAACAATATCTTCATTATCTCCATATTTCCATCTATAGCGGCCAAATGTAATGGAGATAATCCTTCGTCGGAAAGTTCGTTCACCGCAAGTGGATATCTCTGCACTAATTTCTTTAATAAATTACAATCTCTGTTAACAACTGCATAGCTGATAAGTGAAACAGGAGTTAAAGGATTTAATCTTTTTCGCGGCTTCTCTGTTCTTTTCACGCTTGCGTCGCAGCTTATACTTCTCTGATGTTTCAATCCAAGGCTTGAAGCTCTCTTCATTTCTCTCTTTTCCTCTTCACTTGTCTTTCTCGACCTTTTCTGTATATTTTTCATATTTTCTGTATCAATGTATTCGACAAGCATTGTGTAATATCTACTTCTCTACAATACGTCTTCACTTGTCACTCTCAACGTTTCAACTGAATATAATCAATTACAACATACGTTTATATAGGAAGCCAACCGTATAAATGGAGACATACGCATGTTTAGTAAAAACTCATTGTCTCTATTTTTTAAGCTTAGAACAAAAGAATTTGTCAATGACCTCGTTAATCCTTATCCTGAATCGATCATCTTATTAATACAATATGACATCACTTCTAGCGCCCTGCATTGCGTGTTTCAAAGCTCGCTTATCGAGTCCTTTTTCTGTTTATATAATGTCTAATTCAATTATGTGAGATCTGTGAGATCGATCATTACAAAGAAAAGCAAAAATCTCCATAAAAAGCAAGTTTCTTATGACTATGGAAATCGTAACAAACAATAGAAGAAAGTATACAATAGTTTGATTTAAGGTGTTTTCAGATGAATGAGTACATTTGTTGTTATTTGTTGTTATTGTTGTTATTGTTATTATTGTTTTGTTTATTGCGTTTCAAGCACTCTAATATTCTGTCTATTTAGCTAATTTTATTTTATCGCGTGTTATGTTATAACAAGTTTACAATAAATTGAGGCTTGCCGACAAAAGAGGCAGAAAAATCTGCTTGCGTTGGAGACTGATCGATTTAAAATTATAATACGTTGACGAATCAATCTCGGTAACTTTAATAAGTTGATATAAAAAGCATGCACTGAGCAGATCCAAGTAAACAAAATCTTAAACTTAATTTAGAAAATCGAGAAAATATATCAATCGTGTAAAATAGTGTGTCATTTTTTTTCTTCGTCACAACCTTTAGTTCACAAAATGACAGCCTGTGTTTAGTAAAACATCAACATAAAGGTCATATCCGCTATGTTTATTATGAGCTAAACAACACAGCTGGTGTCCTTTCATACAGTTTATCGCTCTACAAGCGAGCTTCTCTGACGACTATATTTTGTATCCTATCGCACTTAACTAGAGGAAGCAATATGTCGAGAAAAAATAACCAATTTCTGGATTAGCACAACCTAAGTTGTTTTTCTTACAAAACGATTAAAATAGAAGAATAACAAATATAGGATATATCTTTTATTAACATAACGGAAAAGACACTATATACAGCCTAGCCATACAAAAAAATTTGATATCCTTCCCCAGAAAGGAAATTGGGAAATAAAGACTGAAATAATAAACAATAATAAGAGTGGTAAATGACACACAGATCGTTTTCTCTTCAACAATAACATATGAAGCGGTTATCATCGTCCTCAGACTTCTTTGAGATGGTTTATCTCAAAGAGCTCTGGAGGCAAAATGGAAAACAGCCCCTTTCCCAAAGCTCAAACGATATGATTAATCAATATGTGGTAAAAATTTTAAACAAAAACCTTGCCCTCGTTATTGTTACTGAATTTTGAAAACCTTGTGAGAATAACCTCGTTTCGGGTATTCTAAGGCACGGAAGCGAGTTTGCTATAAAATAAAGTAGATCATTTTTATCCCCAGATCTCTTTGGGGTTTATCTCAAAGAGCTCTGGGGACAAGAACAAATGCGGATGAAATATCAACAATGTATTCTTGAAAATGATCCACCTTTTTTAGAACTTTTATGGGTTGAAAAAATACGCTTCAAGAAACATGAAAGAATCATAACAGATGTCACTTCACAGAACTTAAACTTAAATTTCTGATGGCAGGTGCAATTTCTGAATTTAGTGCATCATTTGCGTTAAATGATTATGTTATTTTTCCTTCTATTAAATTTTAAAAAAAGCATTCATATTGTGATATTGTATTACCGCTCTTGTAAATGAAAGACTCTATCAACTATACATAATATGTAGCGGATGACGTCCTGTCATCGGACACCCATACTACGCGTAATTCGTGTAACGGTGGATACCTTTCCCATAACAAACACCCTCTATCTTCGTGCTTGTAAATTGGTATTTGTCGCTGGTGTTGTAGCAGACTTGCGCAACTGAAAGAAAACTGATTAATTATTCCTGAATGAACTGAGCGTCCAAAAGTCAGCAATTAACCAGTCAAATATCAGCATTGCGTTTTTTTCAGATTGTTCAAATTCGTGGTAGAGTGGAAATGTGCCTTTATTTAGTGGAAGTATATTCTTTGTTGGTGGTGCCATTTGCTTTATCGAGAGCATTTACTGGAGCGATGGTTTGCTGTTATCCTCGTCCCAGGGTTTGTTGCCTGATGTCAAAGGAGCTAGCGCTTTCTTGACGGCTAAAAAGTTTCTTCGCGCCGGCCTCGATGTCAAAAAGGCAAGAATCCCTGGAGACGAAGTTTGCTATATAAGCGTATTAATTTTCACTTCTACTTATGTTTGCGAATTTCACTAAACTCACCATGATTATTACCCACGAATATTTTTTTCAAATATATTATCCATCAAAGTACACTCACAATATAAAGAAGTAAAGTTTATTGGGGTAGTCAGATTGTTGCCGGTAGCCGAAATTAGCTACTATTAGCCAGTCAACATTTTCAGTACGAATGTAAGATTTCTATTTTCTCTGTGTTGAGATTCTATGCAGCCTTTATCTAGGAAAAAGGTTAAGAACTTATTTCCCGCACAATTTGACTGGCATGTCAGAACTAGATGTTTCTTTCATAGTTTTTCTCAAACTTAAGGTTCATTTAATTCTTTTTTCTAACAAACGAATTTATATATCAGTATTTTTTTCATTACTATTACACAAGTTGTCGTGTTTTCTGTCAGAATTAAAGTAACTTTGATAATTCAATGTTTGTAGAGTGTGGTGAGAGGGCGCGGTGGAGTGTGATGAGACAGCGCGGTGGAGTGTGGTGAAACAGCGCGGGAAAATAAGTAAACGGATGACGAACTAGGTATGAGGAATAAAAAATATAATACGAATGGTGTCGCCATCATTGATATCTAAATTAAGAATACATGCTAACATAGTAACAAGCAAGTCTTTGGTTTTGTTGGTAGGTAACATAGAGAAAAATAACAACTTGAAGCAGGTCTGTTCACGTAGATTGCTGTTTCGTAAGTTTATGTTAGATCGCGATCAACGTGTATTAAATATCACTTAACGCAGTATGTTTCTTTTATATACGTCGTGCTGTAAACTACGTGCCTCCCTTTTAGTACATAGGAATAAAATAAACTCCGCTTACTAAAAATGTAGTATTGATAATTTCGGACTAGGTGTCATTTGGTAGGTAGGGTAGTAATGTGACAAAATTCTTGACAATTTTGAACTTCCATTTTTCTTCTCTATTTTAATAAAATATCCGTACTCTGTCTGTTTGTACGCGGGAAATAAGTCGTGCTACAGAAACACAAAATGCGATATATAAAAGACGGACGAACCAATGGATTTATTCACAAACTACTGACTAGTTTATTTTATTTATTAATACACGTTCAAAACAAACGACGCCTTCTAGAAAACACCCAAATAAGTCTTCCATTGTTTGGAAAATAAAGGTAGAGTAAACTCTCTTTTTATCTTGCACATCGCCATATCTCGAACAAATATTTTTGTCCTTTTTCTGTTTTTTTACAACCTACATGCTTTCTTTTTTCCCACCTTTCTCTATCTAGAACAAATCTCTCAGTTTTGCAAGTTTGGAATGGGTTGCTTTTGCTTCAATAAATTACTATTAAGATCCCACGAAACACTGGTGTCTGTGCAACTTTTTTAGTGATTAGCTTAAAACTCGCCTTTGATTAATTTCATTTTGAATGGATGTGACAGTGTTTGAATTACAGACTATATTCTAAATCTATTTGCTTGAATGATAAATATATCTCCGGTGGACGAAATAGTATGGCTTAACGAAGATTAGCTGTCATCCGATCAAAATATCCTTTGATTGTTTATTCTTCCTTGAGAAACCTTCATCAATCCATAACGATAGCAATAAACCTTAAACTTAAATAAATTTTTCAATATAAGATTACAAATAAATCGTAACGGCCCTTGTTGTATCCGTTTTGAAAAAAAAAGGAACAAGAAATAACAACAAAATAGCTGTTGTCACGATGTATTTGCCATCTTGGTATGTCTACGGAATTCATTCTGCAAAATAACAACTTCAAAAAAGGAAATGAAAAGTAGCAAGCTTTGTTCAAATGGCGACATGGTAATTGCTTCAAATACCAACGAACAAAAACGCAAGAAATGGTTGCTATTATTATTTTACCTAACCTTGCGCGTTGCTTAGACTGAAACCACGTTCTTTTGCAATCAATCATAGTCCAATGGCGACAAGGGAGGTACAGCGGTTTGTGAAAACATTCGCGTATAATTTACTACAGCGTATTGTCCTAATTAACTAAAATTACAGGCTGTAGAATTTAATGAAACGTTGCTAATTTAATGAAACAATTAATTGGGCATAAACTTTACAATTTGTGACGTAATTATGATAATTGAAGTCGCTTTTTACTGCGTCAGATGTTTAGAGGTAGTGGCGTAGAAACGAACTTGTGACAAAACATATAGTTTTGTTTATGACAACACACGAGAAAATAGACGAGGTTTATTTTCTTTTTTACTTAAACCAACACACCTGTCAACTATATCAACTATAGATCCTTACAAAACATTGGAAAAACGCATTGTAAACGATGTAGAGAGGGTGCTAATGTCCTTGCCACCACGTCTTGGTTGCCTAGGAATAAAAATTCTTAAAAATATTTCCGACCAAGGAGGTTTTTAAAAACTTTATAAAACCTCCTTGTTTCGACACAGAATACGAGAATTCTCGGAAAATAACGACGGAGCTCGTAAATACGTTTCTCAGACAAGACGAAAATGCGAACGAGATCAGCAAAACGAAAGCCCAAATAAAGTCTGAGAGAAATAAAAGCTATCTAAACATTCTACAAGGACTGTTGTCTCAAATGGATGAAATTGCTAAGAGGCGGAACGAAGCAAATCAGGAAACGGGTGCGTCAAACTGATTGACGACTCTACCAATAAAAGAGAGTGGTTGCTACCTCACAAAGGATTAGTTTTTTGACGCATTGAGAATTTGATATAATTGGGAATTACCCTGATCACCATTTGAATGTGTATGTGGCTCAAAGTATAATCTCGCTCATCCGTTATCCTGAAAAAAAGTTGGGTTTGTCACACAACGTCATAATGAAGTTCGGGATATAACTGCTCAGCTTTTAAAAGAAGTATGTAAAGACGTACGAATTGAACCGATGTTTGCTCCACTACAAAATGAACGCTTCGACCAGAAAAGTGCGATCACATCCAATGAATCTCGATTAGATGTAAGCGCACTTGGTTTCTGGATTCCTGGCCAACGGGTATTCTGCGATGTCAGGGTCTTTGATCTTAACGCCCAGAGGTACAAGAACACAGAAATCAAACGCTGCTTTGAAAGGAGTCAGCAAGAAAACAAAAGGTCATACAACGAAAGGGTTTTGCAGGTTGAAAATGGTTCTTTTACGCCCTTGGTTTTTTCTACACACGGTGGGTTAGGGAGAGAAAGCAAGAGGTTCTATCAACGTCTTGCCGAGTTGATAGCAGACTTGTGGTATACCAACGTCTATCACTATGACGTTTGTCAGAATAAAAATTTGCTTTTCGCTACTCCGATCGACGTTGCTATGCCTGCGTGGATCTAGATCATTGTGGCGGGATGTTGACATATCTGATATCGACATGTCTTTGACCAACACACTATCGGAAATAAGGGAATTCCGATAGCCGAATTAGTACTATATATATTTTATATATTTTAAGCGGTGTATGAATTTTTAACGTATCAAGCCAAACACACAGATGATAGTGTAATTTTATAATAATGAGTTGAAAATAAATGTTAAAAAAAGGAGAAAACGTACTGAGTTTTGGCGGGAAATGCCTTAAATAGCTTAGGTAAAACTTGTTTAGGCATATGGAAAAATATATGTTACCATCACACAAACAATGGTTATCACTATAAAGACAAAGGAGGCCAGAGTAAAATCGGATTAGCTTCAGATTGGCGGTTACCACATTCGAGGCGGCTTATAAGGTGTAGTTTACATAACTTGGAACTTTTACTTAGAAAACAGGTTGAATCTTTTAACTTTAAGTTATATTGAAAATAAGTTGGAATAGGATACAGAACCCCTGCAACCAAAATGCTCACCTTGATTTAAAGATTTAAAAAAGACGAAGATGCGGATGAAATCGTAGCTATACGAAATCTACCGAACACTTGAACCGCTGTTTGCAACTAGCGAAAAAACGATCGTCATATTCTTTAATTCAAATGGATTCTACTCGTTTCTTAGAAGGGTGTTCCCAATCGCAAACTAATTCAAAGTAGTGGAAATTTCTAACCTTTACCTGTTAGCTATGCTAGGATGTATGACAGCAGAATACCTCAATTGCTTTTATTTTTTAACTCACCCTTTGACTAACCCTAACCCGAACTAATCTGGAGTTATAGGTAACTTCGAAATTAGCATCTTTCTTAAAGTATAGGCTTAAATTATAGATTTCAAGCTACACATCGATCTTTCTAATGAGAGTTAATATGTCGGGGGCTTGTTACTACCATAAACACAGACAGTTGACAATAGACAAGTAATGAACCCGCTCTTCCTCCGGAGCCGAACCAATACTGAGATTAAGAAAATAGGAAGAAAGATTAACTAGCTTAAAGGAAACGCTAACAACTATGTTAATAAAGAAAATCGAGAGACATTTTGGTGAAAAAAGTTAAAAAGTTAAAAACAAATAGGAAATCTTTGTTTATAAATCACAACTTTGTTTCCAAAGCCTCTTTGATAAGGAAGACCTAGGACGAATCTAGATGGATCATTGCAGAGGTGAAATAAATAATTACTAGCGCTGCCTTAGGCTGTAGTTGCTATAGATACGTGCTTTTTGTCTTAGTTATCTCATTAATTGCCCAAGTGGCGACATTGATGTTAATGTGTTCCTGATTTGTGTAACATTAATGACATCAAGGTAATTAATTAAAATTTGTGTTTTTAATTAGCTTGCGTTATTCTAATTAACAGCTAATTAGGTAGAGACCACAGATTATGTTCTCTCACAACGGTATTGCAGAACTTAAGGCCATTTTTACGTCAATAATTTATAAGTTAGCCAGACACGACTTAAAAAGGGCATCTTCAAAAGAATGTACTTTGTAATTTGCCATTCTCTGGACTCAGATATATCAAAACAGCTTAAAAGAAGCTCTGTGAACGAGATTGCAAGGCTGTAGGTTATGACAAAAGCGCTAACCTTAATTACAGGATATTTTTTAAAAGAATTTAAGTTATGGAAATGAGATGGGAAATGACAATTTGTGTCCTTTTTCATAGGTTGTCTTAATCTTCTTTTATCATTTCAGAAGTATAGAAACTGTGAAGTAGTACCGTGACGTTCTCCATCTTTGTGGAAAGTAATATGATATCACAGAGATAAACAAGTCAACCCAAGCCATATCAATCTCTGCAAAGCGCTTACGTACACCGCGCTCTCCTCCCTATGAATGAATCCTCTGTTATTAACCTCGTCCTTGTGCATGTCTGACGTGGTATTTTGTACAATTAAAGTTAGTAATAAAAAATTATCAATCCAAAGGATGTACATAACCACACAGCCAAAATTCACCAGCTCGGATTATTTTGTGACCCGAACTCTTCTATTTAAAGTTCCATCCCTACGGACCAACAGATTTTGTGCCGGTAAGGTATGTTTTAACATTTAAATGAGCAAAGAGATTGGAAACTGGGGTTTATATTGAAAGTTTTGCAGTGAAATATTTTTCGGTCACACTATACCAGTTCACAACCTGGCCTCCAGGACTAATTTACGCAGTCAGCATGTAGAGTCCGTAGCTTAGTGGTTATAACTCTCGCACTTTGTGCTGGACATCAGGATTCAATTCCATTTAGCGGCGATTTAACATGGGCGAGTGAATGTTACCATAGCCCCGGGTTAACACAAGCCATGTGAGGGAAATTGGGGAGGTGGCACACTGTGTGGGCCTTTGGATGTTGTAGGAAGTTGTCTAGTAAGCGCGTAGCATTATAAACTCTAGGACTCTCCATCTAAGCCATAGTCCCTCCTGGAAATAATAGACAGGGTTTATCCCCCGATATTTGTGAGGCTAGCCATGTAAAATATGCACATCTGTCTATCTCTATATCGTAGGCATCAAAGAAATCTGGGGGTAAAGTTTACCAGTTTTTTAAATTATCAGAAAACATGAGTACGCAAGGCGTATGTATAATTTATTTTGTTGATAAAATAAAATTTTTTAGAAATTGTATTTCAGTTGACAACTTCTGCATAATTTCTTGAAGCTGTTCTTTCATGGATTTTATTTCACTTAGTTCGTGGCGTAATGATGAACGCTGGAAAATCCGCCATCTTTGATTTAACATATCTTCCGTTTCCTTGCTTTCGTCATCAAGAGATTCAATAACAGACGACAAATTCGAATTTGTTCTATCCAATGCGATCAACATTGCTGTCTAAAGTAACATAAACAATAGATCAAGGATAAAATGTTTACACAGCCATATTTTTTTCACTTCGATATGGCAGATATACATCAAAACAGACTCCTGGAAACGAAATCGCTACCAAGTACCGTGCAAGTCAATTAAATAAGTCTTTTTTAAAAACAAACAATGCAGTATAAGAAAAATAACATTTGATGAACCTGGAAGTGATGTTAGGTCTTGATAAAGTGGGTGGCTGGGGTTAATAGAAGAGAGGAAATTATATTATGTCAACTGGTGTACATTCTCCCCAAAAAGTAAACCAAAAAGCTATATACTACTTGCATTCGGTTGTCAAAATCTCAAACCCTAACGGCTCTAAAAAATCTCTTTTGCGAATCATTGTTTGTTTAAAGACATACAAAATCTTTGAATGTCGCCCGTGTTAGTTTTACCTTGTAGGATTCAAATCTTTCTTGTGACTCTCTTATCATCTGCTTAGCTTCATCGGTAGCTGCTATGATCTGGGTGGCTTGCAATTTATGTTGTTTCTTTTTCCCCTTTAACTTTCTAAGAGTTTCTTTGAGTTCTTTCACAGCCTTCATTTTCCTATCTCTCTCCCAGTGTAACAATTTTACATTCCACGACGTATTTCCCCATCTTTTGTCTTCTACACTTGCTTTAGTTTGAATTCTTTTTCTTCGAAGGACTAAATTTCGAAATAATCGACTTTGTTTTTGAATTTTATTTAAAGCTGGTATATCAAGCAAAGGCTGTATCATATCTCGCTCACTTCTGACTGCTTGGACATTTTTTTCGCTTTTTTGTGGCTCTGTACGTGAAGAATCATTAAGTTGAATTTCTTCATATGGTCGTTCTTCAGCAAAAGCTAATTTTACATCCACATCTCCGTCAAAGCAATGAGAGGAATAATCGACATATTCAAAACTCTCGTCCATTGCTGTTTTTGAAAGTCGTTTTAATTATGGAGAAACAATGTAAGGAAGGCATTACAATGTCACTATAAAGGTATCATCCCATTGCAGTGAGAATACGTAAAGGCTGGGTGTAAGGAGAAGTAAAAATATTGAAAAGCGGTTTTCCCGCTCTTTTAGAAATAGACTTATTTCCATATTTATTTTCGTTCTGCGGAATATACATACCAACATACAAAATAACATAAAAACAAGATTAGTTTTAAGCAAATTTTCTTGGAATGTTCTTGCTTAATTTTGTCACATTTTAAGCTTCTATCGTAGATTGTATTTGTTAAAAAAATATTTAAAATTTCAAAATGTAAGGTTAAAAAAAAGGATGATATTCTAATTCTTATATTTTGTATTCAGAGCGCCATCATTTTTCCTTGGATCACTTCACAATGCAATTTAAAATTATTATCAAAAAAAAAAAACACAAAATAGTTACTCGAACGGTTCCGACATATTGCCTAATACTGCTGACAATAATTTCTGTTAAATTTTGCCCATGAAATAATAAGTTAAAAAACAATGTAAACATTTTTATGAGGTCAAAAACAAAATATTTGGTTTTATATTTTCACAAATTTACATCGGAAGAATTTCATGGAGATTATTTTCTGTGAAAATAATGTATAGGGAGATGTGGTTTTGATGATTGGTTAATGGAGACATCGATTTTGATGACGTCAGCGAGGAAAACCCATCCATGCAAAAAACATTTTAGGAATTTGTTACGTCGTTACTTCTATTGTGTAGACCTTAAAAAGCTGACCAAAATTTTAAACATTAACCTGCTGGTTCCGAAACAGGTGGGTTTTCAAAATTTGGGAAATATAGCTATTTTGATCTTAGGTGGCTCCTATTTATCCACGCGGGAGATGACGGCAGTTATTTTTTCACAGGTTTCCATACTATTGACGTCAGTTTAATGTTAAATACACAGAAAGGTTACTAAAATGGACAATTTAGGCATGTGCATATTTGGCTATTTCAAAACACACCCAATTTGCCTGTCAGATCAAATATCAATAGGTATGACACGAATTTAAGATTAATTGATCTGCATTAAAATTTAGTTAGGATAGCGAGCTAAGTAGCTGGTCTGATTATTATGGAACAGCGTTTGCCAAACATTCATTTTTATTACATCAGTTCGAGGAATTTTAACCGTTTTTTGTCCCCTTTAAAAACATAAGAAGTTATAATCATTTCATACATGTCAACTTATAATAGAAATTTATAAAAAAATTTGAAGTACTAAATTCGCGCCTAGAATTAATAGAGAATTTCAGCTTTCTTTTTTAATATTTCGCAGCATAATCCTTACAAAGCTAGGAACAACTATTTAACAGAAAAATATATAATTTTATTTCATTTATTTATGAATACGGGTTCGTTTTGTTTAAGCGTGCTTCTTCTTTCCTTTGGATTTTTTTACCAACTTTTTTAAATGCTTTTTACTAGATGCTTTAACTTTTCCTGATTTACCTTTTTTCTTCTGTGGTGGTGGTGGAGCTGGCTCTTCCACACCTGGAGCAGGTGCTGGTGGAGCTGGTGCTGGTGGAGCTGGTGCTGGTGGTTCTATCGCTGGTGGAGCTGGCGCTGGTGGAGCTGGCGCTGGTGGGGCCGGCGCTGGTGGAACTGGCGCTGGTGGAACTGGTGCAGGCACAGGTGGGAGCACGGGCGGTGCAGGAGCAGGGGTACAGTTAGGATTGTAGTTGGGGTCGGATGGGTCAAGGCAAACTGGCAGTGCAGGTGGTGGAACGCCAGCAGGAGGCGGTGGAACAGGTGCAGTGGATCCTTCCTCTTCCTCTTCATCTTTGTCCTTTTCATCATCGTCTTCATCATCATCACCTTCACTATCTCCACCATCAGGTTTTTTTTCTTCTGCTTTTTCGTTGGAGGTTGTAATGGTTTTTTTACTAGCATCTTCTTCCTTGGTTACTTTTGAGTCTCCCTCCTCTTTTTCCCCGTCTTCCTCTGAGCTTCGTTTGCCAATTTTCCCCTTTTTAGAATGTTTTTTATTTACCTTTTTCTTGATTTCTTTTTTTGGTTCTTCTTCGTCTTCTTCTGGCTCTGACACAGCATCTTGGTCTGGTTCTTCTATTAAATAGAGTTAGACAACAATCCAAGCGAGATAGAACAGGGAAATGAGAAAACCAAAATATCATAAATTGAATCATATGTAAATTTATTAAACACATAAAATGTCCAGACTTAACTAAAAACTTCTATCTATCAATTTACTGCGTATATTTACTCATTTTGTTTTAAATGGCTTGTGGATTTAGTATGAGATTTAGCATGTTGAACAGAAGGAGCGTTTGGAGTTTGAGAGATTTTGTTGACCGTATGCGTTAGCACGGTTCCCTTCTTGTTAGATTTAATCGCTTTTGCCAACATGCTCTTTCTGGATCCGTCTTGCTTAAGATGACTGGTTGACTTAGTATGGGATTTAGCATGTTGAATGGTAGGAGCATTTGGAGTTTGAGAGATCTTATTAACTGTGTGTGTCAACACAGTTCCCTTCTTGGAAGATTTCTTTAACTTCTTTTTAGGTAAGTTTTTAGGTTCTTCTTCTTCCTCTTCAATTTCATTTTCATCTAGAAGAAGAACGTTGCTTCTTTAAATCGATTATGTGTTAATAAAGTTGTTTGGGCTTAATAGCTTTCCTTCTTTTATTGTTAGTTGCGTGTGTTAGTTTATCTTGAGTGACTAAAATCTCTACACTATTTCTGTCTTACTAATTTCATTACTGCTGAGGTACATGATAGCAGCAGATACACTTGAAAAGTTTGAACTAATGACAGATCTTTTGGTTTAAGACTGTTCTTACATTCATATATTTTTTACTGATTATTCTAACTAACCATGGACCGTAGCAAGATGTTGAAGGTTGTGGGGGAAAAATGCCTCACCATTTAATCGGCGTTTTTGCTATTTTCAGGAAAATAATTGCGACTTATTTACGGTGGTCAAGACGAGAAAAGTTAAGACACAAAGGCACTCTGCAATCTACAAGTTTGCTGATAAACAAATGCTATACTTATTTTGCATTGAGGTTAATAACAAAAAATCGAAGATATTAGAGTACAAATGTCAAAAATAAGGTGCTGTCTGTCAATTTATGCATCTTATTTGTACTAATTTTATGTCCGCGTGTATTAATTTTCGCGAAGTGAAAAAAGATTTATTTCACGCGTATCAATTTTCGCTTTTATCATTTTGCGCGCAAGTTAGAATTACTTAACAAA
Source organism: Hydractinia symbiolongicarpus (assembly GCF_029227915.1). NCBI lineage: Eukaryota > Metazoa > Cnidaria > Hydrozoa > Anthoathecata > Hydractiniidae > Hydractinia > Hydractinia symbiolongicarpus. The sequence continues at coordinate 12,591,138 of NC_079884.1, forward strand.
TCACATAAAAAGTGAACTTCAGGATTTCAGGCAACCTAAGATGCATTCTTTTCGCGCGAATAAATATTTCGTGCAAAAGCGGAAAGTAGAACGCGCAAAAATTAGTACGAATATGGCAATTCCTCGACATTATACTGCTGATATATTTCTTTTGCAGCTAAGCGTGACTACAGCCATACAACGTGAGAAGTCTTACAAAAATAATTGTTATTGATATAGCACAAAATATAAATGTGAAGGAAATATTTTTTATACAAAAAAGAATCCATTGTAATTAACTAGAAAAAGAAGAAGAAAAAGAAGAAGCGATAATGTCTAATGAGAGAAATTAGTTTATGGATTAGTTTATTTCCTTTTTAATTTTTATTTCTTATTATTATTACTTTCTGAAACATTATGATTTCACGGGACTGAATCCGTTTAAAGTTTAAAGATAATTAACCATGACGTTAAATGGAGACTGTTATAAAAAATTCTCTTCTGAGTACCCCCTGCTGTTCGTTGCTTCACGTTCTTGACATAGAAGGTTTATTACTGACCAATGAACTGACTTAACCTCTTTTTTGATTTCTTGGCCTTTTTCTTCAATGACTTTGAGGTTTTAGCATACTTAGATTTTCCTTTTTTGACCTTCTTCTTAAATGGTGGTGGTGGTGGAGGCGGTGGCGGAGGTGGTGGAGGTGGCTCGGTTGGTGGTACTGGTGGTTCAGTTGGGGGTGGAGGTGGCGGTGGTGGAGGTGGAGGTGGTGCTGGTGCTGGCGGTGGTGGTGCGTCTGGGGGTGGTGGGGGTGGATATTGAGGTGGTGGAGGTGGTGGGTACTCTGGTGGAGGATATGGATATGGTGGCGCCACAGGTTGTTGCTCTTCTTCGCCACTTTGTTCATCATCTTCTTCCTCGGGTGTCTCTCCTCCATCTCTTTGTTCAGCTTCTTCTGGCTGTTCATCTTCTTCACCATCAATGGAAGCTGGTTTTTTCCCATGCTTTGCCTTCTCTGCTGGCGCAGCTTTTGCAGCTTCTTCTTCTTCATCGTCATCATCATCATTCTTGGTATGTTTAGCTTTACCTTGCTTTATCTGTACTTGCTTAGTGACCTCTGGTTCACCATCCTCTTCTTCATCGTCATCATCATCACCTTCCTTATTATACTCATCCAACAGAATGGACAGCAAGCTTCGTCGTTTTCTTTCGCCATTTTGTTTCAAGTGGCTTTTAGACTTAGTATGAGATTTAGCATGTTGAATAGAAGGAGCGTTTGGAGTTTGAGAGATTTTGTTGACCGTATGCGTTAGTACAGTTCCTTTTTTATGAGACTTCTTTTGCACTTTTTTATGCTTTTTTACTTTCTTTTCCTCTTTAACCTCCTTCACTTCTTCTTCGCCATCTTCACCGTCTTCTCCGTCTAATTGTTCTAAAAATCCATACCGTAATTAACGTTTTTTTTTGTGTTGATAATTATACATAAATCGTGTGAATGTGCTGCCATCTGTGCTTGGATGATAGTTATATATGCGTGAATGTGCAGACGTTCTGGTGAATCTTGATCAACTTTAGTTTTAGTGTGAAAACTCATTATTCTTCATGTGTGTCCGTGTAGGGTATCTTTGCGTTATAAGCGCGTGTTAACATATGAAAAACTATAAGACTATCCTACGTTAGCGTCTTTCTTTCTGATAATAGTTAAATATAGATCTTACTACATACGGTGGATGCTCTTGAATAGGTTATATATAATTTGCAACAACTTTAACTAATCTAATTCAACCTCAACTCAGTATGTGTGTAGGTAATTATAAGTAAAAGAAAATGTAAGCGATAAAAAAAATATATATAAGTAAGGCATGTATAACATAGCGTAAAGTATTGAGATGAAATGTAGATGGAAATAGACTGAAGTATGTCACTTAAAATAGTTAAACTCACCAGCGGAGCCATCATCATCTTCGTCAGCTTTTGCTGGCGGTGGTGGTGGTGGAAGCTCTGGTGGTGGAGGAGGTGGTGGTGGAGGAGGTGGTGGGACCTCTGGTGGAGGTGGTGGTGGATACTCTGGTGGTGGCGGTGGTGGAACCTCTGCTGGTGGTGGTGGGGCTTCCGCTATAATAAAAAAAATTATATATAAATATATATATATACATAAAAGTTAATCTAATAAACAATATTGTGAAAAAAGTTCAGTTATATTTACCTGGTGGTGGACAATCCCAGATTTTCTCTGCGTCGTTCCATACTCCCCCGTCGCATGGCGGCGGTGCGGGAGGTGGTGGGCCGGGAAGTTTAGTCCAGCCTGGTGCTGGTACTGGTGGTGGGGGTGGAGGTGGAGGTGGAAAGCCTGGGGGTGGTGGAGGGGGTGGCGGAGGTGGAGGTTCGAATTGGCTGTCTCCTTTGTTTGAATTAGCTGCTTTTGCGTTCTTTGGGGCTTTTTCTCCGATTTTCTAGATGTATAAATGATGTTTTATATTGACAGATGTTCAGTAGAGATGAGAAAGATGTTTTGGGCAGGCATCATTCTATGTGGAAAAATACGCCACATACCCAAAATTCAGAATCATATTTTTATCGGAAAAAAACCAAGTTACTTTGCCACAATAATTCTATTATGTCAAGATAAGATAAAAGCATGTTCTGAGGGTTAATACCGTCTTGTCGTTGGGGACAAAATTGTTTTTTTTAGACCTGGCAAAAATACAGTGTAAAAGTATTACAATTACAAATAAGCTTACCTTCACTTTAATTTCTGAAGAAAGGCCACCTGATTTTGCATGAGCTTTGTGGTGTTTATGCTTCTTAGCTAAATAAACAGAAAGTTAAAGAAATCAATAATCATTAATGCTATGTCTAAAGTCCAATCTTTTGGTGCAGTCATTTTAAGTTTATGCGTGCATTTCTGTTTCCAGTATACATTGTACTGCTTGGATGCACGACTGCGCATCGCTAAGTATGCCGTACTTAACTTAATGTATCTTTAATTTTGCGTATTATGGCAAAATTTTCTAATCTCGCCAAAATTTATTTTCTCAAATTCTCAAAATATTTTTATTTTGGAAACTAAGATAGGAAATTATTTTATTTTAAATGTTATGTAAAATAACCGCGAGAAAGACTTGAACCTGCTTCATGCTTATAAAAAATCAATACCGTCTCACGGATTTTTAGGCCATGGTCTCTAGAATCTAAATTTTATAGGTTTTTGTAATCCCTCTGGGAACCTAAATTAGACGCAATTGGTTTTTAGGCCTTCCAGAAAATTTAAGATATATTTATTTCCACCTGTAATATTGATTATGGCTTTTCTCAAAAAAAATATTCTATCCAGACTACCTCGTCCCCATGGCTCTTTTTCTCTTTCTGACCTCAAACGGCGGAGATTGTCAGAAAAAGAAAAAGGGCTCTGGGAACGAGTTTGGTATCCGGACTTACAAGAAAAGCTTTTAGGTGAACATTTTGCAAAGAAATTATTTGTTTTTTGTTATAGATTTTTTTAGTTTTTTAGTTATTTTAACTATATGACAGCGTAGCTTGTAATTAAGATAGATAGCTATATCTCCCTAATTTAACATTAAAATATTGCACTTTTTTATAAGAACTTTTTTTAATAACACCGAGGCTAAGAATTGTTAAAAAATAAAAACAAAAAAACAACAATAGTAAGGCCTAAAATTTACTGTTTTTTTCTTTTTTCCTGAAAAGCACAACAAAAAAGGAGACATATTCAACACAGCATATTTCACAGAATCAATGTTGCGATTTTACAATATCCATATACACGGGGGACGAGAATAGGTTTACCATATATTTAAAATAAAATCGTAAAAAAAAAACGTGTAAATATATTGAGAAATAATTCAAAAGCAAACAAAAATAAACTAGTCTAGTTGCTTGTGATTTCTAAATATTTTCGCCACAAAGTTTGTTTTAAAAATAATTAGACTACTCTTTGTGCAAGCGGTTGAGCTCCCTACGTCGTCTTTTCATTCAAAACCTATTTTTAAAAAATTTGAAAAGCATAAGAGAATTCCATTAGTTTGACAGCTAATTGTAAGTTGAAGGTAATACATACAAATAACTTTATCATTATTTTTGGCGAGTTGTATGTAACTGCCGAGTTATAAATTGTAATTCATTCGACGGTATTTCTGTCCGAAAAGTCTAATAGAATAACATAGCACATAGAGTATAATATAGTATGCCAACAACCGTAAAAAGATATAAATTATTCTTACCAGAAACAATGGCGCACACCAAAACGCCCAAAAGGACGATTTGCAAAAATCTCATCTCTCTCTCTAGGTTTCGACTACAACGCCAAAAAAGATAAATGTTTTATTTCTATTTTTTTTTTCACCGGAAAAAAACAATTACTCAAGGTAAAAAAAAAATCTATAAATAATTAATGAAATACAACCAGTTTTTTCTATTAAGTGGGCGACCAAGCGTGTACACATATGCAATATCGCTTGTGAGCTCACCTCAGCTTTGCTAAAATATTTTGTTTAATTCACTTTCTGTATGATTTTGATTTACTTTCGGTATGATTTGGTACCAGGCTCCTTGCCATAACATTTGTAATAATTTAAAAGGTTGCCAAATACTTCTTTCCCAGGGCACCTTACATTCCCTGCTATGAAACATAGGTACGGGAATGAGGTTGCTTAACATATTCTTGAACTTAGAAAGCTCTGCAACCTCCTTCCTAGACCAAAAATAAAAAATAAACAGGAACTGGGAATTATCCTTAAAGATATCGCAAGAAAATTTTCAACGACGCGGAATCAGCGCCCCATGCAGAAAAGCAGCTACTCGTATGGCAAAACAAAATGTGGCTTGGTTATCACTGACCTAATACATTAATATGTCGATAAATGGCCTTTTTTAATTTTGTTAAGTCTTATAGAATCTATATCTATATCGTGGAATAAACCCATTAAAAAGCACTGAGGAAATCAAGTTTGTGTATGGGACACAAACTCGTCTGACATAATATTTCCACAAGTTAATATAACCTTATAAACTCATAACCGGGTTGTTTTAAACTCGTTTTCAGAGACAAAAGGAAATAGGAACATCCATCATACCCTCCTTCCCAGGTTTTTTAAAGTTGATCGTAAGTTGACAGAGCATAAACACTTGTAGAAGAAGTGCTGATGGGTAAAATATTTCACACCATGTTCGATCAGGCAAAAAAAAAAAGTGTTAAGCAAATTCGTCTCCAGACCTATTGGGTTTCTATATTTATATGGAAAAAATTAAAAAGATCGAGGAAGAGGTTGTGTGTTACGGAGCTAAAAATTTTGCCCAAATAAGGATAACTCAGTTTTTCTTTGTTTAAAAAAATACGCTTTAATAAGAACCTAGTTTATAAGAACATTGAGGCATAGGTTTTGCCCAAAATAAAGAACATAAAAGTGTTATCCGCTTGAATTTCTTCATAGATTATAAAATAAAATAATTTACGTCTAGAATTAGGAAGAAAGAATTATTTCCAAACAGTTTCTTGTTTTTTACTAGTACACGTGTATGTTTTTACAACAACATTATTTTGACATTATCTGGGTTTTTTTTTCAATCCTGAAAATTATGCATCATCAATCGTTAAATTTGATCGTATATTTCGCTACATTTCGGAAAGAGCATAAAATAAGAACATGTAAGGCTGAGAGAGTTTGAAAAAAATAAGCACATCCAGCTTCAGCTGAAAATTACTTTTTATATAAAAGAAAACACAAGAACGAAAGGTTTTAAAAATATTTGCTGCATCCAATCTTGTCCCCCGGACTTGTTAGGCTTTTTATATTTAGACGGCCTGAACATGTTTGTGCAAAAAATATAAAAAGCCCAACAAGCCCTGGGGACGAGATTGTGTTTCATCCTGATGCGCGAAATAAAAAAAATATTATCTGTGAATGGATTATAAACAATCTTTGTAAGAGTTTTTCATTCAACTATGTTTTAAGTTTACTATATTGTATCACCGACACAATAATAACAAAATGCTGACATCAGCATCTTTCGGCTTTTAACGGAATAATAAGGAAACAAGTGAATATGACATAAAACACCAATTATCGCATCCGTTCATCAAGCTCCAACCAGTGGTAATAATAGTTTTTCGACATGACGAGGAACTGAGGGTCTGGAGAAAAACAAACTACTTTTTTTGCAAAATTTTACTTATTACTTAAAATAATTGTATACGATTGCTAATGATAACGAATGATCACATCTCCAAATCACAGTCAGGATTAAAACTTGTGATTGATAGTGGATAAGGGTTTTTTTTTCTTTCACTGAGATTTTTGTAAATTCTAATTTTCTTGCAGAGTTCAACAAACAGAAACATGTGAAGCAGAGCCATATCATTACAAAAACTGTTCACTAAATTTCAACATATACGTACACGTAACTAAATTTAAATATTTTCAAAGTCTCAATTATCTTGGTCTCAGTTATCCATAACATGCAAAAATTCATCAAAAATAACGTCATAAATACAAAAGAAATATGGCTAAATCAGAAACAAGGATAAACATTATTAATCTGACTAAATCGCCCATGATGGAGAACAAGAACGTACCTGCAACTGGTAACTCCCGAAATATTAAAGAAATTGAAAAAGTAGATTGACGGGTCTCTGGATGAAAAGAATTTTAAAGATATACAGCGTCCAGGCTCTACATTTTCAGATAAGCTCAGAAACGTTCCGATTGAAATCAAAAATTATGTTTCTTTTACAAAAAACGTGTACAACAAATTTCTGATTTCGTAAAATTGATATTTTAGGAGTGTAAAACACCCTCCCTCACAAAGAATGACTAAATTACTACCTGGTTTTAACTAATTTTCGCGTTTGCTAACTTTCGGGGTTTTGTTGTGCCTCTGTTTAACATATAGTTCACGAAATAAAATATACGCAAAATTTGTCTGAAAACTAATATACGCGATAACCAGTACGGTCAAGGTCATTCCTTATTTCAGTAAGGTTTAACTCATTTAACGCGATTTTAAATTTAACGCGTTTTCCATTTTGACGTTAATTAACTACTTAACAACGATAAAAAATTAACATTTCTAATTTATGTCAGCACTCAGCAAATGCCGACACAATTACCGACACAAATGTCGACGTGTTAACAAAACAGGCAGGCATATAAAATTTCACGTTTGACAATTTCTGCAAACGTAAAAAAAAATTGAAACAAAAAGGCTGAACATATTTTGTCATTTCTAATTTTCTGTTATTTCATTAAACGTAACTCTCTTTAAAATGTTAAATTTTAGAAATGAAGCATTCACGTTCAACGCGCTACAAAACAAAAACAGTGAACCGACAAAATATATACACCGTGCGTAAATTAATAAATTATCAAAAATAATATAAAAATTAACTAACCTCACTGCAAAAAAACTTCATGAAAATGTTAACAAATTATCTAACATCTTAAAAAAACAGCAACATTAAATTACGACATTGTAGAAGTTTTAAAACTTTGCAGATTCGGATGAAATTTTTTTTTTCATCCAACAAAGTAAAAATTAAACAATTCTACTATATATCCTGTTTCAAGCCATATTCTAATATGACTGGAAAAACATTCTAACATCATCTCTAATTAAATATGAATGCATAGCGAATTATAGATAAACAAACAAACAACCGAAAATACTACAAAAATAACAATATCTACAGCTAGGATACCATCAATCAACCGGTTGACGAAAAACTTTTATAGATGGGGAACATATATGTACACCAACGAAAAACCACGCTCTCTCTCGCTCATCAACATTTATTCAAAGCACACTGTATTAGAAATCAGAATCCCCCTTCTCCTAAATTATAAATAATCAAATTAAATAATCCTTTTTGTGTAATTATCTCTATGCAATATAAAATCGCGTGTTATTAAAAATTAGTTAGAAAAATGATTTTTTTACTCGTCGGCTAAGCCTGTATACGATAGCTACGTCAGTACTGTGCATACCAACACGCCATTTGAAAAACAACCACCACGAAGAACATGTTGTCTTTTGACTGGTGTCGTAGCATCAAAGTTATTGGTATTGCCAGATAGAAGAGTATATACACTCGCGTAGGTACATATTTAATCAGAAATGCAATGAAAATTCAACTTTTTTATATACACGTTATTAAAATAACATCGCATGCCCTCCCTCCTGGTTATTATGCGTGTTGAAGTGATCACCTTCTGTAGAATATTGAATAACAGGCGGAGGAGAGCTCGCCTCTCCATTTGGTGATGTTGAGAAATTAAGTCGATCTCTTTCTCTTTGTATAACAGTGCCAAGGTCATTGACGGAGCTCGGTTGGTAACCACTTAAACCTGACGGCGGAGCAGAGGAGTTTGGATTGCCTTCGTCAGCTAATTCGTCGTAATAATATGAAGATTCTGCAGGATATGAGTAGATTGTGGCTAAATTCTTTGTGCTGAATGCAACTTTCGCAGTCTAAAGGTTAAATCAGCCATTAAAACAAATACAATATATAAAAATATATTACTTCCAGCGAATAATTAGTTCGAAATTTGTTTTATAGATTTTTTACAGTGTTGTAGTTGCTGGAAGTGCAAGTGGTTTCAGGACAGATGGTCGTATTAGCATTATTAATACCGTGGAACGTACGTTTACTTCTGAAAAAATACTCTCTGAAACCGCTTCCATCATCCATTTATTCCACCTTCAATTTAGGTCCCCCCTTTTTAAATTTTAGAGTCCATCCCCCAGTTGCATGCTAATTTTATTAAAGTGGCCACAGATTTAACACTTCATAATTTTAGCAGATTTTTACTTCGGTTTCGGTTTCGGGACCACATCTTAGGAGAAAACACTAAAAACTTGTAAAACTATTCTATATTTTAGGAGATTTCCAAAAATTTCAAAATGAAATAAAGGTTCTAATAATAAGCCTTCCCTTTTTTGAATTCGACAGAGGTTGTTTATTTCAAACTGCAGTAATTATACAAACTAGTCGTTAGCACGTGGAAAAATCCACGGGTTCGCCCGTCGCAGCTAAGCTACCATTTTGCGTGACAAAAAAACGGACCGACAGACGTATACGGGCATTATAATATAGATATTATTTATCATGATGTTGCAAGGTAAACATGTGCAAAAAAAAAAAACGATTTCACCATGAACAACTTGTATTTTTGGTTCAAATTTTAGGTTATTTCTGGGAAATTTTAGCTGAGGTGTGGCCATCCTGTTTGCGCAGCATCACAAAAAAATTTGACAAATTGTACGCAGAGGCAGGCAGGCAGGACTAAGTGAAATCCTAAATATATACAGCTAAAAGAGAATTTAAGCAAACACGAAGAGGGAGAGGGTAAAAAAATAATCGAAAGAACATGGTTTTGAATTTCAATTGTTTAGAGATGAAAAATACTGCAGACATTAATTAAAAAAATAATCGAAAGAACATGGTTTTCAATTTCAATTGTTTAGAGATGAAAAATACTGCAGACATTAATTAACAAGTGACTGTTTGTACGTTTCTTGCTTGTTATGCTAGGTAGATGTTTACATTCCGTTTTTTTTTGTGATGCATGCAAGAAATGCAAACAAAATTTTGATCTGTCACTGCATATATATGTCACTTTAAATATATATGTGCAAGTTATTGATCCCGTTTTTGTATTCAGTTTTTTCTTTAAAAATATAGACACACTAGTAAAAAATAGATTAAGATTGGGGGAAACATTTGCATTTATGTATATATTTAGTTTCGCTTGTTTTTACAGACTTCATATAAAAAACTTATCAAAGTGCTTGAAATGATCTGCCTACTTTGAAAAGTTCTAAAAGTTCTGGGTCAAGTTTACAAAAATGATAAAAGTTTCCACACAGCCTACATGCAAAAAGTATTAAAAAATGTACACAATAGACGAAGCTTAAAATTTAAATTACTTTAAATGTAATTACGACATAATGATATTATTGATATTGTGGTCTGTGACAGCCTACTATTAATATCCTGGTAAATTTCCTCGTAAATTACTTTTTGTTTGATTCAGGGAAAGCAAAATTATGTAAGATACAAGACACTGTTTCCTAAAAAAATGCACTGGTCATGTCAAAGAAATTGATTAATAAAACTGGTTAATTAAAATTCCCAAGTGAGAAAGCTGTTTAATTTATCAATAGAAAGACAACAATACCATAATTATGTTTCTATAGAAAGTTGATATTGTTTTGAGTGGAAATGTTTTTATGTACACATAAAAGGAATTGTACATGAAATTATCATGATAGCAAATATACACAGCATTGTCAAGGCAGTAAATGCCTAAACAAAACAAAAATAGTTGAAGCATGAGTTATGTTTCTGCCTTAAGGATAAAGTTTTAACCCTTTTTGATTTGTACAAAAATATATAAACCAAATTGAAACACTAGACTAGGAATTTGTAAGAATTACAAAACAAACAAAAATCAAACTAAATAGTACACACCTTTCTGTTTTTATTTCTGTTAACACCTGATGACATAATTGATTTGACACTCTCTACTGGTGAATTAAAGATTATTTTTGGAACTTTAGGTGGAGGCAGATTTGGGTCTTCGTCTAGTTCATCAAGTTCATTAGACATAAATGTCAAAGCCAATCCTTGAATTGGGTTTTTAGGATTCTCTACAACTTCTCTTTTTAATGAAACTTGCCGTACACCACCAACAGCAGAGTTTTTGTTGGAAGATTTATTCCGAAGCTGTTCGTCACGCTGATCTCCTGTCATTATAATAAGTTTTCCCACTCTACGTTTTTGCTGACTCAGAGATGGCAGTGGCTCTGTCTGATGATTTGTGGTGGATGGAAGAGATTTTGGCAATACTTGCTGTCTTTGTACAGAAACCATTTTTGGCGGATTTATTTTTACATCTTCTGCAGTACTCTTTGAAGTGGAAATCTTGTTTCCAGATGTAGACACAGAAATATCAAATGAGTTATGCCTGGCACCTTTTTCAGAGTGATTTCCAATTTTGTGTTTCTCTCTATCAACAGGTTGTTCTGGTTGGCCATGTTTAGCTGACTGAGGTACTGGGACAGGACTTGTTAATTTAGACGTCTTACTATTCTCTACTTCCTTCAATTTATGATTTTCTTGTGGTTGTTGTGGCTCTAGATTAGTTAAAACAACTTGTCCAAGTTTATTGTACTTGATATTAGGATTGCCAGAACTTTGTTGTGGCTGTGAATCAATTTTCTTATCAACCTTAAAATGATACTCTGTTTTAGGAGATGCTTTAGGTGATGCTTTAGAAGAGTTTTGAATATGGCTGTTATTATTGTTATTATTATTAACAGGGGCACTTGCAAAAATCTTTCTTACAATTTTAGCTTTTTGTTGTGGTGATGGTGTACCTGCGTTATCCAATGGAGTATCAAATTCTTTGCCTTGCAGAAAATTTTCTTTCAAAGACTTGTCATGAATGGGTTTAGATTTAGTAGGTTTGACACTTGGCGTTTGGGTTTGTATAATATTTTTACTTTTGGTTTGATGGTAAATAGCTGAGTCTGCCTTATTACTGTTGAAATTATGGACACCATTTTCAAAAGAATTATGATTTTTCTTCGGTTCGTGTATACTGGGTTTTAACTCAACCTGATTATTTGTGAAATAATCAACCTCTGTATTGTTCTTTGGAGAAGCAATTACACCACTATTGGAATTATGGACACTATTTTCAAAAACACTGTCATTTTTTGATCCATTGGTTTTTAACTCAACTTCATGGTGTGAGGTATGATCAGTAACAGCTGATTCTTTATTTTTCGGAGAAGCAATTACAATGCTGTGTTCATCATTGGATATGTTTTTCTCTTTACGTTTAGCTATACTATTTTCCTGAATCCTCTTATCAACAACATCCACTGATAAACTTAGTTCATCTTTTTTTAACAAGTCCACCAAACTTCGTCGACGTATTCGATTATTTTCATGATTTGACACACTACTATTCTTCTTTATAACTGGATCAGGATAGCTTGTAGACTTTTCACCTTGAAAGAACATAGGCGCATTACTATTTAAGGGACTTTTCGAACGATTAGTGCGAAAATGGGCATATTTATCAAAATCTTGTGGTTTATATGAATTATTTTGAAAATTCTTCATTCTTTCTAAAACAGACAATTTTGGGCTTTCTTCTTCTGTAACGTTGTTATTCAATTTTTCTATATCTACCACACAATTGTCAGTTGTGTCATTATTATTTAAAATCTCTGTAGATTTGGCACGACGAATGTTGGTAAATTCTTTCTGGTTAAAAGATTGTTCAGATACAGAATTGGGTCTCTGTTTCTCACCAATAGAAAGTCTTCGTAACCTAGGAAAACCATATGGTAAATGGTCTTCATTTTTAGACTCTTTAATAGGAACATGTCGTAGATTTATGCCCCATTTATTACGAGCTACAGGTAATTCAGAACTATCAACAATACTTTCATTTTTTTTCTGCTGCTTGATCTTTTCCTTTCGCTTTTCCTCTTTTACAATATCATGTGATATAAAAACATCACCAATCTCATGTGATATTCTTTTATCAAGCTTTTGATGTTGGTTGTTGTAACGAAGCATATTTTGATGAATGTTGTGCTCAATATTTATATTGTAATCAATGCTAGGGTCAGCAGCTTTTACCCACATTCGTTTTACAGTTTGAGGAACAATTCTTTCAAACAACACACTATCTGCAACATTCTTACTATTTTTAACTTCTTCTAAATTAGATTGAGCTTGGTTTAACTCAGCACTGTCATGTTCAACTTTGTAGTTAAAATTACTTTCGTTAACAATGTCTTTGCTTGGTGTGTCATTAAAATATTCATCGAAACTATTATGATTAGGGTTTTGTCTTGGACTCAATGACATTTGGCATTGCCAAGGTGACACAGAATGCTGTTTTGTGTTGGATATCATACTTAATTACGCATCTTAATTCTTTAATACCATGGTTTTTTAATCACCACAATAGTGTGGTTAGATTTTGAAATATTCTATAAAAAATCATAAAAACAAGAATTAATCCTCTTACAACAGATACATAGATAACTGAAACACAGTAGAAAGCATTCTTCAATTTCTTGTTCTTGACCACTGCGATAACATTAGCCACCTACTTGCTCTTTTTTTAATTTTTGCGAACATCTTTACATCGTAGGATGATGCTCAAAGACGAAGCTTAAAACTTAAAAAAGGACCGTAATAGAATAGATGCGACACAAATCTAACCCACTTGCTAGTTGCCAAAACCCTTCAGGTGATTCTTTGGTTTAATATCCAATTTGTTCAACAGAAGAAGAGTCGTCCGTTATAGTTGATGGATGTTTCTGTATGTTAACAAAATCATGTTTTTACTGGAAACAATAAATAAGTTACTACTAAAAAACACAAAAGAGGAGAACAAAAACTCCTACGCAGGGATTGTTGATTTGTCATAGAGAAAATGCGTGAAAACAACAACCTTGTCCCCAGTCCATAAACACCAACTATATATTAGCTAAAAATAAAATTATTATGTTTTTCCTTCAACGGGTGTTTCCTACGGCGCGCGGATTCTTCGTTTGCAAAATGCACCTACTATTTTAAAAAAGTAGGCGTTTGATTTAGGCATATTTTGAAGAATTGCTCAATCAACCAGCCTCGTCCTCAGGGTCGTGTGGCCCCTGAGCCATATTATTACAGAGTGACCAACAGTTCGGCCGCTATCAAGTTTATCAACAGGGCAAAATGCCCTGGGAATGAGGTTGCTAAACCAACGTTTGGAGACCACAATGGCGGTTTTTACGACCCCAATTTCCTCCTGTCCTTTACATACTCCGTAATGGCTGGTTAGGGGAAGGTTGTTTGTTTCTGACATCGCAATGGCAATATCGAAGTCCCAATATCTAAAAAAGATACAAGATATACAGCACAAAAGGTTGTTCGATTTAAAATAATGGAAGGAAAGTGCAGTTGCTTCATAAAACATAGTGTATTTTTCAACCAAATATGAGGCTGTTTATTAGAACACATGCAGATGTTTACAAAAGTTTGCAAAGTTTCGTATATGCGGTGCGAATACCATCCTCGTCCCCAGGGTTTGTTGCCTACGCCAATGCCACTGGCGTTCACTATCATTTAAAATGTCAACAATGCAAAATGGAACCCCAAATAACATCTTTCATAAAATATTTACTGTTTGGCTCACCGTTTTTTATTTAACCTTTTTAAACATTGCTCATAATCTTTCAATGTTATTGTAACCAAATCCACTATCTTTACAGTAAATCGTTGTATATATTCTGACTGACGCGTGAATGAATTATCGACAACGGATGTAAGCCAATCGCATCACAGAACTTATCAGTCTGTACCAGGGGTAATTTTGCCGCCCGGCCTCAATGTCAAAAAGGCAAAAAACCTGGGGACGAGGTTGGTGCGCACATTTGGTAGATAGAAAAATGTATGTATCACCCTCGTCCCCAGAGTTATTTTCTTTTCAATATGAAAGAAGACGGTGGAGGGCGAAACAATGATTTTTCGCCGTCTTCTCTCATATCAAAAGGGCAAAAAGCGATGGGGACGAGGGTGTGCATAGTTTTTACACTGGGAAATTATTTGTATTTCAACCATACACTACACACACAATATTCACCAATTGCAAGTTTTTATTGGATTTCTTTGATTACAATGATCTGTTTGACTTCTGTGTTTTGCGCATTCTAATAGACGTCTATTAGAATGTGCGCTCATAACTATTGTTTTCGACGCAAAAACCGGCTCTGTGGAAGGAAAGCAAGAAAATAGTCGGGACGGAAAGAAAATTAGTACTCATTTCCTGCGAAGGAATTGATTTCTGGTATATATCATCATTGTCTGTTTATTTTGAAAAGCTGGGGACGATAACGGATTTATATGGTGTAATTTCTTGCTGAGACAATTCTCGTCCCGTCTAGGAAACGAGTATCTCTACTTGAATTACACACAAGATCTCACTTACGCCGGAATCTTTTTCCTCGGGTACTCACCGTTTCTGCATAATTTTCTGTCCCGTTATATTCCATATAAAACAGGACAAATAGCTTTATTCGGACTAAATTTTAATTTTAGAGGATTTATTTCCATCAAATTACAGTGTAGATTTAAACCTCCGTCGAGCAAAACTTAAGATAGTGTGACAATTATACGTGGAGGATTTTTTTTTAAAGCAGGAAAAAAAATAAGACATTACATCTATGTACTATTTACGTCAGTAACCTCTCTGATTTAGGAGAAACACTCTTTTCACCTACTTTAAGAGGATTAATTTCGCGTAGTTAGAGTTACGCGGGTGTCATATACTTCGTGTGGACTAATTTTCGCGGATAACGGATTTTTTTAATTTTTCGCGGAGATTTGTTTACGCACGTGCATGGTGAAAAATAATATAAAATGTAGCTATCATTCAAAGGTAGTATAATTTTTTTAAAACATACATAACCTAAATTTTTTTGAATAGACCAAAATTGTGAAGGCGTTGCAAAATCATCCCCAGGGTTTATTGCCTATGTCAAAGCCGCTAGCGCTTGGCTGAAAGCAAATGCCCCTGGAGACGAGGTTGAAAGGTGTTACCATCTTAGATATCTAGTTCATATTCGGATACAGACCTCATCATTGTGACGACCGTTGACTTAGATAATTTCATGCTAAATTCTACAGCTGGTGAAATGTCAACACAACCGATCGTTCTGATAGGATAGATTTGTGAAAATGAGTGGCAAATTCGAGGAACTCATAACAACAGCATCGAAAATACCAAAAGCTTTTCAACCACTTATAACTACCTTCCCCTTTGCAGATGTTAATTTGTTAAACATAATATTCTCTAAAGCATTTTGCACGCATTGTCGTTACAACACTCATTAGCGATTTAATGACGATATTCTCAAGCTCTTTGCCAGTTTTAGGACCTTCTCTTGCTACTGATGCATACCAATCTGCAAGTTTTTCTTAAGTAGGTTCTTGCCCAAGAGTTCACAGTTAGGTCAAGTTGCTGAAAAATGTGCGTCATGTTGTTGGGTTCACGCTTTTGGGTGTTCATTATTTCCCTATAGTTCTAAAGAATAGAACTGTTGCTTTTAAACCGAAATTTCCTCCTGATATGATAAAGCATATCCCTATGAGAAAGAGCGCCTACTTTGACCAAAATTATGTGGAGTTCCTTTAAAACTCAAAAAAAAAAAAAAAAAAAAAAAGGTTTCGCAAGGCAGATTCAGTTTAGATTGTTTTTTTTTGAAAGAAACTTGTGTTCGATTTATCTGTATCAAACCAATCAGATTGAAATATTGCTCAGTTCTGCAAAATAACATCTGCGGAAATCCGGATTAGAAAATACATACTATTTTTCTATTTTTCTATATTTATTTATTTATTTGTTATTCTTCCACCTTGTCATTTTTTATAAAACTCATTAACCCGATTAAAAATGTTACATATCAACTCAAAAGAAACTAAAAAATCGAGTCCAAAAAAAATGAATTGGACATCAAGACAAAAAAGAATCAAAAAATGTCAATTTGCTATTTTCCGAAAAAGTTGTAAATGTGAATAAAGGTTGATGAAATTGGTTCGACTAACGAATCTCTAAAGTTTATTAAATAAAAAACGTACAATTTGAAATTAAATAAAGAAATAAATAATAATTCTAAAAATCAAAAACGTTTTTGGACTAATTAAAAAAACACAAGTGACTTGCATGAAATGAAAAGTGACGAAAAAGGTTCTAAAAATTTATAAAAAATTTAACAGCGAAAAAAAATGTTTAAAAAATACTTCGGCATGTCCAAATTCTGAAAATATATACAAAAACAACAAAAGAACAAAATTTTGGTTTTGTAAAACTTTAACCATTTTTTTTTTTATAAAAAAAACACAGATCTCTATTCTATCGAAACAGAGCATATGATAATCTACGTGGTGTGAAGATAAACTTAGAATTCCATTTCAACATATGTTTTGATTTCGATCAACTCTCCGCCATTTTTAATGAATTCTTTATGCCCGTGCTTTGTGTGAGAAGTATTTTCAGGAATAGTAAACTCGTCGGAGGAGAGCATGATTTTCGTTGTGTCGCTTTTGTTGTCGTCTTTTTCTTCCGGCAGATCAGTGGTCGACGGATAATTGTCAGTGTAGGCTATAAAGGATGCTTCTTTATTTGGAGAGCTACTGTCTGATTTAATCTTCTTTTTTCGAAAGAAACTCAACTTCTTCTTTTTCCCATCCACAACATCGTTCTCAAACTCCTCCTGCGACATAGAGGAAGGACGCGAAGGTGTTTTCTGAGACGTGGCGTCCGTTGTAATTTCTAAACTCTTTGGTCGCTTCGATTTTTTCGATTTTTTCTCAGGGATGTTTACGCTTACATCGTCAAGTGATTCTGGTACAGATTCTGATAAGTCTTTCTTTTGCTTTTCCTTCTTATTCCGTTTTAACGGAAACCGGAATTTCTTTTTCTTCTTCTTCTCTTTTTCTGGCTCATCAAGTTGCTCGTCAATAGAGTAAGTATCTGATTTTCGCATCGATTGGTCTTGGTTACTTGCCTCTTCTAACATATTCACCAAGTCGTCGTTGTTGATTTCATCCAACATATTTACAAGATCGTCACCTCCATTCACAGAAGCACTAAGTTCACTGGTTGCAATCGAAGAGGTTTCAGCAGTCGCATCATTCGATGCACTATTTATAAGTTCAATTGGGGTATTTCTAATAGCCTCAGGAGAGTTATTGTTTATTTGTGTGTCGAGATCCACGGATATCTCGTTAGCTAATCCAGCTATATTAACGTCGGGAAGACTATCCTTTCTAATTTCTTGGAGCTGTTCTTCTACGATTATTCCTGGTGGTTGCGTCTTGATTTCACAAGGCGACTCTTCTGGTATGCTTTCCTCATGTGTCGCATGTATTTCAGACTGGATTTCTTCTTCGAGATCCTCTGTATCAAACGACCAATCGGATATGAGTTTGTCTGTGCGAATAACTGCCGTTACGACTTCTTCATCGTCGGAAATATTCCCGTTGTCTGTTTTGTTCTCTTTTTGAGAGAGTTCTATGTCAAGTTTATTTGATTCGCTTTTTAACGTGAACTCGTTGAACTCACTCGATGCCGGTGTTCCGCTAACACCGGCATCGAGTGAGTTGCTACTTTCTTTAACGCCATTTTGTTCCCAGTTATCACCTTCGCTGGGATTATTAGTCAAAACGTTGCTTTCGATAACGTCCTTATGTTTGTCAACATTTGAGCGTTTTTTCTTTTTAAGTCCAAAGCGTTTCTTTTTCCCTGTCGTTGATCCTTTATTTTGTTCATCATTGAAGGACGGGTTGCGGTCTATTATATTTCCTAACACTGACGCTACATCTGACGAGTATTTAGTATTTTCCGGAACGAATTCATTAGGTAAATCAACATTGTTTGTAGTTGAAATTTCAGAAACAGTCGAGACTTTAATATCAATATTTGTGTTAGGAACGTCGTTTTCAATATTTGTGTCATTAGTTTCAATCTGGTTAACTTCCCCCTTTTCTGCTATTATATCGTTACCTTGGAGCACGTCGAGGTCCGCAGATGTTTTCCTTTCATGATCAGAATCTGAAGATTTTCGACTTTTTCTCATCCTAGAAAACAACCCTTTCTTCCTTTTATCGCTGCTCTCCTCCTCAGGTTTCGTTGCTTCATTGACGTGAGGAACATCTATCGCTCTTTCTTCAAAACTTTCAGGATTATCTTTCACGCTAACAAGTTCTACGTTGCCATCTTTTTTTTTACTCTTCTTACTTACTTCTTTCTTCTCAGTTTTGTGTTTTTGGAATGGAAACTTCTTTTTCTTCGTCGAATCAGTTGCAGTAACGTTATATGATTTATAATTAGACAAAAGTGGATTCGATGACGCATTGGTACTCTTCACAGGTTCCGTTGCGCTGTTTGATTTTGCGACGGATTGGTGTATAACTGGTTTATCAGCATCTTTTTGTTGAAATGACGAAGGTCGTGACTTCACTTTGCCGCCGCCGAAAATGCCTAACGCACCGGCGACCATACCCGAGGTATCAACTTCACCAGATGTTTTCGGTGCTAGGTTGCGTCGTTCGTTAAAAGATCTTGAGTATTCTGTTTTTGGTTTCTCAAAGTTTGATAAATCTAGTTGTGATCTCCGGAGCGGAGCGTTTAAGCTCTGCGTACTTGGGTATTTTTTCTTCAAGTTTTCAGCAATTTGTTGATCAAACAAAAGTTTATTCTGCATCACCAAGCTACCTGTTTTTCCAGTATCGCTGCCGTTCGAACGAAGCGACGACGAGCGTTCTTGTCTTGGTGAACGACGCATCGAACTTTGCTTGGACGACAATTTTTTTGTGCCATCGACTTCAGGTGATGTGGAACGTTGAGATACGGTCTCTGGTGAAATTGAGCGTTGAGAAACGGTCTCTGGTGAAACTGAGCGTTGAGACACGGTCTCTGGTGAAACTGACCTTTGTGATATGGTTTCGGGCGATGTTGAGCGATGCGAAATAGTTTCTGGAGATGTTGAACGTGGATCGGTGCTTTCAGGTGACATTGACCGGTTAGAAGATCGACGATTAGAGGAAGCGTCGTTAGATTTTGTTTGTTTTGATGCTTCCTCAGTGCGCTGATTCTCCTGATTTTCCTTCTTGGCTCGTTTCAATCCTCCACCAGCAGAGAAAACCTTTTTCGGTTTTTCGACAGGGGAGAAGTGGGCACTGCTATCCGCCGACTGAAAACCGCTCTCTTCAGTTACTGGCGTTGGTGAGAAGACTTCTTCATAAGCAGAAGTACCCGAATCAGATTTCTCCGCGGCTAAACCCATATTCGTTTCCGGGGAATCGAGAGATAGCTTGGGCGATTCAACTTTAGAGGATTTTCTACTCGACACTTCCAAGTTCCCGATAAAATCGATAACGATGTATTCTTCGTTACCCATAACGTGCTCTTTCGACTCCACTCTTCGCAGTCTGTGTTTTTGAGGTAATTCGATCTAAATGCAAAAAAAATACGTGAACCACCTATTGAATTTCGACAAAATATATTTGAAGACTAACCGCCGCTGCGTGACGAAGTTCGTCCACAGACAGATAAACGAGATTAGCTTCAGTTTGGCACACACTAGTCAGACAGGAGCTGAAGTATATTTGTAATTAAACAATTCCTAGCATCAATAAACAAGTAAAAACAGAAACAAGACATATACAGTATATATTTTCGCTGCTAATATAAACATTTTTCATAATTCACCCGTAATTTATCTAGGTCATTGCAACCTTTTTTAAAGAATGATATTTCGCAAAAGTATATTCGAGTAATCACTGACCAGCAGTTTTCATGGTGTTAAAATATAAAATTAAATCGGGTTACATTGGACGATGATCGTTGAACATATGCAAAATGGAACACATCACTATACTCAAACTATATAGCAACCAATCAGATGCGATCAGTATTCGATCGTAATTTTGCTTCATAAAAAAGTTGACATATTTTATTTTTTAATTAATCAATCAACAAAACTGCAGGGTATGTTAAATATAGGAACATGATTTTTATTTGTTATACTTTAATTATGTATTACCAATTGGTATTATATATTTATATATTTAAAGTTATAAAGAGAGTCTTAATACCTTTAAGAAAGAGTTGTCGTTTAAAAGTTCTTGGAGTTAGCACTTCTACGCAACGTTAATAGTAATTATATAACTTAACTACATTATTTTAATTTTATATATTTACCGTTATTCGTTGTCATCCAGTTATATTTTAATACGACATATCAGTAGAATCAATTATTTCAAACTCCTAAAGCAATTAATATGAGCTTAATTCTACTATGTTTTTTCATTTAAAAAACAACAATAAAATTTTTTGTTATTCCAGTCTGTCTTTATAAAGGTTTATGAAATTAATCCTGGTTGCAACAGGCATGTAAGCAAAGCTATGTGCAACCAAAATCATATTTATCACAAATAACTTTACAATTCAAAATTTCATAGAGACAAGAATTTGAATGACAAAGACAAGCTGGACACGAGCTTGCAAGAAGTTTCTTTACCTAATTTTAATAATTACTGACCAAGGTCAACTTCAAGAACACAAATTATAGATTAAAATAATGCAACCTCAGTTAGCCAGAAAGAAAATACTCACTTCATCGTCATCTTCAAAGCCACTTCCAATAGCAGAATCTGTTTCGTTGGCAGGTCCGCTAATGCTAGTAAACGAGGCAACAACTTCGTCCTCGTCGATCGTTGAATCACCCACGTTGGAGCGCGCTCTCCTAACAGAGATATCGGGTTTATTTGGTTGTGACTGGACTGATCCAGAATACAAAAGTTGGGCCTTCTTCTTTTTCCTGGATAAAAATAAAATGGGTAAAAATGATTTAACTTTATTTTTTTAACAAGTTCTGAGAACAATATCGCGGATAAGGGGATTCTCAAGGGCCAAAAGTTACAAAATTCAATTATTGTAGGCCGAAATTACAAACGAAGGAGAGTTATCAGTTCTAGTTAAAACGAGTAATTGCACCTAAATAGCAATTTAGATTTCATGTAAAGTATACAGATTCTGAGAACACTACGACAAATACGTTAAGTACAATGCAACCTTTTGTGCGTTGTCACCACGCGAGGAGAACCTCAGCCGAGTAGTTCCGGAAATGAAAAACTGAGCATAAAAGGAAACTCATTGAAAACTCTCCTCACATCAGAAACTTCATGAAGCTTTGTTTATTTAAATCTACAGCGTCAGGATATAATAGAGGATTATTCTTGTATCTGAACTATATAATAAATTCTTAAAACAATCGCCCATGTTGTTATTTTGACTAACAAGATAATGATGGGTTTATCGATGGGTCGCTGTAAAAATTTTTTAAAAATTTAAAAAAGTTGAGATTTACAAATCTATTACAAATTTTGAAAACGTGTTCAAATTGTTCTTAAGCAAAAGTGAAAATTTTTGCGGACGGGAAAGCGTCACGATACTGGTTAAGCCAATCAAGAGCGAAAATTGAGCTTAAGCAGCCATTATGAAATGGTGTACGCATGCCACAAGCATGCTGTTTTTGTGGTCAGACCTTCATAAATTCAAGACAGGATTTTTCAACGAATTCTTTTTTTCTATCTTCAAACATTTAATATGTTTGCCATTTAGTTACATTTAATTTGTAAGTTTGGTTAATTAAAATTTCTACTGTGAAGGTTTGACTGTGAAAAGTCCATGTTGTACACCAACGGAGAGCACAGAAGGACATCATCCGGTCTGCAAGAATAGGTCAAACTGTGGTCAAACTTACTGAAACACAGCACCTCCTAACACACCGTAGTTCTAAACTATGAAAATATGTATGGTATGGTTTTATTAAACCCTAATCCAATCAATTTAATCGTGTTTCTTTAAACATGGAGAAGAATAACATACAGCTTCAAAAGAATATAAAAAACATCCCGCAACTTCAAGAACGCACGATCTACCACCAATTTCAAACTATAAGTTTAAAAGAAAGAATATATAAAAAACATTACATTTCATTGCTTTCGTTTCCATTTTGATTTAAACCAAATAAATTATTAAAGAAATCCATGGTCAAACTCCTTAACAATCTTCACCATGTAAAATTGAAAATCCTTTGCAGCAAGCAGCGATATCCGTCGTGAATATCAATTGAAGGAAATGTTCTTTGATATTTTTTCTTCGATCCTCCTTAAACTATTTTCGCGTCAACACGGCCAACAATAAGTCTTTTAAAAGGACAGATAATAAAAACACGATCGTAGCTCAATTAAATATTTCCCAATCAAGTTAAGCAATCATATTTCTTTCATGTTGTATTCAAAACAAACTCGATGTACAATTCCGCATCTGACGTCGAAAATGTGTGATATAATATCAAATATGTTATTCACCTATATCAACGACAACTCGTGAAATGGGATGTTATCATTACAAAGATGTTGGAAGAAAAACCTCAATAGTATCAGAAGCGAATAACACAACAAGAAGTTGTTTATTTATTTTCATGTTTATATAAAGATTATTTCTGTCCACAACAACAATTTGTATATTGACTTTGTTGGTTTTATTCCTCATACTACGACGAATAATATGCCTTGTATCATCTAGACATTAAATCTTGTATTATATAAACATAGATACGAGTCGCTCCTCCACTGGAGCTTAAAACTGCTGACGTCAAGATTAACATTAAATTTTAAAGACCTTCACCCTCGACGTTACTTCGATATTTAGGCATGATTTCCATTAGAAAGAGACTTCAAAAAAAAGTCATTTCAACTAATTATTTATATTGTCAAAATTGGCGCAAAATACTTAAGTTTACAACGGGAAGTAACCTACAAGTCAAATATGAATATTAACGTTCAACTTCTATGTCTAACATGCTTCTGTTCCGTCCTCATTTCGCACACCTAACAGCCTGATCAAATTCAGGATGTGTATAATATCACTAAGTAGTTGAACTCATTAACCAACTAATTACATTAAATCAATATAAAACCTGTCATCTAATTTAAATGACATTTCTTCATCATTGACAACACGAATGACTAACGTCCATCACCACATATCTGAATTACACACCAGAATTTAATGTGTGACAGCTTATTTTCCGTTCTAATTTTGTAATCATAGTGTTACTGACCAGCAACACACGTGGCCAACAGTTAAAAACCTCCTTTATTATTGGCCATACATGCGCAGAAAGAAAAAATCTATTCGATGAAAGTAATTTTTACTTTCTTGTCTGATGATCAAGCATTCGCAAGTGAAAAACCACGACATTGTAGAAAAGAAAATATTTCATACAGCATCCGGCTTCGTTTCCATGTTACTCATTAATTCAAATACAGCCTCGTTTCTATATAATTATTTACTAGAAAAAGACGGCTACTGTAACATTTTTAAGAGATAAATAACTGATGTAGCACCACTATGGTGCCATTATGCTTAATACTGCATTTACATCTTATTTTTCAAAAAAGTAATAATAATTCGACAATGAAAATTTTTAAAATTTTAACATTTGAAATGTTTAAAATTGTATAGCCACTATGGGAGATTTTTTATGCTATGCATAGATCACTAGTACAGTGGTCACTATCTCGACAACTCTCTATCTCGAACAAAAGTCTCGGTCCCTACCCCTCGGTAAGCTATTTTTCTCTCTTTCTCTCGAACCTCTCTATCTCGAATAGTTCTATTTGGAACCAGAATTTCTGTTTCGTTCTATTTTTTTCTCTCTCCATCTCGAATTTCTCTCTATCTGAACAAAAGAATCGGTCTCCGAGCTGCTTTCTTCTCTTTATTATTTCAACTATTTCTCTATCTCGAAGCAAAATCCTGTGCCGTTGCGACTTTTTTTCTCTACATCCACAACGTTTATGTATCTAAGGGTTTATCCACGCAGAAAATGGAAAAGGTTCGTAAATTGGAAATTTGAATGCATCCAAAACATCAAATTTGAAATTTAGCTACAAACAGGGAAAATATTAGGCTTTATCAAGAACAGCTATGTGAAAACGAGAGACCTTTCATGCAAATAGATTTTTATATGTTTATCTTAGTATAAGTATAAGAAAAGTCTTACTAAGCCTTTGCACCATCAATAAAACTTTAATACCTCCTTTTGTTTTAACAAGAATTACAATTTGTATGAGAATTTTCACTATCTCGAACTTTCTCCATCTTGAAAATTTTTTAGAGTCCTTGCGAGTTCAAGATAGAGAGAGTACAGTACACTGTATTGCTAATTTCAGATTAGCTTTTGAGTCCGCGTACTTTACGTACAAGTTTAAAAGGACATGAACACGAGTGGTGTAAAATTTACTACCTGTGACTAGACATATACGACAGGCATGTGTCCAAATATTTATCACCTTTGGTCAAACATGGAACATACCTTAACACTTCCTCAATCACTTTCACACTTTGTTTTACAGGATAAGCTTTTGATAATATGATATAGTTACCACACTATGAACGAAAAAATTAGGTTATAAATTCGTCAACATCTCGTAAAACAAATCTTGGATAATTCATGGCATTTTGTTAGTAGTAATGAAACAAGAATATATTTACATGTCACGTGATCGTTGGGTATTTTGCCCAACAGGATCATGTACAACATGTACAAACCCTTACATAATTACTTTGCTATGAAAATGTTTTTTGGAAAGGAAATTTATTTTCCTTGGAATGAAAGCTTCGAATATTCTTTTTCTTCTCTCCATAGCACAGAAAAAACAACCCCGGTAGATACCCTCCTAACTTTAAAACATTTGAAATTTGAAGACGCAGTGTGCTTCTGACTCATTAAAATTTCTTCTCAGATAAATAAGGTTTTACAACTATTTAGTAGCACGTAAAAAAATCATAAGCAATAATAACTACCTTCACCCATCCAGCAAACGATAAGTATTTTTCAGCTCCATGTAACAGCCACACGTGTCTTTCAAAGATGTCTCCTTTTGTGTATACTCTGTAGTATTTATCAACTTCAGGTTTTTCTTCGATACGCCTTAAAAATAGAAATATTCTTATAAAAAAGTTTCTTAATATTTTGGAAGGCGACTTGTCAGATTCTTATAAAGTAGTTTCTCATAAAAAACCGTCTAGTTGACTTTTACAATGTTTAAAAATGACAGTCAATAAAAATGACACTTTTTTGTCATAATAAAAGCAATTATAATATGACAACTAGAATCAGTTTAGTTGGAAAATACGATGAAATTTAAAGCGTAAACCGTAAATGTTGAAAAATGTTAAACCAAAACATCTTGTTAGTGAGATTTCAAAAATTACGATGTTGTTATATTGTATGCTACAGGTTGTACTAGTAATTTTCGTGGTTACGCGAAAGAGTACTGTGGTTGTTTCACAAAGATTATTATCACAAAAAGTTATTTTCAGGAAGGAAATTTTTCGTGATTTCGCGAATTGTAGGTAATAAAAAAAATGTTCAAGAGACGTCGGAAAAAAAAAACTAGTTGTATATGTCTTGAACAGGCTTACTGTAGTACGATATATCAAATTACTTCTAATTTTACAAATTTCGTAAAAAAATAGTAGTCGCAAAATTCGCGAAATTTAATCTCGTAAAGATAAACAGTACCTCAAAAACAACCTACTTGTGAATGTTATATAAAACCTGAAGCATTAAAACTGAGTTAAATGGAGTTTGTGCATCACAGAATTCTTCCAAAGCCAGTTGCAACTGCAAACTGCTCTCGGTACCAGTCCCACCCCATGTGGACTAAATAAAAAAAAACATAGGAAATAGTTCTCTAGGGTAAAAACAACAATAACAAAAATAACGATAGAAAAAACTACGACAACAAGGACAACGACAAGGACAACGACAATGAAAACAATGACGGCAAGTTGAACAACATCGAGAACTAGTCAACCAACGCCGGCAACAAGTCGAATAACGTCAGAAAAAAGCCGAACAACGTTGGGAACAAGCCAAACAACGGACATAAAACAAAACGGAAGACAACAACAACGACAATAATAACAGCGTTTTAGATGACGACAACGACAACGTCAGCAACAACAACAATGACGACGACAAAATACGGCAAAAATATTCACCATGTCTTAAAACAAGGAATCTATTCTCTCGCTCTTAAAGCTAACCTTATAGAAAGTAATAGTGCAACTAGCTACAAAGAAAAAATTATACATTCGTAAACAAAACACACCAAAGTGTTAAAACAGATGATCAAACAGACCTTGCGGAACAAAAGAACATCGTTCACCGTAAATCTTCTCAAAACTAATGATGGTTTTCGTGACCTAACAAAACTTGAACGCTTCCTTGGAAAGTAGATGATTTGATTCTTATTTTTATCCATGACTTACAAACCGAATAATAACGATTCGCCTTATAAATTGTCTTCTCAACATGCACCGTTCACAAACCACTCAAGAACACAGTTCATACATAGTTCTCACAAAGCAAGACCTTAACATAAACACTATAACATATCCTGAAAAAAGATTTCTTATCTATACTTTGAACAGACAACAAACATAAAATCTCACCGCCTGTCCCCCTGTTCATTATTATCAAATGTATATGTTTTGTTATAAAGTTGAAAAAAGAATCAGGAGGTACGAAAGATGAATATCAAATAGATGTAGGGATAAGATAATATTTAAGTTCACAGTGTTGGACAACAATTCGCTTGGTTTAAACGATTAGAAGGACGTGTTGTTGTTTTTCTGAAGAAAATTCCCTACACACATTAGATCTGAAAAATTATAACCTTATTAAAAACAAAAGTTATGCCATAACATTCTAGCTGCCAGGAATTAAGTTTTTAAAATATCCCGACCTGGCACACTGCCAAATATTACTGCACGTTATAATTCTCGTATACACACTTTACCACTATCCAGACTAACTTTAAATGTTCAAGTGTCAGTGTGATCATTCTGATAAGTTTCCTGGTCTTTTCAGAGCAGTCTTCTTAATTCGCGTTGGCAGAGGACAATTACTAACGTTATAAAGCTTTACGTTAGGTTCATAATGACAAAAAAATGACAAAAAAATAAATTAGGCTGCACAGAGTGATTATCAAAAAATAATATTTCAACTCCAAAAAAAAAACGTAAACATTTCCCATAACCTGATGACTAACGAAAATTAAAAAAAAATTATTTTTTCCAGTAGATTTCATTTCAAAGATTCCTTTCATTTCTAAGATTCCTTCCATATCAAGAGTTCGGTAACTTAACCTGATGTATATAAGGAATGTGAAAAGAAAGGTTATTATACCATCAATGAGTGCAATCGTGTTCAACTCTATCATAACCAGGACTTGACCACTTAAAATTAACTTATTATGAAAGAAAGCTTTAAAACGATCAATGAAGTCTACACCGAACACCGTGAAAAAGCTTCAAACACAGGTACTTACACTATCATCTTCTGTTACATCTTCTAAATCAGACATTTTGATCAAGTTGTAAACACAATCTTCTTAATAAATTACAACACAATTAAAATGCTGCAAGAATATAGCTCAAGTATTGTTTAAGGTAATTAATTTTTTGCTTTAAATCAATCTTCTCCACAGAGATTAAAATAGAAAATACTTAAGAAAGACTAACCACAATCATTTATATATTTACGACAGAGAGTGAGGTGTTTTAATCTGTTTAAAATTTGTGATAATACTTTTAGTTTCCATTAAGGGTTGTTTAATTACTTCTGATAAAAACACAATGAAAATTATTTCTATAAAACAAAATCTTCCTTTCTCTAACTGGTAATTGCTTAGATATACTTTAGGGAAGGAAGGACCAGGATAGAAATTTTTAAGTCTTTCTGTGCCGGTTTGGTAGAAGAAAAGTGTTTATGGAACCTAACATGATTAGACATTTACTAATAAGTAAACGAAGTGTCTTGTCGAATTATCAATTCCATCTTTTAATTTCTTTAATATTTTTGAGTCAGCAGTCGATAGTGAGATAATCTGTCTCATCGAAAGAATAAAAAACATGGAAAACCTAAAACTTATAAAAAAATCCAAATTTAAAAATTCGAAATGACATGACACACTATTCCTGATTACTGGTAAGTCGTACATTTATAATTATATTTATAATTACATTTATAACTATTTATATTTATTTTCTTTACATTTTTCACATTTTTTGACTAAATTTCTTCTTTTTTTATCTATTTTAGCTGTATATTGATTTTGTTTGTAGTTCACCTCACACTTAAAATGTAATTTTGATACAACAATGATCTTAGACTAAAAATTAACGCTAATTCTTTAAGACCTGATATTCAATCCTTTCTTATATTCAAAAAAATTATTAGCTCAGACTTCCCATTTCAACGCAAAATTCCTAATTAGTAAGTCGTTCACTTTATTTTCTAAAGTTCCTGGAATTTTTCTGACATTTTAAACAAATTGCTGATATTCCTGACATCAAGTGCTCATCCTTGAATAACGAACTGTTCAGTTAAAAGTAAAATCTATAACAGATATCGTAACCTAGCAAGAGAATCTAAAGTTACTTAGCACCATGAAACCTGGCAACAAAGAGTAATTGTGTTTTTTTAGTGCTAAGTGAAGTAAGCAACACTATCATGGATAAAATCTGAAATTAAAACATCTAAATCCTAACGCTTGTATTTATAAAAAACTGTAGATTGATTTAAAGATCTGTTTTTAACCACTTAGATTTATAACATCAACAAAGTGTATGGATAATTAGTTTGTTTGCTAATCTTAACTGTGTCTTTTTGTTTATTTAGAAGTTATTATAGAAAATTGAAAATTAAGACTCCAATTGAACTCTGTCTAATGAATTTAACCTCTGACTACAAAAGACAGTAACTTGTAAACATTCTTGAAATAGTTCAAATATTTTCACAGGTTGAAATAATTATTTACGAAAAAGAAATGTTTTGGTTGTTTTCTTTTGAACCAGAGTTGAAGAAAAAACAAGTAACTGTCTTTTGTTCAAAGTATTTATTTCAAAAATATTTTTTTTTTATCTAAATATACAAGTCCCTTTAAAAAAATATACTAAATTCACACTGTTCAATTGACAATAACAAGTTGAAAATATAAAGCACTCTATGTTATCTAAGATAACTTTAGAAAAAATATCAAACTAAAATATATGTACAATTGGTAATCCCCCAGCAGTTTTTGGTAACATTTTTTTAAACAAAGCAATGAAAATAAATAAGAAAATAAATGCTTTGTACGTACAGTCTAAATGTTATAGCTTGGGATAATATCTCATGAAAAACTTATTTAATACAAGTGAACCAACTTT
The DNA here is from genome assembly GCF_029227915.1 of Hydractinia symbiolongicarpus. Lineage (NCBI taxonomy): Eukaryota > Metazoa > Cnidaria > Hydrozoa > Anthoathecata > Hydractiniidae > Hydractinia > Hydractinia symbiolongicarpus. Next base: position 12,620,997 of record NC_079884.1, read on the forward strand.
GCTCACAGAGAAAATGCTAAAATTATTACCAGATTTGATAAAAATTTTTTTCGTGATTTAAAACTACATCAGACAAGGTAACGGCTCCAAAAGAACATTAAAAATTAGCATGAGTAAAAGATATATTTTTCCAGGTTTTTCATGCAGCAAAATAAATTCTTGGTTCTTCCATGCTTTCCATAAATAAGCTTGAAAATATGGTTTAGATTCACATATTTTTTTTATCAAAGTCATCAACATGTTGACTATTATTACAAAACAGTAAGACATGTTGAAATTTTTTTTTTAAATATGTATAATAAATAGAAGCTAACATGTCAATTTGTAAATAACCAAACAAATGACGTAGCATAAAACGAAATTTATTATGAAAGTGAACAAAATTAAAAGCTGTGGCACAGAACGAATTTTGAAGAATTTTTGTGAATCTGTTACAAAATTAAAGGCTGTAGCTTGGAACGAAATTTTGAAGAATTTTTTTTTTGAATTTATTACAAAATAAAGGGCTGTGATACGGAACTAAATTTTGATCAATGTTTATGAGTGCATAAAAAACTGAGGTGGCGCAGAACCAAATTTTGGTCATTGTTTTATGAATGTATAACAAAATGAAGGGCAGCAACGATGACTCCAGTAAACATCATTACACCTAACATCAAACATAAACATTTATTCACTATAAGGCTCGTCACCTTTCCGATGTTTGATCGCTTCGATTCTTCTATTTCATCATGCAGTAAGGCTTTCTCTACATCAATAACATCTTTTGGTGAGAAGTCTTCTTCCTCATCATTGTTAACTGTTTGAGATCCATCACTAATTCAAAAAAGCATAGTAGTTGTATGTTAATGTAATATTATAGTGTCAAATAAAAAACACTAAGAATCAAGTCATCTGAATGAGAATGATTGACTTTTCTTTCTTTTTTGAATTGGGAAAATGTTACACTAACAAACAGGACAGCGTTTTTACTTATATTACCTTAACAATTCAATAAAAGAAAAGTGCTTAGAAATCGCTTCAACCCTAATAATTAATTGTTCCAGAGGAGATGGCACATACTGAGTAATTAAGAAATATGTTACATGCATGAGGGTGATTCATATGCAAATTCCGTTTGATTTATCAATTACACAATTCAATAAATAATACTCACGTTCGATCACTATTTTTTTGTCTTTTAAGGAAATCATAATAGCTGTCATCTTTCTTGTCTTTCTGTTCGAGCATTTTATACTTTTGGATGGCATTTTTAACACTTCCAGCCCTTTGAACTGTGATCTATACATTAAAGATATACGTAACTATTAAACAATCACTGAAAAAGACACAAGGTCATTAGAATATAAGACAATTAATTCTTAAAATATTCCTTACAACAAAAAAACAAAAAAAAGCAAAATTTTCCATCTCACTGCAACAACAAATATTTTTTAAAAAGAAAATTATTATGAACTGTTTTTTTTACAACTGATTCTATCCTTTAACAACAGTTTTAATATTCCCCTTCGTATAAAAAGTAGAAAAGTAGAATTCTACAGATTTTACACATGTAAAACATTCTGTAACACAACAACAAAAGTCTGTCAATTGATCCTAGATATTAAAATCGCACACTTCGAAATGACAGCACTTCATGCTAGTTGGTGATTGGTTGAAAACAAACCTAGCTGCATTCATAATCCCCCAGTCCTAACCTTTCACACGTAAGAATACTTGTTAAAAGACACTTATGCACACTCATGATGTACAGTAAATATTTTACCTCATGAGTTTCTTTTAACGTGTTCGGATTTAAGAATGAGTCCTTTGCAGTTTGTATATCTTTAATTTTGATATCAGTAGTACGCCTTCTTGGAGGCCGATTACAATCAAACAATAATGGTAACGCCAAAACTGCCATGGCTGCAGTTTGCGAACCAACGTGTAATGCTTGTGGAAAATCCTCCTCAATTGGTTTACTTTCTTTTGCTGGCTGCTTTAAAGTTTCCAGCCATTTACGAAAGAAGTTTCGCGGATCGACAGGTCTAAAAGCAAAAAGTCTTTCCAATAAGAAAGTTATTGAAACAACCTTGTTTGACAAGTTAACGAGATAACAACACCATCAGAAAGAAATTTAAATAAATCATTCTTACGATTCCCACGTTTGATTTGTAATGCTGTCATTGTCACTAAGTTTCTCTGTGACAGTTATGTGAAATGTTATATAAAATATAAAACTCATAGATACATCTTAAAACTTAAGAGGAATTGGGAAATGGTAAACAAAACAAAGTCAATAAGTTAAAACAAATGTTAAAATATTTAGTAATGAACATCATCATATATACATGTCCATTAAAAAAAGATATTCAAACTGTATGCAAAATCAAGTAACTGAGATACCAAAGTGTACAAGAAAGATGATATTTTACAGTGTAACTGTTAAAAAGTGTTTAATGGGACTGTAAAAAATACCCAATTTTTATCTGGAGCTTCTCTAGTTTGATTCAGATCAAAATATTTGCATTTACAGGTTTAATAAGAACTTCCATTAAATTGAAAAAACCTTATACTCTATACCATACATAATTAAAGACATTTTTATTTACATCACTACATGCCATAGTTGAATAAATGAAATGGCATTGTAAACAAGAAATAATTTATGACGAATATATTAGAATAAAATATACTGTGAATCGAACAGAAACAAAAAAAAAACAACGGTGAATATAAAGTACATTGTCAAACATTTGAACAGATTTAAATATATCATAAAATTTTAATAAACTGGTACTGAGAAGTACCTTTTACTTTTTCAGGACCCAATCATCTACTGATGACTGGCACACCTTATGCAATACAATAAAAAACAATGCAGCATTTGAAAAAACACTGGATTAAAAGATGGTGTTGTTATCTCGTAAACACAAACAATAGAATTGGCTATAAAACAAAACATTAGCTAGATTGGGTCCTGAGGTGTCTGTGAAAGCTTTTGCAGGATTCAACGCTTACGAAGCATTGATTTTCTTTTATTTTCCACACTGTTTAGACGAACTTGCTCAATTCTGCTTGGTCTGCTTCGCTTAAGTTTACTTGGACGCAAATTATTTTCCTTAGGATGTTGGATAGTTGGTTGAGAAGTCATGCTATCTTCAGTTTCAAAAACACTATGATTTGACATATCTATACCAGTCAATTTGTTAGCATGATACGAATATCTTCCAATCATTCCTGGTACAGCCAATCGATTTCTACTTCCAAGTGGACACAGTCGTGATCCCCTTTTTAGGTATGATGAACAAGGCAAATTTAACGTATCATTGTCAGTCGATAAGTCCCTGTTTTTTGTGATGTTACTTGTATCGAAACTGCTTACAAGAATCGAGGGAAAGGATTCATTTGTTGATCTATTCTTTACAGTAGGTTCCTCATAATTTATTTCCTTGCTTGCTCGCTTTTTGAGGTAACCTGGAGAAGCATCTTGTTCAATAGAATTCATTGGAAAGCTCTTTCTTTCAGATATTGGAATTGGAATTTTGGAACCTACTTTAAGGGAAGTTTGCCCAATTGACTTTCTTAGTCTTTTTCTCTGTACAGGTTTTGTGAGTTCCGAATTCTCTGATTTAGTAGATTCTTTAACATTTTTACTCAATGATGTAGTAGACAACTTGGATTTCGAGAATTTATTTCTTCGCAAACTAGATTTTTTGGCAATTTTGCCTGAAGACCCTGAAGGTCGTAGTTGAGTGTGATATTTTGGAACACGATGTCTTGAACTTGAGCTCTGCTGACCTAGGTTGATTTTAGCTTGGTTGCCAATACCTATTTGGTTTGTTGCCAAGTTTCTACATATGCTTTTTCTGTGACTAGGCCTTCTTGCAATACGACTTCTTCGATTATTTAAACTAGCTGCATAACTACGTGTAATAATTTGACTACTACACAGACCCACTTTGGTAGAATTATTAAGATTGTAGGAAGATTCATACCTTGGAGGGTTTGTCTTCACACTTGTTTGAGTCTTCTCCGGTGTCTTTTGTTTCTTAGATTGGCTACCAGATCTTTTTTCAGACAAAGATTTAGTACGAGTTCTTTCTTCTTTCTCTGAATTTTTCCTCTCCTTTGTATTCTTTGATTTTAGTCCACCACCTTTTGCTTGGTAAACACCTTTCTTGGTTCCATGTAAATTATCTTTTGTTGACTGTCTCTTCAATACCTTAGAGTTGTCCTGTGACGCTTGTCGTTTTAGTGACTTAAAGGGACTTTTAAATCCCTTTTTTACAATGGGAGCATCTTCTATGACATCGTCATCAAGTTCACTTAGTTCTTCTATGCTAGATTCACTACCAACAGATGTTACTGACTTTTTATTTTTTGATACATAGGACTTTTCCCTTTCAACAACATTTTTCTAAAAACAGAAAAATGAGAAACCACTTGTTATGTCGACAAGCTATTTTTATTAACTATAATTTTTTGTTACTCTTACTTAACACAACAGAATGGGTCCATATTATTATATCATTCTACTTTGTCACCTTCTTTTAATAAATATCCAAAAACAGCTCCAAATACCTGATTGTGTTCTTCCCAAAATTGTTTTGTATTTCCAACTATGGCTTGATCTTTTAATGATGCACGATCAGATTTACGTTTCGTTTTACTGGCATGGTGATGAAGGTGAGTACTTGTTTTACGAATACCTCCCCCTACAACAAGTCAAATAAATTGTAAAGACGCAAGCAATCAGTCATGTTTTAAAAATAAACCAGTAACAACTTAACATGTTAAATGCAAAGTTTACAAAGTTTTAATACAAAAAATAAATATGATTTCAAAATTGTTTTACCACTACTTGTTCTTTTTCTGATCGGTTTATGAATCATTGCATCGTTACTAGGACTGGCAATGGTGTAATCAGCATTTTCTCTGTCATCAGTGTCATATAGGCCTTTTAAAGATGTCATGTTTGACACTCGTTTAGTATCAAATCCTTTATAACGTGTCTTCGGATCAATAGTGAAGTCTTTATAATTCTTTTGCAAGCTATCATTAGTTGTACCAGAAAGAAGCTTAAAAATATTTTCACGTTCTCTCAAGATTGCTAAAGGTGGGTTTTTCAAAGCAAATTGCCGAACCATCCAAGCAACATCCAATGCACTTAACACCCCTCTACCAGCACCAGATCCAGTGGGCCAGAAAGGCTAAAATAATCGAAAACATCAAGGAAAACAGAACTAAATTTTTTGTGACAAATATATCTGGGATTTATGCACAAGGATACTGACTAGTCTTAATAATACTAGTTGTATTTTGGCTGTCTATTTAAAATGGCTGCACATAGCTTTAATTTTCTAAATAAGTGATGCAAACAAAAATTATCATGCAAAAGCCATAGTGAGTTAATTCTATTGTTTGTTTCTTTTGTATTTTCATTGTTTTTTGGCCATGCGTTTAAATTTATTGTCACAGGTTATAAGCAACTGAGAAGTGCATTTGTCTATTTTTTAAAGTTCCCAGATCAAATTTCTATTTCTGACTTTGAAATAGGCTGAAAGTGACAATTACCAAACTTTGGTTGAAGTTAAACTTAGGCCACGCCCTTTAGATACAAGGCTGTGAAGGAACAAAAAAATTGACTTACTCTACTTTATTTTACACATAGAAAATATAATTGTCTTTTTTTGACATACTTCAGGTTTGAATTACCACATTTAAATGAAATATACAAAAACTTTTTTAATGAATAGAAGATGAATTTTACGATTAATTTCGTTTCAATTTTCCAGTATCCAGTATTAAGCACAGAGATTTTAAGCAGGCCTCAAGCTTGTTCATTCAGAGACTATAGTGGATCTGGCCTTCCGTTTCTTTACTTAAAAATTAGCTGCAAAGCAACCATATTCAAAATATTTATTACTTGCTCACCATATTTACCTTTATTTAATTTAAACATGTGACCCATGAACAAACAAATAGATAAAGGAAACAAACATAAGCTAATTCATTGTGACTTTTGCATAATAAATTTTTATTTTTTTATTTTATATAAATTCAGTTTTATGAAATATAGAACATATTTAAGAAATTATTTTATAGCTGTCTTTGTAGAAAATTGTAGACAATAAAAATTGCCTTTTTTGCCAGACAAATAATTTTGAAGAGGCTCGACTTACTTCTATTAAGCTGTCACCAACAAGAGCAACCATCAGCCTCTGATTCTTTCGGTCAATTATTCTTGATGCATTCGCTGCCTTCTTGATAGAGGTAAAGTCAAACAATGCTATATCTGGATTTCCATTTGACAGTTTTTTAAACTCTAAATCTTCTGGCAGCTGATGGTTGGTTGCATGGTTTACAGCATATCGGGCGAATTCAATTAATCGTTCTTTGTCAATGTTAGATGGTTCTAACAATAACGTGGGGTCAGCAATATCCTTTAAGAATTGAAAAAATCACAACACCTGCAACAGTATCAACAAAAACAAAAAAACAGCTAACCAACATTAAACAACCAGAAAAACTTGAGAACGCCATTATATCATACTTTTTTTTCATATTCAAACATTCGAAAACACACCATGTGATATTTTAAATACATGTTGGTAAACATTCACTGTCCTTACCTCTCGTATAGCACCAAGATTTAATAAACTAGATTTTAAAGCTGTCATGACAAAATAGTGAGTTTCGTCTTTATAATAAACAATGTTCTCAAGTTTGACCCCATACTCAGCTTCCATGTCATTAAAAAATTTTGGGTTATATTGATATGATATGCCACTGATTTCTGGAACTCCTGCTTCTTCAATAGTATTGTTGTTTACAAAGTTACATGTAATACCTATAGCAAGTGCACCTGAAACATAAAAAATAAGGAATTGTTATAGGGAATGTAGTTTTCAACAAATTGGAATCATTGTTTAGTATTAACTAAAAAATAAATTTGTGATGTGAAACAAAATTTAGTCATTCATAATCTAAAAAAAGTTTTTTGGTTGTGCAAAAAAAATTTCTGTAAATTTGAAAATATCTATTTGCTAGGAAATGATAAACTTTTAAATAGCTTATTGTCAACCTTTAGTACTGCAGTATTCAATTCACACCAGTATCCAACCTCTATGAATAAAAATGTATGTATTAAAAAGGTTTACTGTACAAATGAAACCTACCTCTAAGTTCAATTTGTGGAAATCCTGGCAAAACATTCTTTTTTCCATCAGCAGAAATAATAATATCAAACTTATATTTTGACACTTCGTGGTTTTCAGGTTGATAGCTGGCTGTCCAAGCTTTTTTCTCTTCTGTGGGCTCCACAAGGTGTTTGAAAGTTACGCCTACATGAATCTCTAAGCCAAGAATCAGAGCAATTTTCAGTAGAACACATTGCAGCGTTTTTATATCTATAAATAGACAGACAAAAAAAGAACATTAGAAAGTGCTCGAGAAAGACTTGTAGCTCCTTTCTCAAACAGCTTCATCAAGAAACTATTACCTGCACAAGGTGGCAACAGATTAAAAACTTTACAATTTTAGGACATATTAGGAAAATTTTGGAGGTTAGAGGGTAAAACTTTAGCAGGAAACATTTAATAAAAATTAATTAGTAAGGATACTAAAATTAATTGAATATTTGAAGATTATTTTTTGGCCTCTCTTTCTATTATTAGTTTTATATACTTGCAGGAGTAATATTTAGTTTCTGGCTCTGGTGCATCTTCTTTCCCTTTTTGACAAAATTTGGTACAATGGACGAAAATTTTGACATTAAATTGCTCGTTGAAATTGGTCAAAATTTTCATCATTGTGACTTTAAAAAAATTTAGGTGGAGAAAAAACGAAAAAGCATTGTGATGGCTACATCAAAATGGAAATTTTTTGTGCCATTTTACGCAAAAAAAAAGACAAAATTTGTTACACAAAAAATATTCACAACATTTACAGCTTTTAAAAGTCTAGTAAATATTTTTTTAAAGTGAACTGTTCATTGCTGGCCTGGAAACCAATTATTTTTGAAAACTAATTTATATATTTGACAAGAATTAATTGGATCAAATTCAGGGTCATTCAGTTTGTTTAAAACTTAGTCTGCGTGCGTTTATTTATTGCAATGTAAAAAATTCCATTTTACCATTATTGAGTTTTTTAAAAGGCGCTTACAACCTGCCGAGTGTATATCTTGAAACTACTGTAATGGTTAGCATTTTTACTATAATTGTTTTTTAGCTGTGTTTGAAAATAATGGACAAATAAAGTGGTACTCGAAGTGTTTTTTACTACAAAACTTATACTGAACTAACTATTTCAAAAAAAAAAAAAAGAAAATGTGCAGATATTTATGGTAGCATGTAGCATGTGGACATTGTACAAAACATAAAACAGGTTCCTCAAGAGCTTGTGGCAAAAATTAAATTGCAAATGAGCAATGCCAAAACATTCTTTGCACACAATTATTGGTAACATTTTTCTTTCAAGAAAGAAAAAAAGATTCAAAATAATTCTCATTTTTTATATATATATATACAGTTAAGAATTTGAAAATAATATATAATTTCTATGAATACATGTAAACAAAAATATTACAATTTTACTCAAGAATAATATTGGAAGTTGTAAAACCATGAGAAGACATAAGTCAAGCTTGAATAATGCCCTATTTTTTAATTTGTTTATTTTTCATTTATTTTTTGTGTATGTGTGTGCAAATGCAACCCTCGCGCGTTTAAGTCATTGATACTAAATGGAAAGACAAGAGAGATGTTTAAATGATCAGCAACATGCACACACAAGATATGGTACATAAAACCAACCATCATCTGAGATTATAATGCAGGCATGTCCGGTGTTGATACGACTGACCTACTATTATGACTGCCAGAGAAAAAAAACATAATGCTGCGTATCTTCAACATTTTTCCTTCAGTGCATACTGCCTCAACACCCAATATGGTATAGATAAGCCAATGAAATTATTAAAGTACAGAGAAGCAATTATTACCGCTATAAAAAGAGACAGAGTAAAGGCAAAGCCTCCAATCAGCCCAAATACCATGCCTAATCCTAGATTCGTAGATGGCAGCAAACATGTTAAGCCCACTTATTTAAATTCAGGCTTTTTCCAAGGTTGTCAGGGTCTGCTAGCCACACACAAGATTGAGGTTAAGTTTTTAAAAGATAATACCATGATAGTACAAGGCTTAATGCAACCACAGCCAATTAAAAAAAGTCATGCACTTGTCATGCTATACTTCAACAACTGCTCCTTGGCATGCACTTGTGCCACCCTAGGTAGATTGGGAAGACTAGAAAAACAATTAAGCTACAAAAAACAGGTTCACACTTCCCTTGGTCAACAAAAAGCAAAACCTGACCTGTAATGGAAATCTGCATTCGTTTAAGACTTCCATCTCTAATGTATATGGTAAATTCTAAAGGAAATCACTTTTTCAAATTTTTTTTCTCTTTTTTTAATTTTTTTTTAATTCTTTTTCTTTTTAATTCACATATATTATAAAGTATGTTTGATTGAGCTGAGGCAGTCTAAGGTTTATCATTTTTTGTTTCTTCTTTGTTCCAGTGGCCCCCAGTGGAAACAATCCACTAACTATATTTTATTATTATTATACTTTAGTTATTAATATTATTAAAATTTCTAAGATAGTGTGCATTAGGATGGTTATGCAATAAGGCTCAAGTTGTAACTTAATTTACTTTAGTTTGCTATCCTCATTGTGCTAAAAAATTCCTTTTTACTTTTCTTTCAAGAGATGAGGTTAACTACCCATGATTGTAACTGATCAAACGGACCTGGGGGCAACAACAGCTGTTCTCACACCTGTTGTTTCAACCAAAATAGCCAAAATAGGCACTAGATTTGAAAACAGTTTCATTGTCTTTACCAAAGCAGATGTTATGTGAGGGGGGGAGGAAATAACCTCCTCCAAAAAGCGTTTTGCATTGCAACATAAGTATAAGAGGCACAAGGTGCAGATGCAAAATACTAAAGAGTGCAAAATTTTTACATAGTACGATGCAGACAGAAAATTGAGGTATCACTTCCTTTAGCCTAAAAAAAGGACACTTTCAGGCTTTTATTCACCAAGGTTTATACACATCATAAAATCTATGGTCATACTTTCAGGCTTTACAAGATTGCATTTAAGTGATTTTTCAGCATGTACATTTTTTTGAATGCGTTTGGATGTGAAACACTTAATAACAGTTATATTATAGTAAGTAAACAATAACATGGTTTTCAAAGGATCACTTGTCTCCTGGTGATAAGCATTTCACACCTTTATTATTGACATAAATATTGCAAGTTCTTAAGTCAACAAAATAAAAGCGTGTCTGGCAATTTTGACAAAATTCTGTTTTGCATATATATAATGGCAAAGTGAGAAAACAATTTGACCTTACTTTATATATTTCTTTGTTGTTTTTGTATCTTAGCAATTTCCACACTATTATGTTTAGTCAAACCCCTTTTAAGCCATTAATAATAATAAATACTCTTAAATAAATACTTATGTGGTGCTAGCAAATTTTTCACAATAATATATATTTATTTTTTGCTCATTTAAGTTACAATTACACCTTATTGTTTTATTATGAAAAAGAAATTGTTCAGGTCACCATTAGTCTTACATCCCCTTAAAAAATACAAAGAAGGTTACAATTAAAAGAAAAAATATTTATCCGAGAAATATTTTAAAGTGCAATCAAGTTTTAATAAAAGTAAGTTTTTAGATTAGAAACGTGTTCAAAAACTGTACGACATTTTAAAAATTTCACTTTTCACAGTTTTTACCATAAATGTGCATAAACAGGCTTACTTAAAGCAATGTTAAAATTAGTGGAACATTCTTTATGCTTCTGTGTCGTCATGAACTTTCAATGAGACAATGATTAGCAACCAATGATCATGGCAATTAAAACAAAGGAGGGCATTATATAATTGAAGGAGTTATGATGTATAATTGTTTTCAAAATGTATAAAAATATTAGACTGTGTCTTACGACCTAAAATGTATGATCAGCTTTTATATTTTGATCACTAAAACTATAAGCAGAAAAAGTAACATTTCATTTCTATGTCATATAATATTCAATAGACAAAAATATATAATTTATTAGGGATATTCAGTGTTAGTATAGCTATCTAGGTAGCTTTAAATTGTGAATATGATAAAACATATTAAATATTAAAAATTACGAAATAAAAACAACTTACTGATATGCTCAATGCATCCAGCACCAAACTTTCCATAAAACTTTTTTGCACCAAGAGCACGGAAATCTGTGAGTAAAAATGGCCACAAGTGAAGAACATTATTTCTAGTAAATTCAGTTCTTTTTTCAACAATAACAGTTTTACAACCAAGTAATAAGGTTTCAATAGCCATCCTTAAACCAATTGGACCAGATCCAATTATTATACAACTATGACCTTTGGCAACGGTTCCGTTATTATACTCTTTGTGTTTTAACCTGGCATTTAGCAAGTCCCAAAGAGACTGGCATTTCCATGATGTTAGCTTTGATTTTAAAACTTCGTAAAATTCTATACCATGTAACGTAGTATCTACATTTAAAGCTACCTTCAAAGCTTCAAAATAATCTATAATATCACAACAGGTCTCTGATTCAGTAAATAAATTCCATATCTCTTCAGGTGGGTGAAAACTTGCTTTCCTGAACGCGGCAGATTTTCTTCTTCCGGAGAATTGTTCATTGTCTGAACTTTTTGAAGAGTTTTCATCTTGATCTTGTGTCATAATACTTTGTGGAATAATTAATAAAATGAATACAAAAAGAAAAGAAATATTTGGCCGAAGTGCCGTCAAACAAGACAGGCAAATCCTTCGTCCTTGGCGCTTTTATATTTTATTTTTGTATTTTATCGTGTTGACGAATTTTAAATTTGTTTCAACTCAATGGTTTTATATTGTGGTCAAGCAAGAACCTGGCGTGTACTTAAATATCACTACATCTTAATAAAGAAAATGTGACCACGAAACGATAACATTGCTACCGTTGATTGGCCAATGCTGTGTTCTGTAAATAACATGGAAAATTCTCAACTCAACATGGTATTCACACGTGGTGGCTAAATTATCTCTCTCTTGAATGTTTCTTATGATAAATTAGGGTTAAAACCCCACAATCTTAAAAAGTCTCCCATATCTCCCCCAAAAGTAGATTTTTTAAAAACTTCCTCAATTCTTCCCAATTTTAGTTTTATATTTTCACAAAAATGTGTAGAAATACTACATGGGTAGCTAGCTAGCTACAGAAATAATTTTTTTCATTTTCGAGATCACCTTTTAAACCTCCTTAAATATTATTAGGATTATTTAGGACTTTTCAACTGGTTACAAAATATCCTGAAAGAATTAATGGGTTTTTCCACCTGGGTAAGGGTCAAAAAAATCTTTTTAGCTAGAGTTATTTTTCACTATTAATTTGCAGTCAGCAAATGATTTTCATATTTTTTTATTAGTGTTTTCCCAGTCGGCAAATGTCACATGATACTTTTAAACCAATTACAGGTCTGTATTTTTTAGGGTAGCCATAATGATTTGAGGAAAACAAGCCATTTAATACGGCAGCTCTTTGTAAATAGGCGGTAGGTTTTTTATTAATAGGGTTGTGACCTGCATCTATTTTGAACATTCTGATCAATGAAGTGATTCCTTTAATGTGGATGTATATTTAATAGCAGTGAAAAAGATATAAAAACACATCTATACTAAAATACCCGTATACGTCTGTCCGTCACGCAAAATGGTAGCTTAGCTGCGCAAGTAGCGAGACAAGAGGGTGTTGATAAGCCGCTAACACCCGAGTTCGGGTGACTTTTCAAATAAAATTGGCTGTTGTCCCCCGAAACCGCCCGCACTTTCCCGAACTCGCCCGGAACATTCCCGAAATGCAATTCCTTGTAACAAACCATGCGGACGATGGTTGGGAAGAAGGCGCTTGATGAGAAAGGAGTTAATAAAGTTTATTTATAAGTTATTTATAAAGTAAACTTTTTTTCAAAAACCATCAAAACAGTTCTTCTAAGAACTTCGCTACGACATAGTAAGTTTATTTTAATTTTTATAGTTTTTTTGAATCATATATTAGTGTCTGTTTTTTTTTCTTTCGGGCATTGTTTAGGTCTATGCGGGTTTTTTCGGCACTTTTTACAGTGTATGCGGCTTATCGGCACCCCGTAGCGAGACGCACACAATACGGTATAGAAAGGACGGGTGAACCCATGGATTTTTCCACGGGCTAACGACTAGTTTTTGAATTGAAACTTCAAGCATTTGCTACATTTTTGTACATAATTCAAAATCAGGAATAAAAAAGTCACTATATATATAATGTTTATTATACAGTTAATTCCAGTACTAATCTAAACCAATCAGGATATTTTAAAGTCACAAACAGTGTAACAAATGTATGCGAAGTTTGATAAGCTTGATTTGTATGCTAAAACTTTATATAATACATGTAAAAATCACTGTAAAACCCCGAAATAATGTGTCATTTTGTGAAGGGTATATTATATGTTGTTGTTTTTGAGAAAGATTTGTAGCATTTCTCACCTTGTCTTGTTTTAGAAAAGATGTGTTAACTTTGGAGAAAATGCCACATATCTTTAGGGGAAAGGTGTCATATTTTTCCTCTTGTTGCCATTGTATATACTAGATCTGCCAAAAAGGACTGAAAAATAGAAATATCTTTTTATTGTACAAAGTTTTCCATTTTTTGCACAAACCCTTTTTGTTGTGTTCTTGCTGATTGTAAAATATCATCTTATTTGATAAGCTCTTTGATAAGCCTGTGTTTATGAAACTAAATGTTCTTTGAAGTCAGCCAAGAAAATTTGTTTCTAAACTGCACATCCTATTTTGACTTGAAACTTTTCTGATCCCCTTGAACTAGCCATGTTTTGACTGTAATATTTAAAGGTGTCAAGAAAATGGGTTCTTGGAATAGATTCCACCTAAAATCAATTAAATGCAAAAAGCAAAACTATGCACACGGCGCTTGTTTTTTTCAGCATATAAGCCTTAACTTTATGAAGGAGCATGTCCCATTCTTAAAAATAAACTACCTATACAACAAAGCATTCGGTTTTTGTTTTAGGTAATTTTAATATGTCAGATTCAGAAAGTGATTGGTCAGATGTACCTGAAGATGAAGCAAATGAAGAATTAGTTCTATGCCTATTTTGTCCTAATAAGTTCTCATCTGTGGATAGTTGTTTTAAACACATACAAAACAATCATGAGATCAACATAAGAAAGACCATTAAAATGAAACAGATGAGTTTTTATGTGTACATTAAATTCATAAATTATGTCAGGAAGAATAATTTAGATCCCTCTGCAGCAAGTCAATTAGAGCTGCATCAGTTTGAAGATGAGCAATGGCTTATCCCATCAATAGAAAATGATTTATTGTTGCAGTATGACGTTGAAAGTGAGCTGCGTGTCGATTCTGATTCACAGGAAGAAAGTTTGGATATAGTTATGAAACTTAGTATTGCAGAAGAGCGTGCTAAATTAGCTGAGGAGTTTTTAGAAAGAACACTGGACGACCTAAATGTATGTCGACAGGAACTCAATGCATTGTTACTAGGGAAGGCATCAGGAAGAGAATTTAAGCCCAATGCGCAAGAGCAGGAGAGCGAGGGGTACTTTAGTTCTTATGCCCATTTTGGCATACATGAGGAAATGTTAAAAGACAAAGTTCGCACTGTGTCTTACAGAGATTTTATTTTGAAGAATACTAATATTTTTAAAAATGCGAAAGTGCTTGATATCGGGTGTGGGACATCAGTATTGTCCATGTTTGCTGCACAAGCTGGTGCTACTAAAGTCTTGGCCGTTGATAATTCTGATGTGGCGTATCAAGCTATGGATATTGTGAAAGAAAATAATTTGGATTCTATTATTGAAGTGAAAAAAGGTAAAGCCGAGGATATTGAAGTTAGTGAAAAAGTTGATGTTATCATATCAGAATGGATGGGCTACTTTTTGTTGTTTGAAAGCATGTTGGATACAGTGCTGTACTGTCGTGATAAGTACCTGTCGGAGAAGGGTTGTATTTACCCAGATAAATGCAACATACAATTAGCTGCACTCTGTGACGACCAGCTGTACGAAAGTAAGTTGAAATTCTGGGATGATGTCTATGGATTTAAAATGACTGCGATGAAATCTGGTGTGCTTGAGGAGCCTTTAGTGACAGTTGTTGAGAGCGCGAAGATCATGTCTGAATCGTGTATTCTAAAGGAGTTTGATCTGATGAAAATTTCAACATCATGTTTGGATTTTGATCAGAAGTTTACTTTAAAAGCCGTTAAGAAAGGCACATGTTCTGCTATTGTTGGCTACTTTGATATTAAATTCGAACAGGATGCAACTCACCCAGTTCTGTTCAGTACCAGCCCACATGTGGAGCCAACACATTGGAAACAAACCGTATTCTTTTTAAAAACACCTATTCTTATGGGCATTGGTGATGTACTAATTGGACGGATAATTTGTAAGAAAAATAAACAAGACCATAGGGCGTTAGATATTGCTATCTTTTTGTATGATAAGAATGATTGTGTTACCTCGAGACAACATTATGTCTTGAGTTGATCATCTTGTAATAATTGATAATTTTCTAGGAAAAAAGCAATTCAAAAATTTCGCAGTTGTATTTGCATATACTTTCGCAAGAAAAAAATCCTGCTGTTAAAAAACAAATGTTTGGAATTTCACAAAGTAAAATTTACGATTAACTACCAAAGTAAAATTTGCTGAAGTTTTTTATTTTCATTGTTAAGGGTTTTATTGCGAATACACGTTATTTCTAAGCAACCTTTGGTTTCAGTCTCATTGTTGCTAAGAATTTTTTCTCATGCCAAGTTTTTAACATACAATTCCCACAAGCTATCAAACGATACAAAGGATGCTAACTTATTTTTATGTGTTTTACGCGCTCCCTTTTTTTACGATGCGAACATTATACGATGCAAATCCATTATGCTAACTTCTTGTGTAAATTTTTATATTATGTGATGCGAACTTTATATTTTACGATGCGAACTTTTCATTATGCGATGCGAAATTTTCGTTATACGATGCGAACTTTTTATTTTACGATGCGAACTTTTTATTTTACGGTGCGAACTTTTCATTATACGATGCGAAATTTTCGCTATACGATGCGAAATTTTTATTTTACGATGCGAAATTTTCATTATACGATGCGAAATTTTCGTTATACGATGCGAAATTTTCATTATACGATGCGAAATTTTTATTTTACGATGCAAACTTTACTCAAGTAAGCGTTAGCGGTTTTGACTTCAGGCAACATACCCTGTGGACGAAGGTGCGCAATTTGTCACAATATTTGGTACAACCAAAAAAAATAAAACTGGACATAATGGTAACATCATTTTCTTCATCTTTCCACACCTAATTCGCGACAACTGAACATCCCGGTACTAAGATTCGTAATTTCAAAGAGTTAACTACAAAATATATTTTATTTCATTTTATTAGCTAACGTTGTTTTTCTTAAACGTGACGTTGTAGCTACTACTGAAATGCTTTTGTCGTGCTTTTTCTGTGCCTATTTGAATGATGTTGTTATTTGTTTCTCCTTACTGTATTTTCTCTTATAAATGCCCTGGGCGTTTAAAAAAATTTTATGAGAAGCGTTTATTAAAAAAAGAGCGTTAATAAAAGAGGGCGTGTTTTGTGGGATTTTTATATTTACAATATTAACAACGTCATCTATTTTCTTCATTAAAGTCAACAACCTCGATCCAAGGGGCTGTAGCGTTTTTATATCCTGATATAAAAAAAACGCTGGGATCCAGGTTACATCATTCACGGAATCCGTTGCACAATTTTTCCTAGTCTGCCCAGATTTTTGTTTCTGTTTTCTTTACAACATAATTGTCAATCGTTTATTATTGTGCACACAGAAATTTTACTGCATTTTAAGAATGCTTGGATAGACGAATATTTAACCGGACAGTAGTTAGAATGCTTTCCAATCACCTATTTTTTATTATGATAAAAAATTAGATGCGATTTGCTTCGCTTATAAATTCACAAACGGAGGAAAATTCACTGAATCCCCCCTTCACATTTATCAAAAAGCGTATTTTTCAATCTTTCTTCATCATACGCCTTCCTCTTTGACGTTTACCGTGAGAAAAAAAAGTTATGCTACGAAGGTCATTATTTTACTCGAATAATATACGAAATGGTAAAAAAAATGTTTTGGATTAATAACACACTAGCCCAAAAGAGCAATAGCAACTCGCATTATATAAAATATTCACAACTTACTTCTGTCGATATAGCCAAGTTGATTAGCGCGTTGCACTTAGATGTGATGTTACATGCTCAGGTGCTGGTTTTACAGTCCCTAGGAGCCATTTTTTTAAAATAAAACTTTGTGAACGAAATTTCGTTAATGACGTTTAACTCTAATTTGGGACATACCTTATTACAGGAAATTAACGGATTTTGGCCTTTTTTCGCATCAATTTTATGCTGCTTTCATTTTTTGGGGCCCGTAAATTTGGTGACACTGATTTTCTGCCTCAAGTAATTTCATGACCGTTAATTTTGTGAAAAAAGCCATAAAATTATAAAAAAAATGCGGGACATGTGGTAAAGGGCTTAGATTACCAGTTTTATTTTTCCTTGAAATTTATTAACTTTAATTCATTAATTTCTACATCACTTCCTTCTCTCTCTTCATTTTCACTATCTTCCTGCGGATTGTCCATATTTTTTTGAGGATTATTTCCGAAGAGTCGTCAGAATACTCTCCATATTCTGGAAACGGAACCTTTTCTACATGTCGCTTGAGTACATCCATTGCTCTTGAGTTTTGCCATTTCGCCTTCATTATTTTCCTTCTAAATTTGTTCCCACAGGTAATATTACCATGGCTCAAAGGTAGCAAAAACACATATTTATACAGGGTTTTTCCATTCAAAGGTTAGTAAAATAGACAAAATATATATAATTACAAAATTTCTGTCCATGGGTCCTGTTTCCCAGCCCCCCAAAAATAGTAATAAAATTTAAAATAATAACTAAAAATGTGTTGGTAAAAATTAATATTTACAATATAAAAAAAACTCTTCATATAATTTTACAAAATGTTCTATTGATGTCGAAGATTCTTTGGCACCATAAATGTCACAATATTGAAATTGTCCTTGACGATTTCAATATTGTGAGAATAGTCTTTTTTAATGGAGAATAGTCTTTTTTCGGTTTCTCAATCCAATCAAGTATGGGTATTTCCCTATCCCGAACTTTAATGGCCTTCTACGCTCGATATCTCGACTATCTTTTATCTTTTTTTTTACATAAATTAAGTTTTTCTAAATGTTCTATATATACAAGTAATAAAAAAAATGTCAATTTCAATAAAAATAATGTGTGTTAATTATAATACAGTAGAGTCTCCATAACTCGAACCTCTATAACTCGAATCTCTCCTTAACTCGAACAAATTCGTTGGCACCGTGAAAATTTCCTAATAAACTCTTATAAAAAAACCTCTACAACTCGAACCTCCATAACTCGAATCTTCCCTTAACTCGAACAAATTTTTTGCAGGCCTTATTATTAATTCGAATGATTAATGATGCGTCATCCAAACCTTTCGAACGTCTTTTTCGAACGTTTTCGAGAAAATCTAAAGAATTTCAAAAGAAAGACACTCTCATAACAATGTCGTCTGTGGCAGGATCAAAGCGTCGAATTGACAATAAGTCGTGCAAAATCTAGTACAAAGCTCTTAAAGCGTTGGAAAAGGGTACTGCGCCAAAGGATGTGGCAAAAGAGTTCAAAATTCCTCCAAGCACCCTGTCAACTTGGAAAAAAAATAAAGAAAAGATTTACAAGCAGTTTAACAACGGGCAAACATCGAAGAGATCAAAGCCAGAAAAATTCGAAGATGTGAACAAAGCTGTTCATAAATGGTTACTTATGATGAGGAGTGAGAATATCCCAATCAGTGGCCCGATGCTGAAAGAGAAAGCTCTTGAGTTTGCCGAAGCGTTGGGTGTCGAGTCATTTCAAGCTTCTCAGGGGTGGATGGCTAAATGGAAAACCAGGTTAGTTGACTAAGATTTTGTTTGTTTATCTTCGTGAAGATAAAATCTAAAAAAATGTTACAATAGCTTTGGTAGTTGTTTTTTCAAAATATCAATAGACTGTCTTTCAGAGAGGAAGGATAATTTGCATGGGACTTTCATCCCTAATCCATCACCAGCATTCAATGACTTTCCAGTAATTGTTATTTTGCAAACATTGAAGCTGTCATTCTTCAGAAAGTAAAATATGACTTTTGCAAAGCGTCCTGACTTTCCTAGTGGTAGATGTCCAATGATTTCTCCATCATTTTTCTTGACTGCAACTGCATATTTATCCATTTTATTTGTTGGTTCCATGAAACCATAAAATTCATCTCCAACAGAGGGTGTCCAATTACTTTTATAAACATGATACCCCATGACAAAAGCGTCGATTTCGTACGTAATAAGTTTAATGATAGGAAGTTCTATACAACAAATAATGTCTGTTAATCTTTTGACTTGTTGGACTTTCATGGCTTCCATGCTTTCTTTCACTCGTCAAAACTTCGAAACTTGGTAAAAATCAAATCTTTTTCTATTCGAATTCTTTCACAAATCAAAACATGGTAACAATCGAATGTTTTCTATTCGAATCATGGCCATGGCATTCTAAATTTAGAATTCCATGATTCGAATCAAACAAAATGTAAAGCTCCATCTACACTAGTCACAACTACAGAGATAAACCTTTTTCTCATCCATTCCTTTCAGGTATGGAGTATCCTTCAAAACCATCGCTGGAGAATCACGGTCCGTCACTGAGGAAATGACAGCGCCATCGTCGGAGACAACATTACCAACCATTCTCTCCCGCTATCCTCTCGCGAGCTTGATCGAAAATTCTCTGTCTCTAAGCGAAAAATTGCTTTGATTATTGACAATTGTACCGCACATCCTCATGTTGAAAACCTGGAATGGGTAGAATTGATCTTTCTTCCTCCAAATACCACGTCCCGAACCCAACCTATGGACCAAGGAATTATCCGCGCCCTGAAAGCAAAATATCGATCGCTAGCAGTGCGGAAATTGATAAAAGCCTTGGACGAGGAAAAATCGACTCCGAAGTTCTCGATTCTTGCAGCTATGTACATGCTAAGGAAAGCATGGGATGATGTTTCCAACAAAACATTCACCAATTGCTTTCGAAAATCAGGAATTTCCCAAAAGGATGCAGAAAGAGCGATCAACGAAGATGACGACCCTTTTAAAAGTTTAACCAGCGAAGTAGAAGAAGACCCAATTCCAACCCTCGATGCTGAACTCTCTTACATAAAACGAAGGTTTCCTGACCACATTGATCCTGACTTATCAACTGAAGATTTCATTGATTTTGACATTGAAGTCAGTACATCCCATGGGCGTCTGAAGACTGCTGACATCATTGCTGAGATCACTGGGACTCAAGACGAAGAATTAGAAGAGGTCGACGAAGAAGACAAGGAGGAAGAAGATAAGATCACAAGACCGACGGCCGAGCAAGTGCGTACAGCTATCAACGTCCTCGAAGACTTGAGTATTTTTTCACATTTTGGAGAAGAAATGATAGCTTCCCTGAGGGACTTGAATCGTAATATCACCAAAGATTTTGATATGAGTTGTAAGCAAACAGTTATCACCGACTTCTTTTCTAAATAAACATTAAAAAATTCATTAAAAGTGTATTGTTTTGACTTTCATTAACCTAATAGCCCCCTTAAAGTTAGACTTAAGATTAAATATAACGTTTTTATCCAGCTGGTTCACGTAAAGGGAGGATATTGCGCTAAAAGTTGAAAACCTCTACAACTCGAATGTCTCCATAACTCGAACGATTTCCTTTTCCCCGTGGCTGTTCGAGTTATGGAGACTCTACTGTATAATACAGTCGACGCTCATTATCTCGAACCTCCGTTATCTCGAACTTTCTCTATCTCGAACTTTTTTTTCGGTCCCTTGAGTTCTGTAAGCAATAGTAGGCAAAAAAACGTTCGGTATCTTGAACCTCCGTTATCTCGAACTTTCACTATCTCGAACTTTTTTCTCAGTCCCTTGGACTGATTTACGCTCGTTATCTCGAACTCTTGAAGAGGAATTTTGAAAAAAGAAGACCTTGCACTGCTTGTTTTAAAGTCACAAAATGTTGCAATAAAAAGAAGACATTCCATTGTAAAACAGGTAGATTTTGCAATGTTTTTTTTGTGATTTCCTTTGTCAGAATGCCACCGAAAAGAAAGCTCGTTGTAAAAACTTTGGCAGAAAAATGCCAAGCATTAAAAGAATTGGAAAAAGGTATTCCAAATAAAGATATCGCTAAAAAGTACGGGGTGCCTAAAAACACGATATCAACTTGGCTAGCCAATAAGGAAAAACTTTTTTCTGCTCTCGAAAAATCTTCGAGCAAGAAAAGAAAGATCAGTGATGGTAAATTCTCAGAAGTAGATCTTGTCGTGTTCAAATGGTTTGTTTCACAACGAAGCAAAAACATACCAATCGATGGGACAATACTAAAGGAGAAAGCTAAAAGCTATGCACAGGAGCTTGGAGTAGAAGATTTCAAAGCTTCAGACGGTTGGCTTGGTAAATGGAAAAAAAGGTAAGAATATTAAATCTCTTTTTTTCGAATTGGTTTTATTTTGATATTAAAATCTTAAAAAGACTAACATAAACTAAATATGTTTCTTGAGTATCTCGATGCACTTTTCCGTTCCAATAAATGTCAAATTGCATGGCACTTGCATGCCTTCACCATCTCCCAAATTAACTGGTTTTCCAGTCACAGTTACTTTGCACGAGCTTAATTCATCAGCTCTGAGGAAATAAAATATTGTTTTAGCAAATTTTCCAGATTTTCCAAGTGGTAAATGTCCAACTATCTTGTTTTCTTTCTTGACACACACAGAATATTTGTCAACGGGATTATTAGGCTCTCCTTCGCATTGTAAAGTCTCCCCATTTTTTGGAGTCCACAATGCTTTATAAACGTGGAACCCCTTAACATGTGAAGCCAATTCAAATTCTTTTATCATTACAACATTGATTAAATTTTGATCAATTATCCCTTGGGAGTTCGAGATAACGAGCGTCGACTGTAGATAAAAAACAGACACACACATAAATAGCTGAAGAATATCACAATAAGAAAACTGAGTAGATATATTGAACGAATAAAAGACGCTATTGAGGCCGAAAAAGTCGAAATCACACAGAAATTTGCTACAAATTGGAAAAGTTACTTCAATCGACACCACTAACAACGTTATCGAGACCTTGGTCCCTAATATTCTCATATTGTCTATAATGGGACTCTCGAACCTCTCAGACAGAGTAGTGAGGCACGAGTTATTTCCATTGAAAGGCGAGTTCTAAGCCACGTTATTACAGTTCCATAATTTTCATTGTTTTTTCCGACAATTTTTTCGCTAGCACTGCACTTGTTTCCAACGCCTCCGTTGGCACCAACTATCGGTGTAAAACTTCCATCTGCGATTTCCAAAATACGATGTAAATACCCTCTCTTTTTTGCCTGCTGGTGCCGTTGGAAAATTTTATGGATTGCCTGATTTCTGGATACTTTGGAGTTGACGTGCGTTATTTTAATATCAAAAAATGCAGTCTCTCCTTTTGTCCAGAAATCTCTCAGGATTCGTCTCCTGTGTTAGCAGTGCGGTAAGCAAACTGCACTGTTGTAACTGGGATGAGGTGCGGTTCAGACTGAAAATCTCAGCAAACCCTGTCCAGACAAATGGTGAGAAAATCTTTGATATTATCGTGAAGATTCACGATAAATCCACTTTTTTTCCAAGACATGGCATGGTACTCATCGAACTTTTCGCCGCAAGCACACTTCGAGGGTAGGTTCTTCAGCTTTTCATTGTAACGTAGGCGTATCACTATCTTTTATCTCGAACTTTTGATATCTGGAACTTTTTCGTCGGTCCCTTGAAAGTTCGAGATATCGAGCGTCGACTGTACCTAGCTGAAAATTTATCAGCAGCCGCGAAAGCGTCAAGAAAATAATTAGGCCTAGGGACGAAATTGTGAAAACACGTGCTCTACTTTTCCGAATCTACCCTGCGGGGAAGTGCAGAAAGAGGCATCCTGTGCACGTTTTCAGGCTGACTGCCAAGGCTTGATTGAAAGCAAAAAAAAAGTGGGAAAAGATTTGGGCGAACGCAATATGAATCCATTTTATTTTATTTTGACAGTAACATTGATCTGTCTATCGTCCGCTACTGCTCAAGGTACTTATCTTCTTTTAGATCCAGCTTTATGTGCACAAGACATTGAAAGCTTTTTGCACATAAAAATACATAAAAGACACATAAAAGCTGAAAAACAACCTGGCACGTTAGCTAGCCAGCCTGCCATAGCCATATCCATATATCTAAATATTTTCTCAGTCTGTTTCTTGACTCAATAGTATCATTAGGGCTTTAAATGTATCAATTAACATATACCAAATTTAGCACCACTTTGTTAAAAAGATGTTTCACTTTAAGCCTTCAGTTTACGATGCGTAGCTCTGACTTATTCTAATTTTGCATAATAATTTGTAGACCAGATGCTTTGCAAAACAGAGACATTTTGTTAAAGGACAGAACAACTATTAGTTTTTACTTGATAATGTTGTGCACATTTCAATACAGAAAGCAAACACACTTTGTGTAATTCTTATGGAATAAAATAATCTGATTGAATAAATGCTAAAGAAAAAGTTAAACTGAATTTCACTTTGCTCAGACTATTATTATTATTATTATTATTATTATTATTATTATTATTATTATTATTATTATTATTATTCCGAATATTTATACAGGATATAGCCACTTCAGTGTTTGAAACACTGTTATCAATGTGGGTCCTGTCTTCAGGATGTATACAGAAAGTATACACCGGCATTACCTACCCAGTTTTCCTCACATGGCATGGGTTGACCCACAGCTGTAGTAAAGACACTTGCTAAACATGGTGTGGACTGAACCAAGGACCCATAACACAAGGCCACGTGCTACAGAAATGAACAGTAAAATTTTCTGTTCACGTTATGTAAACATTTTTAGTATGCGTGTTTTCTGTTCCTTTATGTTCTATTTCATAAAGAACGTTGAAAAAAACCTTATTTGTTGTGTGCAGGTTTATTTTTCGTGCTAAGTGCAGTGCATTCTTCATTTGCAATTATTAGATTTTTTGTTTTCTTATTTGAAAGACTACAAGGAATGACTGTGAACACAACTCTTACACAGCTTGAGCCTCGTTTTCATGTTATTTGATCATTGTAAGACAACTGCATAAGAAGAAATCTGACATATGAACCTTGATGGTGAAAAGCCTCCTTTCCAAGTTAGTTACATTCGAAAATAACATGCTGTGTAAACTTTTGCATGAGAGAAGACTTTTTTTATTTACATGTCAAATTCTCGTTAATAGAAACCATTCAGTTTGATTCAATGGGACAGTTTCCATCTGCAAAACTTATCAGCAGCAAAGGAGCAACATTACCCTAATTGGGGTGCCCCATATTTTTAAATTTAATGTCAGGTTGAATTTAGAAAGCCAAGATTTCATATAAAATTCATCCCCTATTTATGAAGAGTGTGAATAACGTGTTTTCCTTCAAATCATAATGCCTACCCTGAAAAATGTAGAGCTATAATGAGGTAAATAAATGATATTTGCTGACTGGGAGAATACACTGCACAGGAACTACATTTTTGGTGTGTATAGCGTACATGTATATAGTGATACATACAATCAAAGCTAAAAATGATGCAGAATACTGTTTAATCAAATAAAATAATATAGAAACAACTGTATAGAAACAGGTTATTTAGGAACTTTAAACTTTAATGGTACTTTAGATGAGACAACTGACTGTAATGTCAAAACCATGTAATTTGGGTGTATTTCTTGTTGTGTTGGCCAGATTCAAAATTGGATGAAAATATTCAGGAAAGCTTGACAGTAAATATTATATAAATATCCTCAATTAAAGTCGATTATACTTTGCATAATCATAGTTTTTCTCCTTTTGCATTATATTTGATACGTCAGCTTAGATCATATATCATATATACGGCAAGCCTTACATTAACATACAAATACATACCTCGTCACTATAATTTTCAGGAAATCATGTTACAAACTTCAAACGTAATAAGGAACTTCGTCTAATGCATGAGAACATTACTTTATTTGTAAAAACATTTCTTTCCACAGAATTTTCCTTCCGGTATAATACAATTTGTTACTCTGAACCTACCCTTTTAGAAGTATAGGACTCTTTTAAGGAAACATAGTGACTGTTAATGCTAATAAAAACGAAATTAAAAGAGAAAGAAATACACATTGTACAAATTAAACATGTAAATACATCGAAGGTCACAGATCTAATGATAAAATTTTTTTTTTTTTTTTTTTTTTTTTTGCTGCTTTGTAAAATTATCAATAATTCTCCCAACCACTTGTTTAACAAAAGTCACTGGTACTTTAAACTTTAGCTAACTAAAAAATCACCAAATTCTAAGCCAAAAAATTTTCAAAGTTATAGAAAAATAGTAAAAAGGAGGGACAAACAAGAAAAGGGGTTTTCTCTTTCTGACTAGACTGACTGACTTTTGGTTTAATACTATATATACTTTTGTTTAAGAGTGTGGAAGAAATCTTAATGCTACAAGTGGAACAATTGAATCACCAAATTATCCCAATCAGTACCCTGAAAACTTAACTTGTACATGGGTTATTACTGGTGGGCCTGACAAGAAAATTCAAATCAATGTTGAAGATCTAGACATTGATGCACAAATTCATGAGACATGTTCATCGGAATATTTGCGAATAATTGTAGATAGAACACCTAATGACTTTTGTGGAACAACTAAACCTGCTGCCTTTAACACATCAAGCGATGAAGTAACTATCAAATTTGTTTCGGATAGTAAAAATTCAACAAAAAAAGGTTTCAGGTTGTCTTATGCCATCTTGGAGCCTGCCAAAACAACTCAGCACCCGGATGCAACGACACTCCAACCAACAACTGGAAACAATGTAACATATCACCCTTCAAACATCACTTCAACAAGTTTGCGTAAGTTGTATTAATTATTTCTGCATTTAGAGCATTGGTTAGGCACTTTTTCCTTTCAAATTACGAGGAGCGTAGACTTGATAATAATGTGAGAGTTGTTGTTTTTTTGCGTTTTTTATCCATTGGTTTCGTCATTTTTCATGGTATAATAAAAATGGGGATTTGTGAGTGTGTGAAAAATTTTTTGCCACCAAAGTTGTGCTCGAGGCTGTTCTTATATTTACACATCAAGCATTTTTTTGCATGTCATTTGCTTTCTGGATTAACACTTCGCGTCCTGAAGTTGTAAATGCGAAAATGTTAATTTTTTGTGCTTGTTACAAGCGCAAAAGAAGTTTTTCAAAAATACTGAACGCAACATCCAGGTCATTGACCTGGTGCATTAAAGTGTTAAATTTACCAGCATCCCATCTTAATACCGGCCAGTGTTTATAGACGAAGTAAATCAACCCATATATATTTATTTGAAATCTATTACACGCTTTTTTGTATAAGATATCAAAATTCTAACTAGGCTGGACGTTTTCCTTTATTTCTCTATTGTTTAAACAACTTTAATTCCCAGTCTGATATTCTTGCATAGCCAGGGAATCTCCTACAATCTCCTAGGAAGTGTTCAAAATTTCATATTTCTCCTTGAATCTCCTAGAAAGTGTTCAAAATTTCATATTTTCTCCTAGATTAATTTTTCAGATTATGCGTTAAACACTTCTTGATATTTCAGCAAGTGTGATATTTTTATGTTTTTTCAATAGATAATAGAAAGTGATAAAAATAGGCTAAAAGGAATGTTGTGATAATAAAAGAAAATGAAATAGCAAGTTTAAATTTAAAAAAGGTACAGCTTGAAAATGCCATTGTTGAATATTTAAAGGAATATGAAGGAATATATAGGAAGGAATATTTCAAGGAATCGGATAAGTATGCATTAGAAGCTGAAAGCAAGGCAAAGAAAACCTTAGCTATTAAAGCTGTGTTCATTATTCATTGGAATTTCTATTTTGATTTGTGATGCTACAGCATTTCACTTTGTTTTTTAAGTTTTGTTTCTTATCATATTTTTAAAGCAGAAAATGTGCTGACGCAAGCAAAAAGTTATTGCCGCCATTTTGTTCCTTTTATGACGTACTATAAGTGTGCCAAGTTTGATTCAATGTAAACAATCCTATGAAAAGTTATTAAGGGGGGCATCCCCCCCCCCCCCCCCCCCCCCGTTAATAGTATGTTCGAAAAACCCCGGACCGAATAGGGTTAAAGCAGTTATCTTTCAAAGTTCTCATATACAGTTTGTTAACACAAACCATTTAGCTCATTAGTTGATTAGGACATAGTCGTGGTTGTTAAAAAAAGTCGTCACAGTTTTTGGTCTTAAATTTTATATTGCCTTTTTACTTGTCTCTTTCATGATAGGGGTTTTAAGGGACATAATTTATTCTCAGAGCGATATAACACAAAAAGTCTAAATTATTCGTTAAAAAACTAGAAAGGTGACTTAAAAGTAAATAGTTTCAAAAAAAAGAGAAGCTATTTATGCATTACAGTTATTGTGTTATTTATTATAGATATTTATGTTTTTGAAAAGTTGTTTTATCTATTCCAGATATTTTATTACTTATAAAAAAGTTCTTTACTTTTGTTTCAGAAGTTGTCTCTCATTCCTTTGGACTCAATTTTTGAAGAAGTATTCATGTGTGTGTTTTTCGCGATTTTTTCCTAGACTTTAGGTGAAAATTTACCTAGAATCTCCTAGAATTTCATAGTAAATTTTTGCTGGCCACCCTGATAATGTATTCCCTTATGAAAGAAAAAGCCAATAGGTGTACACTATTCTCACTGTATTTTATGTGGTACCCCACCCAACCTTACCGTTCTCTTCATTTTGCTTTTTTTTAGCAACCTGTAACACTCGTCCGGATAACAACCACCTTTATTTTTTTTGTTATAATGTGCGCTTTTTTAAACAATTCGATGTGTTCTGGTTTGCTGGTATTCCAGGTTAAAAAATGGCTTATTTTTAAAAAAAATTAAGAAATAAGAATATTAACCAGCCTGGTTTTAATTTTTATATTTTTTTAAAAAAAAAAAATTTAAATCGTTTTCTTAGTTGATGTTTAAGTTCTTATCGCGACCTAAAACTACTTTTAACAATCGACAAGAGTCATTTAATACGCTTCAAAACCTAGCATGATTTGTGGTTTTCGCAGCTTTTGCATCTTGTTTGTAACTAAAACTTACCAAGTCATCCATTTTTAAATGTTCGTTTATCGTCATGCACCGCGTTTTGGCTTTCGCCAACATTGCCTTTTTTTGCTGGAATAAAACTTTGTCTTGGTGAAAAAATTGTTGATTTTCTCTTTTGTTGGTCGAGTTTGGTCGCCAACGAAGAGATTAACGAGGCAAATGCCGCATGTTTTGACACTTGCAGGAACAGTAAGTGAGATGTGCATATTTACATGGTTAGCCTTACAAATGGAAAAATGAAAAACTGCTTTTTTAATGGAGGGATATACCCTGTCTATTATTTTCAGGAGGGAACATGGCTTAGGTAAGAGTCCTAGAGTAAGTATTTCATGCTCATTTTGAGTTACCCATCCAATTTTGTCTGCGCTCTACCCGAGAGATCCCTGCAACATTCAACGGCCTACACAGTGTGCCATCTCCCAAATATCCCCCACATGACTTGGGTGAACCTGAAGCTATGATAACATTCACTCGCCTATATTACATCGTGCTAAGGGGAATCAAACCCCCGTTCTCCAGCACAAAGTGCAAGAGTTATAACCACTGAACTACGGCGCTAAAGTAAAAAAACGTATCTAACGCATCCCGAAGTTTTGTTTGAATCTATAAAAGAGCTTTTAAGATAGCTGTCCTGAGCTTTCTTGAACGTGAGAAATATAATCTCTAATAATATTTCAGCGACTGTCAAACCAAAGGAAAGTAAGGAGTTTCCAGCTTGGTGTATTGCGGTGATCGTTATTGTGGTTTTGTTGGTCGTACTTCTCATCATCGATCTGGTTTTGTATCGAAAGAATATGGGTTTGACATATACAGTGAAATCAGCTTGTTGTGGTGGCTACGAACAGGTGGCCTAAGGACATGTTTAAATATACTTTTTTTTTACTAGTAATTAAATAATTTGGTATATGTAAGAAATATTTAGATTTGCTTGTGTTTTTTTTAGCATTCTTATTTATAATTGTAATTCTTTTAGTTCATATAAATGAATAAAATTATTTAGTTTTCGTTAGTCCAATCGTATGACTACTTAGTGAACAGTATATTTTTATAAGTTGATGATTATTTTTAGGGTTGTGATAAATAATTAGGATAAGCTAAAATATACATTAAGATCACAAAATTACTTTGAATTCGCCATTTCATGCCTGAAAAAATATTTTCATAAACATCAGACTAAATTGTATTCACTATTACCTGCTCTCTTAAAGAATAAGTTGATTTATAAATAAACTTTGCTCTTCTTGGCCGTATGAGATAGGGATCAGACTCCGTAGATTTTAGAAAAACAACTAAATAAGTTAATTTAAAGGGATTTTAATGTTGTTTTTGAATATATATAACTATTAGTTTTATGTTAGTGTTCTTTTTTTTTCAATCTTCTTGAATGTTATTTAATAATTTTGAAATAGTTTTTTCTTATATTTGGAATAACGATTTCTTTACGTTACAATCTCGTTTTTAAAATTTTAGATTCACCAATCTTGTGTCTACAACCTTTGCAAAAATTTAGGTTAAAATTTCCGATCGGGTGGAATGAATAATCAAGGTACTTTTAGTGGTATTATTGTTGCGGTAAATGTTCTCTTGTGACTTTCCATCCATCAAATGTGGCCTGTTGTGAAAATGTTTTAGAAGAACTGATAAATTGAGATGAAAGTGATTTTTCTGGCACCTGCGAATCAGTGCAAACACTTGCGAACTTATGCAAATTCCTTTTGCCCGGTAATGATTTTCCAACCAATAACGCGTTAAATTGTACATACACGTATCACTATCTCAAAACAATTTTCTTCTTTTCTTATTTTCGCGATACGGCCACCCTGCACGAACAAGGAAATGCGCTCATGTTTTGTATGTTGTGAATTCTTGTTTGTAGAAGGAGTTGCAGTGGATTTTTCTACGGGCTAACGGACGAACCCATGAATTTTTCCACGGGCAACGACTAGTCTCTATAATAATAGCCGTCGTCTGTCTGTCTCTGCGCGGACCCCCCGCTGAGTTAAAAAATAATGTTACAGAAACACGAAATCAAATGCAAAATATTTTTATCCACTTTGTTGCGACGGGTAAATATAAAGGACGGGCGAACCCGTGGACTTTTCCACGGGCAACGACTAGTCTCTTTAATAATAGCCGTATTTTGTCTGTCTGTCCGCGATAGGCGAGTCCCGTGGCTGAAACACGAAATGCAATATAAAAAGGACGGGCTACCCTGTGGATTTTTCCACGGGTTAACGGCTAGTCTCTATAATAATAGCCGTCGTCTGTCTGTCTCTGCGCGGACCCCCGCTGAGTTAGAAAATCATGTTACGGAAACAGGAATATCAAATGCGACATATTTTTATTCACTTTGTTGCGACGGGTAAATACAATGGACGGGCGAACCCGTGGATGTTTCCACGGGCAACGACTAGTCTCTTTAATAATACCCGTCGTCTGTCTGTCTTTGCGCGGACCCCCCGCTGAGTTACAAAATGATGTTACGGAAACACGAATATCAAATACGATTTATAATACTCGTAAGCGGCGTCCCGTAACGGAAACACGAAATTTTTAAAATGCGCACGAATATCAAAGGCGATATATTTTTATCCACTTTGTTGCGACGGGTAAATTTAAAGGACGAGTGAACGCGACGGGCGACCCCGTGGATTTTTCCACGGGTTAACGACTATATTATAATGCCCGTATACATCTGTATGTCTGTCTGTCACGCAAAATGGTAGCTTGGCTTCGCAATACCGGGAAGCACGTAACGCGGTATAAAAAGGACGGGCGAACCCGTGGATTTTCCACGGGCTAACGACTAGTTATCTTAAAATCGTACTGTAAACTAAACGTAAAGTATAACATGTCCCTGATCGGCTTCTGTATGTCTGACGTGATGGCCAGAAAGTATGAGATATTGAAACTTATGCATCTGACGGGATAAGCGTGTAAAATATTCGGAAAAAAAAGCGAGCTAATCAAAGGATTCTGTCGTAATTTGGAAGCTTCAGGTGCTACCCCTCGAAAAAACTATATCGCAGAGGATTGTCTTTCCCGAAGATATTTGATGAGGATATCATAATATGTGACGGTACGACAAAATTAAGTCGGAAATTTCATTAATTGGTTGCCATGGTTACCAGTTGCTAGGAGAAGTATAGGCAAAATATGCCATTTTGCTGCTCGACGTCCAACCAAATAACTGAATAACGTGCGTTATTTCAAGCGCCTTTTTGGCCGCTTTTGTTCCTCAAGGATCACATGTATGGATTGAGTGATGCGCATTTTCGCAAGGCTGACTCGTCTTCCAGAGAACTGATGCGGTATTCTTTGGACGACAGAAAAGCTAAAACAGGGCGAAACAGGCAATATCTCGATAAAATAACTGAAAGACAAAACTTCGATTTGAAAATCGGTTTCATTTAAACACTAGGTGGTACTAATGCTTGCAATAATGGCAGAGGAAATTGTAAAGTGTGTTTGTTTCGATCTTAAGAATTCTTGTTTCGCGTGGATTCCGAACTTAACGGCAAAAAAACTTGTTTAAAGATCATTTTATGGACATTCTTGACTTGTGCATCAACAAAAGGTGTACGGCAGCACTATTTTTACCTGTAAAGCACCAAATACCTAAGAAATTGTCATAAGTCTAGTTGATGACGAGTTGGAGTGTGCATCGTTAAGACAACTTTCTGACTGCGTGTGGATATTATAATATTCAAAACTCTTATATATTGTTCTAGGAGACTCTAAAGTATCATCTAGCTATTGCAAAGAATTAAACATCGACGGAGGGGCAAGGAAGCTGTCTAGAAATGCGAAAATGGTTGCTATAAGCGTTGCTATACAATAAAAACCTAAATATGTCATAAGCGCTGCAATTTGAGAAAACGTGCAAATTAGTGTTCTATGACTAGCACTACTTTTCATCAACAAAATAACTGTTCGTTTCGATAATCCGGATTCACCTGGGAGTGAGTACCTACATCTTGCCTAAAAAAACTGTACAATAGTGTAATCCAAATCAGAAACACTGGTTCATTAGAACGCACGAGTTCAAGTCCAATTTATTTTTTTATTTTCGTCTTTTTCTGACCACATCCATGAAAATAACCCAAAAGTGAGAAAACCGGGAAAATTTTGGCCATATTATGCCTAAATAGTGCAAAAAATATCAACAGCGGAAACCGGCCTTTGGCTATTTTCAAAACACCGGAAAAGTCGGGAATATCTGAAATTTTCCTCAGAACAACCACCCAAGAGCCTATACTCATTAGGAAAACTGGTAAGCTGGACAACACTTCCATCAATCGAATTCTTGTTTAGTTGTTAGGCTGAAAAAGTCTCCGCAGTTTTCGCCTGAAAAATCCCCTCGTGACGCCCTAGTTTAAAAAAAATGGAAATGATGAAGCTTAAGGTGGCACAAGGGGAGAAGGCACTTTTTTTTAAAAAAAATGAAGATAACCCAATAAGTTTTGGTATAGTGATACCTATTAATAAAAAACTCTGAAAAATCACAAATTTAAAAATTTGGATGATGACGTCATAATTTATGCGCATATTTAAGCGATAAATGGGCCTTTTTCT
Source organism: Hydractinia symbiolongicarpus (assembly GCF_029227915.1). Taxonomy (NCBI): domain Eukaryota; kingdom Metazoa; phylum Cnidaria; class Hydrozoa; order Anthoathecata; family Hydractiniidae; genus Hydractinia; species Hydractinia symbiolongicarpus. Next base: position 12,654,035 of record NC_079884.1, read on the forward strand.
AAAACTTCTTTTAGATTAAATAACTCAATCAAAAATGGTCAAAACAAGATGAAATGTTCTTTATGACTTTTAGCACGTGGCCTATGGAACAGATTTTTCAATTTTTGCCTTTGAGCCACCAGGTTGGCTTTCAAACTTGAGATTATGAAATTTTCTAAAACCACTGGTCAAATAAAGTAAAATATTATCAGAAATGGATTATTTTTGAAAAATCTGCTTCATAGACCACATTTACAATATATTCAGCTACCATCATGCAAAATTTCAGCTCAATACCTCAATTATATTAGAAGTTATGTTTTCTAAGAGTGCGAAAAATATTGAAAAAATGACTTTTGAGAAAAACGCGAGTAAAGTTTAATATATAATATAGAATATACATTCATGCCATAAAACAAGCTCAAAATTGTCCATAACGATACACTTGTCCTTCCTCCTGCTCCTCCTTATCCTTGAATCTTTTCCTTATACCTCTAAGGCGTTTACGTCTGTTTTTACACTTCTCAGTGGACTTTCGGTTGGCGTGCTTGATACGCTTGACATCACACTTTTGACTTAAAATGTTTGTGAAATACCCAATTTCTATCCCAGATTTTTCAAACACAGGGTAAAGTCTTAATGCTCCATCATTATATGTTATTACAGCTGAGGCAACTACAGTTTTGAAAGTACTGTTTCTAACATATATCCGTTTCGGACACCGTGTCCAGATTGTTTAATGACTCGTTGACATTTTGTGTCTGTCCATGTTGGCATTTCTTTAACAATTCGTCATTCCCAAGTATTTGAATTTGCTGTCAGAAACAACTAAATGACAATTCTTGAAATTTACAAATTGTTCTAGGCGAACCACCTTAATAGTGTGCATGAATAAAATTATGTCGGTATAATAATTGCTATCTACGGTACCATTTTTCTTGGCACGCATATACGGAACATTACAGTATAGATTTTTTTAAATAAGGTACGCCATGGCCCTTTCATGCTTCCATATCAGCTTTGGGCTGCCACCTAAATAAATGAGTAGTAGTAGCAACCTTGTCTGCAGGCTCTTCCACACCTATGATATTTGGACCCCTGGGGACAAGTTGACCCTGTTAAACCCTCACTAAATTCGAGAGATTTATTATATTAAAGAAGACTACAAAGGGGCTCTACAGTGTTATAAGCTCTCGTATGTGCTACAATTTGCCAGCTACGCGACGGCCTTATATCGGGATCGAACCCACGACCTTTGCACGTGAGACTAGCGCTTTACCGTCTGAGCCACCGATACTGAAAGATTATTTAATCATTCGCTGATTTGTGGTGCATGTTTAAGCTTCTCGACCTTCATTGGATATATTATAATAACACAATTTCGACAAACACGCGCTTAAATATTTACATTAAACAGAGTTGTTTTAGGAATTACATAGTAGAAAGGCTGTTTTGATCTGTTTTTATTTTTTAGTCAATTTTTTGTTTAACATGGTCTAAGACTTTTAACGAGAAAATCGGCAATGGGTTCAAAATTAGTAGTTGTACTGTTGTTATGCCTAACAATGACAAGCAATATGTTTGATGCGTCACAAGAAGGTAATTATTTTATTGCGTTAAATTTGTATCAAGCTTGAAAATTATTTACAATCCTGATTACCAGAAATATACCAGAACACCACTGAATGTCGAATAATCTATTGACATGAGCAAAGTATTTAACTTATTTCAGAGAGTCAGAAAATCCACTTTTACTTTGAAATCAAGTTGACACATCATATCAGAATAAAAGTAGTCAGAAAGAGAATCAAGAACAATGTTCCATTGCAGTGACATTTTATTTAAACTGAATGACGTAGCCATTTCCCGAAAATAAACATGTTTTCTCTTTTCTAAAACCGCTCACATTAATTAATTTTTATATTAACTTCAAATTTAGAAAAACACGAAAAAGCATTCACCTAACCTCGTCCACAGGCTCTTTTACGTCTATGATATTCTGATCTAATATTTAATACTTTTTTTTTTCTCTATTTTTCTTAGACCAGGCAGAATTAAAATTACAATTTTCTAAGTGTAGAGCCTTCTAACATTGGCCATAACATACGAATTTTACTTCATGCATCATTGAAAGTCGTAATCAAAGGCTTGATTTTTTAAGTCGCGTTGTCTTCTTGTTCTCATTAATTAGATTACATATTTTAAACTTTGTTATAGTGGACCCCCGTCCCCAGGGTATCTTACTTTAAAATAATATGAGAGAAGACAGCGAAAAGGGCAAAAAAACTAGTGAATAGGGTGACAGCAAATTAAGGATACAAGATTAGTTGGTTAGATGCAAAATCCGAAATAGTTTCAACTTTTGCTGTCGTCAATATTTCCTTTTCTTTAAATTTTCAACTCTTCATGGACCCTAATGTTAAATACTTCATAATGCAGGTTTTGATGTAGAAGGCTTGACAGTTTCAGCATTCTGGTTTTACATACCTTATTAATAACTCTGCATAATTAAGTTGGGAGGGTGGGGGAGTGCGATGGGCCAAACACCCCTACACCCCATAATATTTTTTGATTAAGCGTGATTAAGGGAAAGAAGATGCATCTTAAGTCAATCCCAATCTCGGTGGTCAAAATCATTACCACTAACAACTGTGGTGTGCCATGCAATGATGCAATATAACTACCCTCCCCCCAACTCGTCACAAGCTTCATTTTCGCTTTCTGCTATGAAGTGCTGGCTGCATATCAGAAAGCGAAAAGGAAGGCCTGGGAACGAGATGCCTCATTTAGTAAAAATAAGTGCCTAATACGCCCCTGACATTGTAATAGATATTTGGTTCGTTTTAGCCACTACGTCAGTTCCACCGAACGTTGACAGAAGGTTATCAACATGGCAGTCTGTTATTATATGTTTTGTTGTTATAACAGCTTTGCTTCTGTGTTCTCTCACGTTGACTTGGACATTTATGAAATGTAGACGACGAAAAAACTACTATCAACGTTGGAAAGGATCGTCGTTATAAAATTTTAGAGAATTGGTTAGTCAAATTGAAAGTTGTTACTGTTGAACGTTCAAACAAGTTATAGAGCAATTGAAGAAAAAAAAAGACAAAGAAGTTATGGGAGAATGATCTCCTTTTTCTGCTCTTGTGTCTGTTCACATTTTGTCCTCCATGCAAGATATCAAATGTGGTGTGCAAAGTTGATCTATTCAATAGGAAATTAGAAAATTAGATGAAATTGGATTTTTTAAAGTGTACAAATTTTATGTTTATAAAATCACGAAATTGTGTAAGTAATAGCTGTCCCAACATCGTTCCCAGGTCCTTTGTCGGATTTCAATATCAGAAACGCATCTTTTCTGAAATCTGGTATTTTCTTTAGCTCCACCATTTCCTAGCACAAAATTTCTCCCACCCATAGCCCAGTACCAAATCTCTCCAATTTCGTCCCCAGGACATCGTATATTTTTTGATTTTGGGCAACGATGTTCTTAGGCAAGTAGTCGTGGGAACGAGGTTGCAAATTTGCGTCCGCTGACTAATTCGTATTGATTAAGTTACCTTTTTTACTTCCACGGAAATCAAAATTTATTGGATTTCTATAGACCATGTTTTATTAACCTGAGAAGTCGGTCCATACCACCATCCTCAATATTAGGCCCTGTTCTTCTTTTATATATCTGACGGTGAGCAAACATTTTTCGTGAGATCGGTCGAGAAGCGCAGCGCTATTGAGAGACAAAAAGCACTAGGATTGAGGTTGATATGCCATTAGGGATAATACAAACAGGGAAATAAACACGGCAAAATATCAATTAAATTGAGAATCTTTATGTTATTTAAATTTACATCACATTTTTATCAACTTCCATCAGTATTTCAGTTTTTCTCTCTGAACTTTGAAGGTACTTCCAATCTAATAAAAACAATAGAAAAAAAAATCTGAAAATAGGGATGTTACTTAACAAAATAAGTTGAGGTGAAAGGACGCTGTGAGGGTTATTTGTGAATTGTGCCACGTTGATAAGGAGTGGGGGTGGAACGAAGATAATTCCCTAACAAAGCGATATTAAATTATTCGACTTTAGTGACTTACACGAAAGTCAAGCTGATGGCGATTAAAAATATTGATGACGGGGACCCTACTTAAACCTTTTCGTAGTCCCTATTATTTGAGTTTTTCGACAAATAACACCATATACAAATTCTTGCAAACAATCAATTCTCCAAAGAGTATCCAGAGCCGTAGCAACTAGGGGGGAGAAGCAGAGAAAGCGACCATCCCCCCTCGCCCTGTAATCCCTCGCTTCAATTTGCTAAATTTTCTACAATTTGCGCTTTAATGGTAACAAATACAGCACTCTTTGTCAACTGTTCGACAAAGTGTAGTTATGATCACGTGACAGTTCCGCATGTTTATATTTTCGGCACATTTCATTAATATTTTAGTTTTATACTATATTCCATTCCTATATGTTAGCTGAGTTTTATTCTTCATTATATTTTATACCAATAAAGTGAACGCAAGTATTTGAGCCTCGAGGTTTTGAGATTTTGATCTCAAAGAGGAGTGTAGCGGGTAGGATATCTGGGTAAACTTAGGTGTAGATCAAAGAACGTAATGCTTGAGAACCTTTTTAAAGTGGACATCCTCATAGAAAAATTTTCGCAATTAACCTCTTTAAAGCAGACACTCCATTCCATTTTCTAGACCTGTGTGAATATTATGCTTGAACGTAACTTCATAAAGAGACGTTGGCAAAGTTTTTTTTCACTATGTACTTATTTTCTTTTTTTCCAAACAATTTTAAAAATAATTGGCGTTTAGAAATTCTAGTCGTTATTTTTCCTCTCTATTCCTTCTCAGTTACCTTTTTACTAAGTAATTTTTATTTCTTTTTCTCGTTTCTTCTCCAAACTGAACACCTCTCTTACGCAGGCAAAGATCTTTGTTCTGCAAGTGCCGCGTCAGGGAGTAATGTTTTGCTAACCTATGGCATATCGCTTCGGATGAGAAAGAGAATATAAGAATTAGAAATTCAAATGTTTCAAATTCAAACGTTTAGGTGATGTAAAAACACTGTAAATTATGTATTACTAGTCGTTAGCCCGTGGAAAAATCCACGGGCTACCTACGCAGCTAAGCTACCATTTTGCGTGACAGACAGACGGACGGATAGACGTATACGGGTATTATAATATAGATAAAATCTTATTATAAGTTGTAGCTACAGGCCTGTTTTATAACCATCAAAAACAAAATCTGCAAAGGTTACCTCTTTGTAAATTCGTTCAACGTCTTTTTTCGCTTGCATGTTTTCTTTGCTCAGTGTAGAAGCCTTGACTTCTTTCTTTCCCCGCCTAACGCCAGTTCTTGCTCCACTTGTTAAAGCCTGTACGCTTCCAACAAGTAACAAAACCATCAATAACGTTGCGGTCAAGTTTTTCATGACTGCAGTGAATCTAAGAAGTTAACGAATGATGCGAAAAATATGCAGTGGTCACACAGCGTGTGGGAATATGTGTTTCTTTAAGCAATCTAGTTTCCAACTGTTTTTAAGTTTTTATATAACGGTAGAAGAGGTCAAGCATTTTAGAACAATGGAGAGAAGGGGGTTGGCAGAAAAAATGAATACAAAAAACATGTCACACTAGTTCGTTAGTTTTTTATTTCGTAATAAGTAAACTTTTTGAATGTTTTGGAAGAAGTAACAAAGATACTAGAACTTTCTAGTGTACTTCGCTACAACTTTTAACCTCAAGGATCTTTATGCGAAGATGAGGTAGTGGCACCAAGTTAGTTTTTTCTAATTTGCACAGCTTGATTCGCAACTTGGTGAAAATTCTTGTTTTCATGTTTTTACAAAATGTTAAAACCACAGATGATAAATAAAATACAAGTTAGATATAAACGCTAAAAATATTTCTGAACAAAATATATTCAATACAGATGCGTAATGCTATCCTCAAAACAGTGCTCGACTATAACATTAAATCACAGGAGCCATATAACAAGGGTAATAAAGTAAACTGAGCTTTTACAGTACTCAGAGTTTCATGTATTCACTATACAATCCTCAGCTGTAAAATAAATTCAACTGATCTAAGAACAAAATATAAAAATATAAAGAAAAAGTGTTACGATACATACGTTGTCGTTCAAGGGTGTGTTAGACAGGTTACCAAACTGCAAAATGGTAGATATACCGAGAAATAATATAATACTAAGAAAACCATAGCAACTGGGCAACCATCATTAAAATATTTTAGCATACAGGTAGAGAAACAAACTCACTACAACAATGTCAATAGTAGACAGTCATGAAATTGTGATTAAAGTTTATGCGATTATATTGCGTTTGAAGGAAATGTATTTTCGTAGATTGCTTGCTTAAGTGACGGTAATGCATAAAACCCCAAAAAATTAGGTTAAGACGAGGAACGCATTCTCAGTGACTAATCCAACACTTATCTTACGGCTTTTGATCTTTATTCTACCAGGGAAAAGTAAAAAAAATATCTGAGATTGCAGATAATAAAAGTTTTTATTTATTCTAAGAAATGGCACGACATCTTATGAAAATGGCGCGTCGTAAAATGTGGCGCCAAGGAAACGACTTAAGACGTCGTCTAATGCATAGAGCTTTAACAGTGTTATCAATATAGGTCCTGTGTTCGCAATGTATAGACTAAGATTACCCAATTCCCTCTGTAAAAACAGCAGTTATTCTCGAGAAAACCTTTATCGAATGTTTTTATCCAAGTTTTCCTTTAAGTTACTTGGACCCTGTTTCAAGAAATGCCTGGTAAAGAAGAACTGCGCTTGCACTCTCTGAAACATCGTATTGTTGAAGTTACTGCTGAATCTCGTTTTCGGCGCTTGCTAGTTATATTTTATATTTTGACGAAACGTGATTCCGTCCAAATGTAAAATAAGCTAACAAGACCTGGGAACGAGGTTGGCAACTGCTCAACAGAAGACACACATATAGATATTGTTTAGAGCTACAAGTATAAGTTCGACTTAAAAGAATTAACACTAAAATTGCCCATGAAGTGTGACTTAGAATAATAAAAAAAATTGCGAATTCCTCTCAGCCATCATATAGAGGAAATTTTCTAGATTTGGGGTGATTTTATTTTTTACATGTACAGCTTCAACGACGTAATATCTATTGAAACAATACGTATGATGACACATTCTTCTACTTTCTTACTTACATAGCTGACATGCATTCTCGTCCCTAGAGCTCTGTGAGATAAACCCAAACCACAAAGAGCTCTGAAGACGAGAATGACATGCCTAATCTAAATCCTTTATCAGTTGATATTTTAACTCTGAAGCAGTTTGACGCTTAATGAATTGTGACTGTTTTGACGGCGTTCTTATGTGTAATATACCTAACAACCCCGGACAAGCGTGACATATGGATCATCTTTTTTTTCATCTTTAAAGTAGAAGCAAAGGGATTAGAAAGATGGGAGCGACATATATCATCTTATTTCAAAGAAAAAAAAATACACGATAAGAATATAATTTAATGCAACAAAACAAATTTACGTATAATATATATGTTCAATTGTTATATTGTTATAAAATAAGTGCATAGAAATATAGGATTTTAAGTCGTCAACACCAGGAAGTATTGTAGCACTTTACAATTGAAGACCATGAACTAACGGATGTGTTGACATTTAAACCTGATAGACATTTAAATCTTTAAAAAAGTGCAAATACAACATTTTTTTCCAGAAAATGTTTTCATGGTCAATTGGTCTGTTTTGTGTTACATCCATTTTAAATATGCAAGTACAAAAAGATACTCGGAGTCGTGCAACTCATGAAAATGCAAACAATTATCCCTTTGTGTGGTAAATTGATAAATAGTCGCGTCAGAAATACCAACACATCACATCGCCGATGTCATGACGACAGGTCTGTCGTTTCGTACGTCATCTAGCATATAATAGGCGCCCATTCATGTGGAGTGCGTCCGTACTATAACAAAGAGAAACTACAGCATAATAAAGACAACTTAATGGCTCAAATTTTTTTGGGCCAAAAAATTATATTTCGCGGTTATGAATTTTCGTGAATAAAGTAAAAATGATATCAATTTCTTCCAAATGTTTTAAAATAAATTGATTTACATACATAGCTTTTGATTTAGTTGAGCAAATTGGTGATTTTTCGCAAATTGGTGATATTTCGCGAATGGTATCATCTGGGCAATCGTCGCGAAAACTAGCACCCGAAAAAATTAATAACAATCCTCCCCAACAATTTTGTCCACCATTAATTCCCCATTAATGTAGTTTTATCGAATCGCGGGATTAAACCTAAATTATGCGTAACAAGACTCAGGGAGGGATAAATGAAGTCTACTAGAGAGATACTTTATCTCTACTTTTAATCTGTAAATTTATTTTGTGCGAGCTCTTTCATTTATTTTAACGCCGGTAGTGATGTGGTTTAAATATTACGTTTATGAAATATGCGTCATTACGTTTCCACTGTGAATGTCTACATAGTATGTTTGTGTGTGGAAACTTTATTACCCTTTTAGCCAGGTATCCTAAAATCTTCTTGCTAACGCAAGACTTATGTTAGAATTTCTTCATTATCCCACATTAGATAATAGAGAAATTCTATAATTACATTGGAAGTTCATCTGTTCCTTTTGTGCATTTTCTCTGTATTTTAAACTTTGTAAGTTGATTTTATCTCGTATTGTATTGGATTTATTTAACATGGATTCCGGTTGCAGCAAGAAATATTATCTTACCAAAAAAATATCTCCTAAAAATTTAATTGCGACGAATTATAAAAATAAATCAATACGATGTGTTTTATTTTTAATAGATTCATGAAAATAACTCCTTATCGAAATTTGTGATGTGCGTGATTCCCTAATTTTTTTTCTTGCGACAATTTCTTACAGTAAAGCAGTGTCATGGTTGCCTTTTAACACGCTTTCATAACTCTTAGTACAATCAGTCCATTTTATTACTATAAACATTTAAACAAGCCGCCCTGGGAAATTATTTAATCATTATATTCCTAGTCGCTTATTCGAGAGGGGTGCTAAAAGAGGTAGTTACTTATAATTTTTAAAAAGAAACAATTTTAGACTGCGAAAATAAAAAAAATTTCATGTTCATCCTCAGATATTACATTTTCTAATTGTTCCCATTTTTTAAGTCTAAATCTTTAATGGAAAAAGATCTTATCTTTCTTAGGATCGTAAAAAGAAATTCACTTGATGTTTAAGAATTTTCAAACTACAAAAGCGCCATTGTATATATTGGTTGCATATATTGGTTTTCAACCTGTTAAAGAATGGGCGAGAAGGCAGGCGGTTAATAAATTCTAAAATATCAGCTTAACATTACTTTTAATCTTGGGATCCCTGAGTTACTTTCTAGGCAATTCAGATTATCATACCTGTATATCTAACAATGACTTGTAAAATCGAGGTGCTAACATTCCGTCTGATTCTGTACACGGAATTTCTAAAAGCTAAAACACATGAAACAAACGTTAATACTGCATCAATATTTTTATTTCAGCTTAAATAATAAATCATTCGATCAATACCTGATTTTTGTACAAAATTTTTCCAATAGGACAGACAACGCATGCTGTGCCAGCAGCAAAAATACCTTTGATCTATAAATAGTAACAAAAAGTAAAAATTAAAAAGCTGATAGCAATATGTTGGACATTTTATCATTGTTTATTACACAATTTTTTAAAAATTGTAAAACATTTGGGCTAAGGATCAATACTGTTTTAGTTTATCTTTAACAAGGTTACTTGATGCTTGCTTTAAAATATCAAATTCACGTGTTTGATTGCTCATTTCAGGTAGCGCAACAATCAGAATAAAACTTAAGCTTTAATCACGTATTAACCCACATAACTTTTGGAACAAAAACTGAAACTTTTGTTTTATAATCCCTGTTTTTTACTCTTTGTTATTTATTAACTGCAGGCTAGATGTTACCTACCAGTTCCTTCAATTTTTGAAGGGTTTTAGCCTCATGTACGTATAGTAAAAAAGCATGTAACTGATATTTTATTTTCAAATGTCGTGTGTACAGGTCACAGGCTGTTATTGCAATGCAACACACCTTAAATAAAAATAGCGCTCATTTAATTTTGCGACATTAAAGAAGAGCGTTAATTCAAAAAAGGTCCTCATTATTAATATTGAAAAGATATTGTAATAATTTTTTACGCAAATTTAAGAAGAAATTATTTAAATTTAGAAATTTTCGGGTGTTTAGAAAACAATGTAAGACAAAGATCTAACTAATTTTTAGCTTTATTGATTAATGTGCAAAGTACCAGGCACAGAATGGGTAAATTGTTTGAAATAAAGAAGGTACTTATTTAAGGTAGGCGTTCAGTATATATTTTTTATCAAAGGGGTTAGGGCCTCTATCAAGTATTTGTACTTTTATTACTAGTTTTAATTTTACCAGAACTCTTAGTGAAACATTAAAATGGAGTTTATGCTAGATTAATATAAATTCTTGTTTAGTTAACAATTAGCAACAACAAAATGTTTATTTAAACAGGTTAAGCATACCCTATTTTCTTTTAAAGCTTTGACAACGTCTTTCATAGTAAATGTTCTTTCTGACACCAAAAATTCATCCTGAAAAAAGAAAGTACTTTTGGGGTTTAACCTGAACGTTTCCTAAATTTAATAGAGCTTTTCTGAAATTTGTAAAACCTAAAGATCTTTATTTTATTTTCTGAAAATGCTTTCCAACGATAACTAAATTTCAATATTTTTGTGAGTTAGTAGTTGAAAGAACCTATAGTTGTTAGGTTTCACGGGTACCTAGGACCTAATAACCATAATAACGTTAGCCATAATATATACGCATACAAATAAATTTTTATTTCCCTACAGGATTATTCTTGAATAAAGTACCGAACAGTCTGTAAAAAATCGAGACAAATCGAGACATACAACACAACTTTACAATAGTGGTATGTTTCTTAAATTTTGGTTCGTTCCTGATATTATAGAGATAAAAAATGTTGTGTCATCTACTATAGATATAATTTAAATACAAAATTTAGTATAAGTAAAAATAGGGAATTTTGAAAAGATGAAATATGCGCAAAACAATCAACTCACCCACTTTCTTGCTAATTCTAAAAATGACTTTCTTGTGATGCCACGTAAAATTAGTCCATCTAGAGGTGCAGTAATCAATTCTTCCTCTAGAAAAACGTTTGAGAAATCTTAAAAGCTTATGGATTTTGTTTTTCATAGAATTCTGATGTTCCATAGATAATGTGAAGGGTATACCTCCATTTTCATTTTCCCAATGCATAAATATATTCATTGTTCCTGCTTCTGTTACCTATCATAAATAAAATTTAAAATACTAATAACTTTTTTGTAATTAAATCATAACTTACACAACTATAAAACATTCCACAAAGTATATCTTTATAAAGAATACTGTAATTAATATTTGAAGAAAGTTTTACGCAAATCAGTATATATAATGCCAATTTGTTTTAAAAAAATTGACCTCATCATTGAAAAGCCATAAAATTTGATTATATCCTTTCTTTTCTGCTTCCTTTTGAAGAAATACCGTGGAACCATAATTACTAAACAGAAAAAATATTTAACAAATTAATACAGCACATTGTCTTTATATACAAATTCAACTAATCTCATGATGTTATCAAATATCCTAATACAAAATGTCTCTAATATACCCGCCAGCTTTGCATTCACCCAGACCACCTGGCCATGCTCTGACATAGCTGGGTTCTGCAAGAAGGGATACTGGTTGCATGGAATCCCCTTTAAAATATGATCCAACTGGAGACAGTATAACAAATAACAAAGCTTTATTTATATCTTGATCAGCAGAGACAGTCTAAAAAGATCACCACACAGGTAATAATAAAATACCTTACAACAAAAGTACAACTAAAACAAAGAAAGAACAGTAGGAGTAGTAATTTAAACAATTATTACATCTAAGCTGATTAGTGATGGTCGTATATATAGTGAACAACCATCTTCTTTTGGAACCCAATCTTTTTCAATTTCAACTAGTTCAAGTATACATCTTAAAAGTTCATTTTCATTGAAAGTAGGCAGTGCCATTCTTCTTGCAGAGATGTTGAAGCGAGCAACATTACAGCTTGGTCGAAATACTCTAATCTTTTTATCGACACCGTAAAAACCTTTCATACCTTCATAAATCTAAAAAAATATGCAAATGTTTATTCAAATTTTATATTCTTGTAAAACAAACAAACAAACAAACAAGCATAAAAAACAAAACAACTCATAGGAATGTATTGACCTGTCCACCATATTGCAAAACTCCAGCTGCAGGATGCAACTGAAATACTTCATGGGGTTTAATTACTGGAGTACCCCATCCATGCTCTTTATCCCATTCTATCTGCAGCATGTGGTCAGTCATAACCTTTCCAAAGGGCAAATCTTTTACTTTAATCTTTGGCTTTAGTTGGTCTGCTAGAAACACTTTTAGATTTCTACTCTAAATAAAATGCAATCACAATAAACTTAATCTATACAATATTATATACAAATACAGCAGAAGTAACACACAATAGGAAACAGACATATGGCTGGTCAAACCTGGATATTCTTTTCTCCTTTAACATCAACCAGTGATTGCAGTCTTCTTATATTTGCTACATTCTTGAATCTTCTTATGCTATTTAAAAATGCCATCACTCTTGCCCATTAAAAACAAACGAGTGTTAGAAAATTTCTCGAAACTAAAACCGAGCATGTATTTTTTTAAAAAGTTTTGCTAGCTAACAAAATGGCACAAATAGCCAGCTCAAGTAAAAACTATATTATAAAATGTGCATCAGCTGAAATGACACGGTAACCTAAGATATTAAAAATAATATTTATTTAATTATGTAGTTCGGCTTGGGCTATCATTATTGACCACGCTTGTTTACCTTTTTCAGTTTAACCACGTGCGCGGTGAATATAAACAAATAGGATTTCGGTTTATTATTTTTATTCTTGAATGTAGTATATGACGGAACTGTTATAACCAAAACCACGATCTGCTTAATTTTGCGTTGCACAAATTATATCGTCTTTGTTCTCTTGCTTTAAAAGTCATCCGTTACAAGAAAAAATTCACATGGACAGCCCACGTGATGAGAATGCCTCGTTTGACCTAGTAGGATCTTCTGTCAATTTTATCTTTGTAGCCCCCAAATGGTGTTGCGCTTTGTTGTAATATGATTTAAATGTTGGTTAATCTTTCGCTCTTTAAAGGAATCCCAAGTTACTTTTACAAGTTGGATTTACCTAAATGATTTTCATAAGAAATTTTCAATGCCATATTTACTTATTGGTAAAAGTTCATGTAACCCCCAGATATCTTTTTTTAAATATTTGTGACTGTCCAGGGGAATTTGATAACAAACACTTGACTTTAAATAGCGTTTAAAGCGGTAATATTAACGCTTTGGTGCTAACATTTAACGCTATAACCTTAATAACACTAATACAAATTTTTTGTAATGATAACGTTAAAGACATACTAATAATGCTATTAACGTTATAAAGCAGGATTACGCCATTTTGATTTTTTGTGTGCTGGCAAAATTCCTTTTTTGGCCATATCAAATAATGCGAACAGGGCTGAGACTTTTCCTGCACAACTGACTCCCCGTAGCTCGTTTCGAACTTTCGTCAGATAAAACATCAGATAAATTTCTGTCTTAGTCAGACACTTTTTTCTAATGCGAAGGTGAACGCCGAGGAAGCACAGATAAAGCAAGTCTGCAAAACTGCGCTTACAGGTGGAATGGACATTTTATCATGGATTTAATTGTAGATAATTTCTTTTTTGACAAAACAATTGGAAACCATACCAGTTCCGAATTTATTGGATTCCTTTCTTTATGCCACAAGTGTTATTCAAACAATTTCTATATAAATTTTGTTAAAATATCGAACCATCACACACCTACTCAAATATTCCTGAAAAAGACTTTAAGAACGCATGGTGGGCTTTTGCTATACAGATTATCTATTTTAATACCTGGAATAGAGATTGTAGAGAGTATTATTCATTCAAATTTTTGTAACCTTTACACAAAGTCACGATGTGGCCCTATTATTTTTTTTGAATAATTCTTAAGCTTAAGAATAGACAATGCTAGTTAATGTAATGCTTTTAACGTTAATTTAGCGCTATTAACGTTATAATTGAACATTAGCGCTATTTTGCAATCATAATTAACGCTATAATGTTATCTCATGTTAACGCTATATTGTTAAAGTGGACTTTATCTGGCGTTAATTAGTGTTAAATTATGGGCTTCGTAGCGATATAACGTAAAAGTTTAATGCAAATTTGTTTGTTATCAAATTCCTCTGAACAATCACATATATTTGTTTTTTTTGCCACCTTGACAGCCCCTTTTTTGCTCTAGTCTTTTTTGTAGCAATTACTTTCATTAGATATCATTAATGTTTTCATAGCAGAAAACAATTAATATGCCTTTGCAACAAAGTTAAAAAGATTAAACATATTTTCCAAATCGATCTCTGTACAAGTGATTTTTGGTAAGTTAAGGTAGGTTTATTAAATATATTCATTATGTAACAAAAATTTCTTATTTAAACAATATCACATTTAATTATGCTGCATGAATTGTGATGTCATATTTAAGTAATAGCGAATTTTGACATTTTCTGTCATCACTAATTTTAGACCCGTTAAGGGATATGCGTTCAAACTAAAATTAATGCAGAGATATTTAAGCAGTGAATTGATTAACATATATTTTTTTGCCAAAATACTCGTCCCAGGCCTCTTAATTTTTTGATGATGACGCCATAACTTGGGATCTGTATGTCAGTTTACAATCAAACTTTGTAAGTAAACATATAGAACCTACACAAGCCTACCTAAAAAAATTTATCGTTAACCAAAGTTTTTGTGACAGCTGTGTGAGAAATAATGTCTTCATCAGCCCTTAAAATTAAGATTTTTTTACGTCAGCAATAAGACCACCAAAGTGAGATACATTTCAACTGATTTGCGTCAGCAATATTTTTTTGTAGTGAAATTTTTCAGCTGGCAATAGCTTTTGTCATTCACGTCTTATTAGGGCTAGACCAGACCCCTCATAAATTCGATGCATTAATCTTTTAAATACAATGACAAATAGGAATGGAGTACAAGTCTTATTGACATACCTTCTGGATGGTGAACTTCATTAGGTTTATAGTTCACTGCTAACTGGCTTTTTATGTTTCGAGATGAACTCATTAGGTTAGGGCATCATTATGTTGTATATTGCAGAAGTCGCCAGCTACATGCTTCGAAAATGCTTGTCACTGGCACAGTTTAACATGAAGCAAAACTGTACAGGAGACTCAATTGTTAGAGTCTTCACAGATTGTCTCTCCTTACAAAACCGAGGGCAGGGCTGACTTATTGTCTGCTGTGTTGTGTGGGAGAAAGAACTTCTGGACTTCTTTTTAATAGGATATACAATTTCTTCAATTATTATTACAAATCGAATGGCATGTGTTTGCCGACGCAACTACAGTATCTTCGTATTTTACTTCGTCAATTATGTTGGCAGTGCCGAATGCCTATGCTAACTTTAAGGGCTGCTTCATGCAATAAGTTTTGACGCATTTGATTGTATTTTAATTGCTTTTGCAGAACCATTTGTTTCGAATTTAGTTTCTGTATTTAGTTTGAAATTGTTGCAGATTTATTTCAAATTTGTTTCCTATTTACTTCCATATGATTTCAACATGGTTACCCTCTGTGAAAAAAGGAACAATTGTTGGTATGAAGGATAATCAGGATAACTTTCTAAAACCTTTCAAGCACTTTCATGTGGAATCCATTTTTTTTTTGTTTTTTTTTGTTATTTATTTATTGTAAAACAATCTCACCAAAATTGTCTCAAATTGCTTTCCTTTTGTTTCCCTTTTTATCAATTTGTAAAATCTGAATCAATGGGACCTTCGATAGTTTTGATTGCCACAAAAATAAATACTCAGAAAAGAACCATCAACCAACTCATTTTGAGAAGAATTTTAAGAAACTATAACATCAATTTTTTTCTATAGCAGCCTGTTTGTAAGCAATTTTTATAGGCTTTAACTACATGAATGATGATACCATTTAACTAAATTGGATTTTATCACAAAAAATCATTTGTGGCTTTTTGATTACTAACAATTTATAGAGTGACAAAGGTGGTATCTTAATTTTCAGACAGCTTGATGCGTCATGTTAGTGTGTTTTATATTTAGGTCTACACGTTAACAAAAAAAATGACCAAGTTTCCTGAAATATCATATTTACTTAATGAAAAAAGGGATGCATCAACAACCAGCATAGTAAAGGTGTTAAAGAAAACAACCAGACAACTTTTTGCTTTCTGTAGTGAAGATGAACTCATATTTTTGACTTATCCAAAAGAAAGGAGTAAAGCCAGACACTTGATCAATGACAGTGTTAGCATTCAGGAGATAAAAGAATCCTTTCAAGCAAAGAATAGAAACCAGAAACCTCAAAACTATTGGTTTATAAAGTTCAATGATACTGTTTTGGATTTTTGTTTCAATATTAATGCAGATGTACTGTTTGTTCTAACAAGTAATGGTGATGTTTGGCTTGTCTCTATTGATGCTTTATTTAGCAGGTATTATATGTATCCACATATGCTCTGCTTTAGGGATATAAATATAAATAAAAAGTTAAGGTGCTAATGGATTACTGGTCCTTATAATGCACATTTTTGTTCACTAATCTAAAATATTCCACCGTATATTCCTGCCTTTGCAAAGCCCATTCCATTTTTTAAACTTGTATGCACTTTAAGTAGGGTAAGCTGGTTTAGCTTGTGTCATTTTTGTGTTAAATTGAAAGCACCCCAGGCCTGGTCATGAGATTTTCACCTGGCGCGTGGTGCACAGCCCACCTTTATTTATCGAGGTGTGCGATCATTATCACGACCTTGATTTTCTTAGATGTGTGATTTTAAACCTTAACAAAAACAGCCATCACCATTTAGCATTTTTAGCATAGCAAAGTAACCATAAATTATTTAAAATAAAATGTCTTACTATTTTAAAAGTTTAAAAACGAATAGTGACGATAGAAATGTTTTTTTAGATCGCAATTTAAATGTTTAAAAACGAAAAGCGGCGATAGATATGTTTTTTTAGATCGCATTTTAAATTTTTTATTTCTTCATCACGAAAACTTTCGTAATTTCCCTTTTTTATACTTGTTTAATTTTTTCGCCTAAATTTAATTTTTTAACATCAAGCAGATACAAACTAAGTTTAATGGCATTAATAACAACTAACGAATACCAGGTTGCTATTACCTGGGGTAACTTGTTAATGCTTGACCATGATGATTTACCATCATTGATAGTGGTGCAGTGTTTGGGGTTCACTGCTCAAGGAGTTTGCTTTGTGAACGCCCCCCACCCCTTAAAATAGTTTAAACTTTGTGCGGTGTACAAAGTAATAGAAATACTTTTGTTCAAGTCTACGCAAGAAAGTCTTGTTGTGCGAATGGATGTTTGTATAAATTTTGCCATGGCGCATCTACTTTTGGAAGGCACGCGGTTCATCACGCACCTAGGCTGGGGTAGGCGCGTGCAGAGGCGTGGGCGCGTGATCACGCACCCTATATAACCAGGCCTGCACCCATTGAGTTCTTGTTCCTTAAAAAGATTGTACTAAACACCAGAGCACACAACCACATTTTTCATGTCAAATCAGCTCTCCTGTGTGGTGTCCTGTAAAGGATTTTGGTTACCAGTTCTGTATAATTTATTTTTTGAGATTGCATGTGTGCAGGTTTTAAGGCAGGCAATTGACCAGATGCTTACCTAAAATCTTACAAACTGACCTAATAATTTTCTTCATGGTAACAGAAAAGAATAAAACACGTCAAAGAATAAGTACATTTCAAGCAAGTTATTTGAAACAAAAAAATGATGCTAAGCCATTGTAAAATATTCTTGTTAATTGAATTAATTAGAAAACTTCTAAAGCATTTTTCTGTAAGAAAGTCTCCAAACTATATTTTAAGTTATTATTTTCCTTCCTTATTTATATATATTATACTTTTTCACATTCTTTAAGTGTTTTTTAAATAAAGAGCGATTTACTTTTCTCTGAAAAAGTTTTTTAAATGTTTTATTGATTTAGCGATTTAATGTGTCAAGCACATTTTCTGAACGCATTGTTCTAATTGAAAATTTAAATTGTTGATCCACTGCAGATGTGAATATTTCCTTCCATAAAAACGCATACAGAAGTATAAAAAACATTTTTGTTCACTTTTAAGGCTTTGCAAGGCATGATGACATGACATGATGAAGGTAACTTAAAACCAGGACCCACCCTCATGTACATAAAGAATGATATAGTTATCACACCTGTTTAAGAAATAATAGACCCTACCTGTTATGTTTTTTATTGGAGTTGAGAACATCTATGTGGATTTCCAAGTTTTAAAAAGACTGGCAAACATTTCCTTTGTTTTTCCCCTTTTGAGATATTCAAACCCTGAGGGTTTTTTTATTTCTATTTCACAAATAACGTAATTCTATTTCACAAATAACATTCATGTGTGTGTTGTATGTCTTTAAAACTGCCATTCATTCTTTTTTAGATGTTTTCAAAGTTCTGTAGAATCCGATATTTTTGCTGATTTACTTCCACAGAACCCTTCAAACTCGGGAATAAACATCAGCAGTTTGAAATCTCTTTTTCTTACGATGGAAGGAGGGCTTGTCATGAATACCACTGAGAATGACTTATTTTTGCTTTCAGCATGTGGTAACAAATTGAATATTTTAGTTTCAAGCATCAAAATTCAGTCACAAGCTTCAAATTTAAAGCAAACAAAACAGCTTTTTGATTCAATGCCTCATAAACACATAACTTTATATTTTCTATCTGCCAATAAAACATTTCCAGGAGTTATCACTGATCAAAAACTGTTTTCAGACTTGTTTTTAAACCAGTTGGTATTAACCTCGTTTGTGTGTTTGTTTAGCACAGATGGATGCTTGTTCTATGTATCGGTAACAGGTGAACGAGGTATCTCTGATGTCCACGTTTTATGTGAATTAAAACAGCCATTGAAATCTTTAAGTTCAATGACTGTCAAAAATGCTACATGTGATAGTTTTGTAAGTTCCACCTGCTATGATGAGCCTGGAAAAGCAAAAGTTGATAAAGCAATAGAGTCTTTCTGTGATAAAGCTGTTGAGAACAACATTTTACTACTGGTTGGAGTTTCAGGAAAAACAGTATCTATTTTTAATGATGGACAAAGAATTATTTATTTTGGAAATCAACTCCCGTCTCCTGTCAAAGCAATCACAACAAGTGAGGATATCATAATTCTCTCTGATCTTACACATGTTTATATGTATAAAATGGTAGTCAAAGTGCATTTGATACATGTAAAAGGAGACTCTCACATGCAATTTCATCCTGGACATATATTACAACAGAAAGTACCAATAATAAATATTGAAGCTATGTGCAATTTTAGTTCAGAATTCATGCTTGTATATTGCATTAACACAGATAAAAAAGTAATGGAAGTCCAATTCCAAACTTCAGAGTATAAGCCGAACAATGGAAGTTTAGAAACAGTTATTAAACAACTGCAAGATTTAGATACTGAATTAATCAACGTCGAAAACAAGTCATCTACCATGAACCTCCTTTTATTAGAAATCCAAATGGTGACAGTTATAAGTTATGCTTTGCAACGACAAGTCAAATATGGGCAAAATATATTGTTTGATGTTCACATTGATACACAGCTATTATTTACAACAAACGAACAAAAATTGCTCGTAAATTGTGACTTCGTGAATGATTCTATGCATGTTTTCCATGGCAATTGGAGTATCACTATCAAGTGCCAACACAAGTATTTAAAAGCTGCCTCCACAGAACCACTACATATCCAATCTCAAAATGAAAACATTCCTTTGCCTTCAGTGCAGTCGAAAAGCAAGTGTAAATTTGACTTTTTAATTAATTCCAGTTGGTTAAAATATTCACCGATTGTATTGCACTTTTATTTAAACTTCACTTTTGAGGATATTTGTAACAGAGCTCAAATCGACAAAGAGTTCAACAGTGTGAGTTTTTATATAAAAAGCCATGAGATAAATGTAATTGATTTCTGTAAGCTGTCAAAAACAGCAAGCCTATATTTACCCACACTTGCAAATGGAGAGGATCAACGTCTAAGCAGAGATATCTTATTTTTTCGGAAACTGCAAGTAGCAGATGGACAACAACTACTGAAGCAGGATAATTTTGAATTTTGTGTTCCGTTAACACCAAATGTAGTTCAGTATATCAAGATATCGCAAAATTCAGAAGAAACAAATATTAAACTGTTGATATATAAATATCTTCTTCACAAAGAATGTGATTTTTCTTCCACCAATTCTTCTATCACTCTTAATCATGTAAATGGAGAAGAGGCAGAAATTATTCTAAAGGAAAGAGACAACAGTGCATATGATTTGTATCTCAAGTCAAATAATTTACCTTTTCTTGCTTCACTTCATTCTCATATCTTATCAGTATTACAGGTGAGGAGCTTTGCCTTATCTATTTGTGTAAAGTATACAGTTGTCAAATTTCACTTAAAAATTCAGTGAAACTAGAACTGTGTGGCTAGTAATCTGGAAAACTTGAACTTTATTTCAAAATTGCAATAAAAAAAATCAAAGAGAGACGGAATAGAATAGTTTTTCATGGAAAACTCAGGGAATTTGTTTTGTAAAACACAATTGTGAACTATGTGAATGCAAATTAAGCATTGCATTGAAATTTTTGTTTTTGAAATAAGAAATTTTACATACGTAATTAAGGCAATTTACATTTCGGTCATGAAAAAGTCAAGGAAAATATTCACTGCATACCCTGAAAGAGATTAAGTAAGCAAAGCTATGCATAAGTAACCTGCACCATGCCAATCTTGTTTTTAGGAATGTCCAACAGATCTTAATGAGGATGATGACTGTAGTAAAAGACTTCAAGTAAACAGTTGTGATACACATTTTATACATCTATTATAATATACTAGTTGTTGGACTTCGTGACATAATGTTAAACTAATTAATTTGTTACAGCTAATCACCTATTTTTAAGGGAGGATGAATAGACAGACTCAACGTAATACTATGATAGACTAGTCAATAAAGCCTCTGGAGAAATTCATTTGGGAAGAAGAAAAATGCAAAAAATAAAGTTTGCATTAGAAATTTTGATTATTGATTACTTGTAGCCTTGTGTTTGTGTGAAGCATGAAAAGTTGATCAAGAGATTGTATAGGATCAAGTACTTTAAATGAACGGTCAAGGAGATGTAAGGATAAAAATTTGCTGACGTCTGATTTTTTAAAGAAAAAAATTGCCTCTAGTATGCAGTGCTTTAAACCCTGGTTAAAATAATGTATAGAATAATGTGCTTTCCCTAAAAGGATAATGAGATATGAAGGTCAGCATAGATCTGCCATTGTACCAAATTTTTTTTAAAGAAATTAATATAAGGGTTAAAACGAATTAGGAAAATGTATAGGATCAAATGCTTTTGATGAATGGTTGAAGAGATATTAGTGTTCAGATTTTTCTTGGTTTGACGTCTGTTTCTAAAATAATAATTATCGCAGATTATTTCTAACAGTGATGTCCGAATGATTTTTTTTCTAATTTTTATATAATTTGTTTATCCATTTATATCTCATGGATCACCGTGTTTGCGATAAAATGAATTGAATCAATAAGGGCGAGATAGTTTATATTTTCATTGGCTCCCAAGGTCTAGTCATCAGATTTTCACCTGGTGCATCGCCGAATAATTTAACCTAGGTGCTCGGTCATTGTTTTGTACTTAAGCTATCAAAATGAAAAAACAGGCGAAAGACGAAGTCAAAAAAAAAGATTTAAATAAGCTTTGCAACCCTTATCATTGATTTGGTCATTTTTTAAGGTGGTGATACACGATCTGATTAATCGAATTTGATTTGTCAATATTATATTGAGTATTAAAATAAAATCGAATCTTAACAGGTGGCAAGGTGATGATGTACACGATCCAATTAATCGAATTCGATATATCGAAATTATATTAAACATTAGTATAAAATTGAACAGATTTTTGATAAATTCCTTTTGATAAAATGTCTTTAGAGAGTGAAATCAGAGTTGAACTCGCTGCTTTTACAGTTATTATTACAACAACTAAAAATTTAAGAAAGTTTAGAAACTGAGTGTGTTATTTGTTACTTTTCTGTTAACAAGCTTCATTCACTGATAAAAATCTCGTTGATTTCTGTTTTATCTTTTTTTGCAACATGATGTTTTTAAAGTTCCTCTACGAATGTTTATTTTTTTATATAGAAGCTTATATGTTTTGAACACAAATTTGATGTACAGATTTTAAGCATTTTGATTGGCTAAAAACCTTTCGATTAATCGAAAAAATTGAACTGGTCCGACTTTTGAGGATGCAGTTACTTCTTGGTCTTCCCAGAGAGATTATAATTTATCGGAGGTTTGAGGGACAAATAAGACAAGTCAAATTCCAGTAGAAGAACATGTAGAAAAAATAATTTTTAACACTTTAACAACATGAGAAAGTAGGTAAACAAAGAAAAACTTTCAGACTATTTTTGAATTTCTGCGCCCGAAGGCGTAGGAAATTCTTTAAAACCGTTGTTTTTTCTTTTGGAGCATTTTTTGAGAAAAAATCGACCCTGGGATTTCACGATCCTCTGATTTTTTGTTACCTAAATGTCATTTTAGGCCAAAATTGGTCCAAAAATTTAAACTACTTTATTTTCGACAAAATTTGGCACAGTTAATAAAAAAAGTATGCTGAACATGATGGTGGCATCAAAATTTTGATTTTTTGCCACCTGAAATGTCATTTTAGGCCAAAATTGGTCCAAAAATTTAAACTACTTTATTTTCGACAAAATTTGGCACAGTTATTAAAAAAAGTATGCTGAACATGATGGTGCTATCAAAATTTTGTTATTTTTGTCAACTAAATGCCGTTTAAGACCATAAACGTTTCAATCGGAAGACTTTCAACCATGAATGATAGGCTATAATTTTTGTTCGCAATTTCTTTTAAAGTGTGAGTTTATTATGACACGTTTCGTTTTGTTTGTGTTTGTTGTAAGATGTAATGTCACTTGTGTGTTTTATCTTCAGAGCTTCAAGCACCAAACCTCTTCGAATGTTTGGCACGATAACAACGAATTAGCAGGTTGTCATCAAATATTTTGGTAGCGAGCGGAAATTCTTAGAGCCCCCAGGGCTTCTTGTTGCTTTTTTTTCTATCACACAATTACTTCCAGCACACTTTTTGCGCATAATTATTTAAAGTTTTATTTTCAAGTCAAGAAAATTAAATAAAACACTTGTTGTTTTTAAGATGTTTTGATACAAAAATAGAAAAAGAAATTTTTTTTAATAAGGTTGAATACACGTAATACTAACTTTTTCGAAGTGATAGCTGATGTCTAAAATTCTTATATTTGATTACTATATTTAAGTATAGGTATAACTTATAAAACATTAAATAAAATAAAATTACTCTTAGACAATTACAGGAGGCACAGTTTAGCATTCCCTTAATTCGTTCATTCAGAATGTGTTTGTTTGCATCTTTGCAGATTTACGTCACTGAAGTTAGTATTTTACCAAACACAGGATCCTAATTGACACTGTTACTGCGGTGACTGTAGGACTACTTTGACCTTAAATATCTCGAGAACCAAAGATTGAAAATATAAAAAAATTAACACAGTTTATATTAATATTATAATAAACATTTTAAGCACAACTTGTTATCAATTGTTAGTTTTCCTTAAATGTTACAAAAAGACTACATTGTTTGCAAAGTATTTGCGTTTGAATTAAGTTTTGAGTTTCTCCTTGACAGGTTATACTTTTAAAGGAACAATTAAAAGAAGAACAGGTTACTATTAGCCAGGGTAACAAGTTAATGCTTCACAATAATTTAAATCATTTGATAGCAGTGCAGTGTTTGGAGTTCACTTTCCATGGAGCTTGCTCTGTAAACGTCCCCTACTCTTTAAATAGCAGTAGTTTTGTGTTTTGCACAAAGTAAGCAGAAAGTAATTAAAATTAATTTTGTTAAGCTGGTTAATTTTTTATCAATATTTACGCGAGTGTTTTAATGCTTGGGAAAACATTTACGCGAGCTTGCTTGTGAGGATTTAAAACAATAGGAAAAAAGTGTGCATACCATCGTACGCCCTTTCCGCTTTGTCACACTTGCAACCAAAACTCACGACAAAAACTGCTGTCATTGAAATTCAAAAAAAAAGTTTGGCATTGTCCTTCTGCCTAGGTGGATTTTTGCACAGTTTATCAAATAGTTTAAACATTAATTCCTGGTTGGCTATGCTTTAGAAACCTGACAATTCTTGCCAGTAAAAGGCACCCCAAACTATTGGACCTACGCTACAATTTTTTAGGAGCTGTCGAAACGTTGCACAAACCTGGAAGAAAGTTTGCATAGTGGTGATGCTGACAGTACAAATGAAGAATTTTTATCAGAACTGATGAGTGTTTACACAGAGTTACGATGTACAAAGCTATGAAAAAACGTTTCTATGATGTTGGGTAAATCTACTTCATTATAATTTTATGGGTGTTTTTTTTTGTGATACGTGATTTAGCCATGACTTCCAATATTTTCTTTGTTTTTGTGTTTACTTGAATGTCACCTCTGTTTGGGGAACCAAGCTATAAAAAAATAGTTATTAATGTTTTTTTTTTTTATGAAGCAGGTAGAGCTGTATTTATAGCTGAATTTTTGAAGTTCACAGCACAAAGAATTTTGTGTTAGTAAAGAGTGTTACAATAAAGTATTATTCCTTCTTAATTTCATGTGTTTTTTGGTGGTGTTTGCAATATTGTGTATTAGAGAAAACAGAACGATGCACAGCTTACAAGCATTCATATTTAATTAATACTATGCTTGTTATACAAAAGTTACCTGCGCTTTTTTTTAAATTCAAAAGATTGTTGTATGATCTCTGCAACTATGTTTTGTTTCATACCTTCTCTTTGATAACACTATCTGAAAATTAATGTATTGGATCCAAAATTTGTCAAGATTTGCAATCCAACCCTATTTTGGGTTAGTCTAAAACACATGCGCGAGTCCACCTAGTCATTTCAGACTCGCATAAAGATAAGTAACACAACTCTATTTTTTTATTGTTATTGTTTTGCTTCATTCTTAAACAAATGACAAGATGAAAACATATTTGAAATAATATAACCTCTACAAAGTTTTTTTTATATAAAACCAATACTTTTTACACATGGAAAATAAGTTTAGTTTAAGGAATAACTAGAACATTTAGTAAATTTAATCTCATTAGTTTTGTGTCTCAGTTCAAAAATAATTAAAAACAAAGGCAAAATGATACCGTTATGCTTCAAATAAACGCCAGGGCGTTTATTAAATTTTTTGACATTTTGAGGGAGGGGGGCTTCCTATTCGATGTGGGCGTTTAAAAGAGGGGGACGTTTATTAAATTTTTTACACTATGTCTCTTTTGCAGTTTTTAAGGATACCTATAATATATATGTCTTCACAACAGAAAATAAAAGATATTTACATGTTTTAGAGAATGAACTTCAAAAGCGAAAAGCTAAATTTCCAACCTTAAACCTAAGATTTAGGAAAAAAGTAAGTAAGTATATATATACTTTTACTATTGCCTCGTATAAACTCCCTTTATGAGTGAGGTGCGTCTATTCGAGGCAGGCGTTTATTTAAAAAAATCACTGAAAAGCAGTCCTCGTCAACACACGCCCACACACGCCTTGTTTGAATGTTCCCGTGCAAATCGCACACCAAAATAAATAATATTCTATTCAATAAAAGCGTACGGGAATAATATACAGTGCTGATTGCAAGTAAAGCTACACATCTTTGAGAGTACGAGTACAAATAAATGCGAGTAAAATAATTCAGAGTGAGAGTACAATGCAAGTGTGAGTAAAATAAATAAGAGTAATCTTTTTAATAACAAGAGTACGCAATAATTAAGCTACTATAACATAAGACATTAATTTTAATTCACCATTTAATTTTTTTTTTAATTAAGTTCCTCTTTTGAAATTAATAAATAAATTTTAAAGTTCAACTTTTTCGTCTTTTACTTCTTTAAATGCTTTCGCTACCTTCGTTATATGAAATCACTTCCAGCATGTTCTTTCGCAAGCACAGAGTCAGCATGATATCTAATTATAGTTATGGTGATCAATTGCTACATGCAGACTTTGCTTTCTGAATATTTTTCAACAAACATTGCTTTATAACTCAGACAACAATCAGTATAATTTTAAAATATCGCCATAGAAACAGGACGTCGCAAAGCTTGTTATTGTTTTGTTTAAGGGGGAATGTTTTAAGATTGAAGCAACAATAATAAGGTGAGGGATTTTTTTATAAAAAAAACAGTTTAATGTTTAATGATATATTTTTTTTGAAAAATATAAAAATAAAAAATATTTACATCTAAAAAAATATTTACAAAAAATTTATTAACTGAAGGAGTTTTATGACTCTAACATGCATGTTTTATAATTTTTCTTCATTCTGTTGCTACGTCGTATAATTTTTCTTTTCAAAATTAATGAATAAGGAACACATCGCACATTTTTGTTTCGTCGCAACAAATTACCTGTTTTTCAAAACATGGCAAAATTAGTGTTGCTGTATGCGAGTTCTATGATTACTCGAGAAAAAAATGGAACAAAAATGAGCATATGCCATTACACGCCATAGAAAATTATGTGCGAACATCGCACGCCACAAAATGATTAAAAAGTATCATGACGTGCGAAGCTCGCACGCCAGTATTTTTCTTCCTGACGAGGCCTGGGAAAGGAGGGGCGTCTATTCGAGGGGGGCGTTTAATAGAAGAGGGGCGTTTATTCGAGGGGGGCGTTTAATAGAAGAGGGGCGTTTATTCGAAGCATTACGGTAGTTCAACAAAATAAAAAAAACAACGATTTTCTGCTGTAACGAAAACAAAAGAGTATTAAGCAAAGTAATTATTAAGTCAGTGTTGTTACTCTTCACCACTGTCTGACAACTCAAAATGCAACAATTCTTCATCCAACTTGGTTTTTTTAGTTCCAATTTAAGAATTTTATTGATGCGTCTTTTGCTTAATTCCTGATCGGACTCACCGTCTTCATCTATGAATCTCTCGATGTTTTTCGCAATTGATTTTTTTCAACCATTTTTAGATTTTAGCGCTTCTTTTCTTGAGGTAACCATTAATAAATCTTTGATTTTCTCATGGCCAAGGCACCCTCTCCAATCTGTAATAATACACCTAACAGTGCTGAATGCACGTTCTACTATAGCGTTACTAAATGAAAAGCATAAAAGCAATTCCACCAGCAAAAATAAGTTTGGAAACACTTGATGTGTCTCAATGTACGCACTTGCCCAAAATCCTGAGGGATCCTTTCCGCACTGTGTTGCATCTTGGTATCAAAATTTGAAATTTTCGAACTTTTTATGTAAATGGCAACACAAGTAAATCCTGCCTTTTCTAAGGTTATCTGTACAATAAAAAATGTTTTTTAGAAGGACAGTAAACAAGAAAAAAAATAGCAACAAAAGTGAATAATACAAACCCCGAACCGGCGAAACAAGCTTTCAACATTATTCTTTCCAAAATTTACAAGGGTCAATGCCTGCTCTCAGGTTCAACAATCGACACCCAGTTCCTATGATTCATCCAAGATATCTTTCTGAAAACGCTGGACTCATCGGAAAATTCGGAAAATCTTTTACCAAGGATTTCTTATAACGAAGAGAATACTACAGTTCTTTGATGGCTAACTAAGTTTGAACCTGATGCAGATCAGGTTCAACAGCAAAAATAAATTTCTCGTTGAAATTTTTAAATTTTTTTGTTTGTAGTGACTTAGCCATTAATATGACTGCTTGGTAGTAGTCATATTTTCATATATATATATTTTCTTCAATAACCATGGTAGCTGTTGCTAATTGATCAGGGGATGTACTTTCAAAAAAGTCAGGAGTAGCCTGCATGGTTGTTAATTTCAAGCATAAACCCTGAACAATATTTGGTGAATCTGATATAGACTTCCCGTTTTTATCAGTCTGTACTGCAAGAGAAGCAGATGACATCCAATTCAGTGTGTCAGCATATGCATGACAATGCATGTAAAACTCAAAACTCAAGAAATAAGTAAAATTTCTCAACCAATTGGTAGATTTTTCACATTTTTTATGTTTCTTGTGTGTCAGTGCTCTTTTATGTGCCAGAAATTGGGTTCCAAATGGTTTAAAAGTTGAAACCAAAACAACGCCAATCTGCTCCACTACTTTTTGCAGACCAGTACATTCCTTGGAGTTTTTTTGAAAGTGAAGGAAAACAAAGTTAAAAATCCGTCTATGTCACGGTAATGCTCAA
Organism: Hydractinia symbiolongicarpus; assembly: GCF_029227915.1. Lineage (NCBI taxonomy): Eukaryota > Metazoa > Cnidaria > Hydrozoa > Anthoathecata > Hydractiniidae > Hydractinia > Hydractinia symbiolongicarpus. The sequence goes on from NC_079884.1 coordinate 12,682,603, forward strand.
AGAGATAGTCACCACAAGCTAATTCGAGACGATATGAAAAGTACTTACTAACCAATCTGTTATATTTTTCTATTTAGCTAACAACCTATTTCTATGTCACTAGCTCCATCTGTTCCCGCGTCAATAATCTGCATAACATATTTCTCCATTTCTAATTCCAACTCTTGTAGCTAAAGGGGTATCATCAGTACTCAGAAATGTTGAATTAAAAATCGTTACAAGCGACTTTAGCGTAGCTTAATATAAGTTTGCTGCATTTACAGAAAAATAAAGCTTTAAAGTAAAAAAATATAATAGTTCAATTTTTGGCTTGCAATGGGGGGCTGTTCGAAGATATATTAATTCATCCTCATATGTTACTTTTTTTTAGCAGCCTGTAACCCATCAATAAGCCAACTGCAGAAGTTAGATTTACCAGTATTAATTCCGTATGGATTTCATTACGCAATTCTTCCACAATTAAATGGATAACGACTTGCAACTATTGTTATTATTGTATACCACAGTTAAATGCGCTCCATTGTCATTGTTCAGTTCTATTAGTTTAGTTGTTTAGTTCTATTAAATCTACAAACTCAATGAAAGGTTTTTCTTTCCTGCCAATATAAAGAGCCGTACCAAATAATGGCGTTACGGCCTTTAACACACATTACTTCGATGTCCCAAAAAAAAAATATACTGCTCTGAGATGAAATAGTATAGATACACCGGTGTCTATCCTTATGCATTTTGTGTGGCCAGCGGAGTTAAAGTGTCGCTCAAAATTAAACTTTGGCATCCAACTGGAACCCTGTATTCCATATTTATTTACGTCGCCACAAATTTTTCCTTTGTTTAGATACTTCACTTTGTCCACATTTTTTTTACAAATTTTGCACTTAGCGCGATTTACAAATGTGGCATCTTCATTATAAGTTGATTTCAGATTTTTTACAAATTTTTCTGGCCATTTTAAAAACGTAATTTTCGTTGTTGTTGTTTTTGAATTTGTTCCTTGCTCTATTTTCATTTACAAGATGAAGATTTGCTGTGCAAAGTGATGTTCCATTCCCGTATTCAATTATTCTTATTGTATCGAAAGGTGATATTTTTAACTGGCTATTAATAAAAGATTTTTAACACAAACAGCCATGTACGTGACAGGCAACATACAGGTGATTAATATCAAGTAAGAAAAACGTTTTTATTCTTCTTTTTTTAACACAAAAAAATATATATATATTTCTTTACATTTAAAATTTGTTACATAGTCTTTGGGGTTCTTTCTCATTCATTAAATTTTTCTTACCGCCTTTTTCTGCGAACAGAAATAATTATGTTGTGTGAATAGCGCTTTTTCTAATTTTTCCTTTAGAATAAAAGTAAAACTATATATTGTTCAAAAGATAAAACAAATTGTCTATAACATTCATCAACATAGCAACAAAAAACATATTTTACTTTCGAAAGTATGTTAGGTTTTCCCCCTGACCGTTAAAAAATACTATCCTCATGAAAACTGCGAAACAAGTGCACAAATGCTGTGAACATGGCTAAGTTTAATTCCAACAAAAAGCTTTTGGAAGAAAATTCAGATAAACCAAGGAAGTTTCGGCAGACAATAAAAAACATCATGCCTTGCAAATCCAAAGGAACGTCCTGTAGATCACATTTTCTTGAAGACAGTTGTGTTAAAGCTGACACTCCTGTTCAAAAATCTAACTTACTAAGCAATTTCTTTTCAAATGTTGCAATGACTTTAAAAAAGAAATCCATTTTCATGAAAGATTTAATTTGGCGCCAACCAAACAAAGTCTAACCAATAACGACACAAAGGTTTGATTTTAAATATGTTTCTAAGTCTTTCGTAGAAAAGGAATTGAAGAACTTAAAACGCCACAAGGCAACTGGTATTGATAACCTTCCACCAGCTTTGATAAAAGATAGTGCTAATGAAATATCACAACCGCTATGTTTCATAATCAACTTGTCACTGAGTACAGCAGACGTACCTACAGAATGGAAACACGCTACTGTTACACCAAAACACAAGTTGGGACCATCTACCAAAGTTGACAACTATCGTCCAATTTCGATTCTACCAATTGCCTCAAAAATCCTTGAACGAGCTGTGAGAGTTTTATCGTAAGGGGGCAGCAACAGTGCTTGCATTTAGAGGGCAATAGACTGAATGGAAATAAAAGACTATAAAACAACTTCAACATTTTCTTTTGTCTTTCGACAAACTAAAACCATAAATAACAGAAGAATACCCAAATCGAGTATAATAATACTAATATAAAAACACAGAATGAGCGTAAAAATGGAATACTGAAAAAAAAAATAGTAATAAAAAAAACGATACTAAAGTCCATCATGTGTTCATTATGCGTGCGAATCGATCAATCTACCAATTAATGAATACTTTTGCTTCGACTTAAAATTCACGAAGTAAACATGAATGTACACAAATTTTAATGAAAGAAACAACAACGAAAATATCACTTATGAAAGGGAAGGATTTACAAAAAGTAGGAACTCGCCTGTTTGAAATTTCTTGAAATCTTGCAAACGTAACACAACAAAAGTAGTAACAAAAAGAGTTGAAAACTGGTACTTCAGGTTTGAATCCTCAAAAGTCGCAAGCACTTTTAACACAACAATCAATGTAAAAACTGAAGAGAAAAGGAGCAGACAGTTCAGACTCGATACTCATAAATGTTATTATATAAACGATAAATATATACATGAAACTATATACTTTGTGAAATGTATAAACAACTATGTTGTTTTGTTTTTCTTCCCTATATTAATTAGCATTGCACTTGTAGTTGTTATCAAGCAATGTTTTTTGAAGAAGTGAAAAAACAAACGTACAATAGGAAAGAATAAATCAGGTTGTTTCTATTCGATTTGAAAAATCTCAATAATGCAAAACCCTGAACTGATTTTCAACAGACAACAAATCGAACCTGGTTCTCGTAAAATCTCAAAAAAATGAACACAATAAATGTAAAAATTTAAAATGTCACTACTAGGGTGAAAGCAGTTGAAAAAACTAACTGTTTGACTCGAGCATCATCAGATAACAATAACTTCACTCTTTTTGCATAAAACTTACAACATTGTCTGACACATTAACTTGCATGAGAAATTGAACATTCAGCATGCTTCTTGCAACCATCTTTGTATCATCCAAGGTTACTTCAAAGCAAGATGTTATTATCTCGCCAGGTGCACAATATTCCTGCCTTGCTTTTGTATTGCTATTCAGTAACGTAAATGTAACATTAGTTTTCTCTTGGCAGAGTTCTTTCACTGAGATGTTTTGACATTTTTCGCATTCAACCGAATCTTCTTCATTTGCTTCCACAGTGTGCTTGCACATGCTGCAACGCAATTGAGGCAAAAGCGACTTAGTATTCACTGAAACAATTTTACCCGTGACAGCTGCGGATGTTGAGTCAACAAGGTCTTTCTCGGTGAAACTTTCAGGATCCAACGAGACTGACGCAGTTATTGTCGAAGAATCCATGGTTTTCAGTAACCGCTGTGATTGATATTTGGAAACCCGAAGATTTCCAAAACAATAGACAGTTTTGTCTTCAACCTTGTCAACAAGGTCGCCAAATAACTTGCACGTTGTTTATCGACTGTCTTTTTAATGTCTGCCGTGGCTTCGTCATCAACATTTTTTTGAACATATTGAACTTCAAATGAGCAATTCTCAAAGTCTGCAAGATTTTGTCGATAATTTTTTTTATTATGGCTTTGTACATCACAAAGCGACTTGAATTTCAGTAATATGGATGAACCATCGGGGCTGAAACTTCATGACTATCTACCGTGTGTGTCAAATAGATAAATGGACATTTTTTCCCAAATAATCGAAACACTATATCCAACAGCTATAAAAATTAGACCGTTTCCAACAGAGGCAGAGTTCATGGCATTGTGCTGCGCAAAATATCTAACATCACCTAAAAAACCTGTGAACTTATCCCCCAACACTACAGCTACACACCGTTGTTCAATGTTTACAATAGACGGTAATTCTTCAACACTGAGAGGCCGGTATATTTTAACATTTTTAAAGTTATCATAAGAAAAAATCCTATCAATAAGAAAAAAGCTCCCGCGCGACAAAACGCGCGCGCTGAGAGGGGGAAATTCTGTTCGCGCGAGCGATCTTACAGTTCCAAAATTAAGACAAAAAGAGAAAAGAAACATTAATTTCTGAAGTCGGGGGACGATTTAACCAGTGAACCCCTGAACATTGGAGACTCGAAAGCCTTTATCTTGACTTCATTCGTTACGAAAATTGTATCATGTATATATGTTAATCTCTTTTTATCTACTTGTGGTGCCTAATTAATATAACAAAATTCTATTTTTTTTTAGGTTTGTATATATATTTGAAGATAACAATTTATAGAAAGTGTTTCATTATAGTTTTACAAATAGAGATCGTCCTCGCTGTCCCAGCTCTCGTCACTTGAACAACTATCATCATCTGAGCGGTCATCATCAGTTATATTATCGATACGGTTTGGTTCTGACGTATTCAACTTGAGCCGCCTGCGTTTTGCCATGTAGAGCACTCTCGCTCTTTCGATGATTTCTTCCCGCTCCTGAGGTGACCACAGATTATCGTTGCCAGAAATGATCAAAGTATCCTCCAATGTATCGTGAGCCATTGAAAGTCGCCGGTCTGATAGAATGGAAGTGACAGTACTAAAGCACCGTTCAACACTGGAGTTTGATCCGGATTTCTAAAATAGAAAATACAATCTCAGGAATTTAGGATATTATCACTCAGCTACATAACATGGAATCAATCTAGGCGAGTGAAAAATCACTCCACAGAGGCCTCATATTTCAGAATTAGGCGCGTGTTTGCGTGTGCGGGAGCGATCGCGCGCCTCTTATTGATAGGCCTGATTTCGCTTAATTGCTGACCAACATATTGACAATAATGAGTTACACATACATTGAATACCTGCAGTGGACCCAAATTTTTGATCACCTTGATGAAATGAACCTGATGTAGATTTTATATGGATAGGGGAAGGGTCAGCAGATAGGGAAGTTGCCATAATAGAGCATAAAATATTTTGTTTACAAAGTTTACCATGGAAGGCTGACAAAGTTTATCATAGAAGGCTGAATAAAGCTGAACAGTGCTGAGGGACCAGCTTGAAAAGACAGATGATGTCAATTTTCAAACACTAAGTCAAAAATGATGATTTTTGTTCGAAAGCTGATAAAATATGATAAAATGATGTGATCAAAATGTTTTAAGCTCCAAAATGACTTGATAATCCTGAAACCATAGTTGAAAGACTAATACATACCAAAAATCCACAACAAAGTATATAAAAACCAAACCAACTTCAACAACGTGCAATGAGTTTCAAAATGGCAGAGCTTACCAGCCAAACTTTTGGCAGATCCAACATGTGCGCAGGTCTGGACCTGTGGGCGCGATAGAAGCGCGCATTGCGCAAAAATGTAAAAACGGCGCGCCATCTAAAAACTTTTTATTCCCGAAGTTGCCTTTGAAACACTCACCAACCTAAAGGTGTGAGTGACTAAAAACAATTGTTTTTTGTTATTTACAATAGATATGTTTCTTCATAATATATCATATTCGCATGTGAAAGGATATTTTTTCATAATTTGCTCTAGCCACTTTAACGCTTTCACATATCCCCTTGCTTGATGTTACGGGTATTTCAAGTCCTAAATCAGCCCAACGATTAACTTTCTTTCCAGTAACAGTACATAATATGGTAGATCCAGGCAGTAAAAGGAAGTTTGAAAAAGCCTTGCTCAAACCCAGAGGAGCACGGCCTACAACATATGAATTACGCATGATGGAAACATCGTAAGTATCATGAGGATTATCAGTTTTTCGCGTACAAACCAATATTTCTCCATCAAATGGATTCCAGATGTTCATATATACGTGGTAACCCCTTGCATACGAATTGAAGGAAAAATAATTTGCTTCGCAATAACACGTGGCAAAGGTTCGTTGATATTGTTAGTCATTTGTTTAAGCATCATTTCTTCTTTGCTCAAAACAGTAGAAACAGTGATATGAAGTAAACCAGTTCTTTAATATGTTTGTATCAAGAAAGTATTTTGCAACATGTTTCTTCGAACGTTCGAATCAGAATAGAAACACAAGAAGCCGAGGATGATTTTGATATTAAACGACCAGAGTTAAAAATAAAGTCAAGTCAGGAAGCCTTATCTATTGTAGATGATTTGAACAACTTTTGTGAAACAATAGGCGATGCTGACTTAGTAAGTGCTTTGAATCTTGTCACACTACGAATTGAAGCATTTAGGCTAAAAAATGTTTCACAAAAAAAAAGTAACAGATTATTTTAGTAAAAAGTTGTAACATGATTGTAGATTGTACTCATAAAATCATGTATTTACATGAGTTTATTTTAATCATGAATCATTCTTTGAGGCCCTTCCACGACCAGACTTTTTGATAAAATAAAGGATGTTCATATAAAACCTCCATACATCGGTCACCTCTAATGCAACGGCCACTAAGCTGGGTCCCCCAAAGTGGCCGCTATTAGAGGTTCCACTGTAAAATTGTCAGTGAAACTTTTCCACGTGGTAAGATCACAAGAGAACTTTTTAATCTCGATTCTTGGGAGCTTTATTGATGTGTTGTTTACACTTTTTCTCTTCCCTCCCAATTTTCTTCTTTTCTCTTCTTTTTCTGCTCAATGATATATTCGTTAAGTTCAAATAAATACTCTTTTGACTCTACTTCAAAGTTCAAACTTTCTTCAATAAGTTGCTTTAAGGTTTCTTCTTCGGTAGAAAGGTCAATTATTTGTTCATATAAGTTCTTAACATATGTGTTTTCCAAATAGTACATCTTTTTCGTAATTTTAACATCTTTTCTTCAATAGATATCTATCGTGGCCGAGGGCTGCCACCATTAAAAAATAACTTTAATATTCACAATAAGTTTATTTTAAAGTTAAATTTAAAATAAAAACTTTTTAATTAAACTGAGTTTGAATCCAAAAGAAAGTTGATCTGAAATTAAATTCTATCCCTGGCCGAGGGCTGCCATCGCTAATTATTATCGAATTTGTTTTTGAAATAAATTAAACTTAAAGTTTCGCTATGGCCGGGAGCTGCCAATGTTTTGGTGTTTAAGCGCATGTCCTTAAGTCATATTCAAATTGCAGTTTCTAAATGTCGGGTTGTAGCACATGGGAACTTAACGATAGTTTGCGCAGAGATTTATAAAATTATGTACTACAAGGCATTCGAAGGAAAGAAATTTTGGACTTTATGTATCGTGACTATCCACAGTATACATGGAGCATCCGTACTTTAGACAGAAGGTTACGAAAATCTGAGATATATTATATTGACATGGTAAATACAACTGTGGAAGTTGTCAGAAGCGTGGTAAAAAAGGAATTAGATGGTCCTGGTAGACAATTAGGGTACAGGGCGTTATGGCAAAAAATCCGTCAGAAATACGCAATGAAGATACCAAGGGATGCAATACACAACATTATGTACGAAATAGACCCAGAAATGTTTAACGAAAGATGGCCAGGTACCAAGAAGGAAAGAAAACGAAAGAACTTTATCAGCAATGAACCGAGCTGGGTATTATCGTTGGATGGCCATGACAAGCTTATGGAACACCAAAATTTGACATTTCCCTTAGCTATTTATGGCTGTATGGATACAGCTAGCAGAAAACATTTATGGTTGCGCATATGGAACACCAATTCAAAACCTGAGCTTATTGGTAGGTGGTACCGTGAACACTTATTAAATGCAGAATTGTACCCGCTTATTTGAGAATTGACAAAGGCATCGAGGCAGGAGTTATGGCCACAATGCAGGCTTATTTACGGCGTAACCATGACGACTTAGACAACTCAACAGACAGTGTTATATATGGACCTTCTACATCTAACCAAGTAAGAACTATACTTTTATCCTCTTGGCTTAATTTGTAATAAACTTCTAAAAAATCTGTGCCTGTTTCTAATAGATCGAGAGATGGTGGCGAGAATTACATGAATGCTTAGAGAAGTACTTCAAGGAAGGCTTGTATTGGTTAAAAGAGAACAATCATTATGACCCTAATAGCAAACATGATAGGTAAAGATATAAATATGAGAAAGGAAAAACAACCAGTTAAAAATCTTTAAGCTCTACAATAAATATTAACACAATGCAACAATAAAGAATATGCAAAATATATAAATAAAATCTTTTTTTCTCAAATAAATACTAACAATAAAAAAAGTTAAAAGTGTTAAAATCAACATACTTTTCTTTCCAGAAATCTCTTGAAATATATCATGATACCCTTAATGCAGCAACAGTTGGATGAATACTGTATGGAATTCTCACCGCATTCGCAAACAAAAAGATCAATTATTGCCTGATGGCTTGCCGGATCATATTTTTGCCTTTCCAGAAAGATATGGTTTGCCCAACTGTGGTATAAATTACATGTTTTAAAAATTTTAAATATCTTTCTATGTTTATAATATCAAAAACTAAATTTTAGGTTTTCAGTTGTCAGAAAAGGTGCTAGAAGACGTTGCTGGTTTGTCTGTAGTCTTTCAAAATGAACACAACTACATATCTGACAACTTAGTAAGAAAATTTGAGGCTATTGTAAAGCACTGTTTTGATGCTTAAGAGTATGTAAAAATGTATCTTTTTTTAAAAGACAATATAGGTGACAAGTGAAAAAGTGGTATTATTATACTTAGTATGTGTTAAATTTTTGTTAAAACTACAAAATCAAAGATTTTAATAAATAAGAAAATATTTACACTAAAAATGCATTGGAAATATCTACACTAAAAATCCTATCTAACAATTAAAGGTTACGAGGTGGCAATTCAGCCAAAAAACAGTATTTGTTGCACGTGTGTTGTTTCTTTGGCCACGGTTGACAAATTTCCAGAACAAAACAATAGTTTATTGCTTTTGTCAAAAGAGCCTGCAGTTGTTGCAATTTCTGGATCATATAATTTAAAGCCACACTCCTGTATATCAACCAAAACTAATGTTCCATTGGTATTAACAAAAGAAAAATGGACTAAACATTCCGCCATGGTTTGTGCTTCAACATCACGATTTTGGCAAATAGTACCATCGTTGTTAACATCTGTTGTTAACATCAACAAAATCTCCATCAATAAATTCCTCAATTGTCACAGGCTCATTATTTAGGGTTCCATATGAAACGTTGTTGTAGCTCAAACAATTTCCTTTGTATTCCTTACTCTGAAGTAACATTTGTAACTGCAACGCAAAATTTTGTGCTAGGGAATGCATCTGGACCGACGTTTTGGCATGCTCCTCTGGTATATCATCAACTAGTTCTAATTCATCAAAAGTTTTTGCAAATACTTTTTTACAACAAATACTGTTTCACCCTCTAATCTATGACGTTTTGCTTTGTATGCTTCACGGAATGCACCATTTGAAAATGGACTTTCATCAACGTAATAGCTTATGTCGCTACCTTTTCCCCATTCCATGTCGCTTAATTTAAAATCAGTAACATGGATCATTTGAGCTTGCTTCAACAGCTTTTACAAGTTTGCCTAGTTTCAACATTTGCGACACTGGTAAACTTTTTGGACATGTTGATATCTTTAAGTTTGGATTTAATAAAGAGGATGATGGCCCTGATGTATGCACTGCTCCACTTTTATTATAACGGGAATATACGCTGACACTTACACTGAAGGAGAAAAAAAGTCATGTTCAGGCTTTATAAACCGAATATGTATCAATTTTATTGATGGTAAACGGTCCATTTTGGAACATGAAGGGCCACAATCACTGCTTAATACATCACAAGTCATCCAAATCGGTAATCTTGATGCAAAGGGTTTATTGCATGCAGGTTTGTTCTCGATCGTTACTTCATCATATTCAAAAGGCACGAATTCTTGAGGACCAGTGCGTTTATATTTTTTCACCTTTCCGGAAGGCTCCCCTTCAAGTGGCTGCACTACTAATTCTTGGGAATTAAGAATTTTTGCTCCGAATTGGTCTGATCCTTTATCTTTTGTTTTGTCGTTTCTTTTAGGGAACTTTTGAATCCATTTTAATTTCATTTTTTTGTTAAAAACTTCCCATCGTTGCTTTTTTTCATTTCTCCTTTTCCCGCCATTTTATTTTATTAATCTTTTGTCGCATGGGGTTCTAAAAGTTATAGCTTTAAATATCAAAACATTGACAGCTCTCATCCATACGAAGAATTTAATTAAATTTTAGTTTGCAAAGTGTATATTTTTAAACATAATTTGTTTTTAAAACTATATTTCAACAAGAATAAAATATGTTTAAAATTAAAAAGCGATATAAATTTATTTCTGAAGTAAAGAAGTATTGCGTGGCAGCTCTCGGCCACCATAGATATCTCTCTGTCGTGCACGATTTTACTCGACTTAGTAAATAACTCTGTTGTAAGTTTCTTTAAAGTTTTAAGTTGTATTTTCTTTTTCGTAACTTCGTTCGACATGATAAGTAGATAACGTTTCAAAAACAACGTATAAACCACAAATAACAACTAACGATAGTTTTCGACGATAACTAGAAATCAATCCGGCTCAGTGGACCATGAGATGGTAACCTTAGATAAGATAATAAATATTTTGCGTGCTATCGTTGAAAATAGTTTCTTGAACTGTAAGCTCTTGTACGGCATGGCATTAAAAAAAAATGTGCGCATGTGCAAAATATATACAGAAATAAAACAAAACTAACACATAAAACGGCACACAGTGGTTGTGCTTTTTGTCTTTTGTTGTCCTGTGTTGTATATTGTTATGTGTTGGAGTTGAATTATGTCTATTGTTGAAATGGCTCTGTTGTTGTCTGGTGCCTGTAGGAGATCTGTGGTGTGGCATATGTGATCTCTCGCGGCTTTAATGTGTAGTGTGTGGATAGTTATTGTTAGTATTTTGTTGCTCAGTCAGTTTAATCTTTTTTGTCATGTCAGGTCGAATTATTGTTGTGGTAGCTGGAGTTTGTTGTCCTGTGTTTTTTGTTACGTGTGATTTCGATCTTGGAGAGGATGGTGATCGTTTAGGTTGTTGTGAGGAATTTATGGTTACATGATTTTCTTTTAGTTTTTCAGTTATATTTGGGCTAGATAGGCTGTTTGTCAATGTGTCTATATTCTGTCTACATATGTTTGTGTTTTGTGATACTCCAGCATTAGTTGTGTGGATGCGTTATGTAATATGTCATTCCATATGGTCATTTTCGTATGCCGGTGCAAGTTGCACTGTAAGTCCTTCAGGTACCAGGTCAATACATTTAGTTAAGGTTGAGGTTTTAACTTGGTTAATGTGAAAGAGATTGAACATGTAAGTGTGTGAAAGTGGTGTACAGTCAGTAATAGAGGTGGCAGCCTGTTTGTTTTAAGCAGGTGTAGTACCTACTTCAGAAGCTGGTAGCTATACTAAGGAACTCTTTTTCAGTTGAAGAATCACTTGTCAAAGCAGAGTTGCTTTCCCCTAGTGTAACTGTAGAACTCCCCCCTCCTCCTCAAGAGATCATCTTTCTCTGATGGATTTAGAGGTGGGAGCTTGTCGGTGGGAGTGCGAAATTGGGACACATGGTGGAGGGTCCTAACTTGAAAAAAGCAGCATACGCTTTATTGCTTTGCCAACGCATGGGCTGAAGAGATTATCCTCCTTATCTTCCGGTCATTCTTCCCAAACTTGAATTTCAGGATCACGAGGTAAACGATAATATTTTAACGGCTCCGAATTTTTAACTTGAAGTTGTTAAAGCACAGGGCAGATGATAAAACCATTTGGTCATCGTTTCTTGCGCTTATTGAACAAGATACAAATTTTGAAACAACTACTACAGTAACAGCTTGCATTTGCAGTGTTTACTTTGAGAAAAAGCTATTATGTTTTTTTTTTTCGCGGCAAAGCTTGATTCATTCCTCGCGACTTGAATTTGACTAATATAAGCCCGAGTTACTCGTATGCTTATCGAAATAAAGTAACTTTTATCTTTACCTATGGCCACAAATTAGCGTCATCAAAAAAAGCACAAGCTCCAATAAGGTCAAATATGCTGTGTATCGTTCTGTTTGTTTACTATATTCTCTGTGCATTATTTTTTCTTATTTTACAATGTTTTTGCAACAAATAGTGGTGTTTGTGCTTTAATTTTTAAATTAAGGTGTAGAAGTTTAATAGTTATATCACGATACATTTAATTCACATGTAGTTTGAACAGTTGGCAGTCAAAAATAAGATTAACTCCTTGGACTAAAACAAATGTTTAGGATTGCCAGTGTTTGGATTACATGGTTTAAGTTTTATTATGGTGTATCAAGTTTTAACATTTTTCCTTGTATGTAGTTTTTTATTGTAGACGTTGTAGTTTGTGATTTCTAAAATAAACCGTGTCAAAAAAAAGTTTTTTCATTTATGTCTGTTTTTTTTCCCGAGTTTTCCAGATTCCCGGGTCCTAGGAAGTTAAATTCTAAGTTCGGTTTAAACAAAACCCTAATTTACACACATATATTGTGCCATTTTTAAATTTCTGTCATTGATTTGAAGAAACCTTACAAACGTTATAGTAAAGCTATTGGCGACACTCAAAAATAGAAGTCGGTAAAGAAAACCTATAAAAAACCTATAAAACACTTAATTTATTTCACAAGCCTTTCCTTAAAAGCAGTCCCACCACCGACCTCAGTATTTATGCTTATTTTTTTATAAATCTAAATCTGCATATACGCCTATAAACGTTGTGCCTATAAAAAAAAAACATTGTCGCAACTCGCCCAAAGATTTTCGTTTTTGCGTTTGATACGTGTGCTGGCGTGAAAGAAGTAGTTTCTAAGTAGTCAATTGTACGGCGAATTCGCCGATAAAATTTATTTAAGCATGTGCATTATGTTTTGATTTTGCTTCGAAAAGTTTGCTTTGCCGAAAAGTAGAAACATTTTTTTACTTTACAGGGACGAAACGTTTCGCTGTAAACTTTTAAACCAATCAGAACGCAATCGTAAGATGTTTATTCGTTACAAGGAAAAATTCCAAATATTATTCGTCAATGTCAAGATTATTTGGTCAACCTCGTCCCCAGGGGTCTTGCCTTTTTGACATCGGAGCTGTTAATTGGACTTATTAGGACCCTGGTTATTTTAGTTGCATCCAAAATCGTAAGCAAGTAAACTGAAAATAATACTTCACTGTATAAGGTTAGTCATGATTTAGACAATTATCAAATCAGTTTTTATATCGAATAAATAAAAATAGTAGATATTGGAGGAATTATCAGGGTCGTCCTAGTTAGCGGTCCTTGAATTATCGCATTTCTGGAAGCAGTAAAGGGGATTTTCACGAAGCGAATTAAGTCCTTTAAATAAAGAGCGGCGAAGTGTATTTTAATTTATTCACATAATTTATATTTATTCACATTCTATATTATAATGCCCGTATACGTCTGTCCGTCCGTCCGTCCGTCTGTCTGTCACGCAAAATGGTAGCTTATGATGAATGGTAGCTTATGATGACTGCAATGACTTCGAACATGGCGGACGTTTTTCCGCTAACGGTTAATTGGAAATGTGAAACAAAGCAGTAAATGTGAAGTTTTTGTTCGTGACTAAACGTATTAAGTAGATTAACTTTGCCGCGAAATTACTGGTACTTGTTATGGCCACTTTAAATCGACCGCTAGTGAATAACGAATCGAATCGAAATTCAAACGCAAATGGCAGTTCCGCGCAACCAATTCAATTGGCGACATCTTCTACATCATTCAGATGCAACTCATGTAATACGAGAACTTTTACCACATATAAAGGTTTGAATATATTCATCTTAGAACATGTTTACGAAAAACAAATGAAGCGACAATTACAACCTCTTCAAGCCAACCAGCTGCCGAACGAATTATTCCAACAACTGTAGTAAATGAAAATTTTTATTGGAAGAACATTCCAGGGTCAAAATTTACGCATGATTTAGACTATACATATGAAAGAATAGTTTATTGGAAAAAGAATTTGTTTTTACTACCTTCTGGTGCGGCTGGAAAATCGTTTATTCGAGAAATGACACGTCTTATAAATCTTTGGATCGACGATTCGCCGATGAAACCTATTTCGTTAAAAGCACTTCATGTAATGCCTTCACTGTTGTTACAAAAACCCAGCAAGAAGTCGAAATCAAAAGACCATACAAAAGCTTTAGAACGGCGCTTGACACTATGGGAGAATGGCGAATTGTTAAAACTTTTTGATGAAGCTGTCGCTATTCAGGAAAGACTTCAACCACCAAATCCGAAAAGTGATATTTCATCTATTTCGAAAAAGTTTCGATTGTTCATGCAGAAGGGAAATATCAACAGTGCTTTGCGATTATTAACTGACAACATGATGCAAGGTATCCTTCCACTTAACGACGAGACATTATTATTATTGGAACAAAAACATCCAGATCAGGGGAATCTTAGCGAAGATACGTTAATAGATCAACCGTCACAGCGAATCCATGATATTGTTTTTGATATCATTGATGAAGACATGGTATTAAAAGCTGCCACATATACCAAAGGTGGTTCTGGTCCGTCAGGTTTGGATGCTGACGGATGGAGACGTATAATTTGCTCTTCCACATTTGGTACAACCAATACTGATCTACGTAAAGCCATAGCCGAGTTAACGAAGAAGATGTGTATTGAATCTATTCCAGAATCTGATAGATCTCCGCTTGAAGCTTTTGTTGCTTGCCGTTTAATACCGTTAAACAAAAATCCTGGTTTACGACCAATTGGTGTTGGTGAGGTGCTTCGTAAAATAGTTGGGAAGATTGTGATAAACATATCTAAAAATGACGTAATTAAAGCAGCAGGTTCGTTACAAGTTTGTGCTGGTCAAAATGCTGGTGTTGAAGCAGCCGTCCATGCGATGCATGACATTTTCGACAACGATGATACTGAGGCTGTTCTTCTAATCGATGCTGAGAATGCCTTTAACTCAATTAATAGAAAGGTAATGCTGCATAACATTTCGAAGTTATGCCCAATAATTGCTACGTTCATTAACAACTGTTATGCTGTGCCTGCACGTTTATTCGTGATAGGCGGAAAGGAGATTCTTTCGAGGGAAGGCACCACACAGGGCGATCCGACGTCGATGGCTGCGTATGCTATTGGAATCATACCATTGTTGAAAGCACTTTTCAACAATACACGTTCGAATGACCACACCCTTAAAGAGGTTGCATACGCTGACGATTTTACTGTTGCTGGAAAACTTTACGAAATTAAAGAATTTTGGTCGAAAATCGTTGACATCGGTCCGAAATACGGCTATTTCCCGAAGGCAACTAAATCCCATCTAATTGTGAAACAAGAGTATCTACTTAGTGCTGAGCAAATCTTTGCAGATTCAAATATTTTGGTAACATCGACTGGTCAACGTCATCTCGGTGCAGTCATTGGTAGTCAGTCTTACAAGATTGAATATGTTAATAACAAAGTTGCAAGTTTAGTTGAACAGCTAAAACTTCTATCAAAGATTGCTGAACTAGAACCTCAATCATCTTATTGTGCGTTTGTAACTGGTTTTAAAGCTAAATTGACATTTCTTCTCCGGACCGTTCCCGACATAAAAAAATTACTTCAACCGATAGAGACAGTCGTCAGAAACGAATTCATACCTGCGATAACTGGTGGTCATCTATGCTCCGAAAACGAAAGGCTTTTAATATCACTTCCCACACGACTTGGAGGATTGAATCTCACTATTTTTCCTGACGACGCACAAGTACAATTTAATAATTCGAGAGTGATCACAAAATGTCTTGTCGACTCTATCAAAAAGCAAGACATAGACGGTATCTACGATGTTGGAAAAACAAAAACTGCTAAAGCACAAGTTAGAACTTTAAAATTGGATATCCAGAAAGAGAATCTGGCCCTATGCAGAAATAACATGACGGTGAAGCAAGTTAAGGTAAACGACATCAACCAACAAAAAGGAGTCTCCAATTGGCTCAATGTATTGCCAATAACTGAGCAAGGTTTTTATCTCAACAAGCAAGAGTTTTGGGATGCTATGCGTCTACGCTACAATTGGAGCATTTCCAACTTACCCAGCAGTTGCGTTTGTGGAGCTCGATTTGACGTTGAACACAGCATGAAGTGTAAGATGGGTGGCTTTGTTACGAGACGTCAGAACGACATTCGTGACCTCACATCAAAGTTACTCAAAGATGTTTGTCATGACGTACAGTTAGAACCGAATTTGCTACCGCTGACTGGAGAACGTTTCGATTTAAAGAGTGTAAAAACCGGTGATGATTGTAGACCGGACATTCGTGCTCGTGATTTTTGGATAAACGGCCAACAGGCATTTTTTGACGTAAGGGTTTTCGACCCCACTGCCTCGAGGTACAACAACCAAACTTTACAGCAATCTTTCATTTCAAACGAGAACGAGAAGAAAAGAAATTACAATCGTAGAATTTTGAATGTTCATAATGGCAGTTTCACGCCGCTTATATTCTCAATTCACGGAAACATGGGTCGCGAATGCATCACTTTTTACAGTCGGCTTTCGGAAATGATAGCGGATAAGAAGAACATACCCATTTCAACTGCAGTCACACATATACGCACAAAACTTTCTTATGCTCTGTTGAGATCTGGTTTAATATGTTTAAGAGGTTCGAGAAGTTTATATAAAAAGTTCGATGTAGGAGATGATATTGTGGTTGATCATGAAATTTCAAAGTTGAACTGTTAAATCGTTAGCTAGGAATATGTTGTGTTATTGCGCCCCGCCGAAGGGGCGCACATTTAGTGGACCGCAGGTATATAGTGTTTGTTGCGCCCCGCCGAAGGGGCGCACATTTAGTGGACCGCGGGTATATAGTGTTTGTTTTATGTATGGGAGAAGTTTTTTTCTTACTCTCAACTTCGCGGGGGAACTTCGGCTCGAACATCCAACCTAGGTTTGATATAACACAACCTGTGTGTTTGGTACCATCAAGACAAAAATAACACTGATCGAGCAAAACTTATCTTGTCTCGGTTTCTTTGTTGTCTCTGAAGATTTGACTGCCATAAAAAATATTAATCGAGATTCTTTTGTTATGTTAATTTAAAGCTTTGTAATATTGTCTCGTTTAATATGCTTAAATGTCACTGCAGCCCACGTGAATTTATCTTCAAGAAAAGGTTTGTTTTTCTTTGTCCAAGTTGTTTCGAAACTTGTTAACAGTAAGTAGAAGGATTACTTATATTTTATATGAAATTAAACTCAGAACGGTTTATGGCGTTGATCCAAAGGCCGCAATTTATAAATGCATCACAATTTAAAGTCAATCAAGAACAGAACATTCCGTGTATAAAACTGCTTGCATTTTGTTGGTCTTCCCTTCCCGATGGTCTGGCTTGTCGTAATAGCTTTAATGATGTAGCTAGGGAGCTAAATACTTATTTTTAAATTCTTGCATTTTATAAGTTAATAGTCGTAAAACTACTCTCACTTGTACTACAGCTATCAAGCTAGAACTGCACAAAATAGTGCTTTCATTAGAGTCCCTTTTTTCAGAAGCAACAAAAAACTTTTATCCTGCCCTGTGTAATTTTATCAACGAGGGTGCTGATAATCCACATACACCGTAAAAAGTATAGGCGTTTTGGGTGAGTAAAATAACTTCTAAAGGAACCTTTGTGAGGCTGCTATCATGTATTCTTGCAGTCAGAATGTTCTCCTTCGTTGCTATCCGATGGAGAACAAAGTGGACTTTTCACGGTCAAACCTTCAAAGTAGCAACCTTACTTAAACAGAATTTACAAGTAAAACGTCGTTAAAATGTCGCAAAATGGCAAAAATTAAGCAGTATCTAAAACATATTAAAGATTTGACTAAAAAAAAAAAGAATTCCTTGAAAAATCCAGTATTGTATTTATGAAGATTTCACCACAAAAACATTAATTACGGCATTTGTACCCCATTTCATAATGGCTGCCCGTGATTGGTTGACACGAATCAGACCGCAAGAATATATATAAAAAGATATTTGTTGAATCATGAAAAAATATTGTTGTTCATTGCACGGAACAGTCAAGTTGAACTGATAAATTAACCAATAACATAACATAGTTAGCCCTTGCAGTACAACTAGACGCTACCCACAGTATGTTACAGGTTTCTTTGTTTTCTTCCCTTTTTTATGTTTTTTCTTGAAATTATAAATGATGTTGTTGATTTATCAAATCTGACAAATTTATTAATTGAGTGTCTACCCTTTTTTGTATCAACTTGTTCAATTCAGTTCGAAAACAATGACCAATCAATTTCCTCGATAATAAACAATCAAATTTGTAAAATTCAATAAATCGATTTCAACAAAATAAGTCCTGTATTGTCCACAGGTTTGAAAATCTTGTATCGCCTGCTTAATATTATACTTGTTTAACAATGATATCAAAGCCAGCTTGACTAAATTTATATATATATTTTTATTTATATAGTATACCTTTTGTGTATCACATGGCATTGATTTGTATCTTTTTAATAAATTCTAACTTTAAATCAGATAAGTAGACAATAATTAAACAACCTAGTATTAATTCAGTTCTGGTAAAATTGTATTCTTCTTTCTCAATTTTAAATATACTTTCTTTTTCAGATCATTTGTTATGAAACCATGCACCATCAGCAGTTTCGAAAAATCTTCAACGAGAGAAATTTTTTAAGGATTTTATTGGTAACTTAACAGAGTAATAATTCATTGAAATTGAAATTGTTCAGAAGTTATTATATATATTCGAATCGTGAAGTTCATACATAGCAATCCTGCATCCTGGAATTTTCGAGATCAGTTATAAAAAAATCCAGTTAAAGTTTTAACTATTGTTTTAGAATATATACTATATATATGTAAAAAAAAATTATTTTTTATTTATCAAGTTGTATTTTACGCAATAATAATTGAGAATTAGGATACTTATGATGTGTTTATATACCCCATTGTTCTCCGTTTTAAAGTCTACTTCAAATTTCAGAATCTTTTAGGCTAATGACGGAAATCTTCAAGTCGCAGGGCTTCTTATTTAAAAATTTTCCCCCGGGCAATAAGCTTATCACAAGCCTCTATGCAATTTCGTACTGCATTTCTATCATATTCGTCATATTTGGCGGAAAATGTTTCAGCAGAATAGCTTTCAGACACAATTTGTTATTACAGCACAAGAATTTTTGGAGTTTGGATAAGTCATATAATGTATGCGTAAGTCTTTTGAACGAATTTTAACCAAAAATCAAAAGCAATGATTACGTGAAATTACACAACAAGAAGGCTAGAGGCGTTTAAAGTGTACATATATTTAATCAAGATCTAACTTTATAGATAGAGCCTTAGCCAAATGTGAAAATAACGAAAATAATAAGTTCTAACACTGCAGTTTTTATAGATTTCAAACGTCCACCATTTTCCATTTTAATTTTAAATCCCGTTCTAAATTTGAATGTTTGAAATCGTTATTAATAATTCGGGGCGCATTAGTGGTAACTATGGCTAGTGTAGTAAATTAGTCCCTTGTAATCATATAATGTTCTAGTTATTGTTGTAAAATTAAAAATAAAAAAAAATGTAGCTTAGCTGCGCAATACGAGAAGCACGCAATGCGGTATAAAAAGGACGGGCGAACCCGTGGATTTTCCACGGCTAACGACTGGTTTGTTCAAAATTAAAAGCAGTATACAACTGACATTTTCACGCTACATGCGATCATCAGATATAAAATGGAAAAAAACACTCTGAAAAATGTTATATAAAAAACTTGCTAAAATACTTTAGGGAGGCTTACATACAATTATGTACAATAAAAGAGAATTAAATTTAGTCTGGATTTAATTAATTTTATTAATTAATTTAATTTATTCACATAAACTAAAATAATATTAAACCTAATTTTTCTCTATGTTTTTCTGCATCGACCAACAGCAACAACGTGGGGAACAAACTGTGTGGCTGTCCGAAAAAAACGTTGCTAAGAAATTAGAAAATAAGTCTTTTGATAATTCATCTGACTGCTATAGGTTGTATTTGTTTTATCTTGTGTAGCTAACATTCATTTATTTCTAGATGCGTTTTGGTTATATCTATCTATATAGTTTAGCTAGCTACCTATAGCTAGCTAGCCAGCTAGCTAGCTCCAATGATTAATCACATGTAGCAATATCCAGAAAGTAAAAAAAAAAACATATTAAAGGAGAATCATTTATATTCAAGAATTATAATTCATATTCAAGGAAATTTTTTTCATATTTTAGGCCAGAATATATAGCTACAGATTCACAACCTTGATTAGTTTTCGCATCCTTAATAATTTTCGCAACCTTGAATGATTTTTTTACAACCTTGGATGATTTTCTATATGGCTTGAATATAATGTCTACAATTATAAATGATGCATGCTTATTTGACATAATCGGCTATGACAATGACGATACAGTATTTGAAAATGAATTAATACAACACAATGTATAAAACTGTTTCATTGAGTACTTGGAGCTAGTTTAATGACTTAATATTTGCATTGCAATGATTTGGTGGTTTATTATTTGCCTCACCTGACTTGATAACCAAAGTATGACCCTTTTTCCTGGTTTTGAAGAAATTTATCAAGATTCATAATTATTAGGTGCCTCCATCTTGGAAGCAGATAGATTACAAAAGGCATGTGTTTCAGCCTTTCTGAGATAGATAGATATGCATAGATGTGCATATTTTACATGGCTAGTCTCACAAATATCGGGGGAGTCCTAGAGTATTTAATGCTTATTTTGAGCTAGGCAGACCCAATTACAGCCTGCGCTCTACTGTCACGTTCTACTATGTCATTTTTCATTCCCATCTGCAATATTGTAATCAAATTTGGGGTCAACCAAACAGTCTTGATGTTAATCATATTGCTGTTTTACAAAAATTTACTATCAGACTTAATGACTTTTAAATCTCGAAGAGCATCATCTAGTATCATCTATGGCAATCTAAAAATCCTCAAATTCAATGATAATGTCCAGTGTCAGAACATTCTGTTTTTGTATAAGCTCTTTCATGACAAAATGCCTGCTACTATCCAGAATACTTTTGCGGTTGACTTCAACCATGCCCAGAGCACTTGTGCAGAAAAGACTGGCTTGATCAATCTTCCTACTGTCAATACCATTTGTTTTGGTAAAAATTATATTAGATTTAACACCATTAAATCCTGGAATAAGATATTGACATCAATGTCTAAAAAAATTATTATCATAGACTACTTTGGTCCTTAAGGTTATCTGAAGAAGTATTTTATTGCCTATTATTAATTTGTAACAAATTTTCCTTTTGTTCTCAGACGGTTCATTTATTTGGTGATTATATATGTTTTTTCCGTTTTGTGTGTCCTGTGCCGTCTATTGTACTTGTCCAAGGGTGGCATTATCCTCGTCTTAGCTTCTGCTATTAGGTAAGGTCTCCCTTCAAAAATAGTTCCTTTGTTTTTCTCTTCATTTTACCAATTTTTTTAATTATTTGAACTGACAGTTATTTTTGATTAATAAAATTATCTTATCTTATCTTATATCTGCAGTGCAACATAACACTTACACATGCCTTATACAACCTGACTTTTACCTTAATTGACAAGACTCTGCTGGTCAACAAAGGAAGCAAGTCTCTAAACTTTTTTTAAGCATAACCTATCCTGCAAGTAACACTTCTTCCAACACCCCCTTCACTAACCAACATATCACCTAAGTAACAGAATTTTTCAACTATCTCTAATGAGCCACTGCTATACATTAGGAAAGCTGGAAATACATTGTCTATAATCTCACCTTTGCAATGGTTGCATACAAACCAAATGTCAGCTCTTAACCTTCCTCTACTACCACTGCCCTTCTTCTGTGCCCAATGCTTAAAAGTGTGACAAAAAATTAAGTTACTACTAACACTTTTCCTGCAAACGCCACATAGCCAATTTCCAACTATAAGGTCAATGCTACTAATCATGACTTTTGTGCTACAATCACTCTTACAGCCCTTAAAATTAGCGTCGGCATTCGGCACTACCGACGTAAAATACGAAGAAACCGTAGTTGCGTCAGCAAAAAAATTGCCGACGTAATTTTGTTGTGAAATTTTTAAAAAATAATAATTTTGATTTTGTTTGAGCTACTCCTACTTATTGCAACTACAAAATAATTACATTCGATTTTGTAGTAAGTTAAGCCATTATCACTAACTAAAATCACTCAGGCTACTGAAATACTGTGGTACCATTCATTTTGTAATAATAATTGCAAAAATTGTATATCGTATTGAAAAGAAGTCCAGAAGTTCTTTATCCCACACAACACAGCAGACAATAAGTCAGCCCTGCCCTCCGTTTTGTTAGGAGAGTTGTTCTGCGAAGACTTTAGCAATTGAGTCTCCTGTACAGTTTTGCTTCATGGTAAACTGTGCCGGTAACAAGCATTTTCGAAGCATGTCACTGGTGACTTCTGCGATATACGACCTAATGATACAACCTGATGAGTTCATCTCGAAACATAAAAAGCAAGTTGGCAGTGAACTATTAATCTAACAAAGGTAGGAAGGTATGTCAATAAGACTTGTGCTCCATTCCCATTTTTCATCGTTTTAGGAGATCAATGATAATAAAATAAACAGTGAATGACGAAAGTTAATGCCAGCTGGAAAAAATTTCACTACAAAAAAATATTGCCAACGCAAATCAGTTGAAATGTATCTCACGTCGACAGTTTTATTGCCAACGTGAAAAAAATTCTAATTTTAAGGGCTGCTCTTAATCCTTTCTCTTCTATTTCTTTCTTACTGGTACTGAATTTTCATTTATACTAATTATAATCAATAATGCTTTTTCATTTTAATCTTTGTAAACTTACAGTATTTACTGACATATGAAAATATTTCACATTCTTCTTGGTGGCTTTCTCCTTTGTTTAGCCTTGGCTATCGGGAACGTCGACAGTTTTATTGCCAACGTGAAAAAAATTCTAATTTTAAGGGCTGCTCTTAATCCTTTCTCTTCTATTTCTTTCTTACTGGTACTGAATTTTCATTTATACTAATTATAATCAATAATGCTTTTTCATTTTAATCTTTGTAAACTTACAGTATTTACTGACATATGAAAATATTTCACATTTTTCTTGGTGGCTTTCTCCTTTGTTTAGCCTTGGCTATCGAGAAAGTCTCCTTCCTAATTGCTAATTATTCTTTTAGTAATGTAAATTGTCATTTCTTAGGTAAATAAATGTTTACTTACTTACTTACTTAGTTACTTACTTCATCTAATTCTTCCATCGACTCCACTATGTGAATCGTTAATCCTGACACGACTTCTAGCATTGCTGGACATAGACTGTACCATCTTAACTAGCCACTTATCCACACCTAATTTTCTCAGCCCATAATAAACTTTATGTGCACTCTATTAAAAGCTTTCTCTAAATTAACAAAGACAAAATACACCTATTTAACATTACGTGGGCCATTATTATTCAGCTCTAGGGAAGGGAACTGGGTTCTAAGAAGGGGTGCCTGATAAAATCTTCCTTGTGTTCTTCTTAGTTAAACTTGATGAAAACGAAGTATAAACAACACGCTTACATTTATCTATATCTACACAAAATCTTTTATTTCAAGAATTATTTATCATGCTAAGTGTAAACTGTGCTGTTATTGGCTGTTTTAATAGCACTAAGAAGTTGCGAAAATGGAAGAAGGAACGATGTGAAATTCACGAAGTTAAACATGAAGAATGTTCATGTCAGCGACCGTTTAGTTTGGATTGCTTTCCAAGCGTCCTTAGAAATAACGAACAGAGGCAGCGTTGGATAAAAGCTATGAGAAGAATCAACCCAGATAAAAGTGATTGGGTACCAAAACAAAGTGACAGGGTATGCTCTGTTCATTTTGTTGATGGTACACCTTACCAAAAGTATCCAGACCCAACACTGGAATTGAGGTACGACACTCCTGTTACTAAAAAACCTAGGAGAGAACTATTTCGACATTCTCTGGAAAAGTCATCTCTTGTTTAAGAAGATGTTTCCAGCAATGAAGCCCAAGAAGAGGAACCTTCTTGCTCAAATATTTCTGACGCATCAGGATTTTTTTCACTGACAATATCAGACCACTCTTACACTATTTCTTCACCGCCTACATGTGAATCATGCAGAGACAAGAGCAAAATGATCAAATCTTTGGTCAGTAAAGTGAACTCCTTAACTGTACAAGTAAAGAAGTATAGAGGCAAAGCCTTTGTGATTGTTAAAAATACACCAATGACTTGGAGAATCAATAAAAGTGATTCCAAAATGAATTACTACACTGGTTTATCTTCTATCATGTTATTTACCACTCTGTTATTGCTATTAAAGCCTTACTTACAGAAGTGAATTATTGGAGGGGGTCAAAACGAGCATGTTTAAGTACTAAAATAAAGCGTAAAACTAAACATGTGAAAAAGTTAACACAGCGTGATGAGTTCTTGTTAGTTTTGATGAAACTTCGTTTGGGCTTACTGACAGAGGACCTTGCAGATCGTTTTGGAATATCACCATCAACATGTTCCACAGTATTCGTAACTTGGATTAGAATTATAAGTAGAGTTTTAAGTGATGCACTTGTTGTCTGGCTTCCAAGAGAAGCCATTCGTGATAACTTGCCAAAAACATTTGCCAAAGCAGGTTATTCCAAATGTCGGATTATAATTGATTGTGCTGAGGTGTTCATTGACAGACCAAAATCCTTAACAAATCAAGCATCTACTTGGTCAGACTATAAGCATCACAACACTTTAAAATTTCTTGTTGGTATAAGCCATTCTGGATATATAACTTTTTTATCTGATTGTTATGGTGGGCGCGCGTCCGTTAATTTTATTACAAATAACTCTGGATTTTATGATTTGTTAGAAAGTGATGATGAAGTTATGGCAGATCGTGGATTTCAAATCAGAGAAGAATTAATGTTACGTTTTTGCAAATTAGTTGTTCCACCAGGTGCACGTGTAAAAAGTCAGATTACAAATTCAGTTTTTGTTTTTGACATTGCAAGTATGTCACTTATACTGTATATGTCTGATGGTTGAGTTCAGAAAAACTTAAACACTCTCTAACAAAGTCAATTTCTGGTTTTGGTACAGCAGTAAATAAAATACTTTAAGGAATAATTTCTTTTAATTTGTCTGCTATTTTGTTAAGAAAAAGTAATTTCTCGCCACAATGTTGAAGAGGATCAAAGTTCTTTTTAGGTTTCGATACTAAAGGGCGCTTTCTCTTTCCTCTGTCCGAAAAGTTATCTCTGCTAAAATTCAAGTCTTTAATTTTAGTTGGAGCTACTTGCTTTCTGTTAGGAAGCCACTCGTTAGCGGTGCTTGTACAAGCTGTATTTGTATTTTAATAAAAGCTATTAATTTATCAACAAACTTTAACCCTTTTTTAGTTACCTCTTTCTAATGCATCACCCTTGGACTTGAAACAATTCACTATTACGCTTATCTGCCAGTCACTCGGGATAACACCATCCTTTATAATCTGATTTGCAAAACTTGTAATAAACTCAACTCCAGTATATCCAGACGCTTTTACCATCTCTGCAACAACACTCGATACTTCTGAAGCCTTGTCAAACTTCATTTTCCTATACCCTCCACTAACCATTCTGTCTTGAATTGCATAGCAGACCCTTCTACAACATCATCATAAGGCAAATTCATCCCAATCAAACTCAGTGGTAAGCAACCTCTGATAATGACTCTTACAAGCTAGTTTTTTCTTTTCCTTTGTGCTAGCCAAAGCATCTTCATTGTAACATGTACACTCTCACTTACAAAATCTTGATTAGTCTTCTTAATTTGGTTTGCTATCTTGAACACCTCATAGTTATTGTTGTAAAATTAAAAATAAAAAAAATGTAGCTTAGCTGCGCAATACGAGAAGCACGCAATGCGGTATAAAAAGGACGGGCGAACCCGTGGATTTTCCACGGCTAACGACTGGTTTGTTCAAAATTAAAAGCAGTATACAACTGACATTTTCACGCTACATGCGATCATCAGATATAAAATGGAAAAAACACTCTGAAAAATGTTATATAAAAAACTTGCTAAAATACTTTAGGGAGGCTTACATACAATTATGTACAATAAAAGAGAATTAAATTTAGTCTGGATTTAATTAATTTTATTAATTAATTTAATTTATTCACATAAACTAAAATAATATTAAACCTAATTTTTCTCTATGTTTTTCTGCATCGACCAACAGCAACAACGTGGGGAACAAACTGTGTGGCTGTCCGAAAAAAACGTTGCTAAGAAATTAGAAAATAAGTCTTTTGATAATTCATCTGACTGCTATAGGTTGTATTTGTTTTATCTTGTGTAGCTAACATTCATTTATTTCTAGATGCGTTTTGGTTATATCTATCTATATAGTTTAGCTAGCTACCTATAGCTAGCTAGCCAGCTAGCTAGCTCCAATGATTAATCACATGTAGCAATATCCAGAAAGTAAAAAAAAAAACATATTAAAGGAGAATCATTTATATTCAAGAATTATAATTCATATTCAAGGAAATTTTTTTCATATTTTAGGCCAGAATATATAGCTACAGATTCACAACCTTGATTAGTTTTCGCATCCTTAATAATTTTCGCAACCTTGAATGATTTTTTTACAACCTTGGATGATTTTCTATATGGCTTGAATATAATGTCTACAATTATAAATGATGCATGCTTATTTGACATAATCGGCTATGACAATGACGATACAGTATTTGAAAATGAATTAATACAACACAATGTATAAAACTGTTTCATTGAGTACTTGGAGCTAGTTTAATGACTTAATATTTGCATTGCAATGATTTGGTGGTTTATTATTTGCCTCACCTGACTTGATAACCAAAGTATGACCCTTTTTCCTGGTTTTGAAGAAATTTATCAAGATTCATAATTATTAGGTGCCTCCATCTTGGAAGCAGATAGATTACAAAAGGCATGTGTTTCAGCCTTTCTGAGATAGATAGATATGCATAGATGTGCATATTTTACATGGCTAGTCTCACAAATATCGGGGGAGTCCTAGAGTATTTAATGCTTATTTTGAGCTAGGCAGACCCAATTACAGCCTGCGCTCTACTGTCACGTTCTACTATGTCATTTTTCATTCCCATCTGCAATATTGTAATCAAATTTGGGGTCAACCAAACAGTCTTGATGTTAATCATATTGCTGTTTTACAAAAATTTACTATCAGACTTAATGACTTTTAAATCTCGAAGAGCATCATCTAGTATCATCTATGGCAATCTAAAAATCCTCAAATTCAATGATAATGTCCAGTGTCAGAACATTCTGTTTTTGTATAAGCTCTTTCATGACAAAATGCCTGCTACTATCCAGAATACTTTTGCGGTTGACTTCAACCATGCCCAGAGCACTTGTGCAGAAAAGACTGGCTTGATCAATCTTCCTACTGTCAATACCATTTGTTTTGGTAAAAATTATATTAGATTTAACACCATTAAATCCTGGAATAAGATATTGACATCAATGTCTAAAAAAATTATTATCATAGACTACTTTGGTCCTTAAGGTTATCTAAAGAAGTATTTTATTGCCTATTATTAATTTGTAACAAATTTTCCTTTTGTTCTCAGACGGTTCATTTATTTGGTGATTATATATGTTTTTTCCGTTTTGTGTGTCCTGTGCCGTCTATTGTACTTGTCCAAGGGTGGCATTATCCTCGTCTTAGCTTCTGCTATTAGGTAAGGTCTCCCTTCAAAAATAGTTCCTTTGTTTTTCTCTTCATTTTACCAATTTTTTTAATTATTTGAACTGACAGTTATTTTTGATTAATAAAATTATCTTATCTTATCTTATATCTGCAGTGCAACATAACACTTACACATGCCTTATACAACCTGACTTTTACCTTAATTGACAAGACTCTGCTGGTCAACAAAGGAAGCAAGTCTCTAAACTTTTTTTAAGCATAACCTATCCTGCAAGTAACACTTCTTCCAACACCCCCTTCACTAACCAACATATCACCTAAGTAACAGAATTTTTCAACTATCTCTAATGAGCCACTGCTATACATTAGGAAAGCTGGAAATACATTGTCTATAATCTCACCTTTGCAATGGTTGCATACAAACCAAATGTCAGCTCTTAACCTTCCTCTACTACCACTGCACTTCTTCTGTGCCCAATGCTTAAAAGTGTGACAAAAAATTAAGTTACTACTAACACTTTTCCTGCAAACGCCACATAGCCAATTTCCAACTATAAGGTCAATGCTACTAATCATGACTTTTGTGCTACAATCACTCTTACAGCCCTTAAAATTAGCGTCGGCATTCGGCACTACCGACGTAAAATACGAAGAAACCGTAGTTGCGTCAGCAAAAAAATTGCCGACGTAATTTTGTTGTGAAATTTTTAAAAAATAATAATTTTGATTTTGTTTGAGCTACTCCTACTTATTGCAACTACAAAATAATTACATTCGATTTTGTAGTAAGTTAAGCCATTATCACTAACTAAAATCACTCAGGCTACTGAAATACTGTGGTACCATTCATTTTGTAATAATAATTGCAAAAATTGTATATCGTATTGAAAAGAAGTCCAGAAGTTCTTTATCCCACACAACACAGCAGACAATAAGTCAGCCCTGCCCTCCGTTTTGTTAGGAGAGTTGTTCTGCGAAGACTTTAGCAATTGAGTCTCCTGTACAGTTTTGCTTCATGGTAAACTGTGCCGGTAACAAGCATTTTCGAAGCATGTCACTGGTGACTTCTGCGATATACGACCTAATGATACAACCTGATGAGTTCATCTCGAAACATAAAAAGCAAGTTGGCAGTGAACTATTAATCTAACAAAGGTAGGAAGGTATGTCAATAAGACTTGTGCTCCATTCCCATTTTTCATCGTTTTAGGAGATCAATGATAATAAAATAAACAGTGAATGACGAAAGTTAATGCCAGCTGGAAAAAATTTCACTACAAAAAAATATTGCCAACGCAAATCAGTTGAAATGTATCTCACGTCGACAGTTTTATTGCCAACGTGAAAAAAATTCTAATTTTAAGGGCTGCTCTTAATCCTTTCTCTTCTATTTCTTTCTTACTGGTACTGAATTTTCATTTATACTAATTATAATCAATAATGCTTTTTCATTTTAATCTTTGTAAACTTACAGTATTTACTGACATATGAAAATATTTCACATTCTTCTTGGTGGCTTTCTCCTTTGTTTAGCCTTGGCTATCGGGAACGTCGACAGTTTTATTGCCAACGTGAAAAAAATTCTAATTTTAAGGGCTGCTCTTAATCCTTTCTCTTCTATTTCTTTCTTACTGGTACTGAATTTTCATTTATACTAATTATAATCAATAATGCTTTTTCATTTTAATCTTTGTAAACTTACAGTATTTACTGACATATGAAAATATTTCACATTTTTCTTGGTGGCTTTCTCCTTTGTTTAGCCTTGGCTATCGAGAAAGTCTCCTTCCTAATTGCTAATTATTCTTTTAGTAATGTAAATTGTCATTTCTTAGGTAAATAAATGTTTACTTACTTACTTACTTAGTTACTTACTTCATCTAATTCTTCCATCGACTCCACTATGTGAATCGTTAATCCTGACACGACTTCTAGCATTGCTGGACATAGACTGTACCATCTTAACTAGCCACTTATCCACACCTAATTTTCTCAGCCCATAATAAACTTTATGTGCACTCTATTAAAAGCTTTCTCTAAATTAACAAAGACAAAATACACCTATTTAACATTACGTGGGCCATTATTATTCAGCTCTAGGGAAGGGAACTGGGTTCTAAGAAGGGGTGCCTGATAAAATCTTCCTTGTGTTCTTCTTAGTTAAACTTGATGAAAACGAAGTATAAACAACACGCTTACATTTATCTATATCTACACAAAATCTTTTATTTCAAGAATTATTTATCATGCTAAGTGTAAACTGTGCTGTTATTGGCTGTTTTAATAGCACTAAGAAGTTGCGAAAATGGAAGAAGGAACGATGTGAAATTCACGAAGTTAAACATGAAGAATGTTCATGTCAGCGACCGTTTAGTTTGGATTGCTTTCCAAGCGTCCTTAGAAATAACGAACAGAGGCAGCGTTGGATAAAAGCTATGAGAAGAATCAACCCAGATAAAAGTGATTGGGTACCAAAACAAAGTGACAGGGTATGCTCTGTTCATTTTGTTGATGGTACACCTTACCAAAAGTATCCAGACCCAACACTGGAATTGAGGTACGACACTCCTGTTACTAAAAAACCTAGGAGAGAACTATTTCGACATTCTCTGGAAAAGTCATCTCTTGTTTAAGAAGATGTTTCCAGCAATGAAGCCCAAGAAGAGGAACCTTCTTGCTCAAATATTTCTGACGCATCAGGATTTTTTTCACTGACAATATCAGACCACTCTTACACTATTTCTTCACCGCCTACATGTGAATCATGCAGAGACAAGAGCAAAATGATCAAATCTTTGGTCAGTAAAGTGAACTCCTTAACTGTACAAGTAAAGAAGTATAGAGGCAAAGCCTTTGTGATTGTTAAAAATACACCAATGACTTGGAGAATCAATAAAAGTGATTCCAAAATGAATTACTACACTGGTTTATCTTCTATCATGTTATTTACCACTCTGTTATTGCTATTAAAGCCTTACTTACAGAAGTGAATTATTGGAGGGGGTCAAAACGAGCATGTTTAAGTACTAAAATAAAGCGTAAAACTAAACATGTGAAAAAGTTAACACAGCGTGATGAGTTTTTGTTAGTTTTGATGAAACTTCGTTTGGGCTTACTGACAGAGGACCTTGCAGATCGTTTTGGAATATCACCATCAACATGTTCCACAGTATTCGTAACTTGGATTAGAATTATAAGTAGAGTTTTAAGTGATGCACTTGTTGTCTGGCTTCCAAGAGAAGCCATTCGTGATAACTTGCCAAAAACATTTGCCAAAGCAGGTTATTCCAAATGTCGGATTATAATTGATTGTGCTGAGGTGTTCATTGACAGACCAAAATCCTTAACAAATCAAGCATCTACTTGGTCAGACTATAAGCATCACAACACTTTAAAATTTCTTGTTGGTATAAGCCATTCTGGATATATAACTTTTTTATCTGATTGTTATGGTGGGCGCGCGTCCGTTAATTTTATTACAAATAACTCTGGATTTTATGATTTGTTAGAAAGTGATGATGAAGTTATGGCAGATCGTGGATTTCAAATCAGAGAAGAATTAATGTTACGTTTTTGCAAATTAGTTGTTCCACCAGGTGCACGTGTAAAAAGTCAGATTACAAATTCAGTTTTTGTTTTTGACATTGCAAGTATGTCACTTATACTGTATATGTCTGATGGTTGAGTTCAGAAAAACTTAAACACTCTCTAACAAAGTCAATTTCTGGTTTTGGTACAGCAGTAAATAAAATACTTTAAGGAATAATTTCTTTTAATTTGTCTGCTATTTTGTTAAGAAAAAGTAATTTCTCGCCACAATGTTGAAGAGGATCAAAGTTCTTTTTAGGTTTCGATACTAAAGGGCGCTTTCTCTTTCCTCTGTCCGAAAAGTTATCTCTGCTAAAATTCAAGTCTTTAATTTTAGTTGGAGCTACTTGCTTTCTGTTAGGAAGCCACTCGTTAGCGGTGCTTGTACAAGCTGTATTTGTATTTTAATAAAAGCTATTAATTTATCAACAAACTTTAACCCTTTTTTAGTTACCTCTTTCTAATGCATCACCCTTGGACTTGAAACAATTCACTATTACGCTTATCTGCCAGTCACTCGGGATAACACCATCCTTTATAATCTGATTTGCAAAACTTGTAATAAACTCAACTCCAGTATATCCAGACGCTTTTACCATCTCTGCAACAACACTCAATACTTCTGAAGCCTTGTCAAACTTCATTTTCCTATACCCTCCACTAACCATTCTGTCTTGAATTGCATAGCAGACCCTTCTACAACATCATCATAAGGCAAATTCATCCCAATCAAACTCAGTGGTAAGCAACCTCTGATAATGACTCTTACAAGCTAGTTTTTTCTTTTCCTTTGTGCTAGCCAAAGCATCTTCATTGTAACATGTACACTCTCACTTACAAAATCTTGATTAGTCTTCTTAATTTGGTTTGCTATCTTGAACACCTCATTGCACGTGTCTTCCCTTCTTAACACATCTACAAATTTGTTTCTCTCTGTTTCTGATTTTGGCTTACAGCAGTAAGAGCACGACGCTTAGCTTCTATGTAAATATTTTTACTACCACCTGACTTTCACTCTTTCCAAAGCTTTATCTTTTCCTTTATACACTGATTCTCCTTCTAACAAATTATTAGATTTTTAAGATTCTAAACAAATTTCTTTGTTATGAATACAGTAAGTAAAATGAAAAGAGCTATACAGTTAACCAATGTTCGGAGATGCTCCTTTTCAGCATATATTGGCAGACCAAGTAGTGCCAAAAGTCATTCATTGGCAGCACAATACGAGGAACAAAATTTTATAAATGGAATGAGATGTATTCCTGAGAACTATGAAACTTGTAAAGTAGAGGACAATATCAATCCAGCAACTGGACAGGTGATAGGACAGTTTTATAATTCTGATGAACAGGAAGTTGAAAAAGCAATAAAAAACGCCAAAGATGCTTTTGAATCTTGGTCACAAAGTACTGCTTCTGATCGTAGTCAATTTTTGAGGAGAGCTGGTAGAATAATCAGTCAACGTGTTCATGAAATTGCAAAACTTGAAACTCTTGATTCAGGTAATTGATGTATAGAAGTATATTAGTTCTTTATTTTTATATATTTAGCAACAATGAGTATACCTTTTTTGGATTCTTCTATTTTATTAGAAAACGATTTTTAACTGATTTGCAGAAAAGAAATGTTATTTGTCATTTTTGTAATTCGAGTGGTTTTTACTATTGCGAAATAATTCAAATACCTGGAAAATAGTTCTTTTGAAGTTTGCAATATTCAGTTCACAAAAGCATGTGACAGAGATCTTAGTATAAAAAGTTGTCCCCTGTTGTTTGTAATTTATAATAAGATGTAAAAAATGTGTTTTAGGTAAAACTATCGCAGAATCTACTTTTGATGTTGAAGCAGTTGTTGAAGCATGCAATTTCTTTTCATCGCAATGTTACAATTTACTTGGTCAACAGATACCTGTTCATAATGGTGTACATGCTTACACAAGAAGAGAACCTTTAGGTGTTTGTGCAGGTGGGTTTTATTGAAGGCACTAATTGTCTTAAATAAGGCTATTTCATAATACAGGTGGGATCTCATGCACATGTGTTCACACATGCGCAATAGCTGTCCAGAGTTATCACACAAGCCAAACAAGTATTTCCTTTCCTTTTATTTTAACAAAATAAAACAGTGTTAAGGCTTCACATGAAAGCTTTCCATAAACTTGTTAGAAAAGTTATCCAGACCTCCCTCTCAGTGCTTCAAAATAAAGAGTTTAAGAAACTCTAGGAATGTGTGACTGTGTAATGTAGATCAGCAACTACCATTATAGATCAGTTTAAGGTTGCCTTTTGCTGATTGATGGCCTACGTTCCAAAGGTTAAGTAAAGGCTCACCTTTTATATTTTTTACTATGTACTATTCATTTAAATTTAGGTATTGGAGCTTGGAACTTCCCGATTAATAATATTGCCTGGAAAGCTCTACCAGCTTTGGCTTGTGGAAACACTTTTGTGTACAAGCCATCACCTCTAGCTCCACTGACTAGTACCGTTTTTGCAGAAATTCTCAGTGAAGGAGGCCTACCCCCAGGCTGCTTAAATGTTATCCAAGGTGGAGCAGAAGTGGGCGAGACATTTTGTTCTCACAAAGATATTGCAAAAGTTTCCTTTACTGGTAGTATTGAGACAGGATCAAAGGTACATATCGTTAAATTTTGTTTCAGACACTAAGCTTGGGCTTTTAAGTACTATACAACATAACCTTGACATTATTTTGTGGAAAGCTATCTTAGCATCAAT
This sequence comes from Hydractinia symbiolongicarpus, assembly GCF_029227915.1. Taxonomy (NCBI): domain Eukaryota; kingdom Metazoa; phylum Cnidaria; class Hydrozoa; order Anthoathecata; family Hydractiniidae; genus Hydractinia; species Hydractinia symbiolongicarpus. The sequence goes on from NC_079884.1 coordinate 12,716,761, forward strand.
GTGCATAGGATTGTGTTTGTGTCTGTACTATTTGCAACAATTCAATGTTTTCATAACTTATTTGTAAAAATATTAAGGATTTGTAGACATTTTTAATTGTAATTAAAATGTCCAATATAGGGTGGTCAATTAACTTTAAGTCAGCATTTACCGAATTGACAATCCCAGCTGCTAAGATGGAATTTCAAAATTCCCACTACTATAACCCTGGAAAGATTTGTGCTCTTATTTTTAAGAGTTGTTGTTTAAACAAGATTTGAAAATTGTTGTAAAGCCCTTCTGTTATTTAAATGATTTGTGGTCTAATTCTAACTTTCAACAGGTTATGGCTGCTTGTGCACCACACATTAAGCCAGTTACACTTGAACTGGGTGGAAAATCACCTTTAATTATATTTGAGGATGCAGATATTGAGAATGCAGTAGAAGGAGCATTAATGGCAAATTATATTACACAAGGAGAAGTATGTTGTTATTAAAAATGTTTTTATTTAATTTTCATGGGGGCAAAGTTTAAATTTCTTAAATTGTCAACACTTTAATCAAAATGTAGTGCAGGAAGACAGAAAAATTTTTGTTTTTTTATTATTATTTTAAATTTTAAATTTATTAAACGTGCCGAACAGCATAAATAAAAGTTTTGGTTATTTAACATTTTCTTTACAGTGTGATAGTCAGACTTAGTCATCAACATGTAATTTAGGTGTGTTCAAATGGAGCCCGTGTTTTTGTTCACGAGTCTATATTTGATGAATTTGTTGAAAAAGTGGTGGCTGCTACAGCTAAACTTCGTATTGGAGACACTATGGATGGGAGAGCACATATCGGTGCTCTAATAAGCAAAGACCACTTAAATAAAGTGACTGGCTTTATTGAAAGGGCTGTTGATGAGGTTGGTATAAAGTCAGAAATAATGTTTTATTTTTCTTTAGCACCAGTGTGTTTCTGGGGAAATTCAGCCAATTATTGTTGGTAAAGATGTTTCAAATCATAAAATGATTTTTTTAAATCTATGTAAAATATTTACTTCAAATAAAGTAGAAATCACAAGCTTTTTTTATCGTACTTCGTATTGGGTATAATAATTTGTTTTTGTTTTGTAAGGGTGCTCGGATCTTATATGGTGGTGCTCCTCCAGATTTTGGCAAGAGTCCTAATGCTGGGGGTTACTACTTGACACCCTGTATCATGGATAACTGCAATGACTCAATGGAAATTATCCGTGAAGAACATTTTGGTCCAATTATGTGTGTTCTGAAATTTTCAACTGAAGAAGAAGTCCTTCAAAGGGCAAATGATACACCTTCTGGATTGGCAGGAGGCGTCTTTACTCGGTACTAAATTTGATTTAATTATTTCTAAGTGTAAACAAGAGATAAAAAAAAAATTCTCAAACTATTTTTCTTTGCATCCTTTTTGAATTTCTTATAAGAAAATAACCTTTTTAATGGCCTTGCAGCAGTCCTAAAAGTGACTAGCAACACTTTTACATTTTTATAGAGAAAATATTTTGTCACTGGTAAAAGAGAGAATCATTGACAGTTAATAATATTATTGAACAAACATGGATTAATTAACTCAAAATAATTTATGAATGAAATTTGCTCTCAGACTTTAATGGAGTTTTTGGGCAGGTCTTTTTGGACTTAGCTAACTTTCAGTAAAAAGCAAAAGTCAAGTAGACTTACATTAAGTGAGGTTGGATTTCAAACCCTGTGTATGGTGAAATTTTTAATTTTAGTGACATTAGCCGTGCTCATCGTATGATTGCGAAGCTCAAGGCTGGTTCATGTTGCATAAACACTTACAATATGTTCCCGATCCTTATGCCCTTTGGTGGCTTTAAAAAGTCAGGTATTGGAAGAGAAAATGGAACAGCTGTGCTTGACCATTATTCACAGATAAAGTCTGTATATGTAGAACTAAATGATGTGGAGACTATTTTTACTTAGTCTGTGTTACAAAAATCCTGTCGTGTTATCCCTTATCAATAAATTAATATAAATGGAATCATTTCAGCAAGTTGGGTTATAATAATTTATCTGCTGCTTGGATTTTATTCCTTCTATCACTATTCTTACTGAACTTTTATTATATATATGTATTTTTTTTCTTCACAATTTCTCAGGTTGCAAATATATTTTGTCTCACCTAATTTTTAATAATTTTGATCTTAAATAATTGCTGATTGTTGTTTCTGTTTCTGTTATTTTTATTTTTATTCTAATTTCTACAGCCTGTAAAATTAGTAATGGGTAATTTTCATAGCAATACCCTACTTAATTTTTACAATTCTTTTCTGGCTACATGCTATGAGTAACGAGCAAAACCTAACCTTTTATATAATATGATATATATACATAATTAATTTTTGATTTAATTTTATTGTTTAGAACCTTATGTTTTACTTTGATTGGCTTATATTTACACATCAAAAAAAAATCTTGGTTTGTTTATACTTTTGACACAAATATTTGATCGTAAAAATGAAAGCAAGTGAAAAGAGATTTCAACTCCTTGATGATGTAGCAGTTGCAAACCTAGGAGATAATGCTAATAACTGAAATACCCTAAAATTTCATAAAAAATCCATCCTTACAAAAAATGGTAATTCACACTGAATAACATGCTTTCGTGGGTTACTTTATTGTGATAAATTTTCACAGGGATTACATTTTGCGGTTAAGAAAATGAAGCACTTTGTGGGGACTTAAATTTGTGTTTTGACATTTTTTACAATTTTTTGAAACTGGTAAAATTAGCTCTCAGTTAAATTTTGTGACAAACAGCAACAGACAAATGAATCTATTGTAGAAAAATATCTAAAAAAAGAAATTTACAAAAGTTGATACTTTCTTTTGTAATCAACAACAAGAAGTAGTTTATTTTAACAGATTATACCTCATATTTTTTACTTGTTTTTTTTTTTTTTTTTTCTTATTAAAAAACGGGAGGTGACAAAGGAAGTAAGGGAAAGTAAGAACGCAAGTTGAAGTGAAGATTTGGACCAAAGAAATTTTGTGGATTATTCAAAAATTATGGAAGACTTAATTTTGTGAAATCAGCAAAATTTAATCCCCGCAAAACTTTACCCCAATAAAGTATTTTTGGGTTTAAAAGCCCTCGTATCATTGTTTCAAGAACAATCACGTTTATTCTTAGCTACATTTTGACATAGCTACTGCTGTCATCAAGAGGTCCAATAAGTTGTAATATTTTCCCTTTTTGTTTTTTAGCAGTTTTTGTTGCATGCTGCAGCCACTATTCTTTTAATAATAATATGCTTAGACAGGGAAACCAGCAGCTAAGCTTCAAAATTCTTGCTGCAAAAGAAGTTTTTCTTAGCAGCCATAACAGCAATGGTAGCTTCCTGATGCTAATTTTGAGGGCAGATATTCATAAATTTTCAATATATATAAAAAATATCTTAAAAAAATTATAGCCGAAAGTTATTGTAAGATGTGTTTATGATCTGTGTTTTGTGGTAAAAATGATTGTGTGGTAATAAAGACTGTGGTAAAAAAGGACTGTGGTAAAAAAGACTGATAAAAAAGACTGTGTGGTAAAATAGACTGTACAGTGAAAAAAGAGTAGCTCTTCTTCAATATAAAAAGAGTGTGTGGTAGAAAACAGTAACTAGGTCTTGTACCGTTTTTTTTTTTTTTTTTTTTTGTACATGTTTTTAGTTTGTTTTTCATAAATAATGATACGTAAAAAAAACTTTAAGCAAATGAAAATCAGGTAATTTTTGCTTTTTCTGGTTTTCTAAGAATGACATCCATGCTCATATTACCTGGCTTATAGAAAATAGGTCAGTATTGGATAGATCATTTTAAATGTGTCCAGTTTATATGTGATACAATAAAAAATGAGAATTAAAATCTCTTGAAATCTCTTTTTATTCTACTTTATAAGAGTCATATGGCCTAACATTTCAATCACAGAAGCAGGGCCTGAAAGGAATAGGAAAAGATATAACTAAATCATTAAAAGGCTGCATTTTTTTTTCTCCTTAAACTGTGACACAAGGTATCATAATAGCTTAGCAAACATTATGTTTACTAATGGATTAGATAAGACTTAACTAGATAGGATTCTTAAAATATTGAACCTATGTTAACGTTGCACAAAATAGAAATAAAATAAATGGTTTTAGTATAGTCTGCGAAAATTTTATCATGCCTTGAATTTTTGGTAAGTAATAGTTTTTCTATGTGTATACTAAAAATTGTAGTTTGTTTACAAGAAAGTAAACAAATTGCAAGGTAGAAATGATAATTGTTATGTTCTCTTTTTGAAATAATATAATACTTGGTCATCAATTCTGCTTTCTCATAGATTTAAAAATCAAAAACATAATGCTTTATAAACGCTTTCATTATTTTAAACTGTGGGTAACTGTGGTATCGTAAATTGAAAACAGAATGACTTGAAACCATAGCTGACATGGCTGAGAAAGAAGCATTGGTCCATAGGTTGGATTATTATTATGATCTTGGTATGTATGTCAATTCATTTTTAACTTGTTTTAAATTTAAAGATTTTCATATTAAACTTTATTTTACCTGTTGTAAATTATTAACAGAACTTTTTTGAAAAAATTGCCTTAGTTTCCACCAAACTTTACAAAAAAGTCAAATAACCTTGCTAAATAAAACCTGCTATTAAGAATTTTATCTTTATATATTTATTCCTAAGAAATGTACCTTTGTATTTTCATTTAACTTTGTATGATGCACTTGGCACAAAAATTTCCATTAATGCAATCATGTTTTTTAAGTTTCTGCACAAATACTTCAACACCAAAGTTTAGCGCATGGTCTGTTCCCATTAAATGTCAATGATAAAACACATACCGAAGGACATGTGCGGGACAATGTGTATTGTGCGATGTGTGTATGGGCAGTTGGCTTAGCCTACAGGTAAATAATTCTTGTTCTGAACTAGGAATGGGTCAATAAAAAAAGAATAATCAAAATTCAGATTAAAATACTGGTACAATAAAAGTTACACTCAAAATTTTTATTTACTGTCTTTCACCAATAATTATAACTTTTTTTTAAGTCATCCTTTAACATGTTTTGTTTTCTGTCTCCAGGTTTCTACAAAACTTCTCAAATTGCACACATATACCTGATGGTTTAAAACATCAGATTTGCTATTATACATTTTCTTGTTATTTTTGGTAAAAGCAGGCATACACCAGTGTTTTTGTCAGCATTGTTGCCACAGCTATAGTCTATTATTTAAGACTTTCTTTGTGATCCCTTTGCTTTTCAAAAAAAGATGTCCAATGTGACATAAATTTTCATTGCATTATAGATTTTAAATTGTGTCTATTTCTGATCAACGAAATAAAATGTAAATGGTACTTTAGGTTTTCTACTGTAAAAAATAGGGCAGGTTTAATGAAAATTTTATCCAACGTAATGTGCGTAATCAATATTTGCGGGCAATATTTTTTGGCATTCATATATTCAGTATTATCTTGTCGTTAACATTGTTGTTTATTAAGAAGTTATTATTTTAAAGTTTTTTGCTTAGAGTAATTTTCAATTTAGGCATATTGATGATGATGATGGACGAATACATGAATTAGAACAAAGTGCTGTCAAGTGCATGCGTGGTATTCTGTTTTTCTACATGCGTCAAGCCCACAAGGTATAATCCAATTTAGCTAAATTTGTTGTTAAAAATTTGCCTCTCTATTTTATTTTACAGAGCCTGTTTATTGATTATCCAAGTTAATATAAATTTTTAATAGGGTAGGGAAGTAAAAAAGATTATGTGATTTTGATGAAAACATACCCTAACCCTTAAGGATCTCTTTAAGATACAAGAGAGGAGTCCTCCACCATACCTTAGTTTAAAGGACCGATTGTGGAAGTCCCATGAAATGCCACATAGTGATCATCATCATCATCATCATTCTCAGGACTCTGCTAGTCAGTAAAGGAAGTAACTCTCTAACTTTTTCCAAGCAGAACCTATCCTGCAAGTAACACTTCTTCCAACACCCCCTTCACTGCCCAACATATCACCTAAGTAACAGAAGTTCTTAACTATCTCTAACGAGCCACTGTTGTACATCATTAAAGCTGGAAATACTTCATTCTCTATAATCTCACCTTTGCAACGCTTGCATACAAACTGTATGTCAGCTCTTAACCTTCCACTAATACTACTGCACTTCTTATGTACCCAATGCTTGCAAGTCTGACAAAAAATTGAGTTACTACCAACCCCTTTCCTGCAAACTCCACAAGGCCACTTTCCAACTACAAGGTCACACTTGGCTGCAATGCTACTTATCATGACTTTAGACTTTGCTGTGTTTACCTTCAGCCCTTTCTCTTCTAGTCCTTTCTTCCACTTCTCAAACTTTTCAACTAATTCTTCCATCGACTCTGCTATGAGAACCAAATCATCTGCATACAATAACTCCCATGGACAACCTGTTCTGAACTCCATCGACAGCGCTTCTAAGACTAGAATAAACAACAAAGGACTAAGTACAGAACCATGATGTACACCAACATTTACACTAAATTCATCACTAAGTGAATCGTTAATCCTGACACGACTTCTAGCATTGCTGTACATAGACTGAGCCATCGTAACTAGCCACTCATCCACACCTAATTTTCTCATAGCCCACCAAATAACTTTACGTGGCACTCTATCAAAAGCTTTCTCTAAATCTACAAAGGCAAAATAGAGATTCTTTCTCTTTCCTAAATACTTTTCCTGAAGCTGTCTGAGTAAAAATATTGCATCTGTTGTGCCACGCCCTGGAACAAAACCAAATTGCATCTTATCTATATCAATTCTTTCTCTAAGTAACTTATCAATCACTCTTTCAATAACTTTCATTACTTGATCAACCAACTTCAAACCTCTATAGTTACCCCTTTCTAATGCATCACCCTTGCCCTTGAAACAGTTCACTATTACACTCGACTGCCACTCACTCGGAATAGCACCATCCTTCATAATCTGGTTAGCAAGACTTGTAATAAGCTCAACTCCAATATATCCAGATGCTTTTACCATCTCTGCAACAATACCTGATACTCCTGCAGCCTTGCCAATCTTCAATTTCCTAATAGCCTCCACTACCCATTCTGTCTTGATCTCCATAGCTGGCCCTTCTACGACATCATCATCAGACAAATTATCCTCGTCCCAATCAAACTCAGTGTTAAGCAACCTCTGATAATGATTCTTCCAAGCTACCCTTTTCTCCTCCTCTGTGCTAGCCAAAACACCTTCATCATTACGTATACACTTCTCACCTACAATATCTTGATTAGTCTTCTTCATTTGCTTTGCTATCTTGAATACCTCATTGCGCTGGTCTTCCCTTCTTAACACATCTGCAAATCTGTTTCTCTCTGCTTCTGATTTTGCCTTATACACTGCTGTACGAGCGCGACGCTTAGCTTCTAAGTAAATATTTTTACTACCACCTGACTTCCACTCTTTCCAAAGTTTCCTCTTTTCCTTTATACACTGGTCAACCTCATTATTCCACCACCAGGTCTGTCTATGTCTAGCTGGTTCTTTCGTCCACCCACAGGTATCATCAGAAGCTTCTAGAAGACAATTCTTCAAAGTAGTCCAAGTACTTTCAACATTGTCACTATCACATTGACTATTGTAGGCTAACTGCTGAACTTTTGCACTAAATTGTCTTGCTACAATCTCTTCCTTCAGCTTCCAGACTTTTCGACGGGGCCTGTACTTTCCCTTGGCTTCTTTAACACTCTTCAAGATAATATCACAAACCAGCAACCTATGCTGGAAAACACACTCTTCCCCCGATATAACTTTCACGTCCTTCACCACTTTCTTGTCTGACTTTCTAACCAAAAAGTAATCTATCTGTGTCTTACAACCACCTGACTCATATGTTATCAGCCTACTCTGTCTCTTACTAAATGATGTGTTGCAAACCACCATGTCCGTTGCCATTCCAAACTCAAGCAATCTCTCCCCTTCCTTATTTCTGCTCCCAAATCCATAGCCTCCATGCACACCTCTATAACCTTCGGATGACTTCCCAACATGACCATTAAAGTCGCCGCCCACCATGACAAGTTCAGTGTCTCCAAACTTTGATGTGACTGCTATTAACTCATCATAAAACTTATCTTTATCTTCCTCACTGAGTCCACACTGTGGAGCATAAACTGACAGAAAAGTGACAATCCTATTACCTATCAAAAACTTTATCACTATAATACGACTATTAACACGCATAACATCTATTACTTTTTCTACCCACTTCTCCGCAACGAATATGCCAACTCCTCCATATCCATCACTATTACCAATCCAAAAAAGCTTATACCTTGCCCTCCTACCTTCCACAAATCTCACTGAAGCTCCTCTCCACCTAACTTCCTGAACACAACACATATCAACAGATCTACGTTCTAACATTTCAACTACTTCACCTGCTCTACCTCTCAGAGTACCAACATTTACACTAGCCATCCTCAACCTAGTGTTATCTACCTTGTGATGTGATAGCTGGGTAACGGTCTGACGATGCTCACATCTGACATCTGTCCTACCGTGCGCGACACCTTCACTCCTTAACTTGTGCGCGACACCTTCAACTCCTCTCTTGTCTCTTAAGGAGACCCTTCACCTGGTGTCACTTTAAAAAAACACCCAGTCCTGTCTGTGAACGGTTGACGCTAGGAAGGGCATCCAGCTGTAAAACAATGTCAAAACTCTTTATTAATGGCTGTAAGAACAGTTGATCAGACAAACTGCGTAAATGGGGCTGGAACTCTAAGGAGTGAAGGTGTTGCACACGGTAGTACAGATGTCAGGTCTGAGCATTGTCAGACCATTCATTACCCAGCTATCACATCACAAGGTAGATAACACTAGGTTGAGGATGGCTAGTGTAAATGTTGTGTTAAGGAAGTCAGGTTTCAGTGAGATTTGTGGAAGGTAGAAGGGCAAGGTATAAGCTTTTTTGGATTGGTAATAGTGATGGATATGGAGGAGTTGGCATATTCGTTGCAAAGAAGTGGGTAGAAAAAGTAATAGATGTTATGCGTGTTAATAGTCGTATTATAGTGATAAAGTTTTTGATAGGTAATAGGATTGTCAGTTTTTTGTCAGTTTATGCTCCATAGTGTGGACTCAGTGAGGAAGATAAAGATAAGTTTTATGATGAGTTAATAGCAGTCACATCAAAGTTTGGAGACACTGAACTTGTCATGGTGGGCGGCAACTTTAATGGTCATGTTGGGTAGTCATCTGAAGGTTATAGAGATGTGCATGAAGGCTATAGATTTGGGAGCAGAAATAAGGAAGGGGAGAGATTGCTTGAGTTTGGAATGGCAACGGACATGGTGGTTTGCAACACATCATTCAGTAAGAGACAAAGTAGGCTGATAACATATGAGTCAGGTGGCTGTAAGACACAGATAGATCACTTCCTGGTTAGAAAGTCAGACAAAAAAGTGGTGAAGGACGTGAAAGTTATGTCGGGGGAAGAGTGTGTTTCCCAGCATAGGTTACTGGTTTGTGATATTATCTTGAAGAGTGTTAAAGAAGCCAAGGGAAAGTACAGGCCCCGTCGAAAAGTCTGGAAGCTGAAGGAAGAGATTGTAGCAAGACAATTTAGTGCAAAAGTTCAGCAGTTAGCCTACAATAGTCAATGTGATAGTGACAATGTTGAAAGTACTTGGACTACTTTGAAGAATTGTCTTCTAGAAGCTTCTGATGATACCTGTGGGTGGACGAAAGAACCAGCTAGACATAGACAGACCTGGTGGTGGAATAATGAGGTTGACCAGTGTATAAAGGAAAAGAGGAAACTTTGGAAAGGGTGGAAGTCAGGTGGTAGTAAAAATATTTACTTAGAAGCTAAGCGTCGTGCTCATACAGCAGTGTATAAGGCAAAGTCAGAAGCAGAGAGAAACAGATTTGCCGATGTGTTAAGAAGGGAAGACCAGCGCAATGAAGTATTCAAGATAGCAAAGCAAATGAAGAAGAGAAATTAAGAGGTTGTAGGTGAGAAGTGTATACGTAATGATGAAGGTGTTTTGCCTAGCACAGAGGAGAAGAAAAGGGTAGCTCGTGGCCTTGTGGAGTTTGCAGGAAAGGGGTTGGTAGTAACTCTAATTAGTAGTGGTAGTAACTAATTTTTTGTCAGACTTGCAAGCATTGGGTACATAAGAAGTGCAGTAGTATTGGTGGAAGGTTAAGAGCTAACAATTTGGTTTGTATGCAAGCGTTGCAAAGGTGAGATTATAGAGAATGAAGTATTTCCAGCTTCAATGATGTACATCAGTGGCTCGTTAGAGATAGTTGAGAACTTCTGTTACTTAGGTGATATGTTGGGTAGTGAAGGGAGTGCTGAAAGAAGTGTTACTTGCAGGATAGGTTTTTCTTGGAAATAGTTTAGAGAGTTACTTCCTTTCTTGACTAGCAGAGTCTTGTCAATTGAGTTAAAAGGTAGGTTGTATGAGGCCTATGTAAGAAGTGTTATGTTGTGCGGTAGTGAGAAATGGGCAGTGAAGCAGGAAAATCTTGACCGTTTAGAAAGGAATGATATGAGAATCGTTAGGTGGATGTGTAACGCCAGTCTGAGAGACAGAAAGAGTTCAGATGAGCTAAGAAGCAGGCTAAGTATCCGTAGAATTAAAGATGTTATCCAGATAAGAAGATTGAATTGGCTGGGGCACTTGGAAATGGGGGATAATTGGGTAAGAAAGTGTAGAAACTTGATAGTTCCTGGGGTAAAGCCCGGAGGCAGACCGAGAAAGACTTGGCAGGAGGTTATAAGGACAGACTTGATACAGAGGAAGGTGAGTTTAGATCTAACACAGTCTAGATCAGATTGGAAGAGGGTCATTAATATACCCCATCCAACCCATGCTAGCATGGAAAACGGACGTTAAGCCGAGAATGATGATGATGATGATGATGATGATGGTGATGATGGGGATGATGGGGATGATGGTGATGATGGTGATGATGGTGATGATGTTGATGATGATGAGCACACACATACCAAAATAAAGTCAGAAGTTGAAGGCATAGTGCTTGCATGAGGTCTGGTAAACATTCTAAACAATCAATATGAAGAAAAATACCCTTGACCTATCTCTTCCTAATAGGCCCTTTTCCTAAACAATTAGGTTTAGTGGCATCTGACACCTAATATTGATGTACAAAAGCATTGCACCTATACTCACTATTCTTTCAATAGGTTGAAAAATTTAAAACAGATCAACAACCTGCTCATGCACTTCATTGTAAATTCGATGTCAACACCGCTGATGTGTTTTATGAGAATGAGAAACATAATTTGCAGGTAAACTGTTGCATTAAATAATATTCAGTCTGTTTTTATAATCCTTTGTTTGGTATGAATACAAAATTAGTTGGGTTGAGTTTGTGGGCATTTTTCTTCAACAAGTGCAAGCACTACTGCGAATAATGAATAATATGAACAATATAATGCCATAAACAGGCAAGTTTATTTTAGCCTAGGATAAACTTGCCTGTTAATAACATGATAATATATTATTCAATGACAATGACTGAACAGATACACAGTAATATTTTTTAAAATTATGAATGTTGTTTCAACCAAGTTGTTGATATTTCTTAGATTTTTTGCATATTTTCACTCCATTGTCTGTTTAACATTTTTAATATAGGTGATTTCATTTTAAAAACTTTCCGAAAAGTAAGAATAGTGCTTTTAATTTTCCTTCTGTACTGGTCATTAACAATAGTCAAGAGTTTAAATATATACTAATATAATACTTTTTCATTCGTTCTTTTTTTATGTCACACAGATATGTAATAACCAGTCATTTTTCACAGTGAAGAAAACTCAATAATCTCTTTTTTATTACCAGATTGATGTGGTTGCGTTATATTTACTTGCATTGGTTCAAATGATCACATCAGGTTTAAGTGTAAGTTCCCATCATCCATATGGTATTTTAGATCAACTCTATTTATTTTACTTTAAAAAGTTTTAAAAAATTAACTAACCTGACTCCTTATCATTGTGCTGTAACATAAAAATGTAAAAAAATAAGGAAAATGAACCTATCCACTTTTGGCATTACAGACACACAGATGTATTAACCTATTAATTTATAAGAGTAGTTGATAAGCTCGTGAAAAAATCCACTTAGGCAGAGAAACAATGGAAAAGATCTGTCATTTGTTTTGTTTTTTAATGTCAGCAATGAATGTTTTTTAGAGATTTTTTAACCAGCTCTATTTAATTGAAACATGTGCTTTTGACAAACAGTTAAAAAAATATTTGGGTTTAAAGAGTTTTGGTGACGTCTGTTCCGAAACAGTTGGGTTGGGTTGACCCAGCTTTAAGAAATCGGTCCCAGGTGGTCCCTACTCACCCATGCAGGAAATGACGTCAATTATTTCCACTTGTTTTCAAGTTATTAAGCGTCAAACTAAAATGGCTTCACTAATCTTATTTAATGTAATGCCTGTTACAGATACACACACAATTACTGACTGTATTTTTATAAGAGATTGTACTATGCTAGTTTATTTTAATTTATGCTTTAGATTATTTTCACAACTGACGAAGTTAACTTCATACAAAACTTAGTTTACTATATTGAGCGTACATATCGAATAGCTGATTATGGCATGTGGGGAAGAGGAACTCGATATAATAATGGAAATAGAGAATTGCAAGCCAGGTATTTTTTTTTATCTCGAATTTGTTTATAAGATAGATTTTTATTTGTAAATAGAATTTTGTTTAAAACGGACACCTTCTACCCATTGTTACCAGGTTGTAACATGCATGTTGCAGAGAAAACTGCAATTGTGGTCAAAATTTAAAACACCAAGATTTCTAGGTTATTCCTAGTAGTTATATGCACTATTTTCACATTTTGAACTTGTAAAAGTTCAGATTCAAACAATTAAAATGTGCTAATTTTTGCTGACAGTAGCAAAATTTTCCCAAAATTTTCAGCCATTGTGGGCTTTGACGTGGATAACTCCCTAATGCAGATGTGTAAGAAAGTGCACCTATCAGATTTTTAAATGCTGGTCTGCCTGGCCGACACATCTGCAAAAGTAGCCATTTTGCAGCCTGCCAGCTGTGTACCATTGATCATTGATTCTTTTTGACTTAAAAAAATTACCAGAAGCTGCTGTTGGGTTAATGATTTTGGAATTTGAATTGTGAAAAAATGATTTCTGTATGTCCCCCCAAATTTGTAAGAATTTATTTAATATATATATATGTATAATATAAATATGTGAGAATTTATTTTTCTGTCAAAATATGTTGTGTAACATATAAAACATTTTAGTTCTATAGGTATGGTAAAAGCTGCGTTAGAGGCAATTAATGGGTTTAATATGTTTGGCAATAAGGTAATTCCTTTTAATGTATGAAATAATTGGGCATATTGTGCTCAGTATCAAACAGATATTGAGCATGGTCCGAATTATTCAGTTATGCCTGTGATCATGTACAACACTGTTAAAAGCATGACTGAATAATTCCAGTGTGTAATCTAACAACATGGATTATATGTTCCAAATTAAAGATACCAGATTGTTCCTTTGCAATTATTATAAAACCAGTAAGAGCTACTCTTGAATGGATTTAGATATTCATTATGATTAACAATAGGAAGATAATATGTTTTTTAAACTCTTGTGTTGAAATATTTAAACAATTGCCTTTTTTGCAGTTAACTGTCTGTAATTTTTTTCACGTTTAGAGTGTAAAGCAGCCATTTTAGTATTTTTTCTTAAGTCTTTATAATAGGAACACTAACCAATAACCTTAACATCAGTATTTATTATGTTTAGGGCACAATATCATCTGTAATTTATGTTGACCCAGATGCCCACTTCAGAAACAGTTCTACCCTCCATGCATTGCTACCACGTGAATCTAACTCGAAGGTATAGAAACTCGCTCTTTGTGTTGCTAGCTAACTTAAATTGTGTAAATAGTTGTTTTTTTTGTTTTTTTTTTGTAGACCACTGATGCTGCTTTACTGACAATCATTGGCTTCCCTGGATTCTCAATAAATGACCGGGCTTTACGTAATGAAACAAAGTTACGAGTTGTCAAAGAATTGTCTGTTAGTATATTTATGTATCAGGCAAAGTCAAATTAATTATTTGTTTTACAGGTAGTGAAGTTTTACGGGTAGTATTATTGGGTTGGTCAGTCAGTAAGATAAAAAAATTATAAAGAAATTATAGGACTGCCACACAGAATATTTTGCTTAAGCTTTATTAAAACAGAGTCTTTGGTTAAACTTTTTAACTACTTGTGGGACACTGGATATCAAATCATTTGATTGATATCAAACGTGGTATTCTTGGAGAATTGAGATGTTACATAGCCTGTTTAATGTGTTTATTCAATTTAACATGAGAGGCACTGTAGCTTTTGTTACAATGAAAGCCTTTTCAATTTTTTTCTTAATGATAAGCTTTATTTTGTAACAGACGTTTATGTATTTTTATAGGGTAGGTTTGGTATGAAAAGGTTTATACGTGATGGTTATGGTACTGTGTTGGAAGACAAAAAAAAAGAATATTATCAAAAAGCAGATCTAAAGGTTTGTAGATTTGTTTATAGTTGTTAGACTGTGTAAAAAAGTTTTAGAGATTTACCTGCTACCATCTTTGGCTCATAGGAGGAAAATATACACTTTTACAATTTTTTATTTTTTGGCTTAATTATTGAGATAAGGTATACTGATATCTGAGGCTGAGATTTATTTTTTAAACAACGGATATAAATAGAATTCTTTATTTCAGACTCCCAAAGTTGTTCAAGCAGTTAAATTAGGTTTTTGGAAAAATAGTACAAAATAGTGCTGCATTAATATTTGAAAAATGATTACAATTTATCTCTTGTGCCGTATTTAATGGAGAATTTTTCAATTAAAATACTGACAACATTATAATATCTTCTGATATATTTTTACTAATTGTAATGAACACTCGAAACAAGAACAAGACCACAGACGTTCTATTGTTTATGTACTGTGGCTAAAAGTTTTTAAGAATTTTTTATTCGACTAGAAAATTTTTTGAATCACATAAAAAATTAAATGATTTTTTTTATGCTTAAAGGTTTATGGAAAATTGTAACATCCATTACCTGAAAAGTTTTTATTCTTGTTGTACAACATTTTTCAGAGTCTGGCATTATAGCATGTTTCTGCTGTGATTGATCTGGAAAATCTTAAAATACTTAGCTTTTTTAATGCACGAATAGTATTGTAAAATAAACGATTCTAAGGTCAAACAATATCCTTAAATTCGATTTGAACACTTTATGGAAAATCTGGGAACCTATTTTAGAAATTTAAAATAATTGAGAAAAACAACCTAATGACTGCTGGGAAGTTTATTTTAAAACTGCTTCTGAATATGATTTCATACCGCGCCATGACTAAAACAACATTAAAAGAATAGTTTGCAACAAATAAGGACACAAAATATAACCAGTAAGAATGCTGTTGCAGCTTAAAAGCAGGAGATATTACAAATATAAGATTGTCGTTGTTTACTTCGGTTTGACAAGTTCTACATGTTTACAAATTTTCACAAACCTAACTTTTCTTTTCACATTCTTAGCTCAATTTTATTTGCAGGTATTTTTTTATCTTTTACAGCAATTCGAGAAACTAGAAAGTGAATGGCCGATGTTTTTCGTATATTTAGCATTGGAAGGTATATTTTTCTTTGACTGGTGTTTAAATCGTGTTAGCTAAAACGTTATTTGTTTTCTGTAAAATTAAATCCTTGATTGATCAACAAAATTGCGATATTCTGCATATTCCTTGTCCCTTAGTACCGATACGTTTTATAAGAGATTGTTGCACCATCCATCTTAACAAATTTACTAGCACGTTTTGTTTTATAGCAATCTTCAGCGGTGATGATTCAGGAGGTGGCTACTTGAACCAACTTGAATCGCTTCTTACATACACAAAACATGGTATGCACCGAACTTTTCATACTGTAGTCCTTTTGCCTTTCCTCAAACAATTTTATTTGTTATTTTTCCTGTATGAGAGGATACTCATTCTGGTTTGAAATATAAAGGATGATTTTATTACACCCTTAAAATTTGCATATACCTAAACGCCATGGATTTAGTTTAAAATAAAATAGAGAATGTTAAAGCCTTAAAAAACGTCTTTACGTATAACTATAAACCTGTATTTTTGTCAATCTAAACAACTCCGTCCTCTTTCCTCAAAAAATATTATTTGTTATTTGTCCTGTATAGATGGGCTGTCATTGGATGGGTTGCCATTCTGATTTGAATTATAAGAGATCATTTTATCAAGCCCTTAAAATTTACATAAAGACAGTATAGCTCTACTTGCTTCGCGAACCCATACTTGTATTGTTTAATCTTGGAAACGGTTAATGCAAATTATGTTGAAATATTCTCTTTCTTTTGCAAAAGATCAAACATGAAAGTATAGGAATACATCAAAAAGCATTATCCATATGTCATCGATAAAGACTTCAAACATTTTTCTTATTAGGTAAAACAATACCGAAGTATTATTATGTCGCATCTGCTGACATTGCATTGGAGCGTAAAACACCTGGTGAAGCGGTACGCTGGCCCAACGACGATTTAGATGATACCTTCTTATGGGGACAATCTTTGTTAATAATAGCTTCTATGTTATGTAAGTAATATAGGAACGGACCTAATTGCAAGCACTTGTTTCCTATGGGAAATCACACCAATCAAGTTTTGTACGAGGTATTTAATTTATAAGAATGTGGGATTTGTATGTCTTAGGCGTTGCATATTACATGGTGTGTGGGCTTGGTGTATAAGAACAAAGTGTAAACATGAAGTGTGGTAGTGTGTAACAAGTGTGAAAAGTAATAACGATTTACATTTCATTATTTTATTTTAGCGGAAAAATTAATTTCTGTCAGTGAATTAGATCCTCTTGGGCGCTCCTCGTATGCTAAAGCCAAATACAAGTTCTCCAGAATGGCAAGCCATAGATATTCGTCATTTCAGGTACAAGCGGATTCAACCCTTCCTAGTTAATAACGTATGAGTGAAAAATGTTTGTCATAACACAAAGTTACCTTATTTTCCTGAGCTTTTGGCCCTGAGGGGCAACAAAGTGCCCACGGGTCAGAATTCTGAACCACTTATACTTTAGTGTGAAACTTGAAATAGTTGTAGAATGTCTGATGACGTCGCAGGGATCAGAAGAGACGCCATAAAATTTTCTGGTCCTGATAATTCAAAAGTTCTGGTCTGCATATATAACCTGCATAAATAACATAATTTTAAAAACAAAACAACGCAACAAAAGTGTTTTATATTAACTTACTAAAAGAGAATTTTAGAAAAACAGACCTTTTGTTATTTTTAACAAAGGGTTTAACAAAAGGTGGGAAATTCCAGGAAATTGAAATTTTTTCGCTCAAATTATTTTTTCAATGTTATCCACCAAAAATATATGCCTAATTGAAATTGCCATGGGCGCTTTCGAATTATCACGAATTATCTCCATGGATTATTCGACGTGCATCTAGTCTTGTTGTAGTATTGGATTTCAAATGTAAAATATTTACCTGCAGGTTGGTGGTTCTGATTTGGTTGTACAAGTATGTTTAATATCCGAAGATAGAACGTGAGTAGATCTTATTATTACAGTGATTAATGTCAATGTCAATGCTTGATGCTTAAAGACTGTTTCTAGTTTGCAAGCCAACTTGGCTACGTATGGTATAGAGACACAGACACCAAAGGAGATTGAACCTATTGTTATTTGTCCACCACGTGATTTGGTTCGGGTAGGTCTTTAATGCTCTTGTTATTGGCTGGTTTTTAGGAGAACTTGTTTCAGTATTCTCTTCTTTTTTTTATTACTTAGGTTTAAAAATTTTTTGCGTTTGCGAATGAGGTGTTTAAGAATTTTTCGCGAGGGATAATTTTTGCAACACCTTAAAAAACGGTTTAAAAGCAAAGAATTGTGTTGTCTTTTTATCATATTTTTATCACTTTGTCCTCCTTATTAATTTTTTTGTACTCAAACTTTTTCCTTAAAATTTAAAATTGTGTCAAGGGAGGGAAATTTCAGCAGTAGAAGTTTGTTTAATCCTAGGTGTACGAAGAACTTGGTAAAAACAACAAATTAAAACTATCTGGTCGACCAAAACGTCCTCTTGGATCACTTGGTACCAGTAAAGTATGTTTTTATTATTTTTATAATAAGCAAGTGCTAGTGATATTCTTATCGTTTATTACGGTTTAACGAAATCTTATCGCACATTTAGGCTATATAAAATATAAAACTGCTACTTGTGTCTATGGTCTATGACTTTTAAAAAATTCTTTCACGCTTTAGCTGAATTAACAAAAAAATTCAAATAGTAGCTGTAATTTGAAGCTTTAAAAAATGTGTTTTAGGGGTCAATTTGAGTCGTGTTTATTGTCGTCTCCCATTGCTGTATAATTTTGCATCGATGTTGTCTTCTTCCCTTTTATATTTTCATATACTTTACCACAACTGTTATAGATGTACCGGATTCTTGGAAAAACAGTAGTAACTTATCCGATTATTATCGAGGAGAAGGATTTTTATATGTCGCTTGACATGTCATTGATGATCAGTGATCTCAAGGTGAGTTCAAGAACAAGATAAATAAAATGTTGATGAACTAGTCAGTGACCTGTAGAAAATCCACGGGTTCGCCCATCCTTTTCATACCGCATTGCGTGCGTCTCGCTACTTGCGGAACCATTTTGCTAGACAGACGTATATGGGTATTAAATATATATGTCAAGGTTAGTTTTTGTAGGTGATTTCACTATATGAAATCTGTTTAAGTAATAGTAAGTAAGTAAGTAAGTAAGTAAGTAACGGGAAATTTTAACGTCCTTGGGGATCCCATCCTAACGGTTGGCTCTTCCGACTGTAACTATGTTACATTACCGCCGGAGATACGTATATAGCATTGCTCTAACTTGCTTGCCTGCCACACAAGCCGGTTAGCGGTCAGTAGATGGCACCAAACGGGCTGACAACACTGCATTTAAAGTGTGCCGGAGTAGGGGACTCGAACCTGAAACCTTATGATTACAAGTCGAATGAGCTACCACTACACCATCTCCAAGTACTTTAAACACGTTAGGGGTTTGATATGTTGGGTTGTGAGAATATAAGGGAAGTTACTCACCAAACAATTAAATTCTGTATTCGAGTGCTATATAGTCGTGTGGTAAAAAACCTATTGTAGACATCTCGTGTGATGCTTCGTATTGTTTTGTCTCTTAGAATTCACTCGCATATATCAGCAAAAGTTGGAACATGCTAGGACGCCCTACTCTGTGCCTTTTTCTTCGTGACCACAACTTCAGGTAAGCTAATGATTGTGCTCGTTTGTTTTTAAGTTAGCATGTACTATTGTATTAGGTTGAATGAATGGACCATGCATTTCATACCTGTTTATATTGTAATTTATTTAATAGGGGCCTTCATTCGTCTGAAATGGTCGATTTTATGGCGCAATTTAAAAATGGGGAAGTGAACGGTGTGAAAGTGAAACTGGGTAAAATGCAGGTTAGTGTGATGTCTCTGCTGATGTTGTGAAAATACCATGACATTCCTGAAATAAGTACTTTGTTACTCTCCGCTTAATAGCGGCTTTCCGATTAAACCCAATAATGACTATAATGAGAATTAACGGTCTCAATTTAGTGGCTTTGTTATGGTTGGTTTTTAACTTACAATCGCTAAATCTCTATCTATGGTGTATATATGTCTGATACCAGCTAAAGATTTTGATGGTCCAGTATGTTCTAGTCTAGTTTACTTCTGAGAGAAAGTATTAAAAGTAATACAATCAATGTTATAACTTTGTTTAGACTTTGATGTCAACAGGCTGTGTGGAACATTTAGATTATCTAAAAAGACAACATTGCGCTTACATGTATGTATACATATTATTTTTTTGGTTTGAAAGATAAACTGCGTGCAAACTCATATGTTTCTAATAGTGCGCAATACTTGTATTATTTACATCATTGGTTCTTTAGTGATGTCCCTGCTTGGATTGTTTTGTGACGGCGTTTGCACCATGAAAAAAAATTGCGTTTAACAAATTTTACTACTGCAGCAGTGTATTCCCTCGTGTGAAAAATACTTCACTTTACTTTGGACTTACTAAATTTTGCGAAAGCTAAATTTCGGTTAAATTTAATTTTGCGGATGACTAGGTACATTTTTAATTTCGCAAGTGACGTAAATTTTGCATTTCGCGGAAGTCTTTTAAATCCGCGATATCTTCACAGTAAATATTTTTTCACTGTTTCTATTTGCAGTTCCGTAATCACAAACAAAGACGAAAGCCAATTCTTAACTCCATCAGGATTCGAATCTGTATACCATCCAATCAGCTCGCCACCGTACGAATGCGAAGAGGAGAAAGAACACGCGATACACACGTTAAACACGTTCGAAATCGTGCAAATTTACGGCCGCGTGCAAAACTTAAAGACACGTATGATGTTACTGCAAGAAGTGAAGCAAAGAGAGGGGGCTGCTTACTCGATAAATGATACATCAGTTGAAGACTGCATCAACGAGGTGTACTTGCAGGCTTGCTACGTTCATAACTGGTCGGTGGTGAGAAGAGGCGCTAGTTTACTTGGAAAGACGGTGGCTAGTCTTGCTCCTTCAATCACCAGTATGCTTGTCAGTGGCAAACAGGTAAAATAATTATGCTTTACCTAGCTTACATAAGTGCATCTCTTTTACACAAAGGGAATTAGCTAAAACTAATTGTTCTTGCAAATCTAAGGTGTTAATGAAAACTGAACAATGAATTAACAAAAAATTAATAAACAGGTAGTCGTAAATATTTCAAACGAAACAAGATAATAATTTTATATATATTTCTTTATTTGAGCAGTTCTTTTTTTCAAAAGGCGCTTGTTGGTGACGAAAGTTCACAAAATTGTGTTTCATTAATTCCCTTTAGCGTTTGTAGTGTGTATTGTGGTACACCACATTATGACCAGTAATAGGGTATTTTGTACAAGATAAATCTTATATTCTTAATTCTGATGTCTGGTTTATGATTACAGGTCAGCTTTGGTGTATTTGGTCAACAAGAGCATGTTATTAATGAACCATTGACACCAGCTGCGATCGTGGTACGTTAAAGCCTGTTTTCTTCGAAATTAATTAAACACTGAAAGCCAAAAAAAGCTTGGATAGGTCAGAAAAGGTCAAGAAGCAGCAAACAAGATTTATCCTACGTGTTTTTGTGTTTCCTGCAGTTCTTATTCTCCTCACGTTTTTTTTTTCAGCAAATTATTTACCAAGTATGCATGCCGCACGATCCACGTGAAGTATCACTTCAACAAGAGGTACATAACAACTTTTAAGTCAGCGTTTGGTCTTGTGACGTATTTTTAGGTACTTATTGAGGAGATAAAAACAAGTTAGTGAGATTAAAAATTAAATTGACTTCCTTGTCTTCTTTATCATTTTTTTCTTTAATGCAGTGAGGTTTATTTTTCTTTGCCAAACGCTCTTCGTGCGGATAAATTTTTTCTAGAGCCGAGTACCTAATTTAGAATTCGCCGATATTGGTGCAAATGGGACCTTAAAACAGTTGGAACCCTTTTTCCAGAAGCAGTGAATAGTGCCGCAGTGGAACACATTTTATGAGCTGAACATAATCACTATAACAAAAATAATGTTAAAACTTTTTTAGATGGTTATCTATCTAGCAAGTGTTGTTGCAACAAAGCCACACCTTTTCACTGGAATGTTAAAAATCAGAGTGGGGTAAATATATTTACTCGCATCTATGCGCACAAACTGGTTGTCTTGTTTCTAACTGTAATTTTTCTTATTACAGCTGGATCATCGAGGCAATGAAAAATCGTCTCTTGTCGTGTGATTTCAAAGAAGATGGTGCTACACCAACGGTATATTTCCTGAAGTGTTCTTACTTAATTCGTTGGGAGACGTTTCCAGAGTGTATTTTCGTAAATACGCGCTTGTTGTAACCAACAAAAGAAAAATCGCATTCTTTTAATAATGATGACTTCACATAAGACAAGAATTAAAGCATAGAATGATTGTGATCAAATTTTGTTTCGAAAAGATTGGGGAAATATTTCCCCAGACAACATGACAAACCTCGTCGTAAATATGTCAGCCAAATTTTTGTCGACTTTATTAAAGGGATTCCTGCATTGAAAATGATATTTTTGTTTGTTAAAGAGGTGAAAAGTTGTTTGGAAGTCCTTTTTTTTTTGTTCTTAAGTTATTCAAGATTTAAATATTTAAAATCTGACAACTTATGATGCCATTATTACTTTTCTAAAAAATGCTGAAGAGATTTAGAAATAAACAAAACATGTTCTAACCAATCAGTGACATCAAAAAATGGTCGAACGTTTCTGCAAGGGTTTGATGACAATTTTGGATGTATAAATAAGGAGTACAAAATTCTACTGCATTGACATATCTTTCCTGTTTTTCCTATATGTTAATACAAGAATGTATATTTAACTAATGTCTTAAATTTTTATGAACAATGCAATTTAAACAATTTACATGGGACAATTAAATGGTCGATAATTAATTGGTCAAATAACAAACAATTTCCATGGTGCGAATTTAAGTCCTAAGTACAGCTTTCCAAAGATAAAACCCTTTGCAACTTCAACTGAAGAATTTAACATTAAACAGTCATGAGCAGACAAAGTAGTTTGAAAACAGGGAGGAACTTTTTTTAAATTTTAAATTATTATTTTGCAAATTTTAATGTTCTGACACGTTTGACTCTTTTTAATACTTTGGAAAGACATAATTCGCGCCATATAATCTTACCCAGGTAAACATTGACTAAATAATTTTTTTTTTTTTTTGGGGGGGGGGGGCGTTTTTCCCTCAGTAGGTAAATGTTTGAGGCGAAGTGCAGAAAAATCAATTGTTTTTAGAAAAAGTATGAATTTTAACGATAGTTATTTATTTTGTTTGTGTGAGTTTTTTTAAAATTTTCAATATGTATTCTAAAATCATTTTTTCGTAGAAAACTGCGATTTACAATTTGTATCCTGAACAAGTACGACAGCTTGCATCTGCAACTCTTGCAGGCCGTGGCTCTTTTGGAAACTGTGACATCACGCCAAAGTGGGTTTAATATATTTTAAATATTTCTGTAAAACTTATAATAATAACCGCAGTCTAAATGTTTGGTGAAATATTTCAGAAATATGTTTGAAAAAAGAAGTTTGGAAGGAGCGCTAAACAAAGTTCCAAATGGTTTTTATGAAAGAGGTAGATTTATCCTTTTACATTTTTGATCATTTTGTATGTGTTTGGTTTTTCTTTGTTTGTTTTTCTTTTTTGTTTTTCAACGACCCTGCATCCCTTACTAAACAGACTATATCCCTATCGTGACGCATTTTCCAGATTGTGTGTAAGTTTAAATCCGATTTCATGTAACGACGACACGAACTTGATATCTTATGTTTAACCCAGTTTGATTGAGTTTGATGGTTGGTTTTAAATGTTGCTTCTGTACATGACGAAAATTTTTGTTTCCTTCAGTTTGGGATATTTTGCAACGTGTTCCTGGATTGATATACAAAAAGCACACACTCCCACAAGAGCCAGTCTTGACAGAAATGACGGTCGACGAAACTGCGTTTAAATTGCGTGTGGAAGATATGTTACTGGAAGCCATACAACCTGAAGATAGACAAATTCTCGTTGAGGTGTTTTTTATTTGAGTGCTTGCTTGCTTTTTTTTGTTTGTTTGTTTGTTTGTTTGTTTGTTTGTTTGTTTGTTTTTGTTTGTTTGTTTGTTTGTTTGTTTTTGTTTGTTTGTTTTTGTTTGTTTGTTTTGTTTTTGTTTGTTTTTGTTTGTTTATTTGTTTATTTTTCTGACTGAATCTAAGTTGATGTTTATAATCTTCCGGCTTGTTGCTAAGAATTAATAATCAAATTGAAGTAGAGCTACTAACATACTGCCTGAGAGCGAGCGGTATTGGATCCGCCGTCCCCAGAATTGGAAGCCATGGACGAACCCACTACACTTAGTACAACAATATTTTAGCCACGCCCTTAATAGCTTACCCGAATAGCGTGTAGATGAAGGTTTGTCGTGGCACACCCGTGTTACCGTGCTACTTTAGTTTAATTACACCGATTGTACTATCGCCCGTCGTGATTGGAGATTTAAGCGGAGTGAACCTTTCTCTGTAGAGAATGAACACATAAATGTGCCATGGTAAATCTTTATCTGCATGATTAATAATCTTAGTAATTGTGACACGTTTTTCTCCTTACTACAATTATTGATGCGTTAAAAATCAGACTTTACTCTGCGAATTTCAGCACAACCTTACTGTAGATAGAACTGGTTAGGTTCTACTTATCGTCCCGCCGTCGTTGTAAAATCTTCCGCGCCTAAAAATGAATACATTAATTGTTAAATGTTTTAGTTAATAATGGTAATATCAACGATATTAAATCGAAATCCAGAACTCCAGTTGCAATCACACATAAACTTAGGATATGTAAGTAAATTCCCTTGTGATTCGTTCGTTCGTTTGTTCGTTCGTTCGCTCGCTTGTAAAAAGACATTGCTTTATTATCCTTTACTTTTAGCTGATAGAAGACGCGATCAAGATGTTCATGACTGATAAACCTGATCAAGTATGACTCTTTTTTTTGTTCTTGTCTCTCTTTCACACCCATACTTTAACTTCAAACGAAGGCTGGCATAAGGGCGTGGTTACTCTTCTCAATAAGTTCTGTTTTCTTTCATAAATTTCAGCTAATAAATAGGACGTAAGATGAAGAGTGATCGTGTTCATGTGTTCGCTCTCCAATGGCTGACATGTGATACTATAAAAAACTTAGTCAGTGAGTAGAATATATATTAGCTAAATTAGATCGACTTATTCCGAACATTCGTTTAAAGCCGAAATTATAAAGCTTATAAATATATTTTGAAAAAGTGGTAATTTTAAACTTTTCTTTGTGCTGCGACTTTTCGAACAAAATGATTTTTTTTAAAAAATTTCGACATGCGCCTCTAATACAGTTTTATAACTCATAAATACAGATGTACTTTATACCGACTGTCGTTTTTTTTTTGTTATTCCAGGCGAGAGAAGATTTCTTTATGCTTGAGCAAACAATAAAAGGTGGAACAATGACCTATCTAGCGCGTTCTGTTGTCAACAGCGTTTTAAACGACTCGTTAGTGTTACATGGAGAAGCTGAGAAGCAGTGTCTTATTTCGTGAAGGTTAGCATGGGTCGTACTGGTTCGTGTTGTGTTAGCACACATCGCGAAATATCGGCTCGAGTAGTCTGTAGGCTTGAGTAGTTGAAGAAAACAAAGTCTGTTTGTATTCCAGTTTAATATGAAAGCCTTACAAATTTCTTGGGTTCCGTCGATCGTGAACGAGTCAGAAAATAAATGAATATATTTTTTGAAAAAACACAAGACATAAATTTCACGAGATATAACTTTATTATTTAGTTTATGCAATTTTTATTCATACATTCTTAAATTTTTTATAAAAAAAATTGTCAGTATTTGAAAAAACGGCTTTTTATACTATCTACAGTAGATGCAATATCAATAACATCGCAATCTGTTCGCGATCCAAAAACGAATAACTAGGGATTGTGGGCAAAATGGGAAAAAATAATGCTGGAGACAAAAAATTGGTGAGGTAATTTAACTTGGCGGGTAGCTAAAATAATTAATTTTTGCACTAATGTTTTATTTGATGGACAGCGAATAAAATTGATTTTGGTGTAAAAAATAAGATTTTTCTTTAAAGAGGCATTTTATTGTTTTTTATGATGATTTGATAAAAAGAAATTCGATGAAAAGAAAGTCATTCGTCATTACTGCTAAATTCAACAGCATTTCTCCTCCTTCACATTTTTAAATATTAGCGGATTTTATCTAATTTGGCGAATTTTTGTTAAGTTCGCCAAATTTATAACCTTAATCTCAATGCCTAAGGCGTTAAGATAAATGCGGGTTTTTACTTAACGAAATTTGTCGAATCGATCCTATTTTTTAATCGATCGACGTCGACCAGTTCGACGCTTCTTAAGGATGAAACAGACTTTGGAGTGGTTTCCTTAAAAACACTTTAGATTCTTGGATTGAGGTTTTCAATTTCCCAACTTCTCTAAAGGTAAGGTTTTTCGAAAAAGGTTTAAGCTTAACATTTTAGCTGCTAAAATATTATTTTAAAATGTAATACACCTTTCCCGAGACCATGAGTCATACTTTTTTAAACTCGTAAAATATGAATACCATATTTGAATTCAGCATAGTTTGTTTAATTTATGTGTAAAAGTTTAACTTGATACGCCAACAGAAAGTGCTATTTTGAGAAGATATATATCACACATAAAGTCTTCTTAATGCTCAAGTTACCATGTCCCGCCTCGTTTTCAAAAAGAGGGTGGACATGCCACAAATCTTTAAATTAGAATACCAGGTTGTTTACTTGCTGCAATGTTTCGAAATTTTCTTTGGTTATGACATTTTTGATAAGGAATTCAAATCTGTTGTCCGTTTTTCATAAAACTCAACAGAAAAAGTTGCGGCACATCAAAAGAATAAGTCTCGGGAAAGGTGTATTTAAGCACCTTTTTATTTTTCTATGGCTAAACTACATTTCCTGTCTACAATGGGTCTATGGGGTGAAATAAAAAGAAGCTGTTACTAGGACTAGCAATGCAATGGTATGAACTTAAACCCATGATAGAGCAGTTGAAATTTTTAAAACACAAGGCATGGAACTAAAATGCGTTTTTGTTGTTTTCTTTTATCCAACGATCCAAGCAGTCATATATGATTCGTACTGCAAATTTAATCCAACGGCGGTACAATGCCAGGCGTTGTTTAATATGGACACTCTGCCAAGTACCACGACTTGTGATCCACGAAGAGGTGATTGTAAAATGAATGATATTTTGTACTACCTGGTCTCAGACTGTCATTTGGAGATAGAAGATCAAGTTGGCCTTAGAACAGACTTTGAGAATACTCGCTATCCATTTTATATATTCCACTCGTATTCTAGGTAAGATCGCTTGTAATGGTTATCTTCACAGGTTTGAAAGCAATGAGTTTCGGGTTTCGCTAAAAGTATTTTTTTTCTTAAAATAAAAAATATATCTGAATTTTTGATGAGGAAGATTAGACGCGAGTCGGGTTTTATATTTCTTGGCTGTTATTTGTCATTAAAAATAAAAGCTGATCTTTCCACCCAATTCCATTCCCGCGAACTGCAGGACTATCTTGTGTCATTGAAGGAGAAAGATGCCAAAATTACAATTCCGATTTTTAGGTGTCTTAAATATTTGGGATGATCAAAACACGAAAGTAAATAAGGTCATAAATTTTTGTTTATTATAGTTTTGTCTGTAGAAATTGAGAACAGCAACTGTGCTCTTTAGATGTTTTCCAGCTATTCATAAGTACGTCAACGTTTACACGACAAGAGTTGTCGGAGTCACTGCAGGCCGTACCGTTTGCGTACCGAATGTGTATCGCAGTTTTATCAGGTGTGGTGATAATGGTACCCGGTGTGTGTGTGACACTGGTCAAGAGAGGGGGAGTTTGTACAGCATGGATAACCATAATTGCAGGTAACAAATTTTGTTAATATATAACGTTTCAAGCGTGCTATTGCGATTTTGATTGGTTGTCCTAAGTAATTATTCCTTTGTTTTCCCTGATACAGTAAAAATATACCATTTTTTAGCTAATAAAAACAAAAAAAGTTATCAATTAATGTTTTGGAATAAAAACAAGTGTGTTTCTTCAACCTCATCTCCAGGGCTTTTAAGGTTTTTGTATTGGAACGAAACCTGGAAAACCTTTTTTAGCTAGCGTTCTAATATAAAACCTAAAAAGCCCTGGGGATGAGGTTGATGTTACTTTGCACGTGTTAATTTTTTGCCTGTTTTACGTTTCGTGTATGGGAGAAGAATTTTCAAGCTCTACGATGGTGTATTCTTTTTTGTTCAAAATGGCAGCCGAATCGCTACCTCAAAGATTTATTTACAAAAGTGGTTTTTCTAGTTTATAGTGTGCGTACCAAGTTGGCCATTTGGCATGCACCAGGCTGGCAATATAACACGTTTTTCTTCGTATTTGGAACACATAAAAGGGAAAAGTAATGTTATAGTAGATATGATGTGTATACAAATACACATAGAGTAAAATAGCTACTAACAGTAAATTTAGCGCGTTTTCAGATGTTGCCAAAATGCAGGTGAATCTGTTAAGGATTTGGCTAAACATTGTTAACGTGTCGTGCAACAAAATTCTTTTTTAATATCGTTCTAAAGTAGGCGAATATGGTGATGACAGGTAGTGGGATTTGGTTTGGTCTGAAAAAAGTCGCTGTTCTATTTAGATGACTTTCATGTTTTGATATTTCATATTTTAGCATATGATTCATAATTTGTGCGTACCCACAATGAAAAGCTAATTTTTTTAGATATTTCAGATGTTTTTTGTCTTTTGTTTCCCTGCCTTCCTCTTTTTAATAAGCAACACAAATATTTGGCCGAGGCTTAATATTGCTTAAGTTGTTGTATTGATGTTCAAAATTGTTTTTTTTTTTTGATGATACCTTATGTTGCTACAAATTGTTGCTTTAAAAAAGCTTCATTTAATTTGTACCCCGGGACATGTTTCACAGCGTTCAGAAGTTGAGTGTTATAAAAATCATCAGGTGATTTTGTACAAGGAAGAAATTTCGTGGGTTTCTTAACTTTTATTTGCTCTTTAAAGGTGTCAATATTTTGTTGACTATTGCACCGTACCAAATATCTGCGGTGGAAAAGGAAGCTGTATGACGAAAGGTGCAGTAACATGTGCAGGAGGAAGTATCAACCAATGCGTGGCAAACCCAACGCTTTGTGAGAGTGACGACGCCTTTTGCGTAGAATTAGAAGACAAGGATAGCTCTTGGAAGTCTGGAGAAGAAGTTGTTGGGGATGGGTTTTCATGTATTAAGAAAAAGGTTTTTAAACAATTACAGATACTGGCACCCTTTTGTGATTTTAATCGAACAGACCACGTGTTAACGGGGAGCGGCTTCCGTCGCCCTGGAAACAATCTGGATTATTGCTGTTATCGGCATTTGGTATGTGTGCGAAGAAAGGACGGGATTGGTGGATATTTGTTCAAGAATCGACCGTGTTACTGCAATCTCGAATTTCTAAAGTGTTTAAAAAGGGAGAGAAGGAATGTAAAGCTAGTAACATATGCAGACAGTTTGATACAAGTTATCAAACATATTAGAGTTTGTTCTATCGACGACACAGGAAAGTGTAATCCGTTAAACCCGTTAACATGTGAAAAGGGAGATTTAATATCCCCTTCGCTTGCGCATTGCAAGGTAAATTGCAAAACAGGACCACTGTTACCGATTGAGAAAAGAGCATGTCGAATTCGAAAGTGTACTCCACCGAACAATTTAAAGCATAGTCGAGTGATAGATGTTCCATACTACAAAGAAAGTTCTAGATGCGACGCAGTCCAAGGACTCACAGTTACTTGCGGTATGAAACATACACGCTGTGTGTGTGATGGTTTACCCACTGACACAAAATTCACGGACAGATGCAGGTGTCAATATTGGCCTGAAATTTAAAAAATCCACATCGTCTGTTTTTAACTAGAACATGTTGATTTTTTAGTTTGAGGGCTAACGTTGGACTACTTCAAATTAAATTGTTGTTTACTGCTCCAGTTGGAGTATTAGTAAAATGGATGCCTCGTTTTTTGTTTAGTCATTAATCAACTTAATTAACATTAACTTTTTCGTATATTTTTATTATTATTATTATCATGTATTTGTTTCCATTATTTACAAATGGTTCTTCTCCATAAAAAAAAAAAAAAAAAAAGTTATTTGCATAAGTTATGATAAATTTATACATATAATACAATTAATAAAATACTATAAAATCCTACACTTAAGATAAGTCAAGACACATGGTAATTAGAACAGAACGCTGAGAAAAGGCTGAAAACAGGGAGACAAAAAATTGGAACGTGGAAAAAGTAGAAGACAAAAGTGCATAAGTTCGCCAATTAAATTGTAGCTTAAATAAATTGAATAAAATAGACATAAGTAGGCACATGGTGCTAAGTAAATTGGGGTAGTAGACACCAGGACGCTAAACCACAAAAGATATATGTAAAATATGATGAAAATTATTCACTTGCTAAAAGTTAATTTGTTGAAATCGATTGAAGAGTTGAAGTACCATTCAACTGATCTCAGCAAGTCGTTAAAGATGAAAATAAAATAGTTATACGTAAGAAAAAGTATCACAATGACAGAAGCCTCGCTAGACCTTTGTCTTTGAAATACTCTTTCGCATCTGTTTTAAACCTGTAAAAATTTTCACAAACTCTTATTTTACGTGGTAGGTCATTATATATGTTAGCTTGTTCAGAAAACGTTTTTGCTTCACCATGTTGTAATGTCATTTCATTACCCAAACGTGGATTAAATGTGTTCATATGTAATGGAAGATAGTCTGGCCATGTATCAGTGTGTAAAGCTTTATGTACCAGTTTAACAGTCGCGAAATCAATGTTTTCTCTAACTGGCAACCACCCAAGATCGATAACGTCTGTTGTTTTCACATATCTTCCAAGAACATAAGATGCTGCTGTGTTCTGCACTCTCTGAAGTCTATTTAATAGGTACTTTGGTAATTGGCCAAATACTACATTACTATAATTAAGTTTGGATAGAATGAGTGTTTCAGCGAGGTTCTTTCTCACATGATACGGAGTAAATCGTTTCCATTGTTTAAGTGCTCGAATTACTGCATAGGAAGATTGTGTAACTTTGGTAATATGATTTTTCCAATTCAGATTTTCGTCAAAATGTATTCCCAGTATTTTTGAGATTGAGTTACGTTCGATTGAGCAACCATTGTAAATAATGTTACAGTCGTTGGTTGTTTCAAGATGATGATAGGAACTCATTTTGTTTGTTGAGAATAACATTTGTTTCGTTTTGCCATCATTAAATAGAAGGTTCTGATTGGTTGACCAACCAGATAAACTATTCAGATCGTCCTCAAGTGTTTTTGCACATGTTTTCAAATTTTTCATTTTGCAGTGTTGGTATAATACAGTGTCATCAGCATACTGTGTTGTGTTAGATGACACATTCTGAGACAGATCCATGACATACAAGTTAAATAATACTGGGCCCAGAATGCTTCCTTGAGGTACCCCAAAATGGATAGGTTGCGTGTTTGATGTTTTATCATCCACTTGAACAAACTGCTTTCGTTCGGAAAGATAGTCATGGATTATCAATAAGCTTTCTTTTGTGAAATTCATTTGGTGTAACTTGAGAAGTAAAGTTTCATAATGTACAGTGTCAAATGCTTTCGAGTAGTCAATTAAAACAGCCAGGGTTACCTCGCTTTTATTCATAGCTTTTTGAATATCATCTCTTAGTTTCAATAATATCGTTGTTGTCGAGTGTCCCTTCCGGTAACCCGATTGTGTTTCATTCATTAAAGACTGTTTATCTATATAGTCACAAAGCTGTTGTAATATGACACGTTCGTATACCTTAGACAAAACTGGTAACACGGAAATTGGTCTATAATCTGCAATTTGAGTAGGGTTTTCGATTTTTGGAACAGGACAAATTCTCGCCACTTTCCACGCACCTGGAAAAACTGTTTTATCAATACTTGTGTTAATTATATGTACAAGTGGCGAAGTGACGAAATCAACAACTGGTTTCAGATATTTTACTGGAATACTATCAAAACCAGTAGAGCAATCATTCTTTAAACTCAGTAAAATATTTCTAACTTCGTTGTAATTAGTGTGTTGTATTTTGAAAGAGTTTTCACTGTTATTGATTGGTAGGTTTTCTATGAATTCGGCATTAACGGTGTTAATGTTTTCTTTGTTGGTCAGTTCACTCGCCAAAGTACAAAAGTACTGGTTGATATCAGTTGGGCTGTGTCTAATTCGTTTGTGTTGTTGTTTAAGAATTTGATTAACTGTCCTCCACACTTCCTTTGGTTGCTTTAAAGAAAGTGCTTTTCTTAGAAACGTCTGTCTTGTTTCTTTGATGGTTCGTTTCAACTTTGACTTTGATTCATTGTAGCTTTCTCGATCGCTTACTAGTTGACTCAATTTGGATTTCATTCGTAATATCTCTGTGTGATTTTGTAACGAGCTTATTTTCGGGTCATTCATCCAAGGTGATGGAGGACGCATCAATTTAATTTTTCTAAGCGGGGCATGATCATTGATACAGTCACACACTAGCTTATTCAAAACACTTATCTGGTCAGCAGGATCATCAAAACTGAAGACAAGATTCAATGGGAGATTTCGAAAGTCTGCTTTGTACTTATCAAGATTGAAAGCCTTCTCGTTCCTCTGCCATTTATATCTGGTTTCGTACCGCTGCTTTTTGATGTTCAAGATAACGTACGGCATGTCATGATCACTTATTTCATGGGTATATATAACATCTTGATGAATCAATTTTTGTGGTATATTACAGCTTATGTGATCAATTAGTGTTTTCGATTTTCTTGTTGGCTCAGTAATCAGTTGTTGTAGCGAGTGTAGTCCGAGCGATAGTCCAAATTTTTAAGCTTCATCATTTCCATTTTTTTAAACTAGGGTGCCACGAGGGGATTTTTCAGGCGAAAACTGTGGAGACTTTCCAGCCTAACAACTAAACAAGAATTCGATTGATGGAAGTGTTGTCCAGCTTACCAGTTTTCCTAATGAGTATAGGCTCTTGGTTGGTTGTTCCGAGGGAAATTTCAGATATTCCTGACTTTTCTGGCGTTTTGAAAGTAACTAAAGGCCGGTTTCCGCTGAAGATATTTTTTGCACTATTTAGGCATAATATGAA
Source organism: Hydractinia symbiolongicarpus (assembly GCF_029227915.1). Classification (NCBI taxonomy): domain Eukaryota; kingdom Metazoa; phylum Cnidaria; class Hydrozoa; order Anthoathecata; family Hydractiniidae; genus Hydractinia; species Hydractinia symbiolongicarpus. The sequence goes on from NC_079884.1 coordinate 12,749,757, forward strand.
CAAAATTTTCCCGGTTTTCTCATTTTGGGGTTATTTTCATGGCTGTGGTAAAAGTCGAAAATAAAAAAATAAAAATATTTCATCGATCGGACTTGAACTCGTGCGTTCTACGGAACCACTGTTTCCATTTTGGGTTACACTATTGTACAGTGTAGGCAGGATGTGGGTACTCACTCCCAGGCGAATCCGGATTATCGAAACGAACAGTTATTTAGTTTATGAAAAGTAGTGTTAGTCATAGAACACTAATTTGCACGTTTTCTCAAATTGCAGCGCTTATGACATATTTAGGTTTTTATTGCATAACAACGGTTATAGCAACCATTTTCGCATTTCTAGACAGCTTCCTTGCCCCTCCGTCGATGTTTAATTCTTTGCAATAGCTAGATGATACTTTAGAGCCTCCTAGGACAATATATGACAGTTCTTAATATTAAATGTGGTGTTCCACACGCAGTCAGAAAGTTGTCTTAACCAAGCACCCTCGAACTCGTCATCAACTAGACTTAAGACAATTTCTTAGGTATTTGGTGCTTTACAGGTCAAAATAGTGCTGCCGTACATAGTATCATCATACTTTCTGAGTTACAAAATTTAGTCTTTTCCAGATAACCGATTTGGTCGCCATATAAAAGCTGCAGACACAGGTGTGAACTTACAAAAAAGGAGAATTCTAAAGTTCATCCAAAATAAATAAAAAATATGAAAAATATTAATATAAAGTTTAATTTCTGTCTAGCTACCTTCAGCCAGGCATTTAGAATTACATAACCATTTGAAGATTATGTAGTCAACCAACGAAGTGTTATATTTAGGTGGGCAAATCATTTACCAATTTCCAAATTTTCCCTAGTTGCAAGTTTTGCAAAAACAGACCCTAAATAACACGATTGTATATTTATACATGTGGAAAACAATCAAGAGCAATGTGCAAGCAGTTTATCTGCGCTGCGTATGAGAGAAATAAAAACGAACTCGCTTTGGTTCATTGAGACAAATCTTATTAAATATTACACTCAAAAAAACTGTACATTTAAAGGTCACGTGACGAGGCTCATCCAGGGCCATGTTTGTATCACCGTCACAACAGCATCTATATACCCAAATTTATCGATGCTATGCATGCGTAAAATAAATTAATACACAACTTTTTTTAATTTTTTCAAAAATCCCTAAATTAGTAAATAAATATATACCTAGGCGAAAAAATCGCGAAATTAAAACCGCAATGACTGTTTCAAAAAATTTTCGTGATATTAAATTTGGCGTGGATAAAACTATTCCCGAGGCCAAAAATCGCAAATTGCAGTTTTTTTTTTTGAGAAAAGTCCTTCTTTAAAAGTAGCTAAAAATATCTATCATAAACTCATACATACATTCGTTAAAAAAGCTCACTTCCGGTGAGCATATTTACAATATTTGCAACAGCTTGGTTAAATTCAAGCCATTAAACCTGAATATCAATTCTTTAACTATTCTTAACATCTTTTTGAATGTTTAGGTCTCCCAAACTAAAATAAACAAGACTTGGTTATTCAGACAAATATATTGCGTACAGAAAGAGAAGTACACAAAAATTAAGTTTGCTCAAGCATTCAACATTTATTTTACCTCCTCCTCTCTTTTTTGCTCACGTTAAGATTTTACAGGATTATTACTACCGACTACTTGCCGTCAATACACAATATGGCATCACACAGCAGTTAAGTAAAAAAAAAGCCCCAAGTTGCATGTCCCCAAGTGCACTACCGCAAAGGACAATAAGGGGTGTCGAGGGATCCTGATTTTGCGGTATATGGCATTCAGCACAAATATCCTAGGTATACATTTTAAAAAAATGCAAATTAATTTCACTCACTCATCTGAGATCACTCCAGACACTTTAATGCTTCTTTGAAAATCTACAAAATCGGGGTGGGAATTTTCACTTCCCCAGGTATAGAGACGTTTATTTACTTTCTTCATGGTGTTCACAACATGGCGAAATTCTTCGTCTTTGCCAACCAACGGATTGCTGTAGATAGATATACCCTAAACAATAACAAAATATGTAAATACATAGAAGAAAAAGTCGCCTCCTGTGCATACGAAAACATCGAATTGGGAAAATGTTTAACCAAGTAATTGAAAAGCTGTAACCGGAGCAATAACATTACAAATATTTTCCTACCATGAAGTTGTGGGCCATAGCAAAATTAACAGCAATCATTCTTGTTCTGTTTCGAATATCCATGTACTGATAGCTGTCATTTTCACCACTGGTGATGAAAACAACTGGATATTTTGTTTGTTTGTACGCCAACCTAAAACAGACAACTTCTCGTGTATGGGAAACAATGCCATCCAAGTCATGAAAGTAGACACTCAAACTGAACATAATTTAATCCTACATTAGACATATATCAGCATCGAACGAACAGAACATGATGGGTCGCTCTTCTGTCATCACAACATTGAGAACAGCATCCACAATCACATTTCTGTCAAAATAATGATCCAGCTCCCACTTTCCTGTCTACAAAAACAACATTATGCATCCAAAACGATACTAATATGTATTGTTGAAACATAAAGAGCTGGTTTATAAAAAAACGAATTGAAAGCAACAGAGTGCTTTTTTTTTTATTTTTAATATGCATTCGAAGATGTGAATATGTTACGCTTAGTGCGCACCACATGACAGAATGAATTTTTGCATCCATTTTGCTGCTATTTTTGTTTATTTTTGCCAACTGCGTCTCAAAAAAATATTTGCAGGACTTGTTTTTTAAAAATTCGGGCAACCTTGCGAAATTGAGTCCCGGAAATCATAAAATTAAAGGCTGTTTTCCACTTCAAGGAAATTTTGAGCATGCTTCTGAGCATGCTTACTTACAAAGGTTTACAAGACGTGAATGGAAAATAGCCTTTAGTTCAACATTAAAAACTTTAAGGGAAGGAATCTCCGCGTTTTTTGGCCCTTTTTCGCCAAGGTTTTTGCCTTTGTAAAATTTAAAACAGCAAAACGCAAAAGTTTTTTTTTACGCGAAAATTATTTTATTTTAAAGAAAATTTAAACCAGTTTTTTTTTTGATACGCGAAAGTTTATATATATATATATATATGATTTATAAATATGATTTCATTAAATTTATTCATTTACCTGTAGATCTTGATAAGGATACTTCACCTCGATCATAAATCCAAGAGAAAGGGGCAGTTCTTTCAGAACCTGAAAATATACATAAAAATATAAAAACAAAATAAAAATACGACAAAAGGTTTTATAAACAGTATCGGATTACCTCTGTTTACTTGCTTCGTTCAATTTATGAAGTTTTTCACAAAACTTTGACGTGTGTGGCGAGACACACGAGAATGAAATATAAAACATAAGTAACGTAGCCTATTTTAATAGGTGTGACCCACTATTACAGCTGTGAATCGCAGGAGCAGTATAACCAAGAAACTCAATTTTAACTTAAATTTTGCAAGCTAAAAAAAAGAAAAAAAAAGCTCTTTATAAAAAAGTTGCAAAGCAAATGTCAAACATGGCGAGATTTCTTTCCTTTATTAAATCATTCATTTATCCATCCATTCAATCAATCGTTTTCTGCACTATCGGCAGATTTACAGAGTTAATTTTGTGTTAACATCAATGTCCTTTACGTTTTTAAAGACCTCTTTTTTGGTTTAAAAAAAAAAGCATGTTTGGTACCATTGGGTAGTCCAATTCATTATTTTTCTAAAAAATGGGGAGCACTTTTTATAACAAGCTAGTTCAGGCTGTGGGCTGTTTTTGTTCGAATTTCTACGTGATCCGTCGTCGTCTAACGGGATAAAAAGTATTGACTTATAGAACAAGGTTAAAATAAAGCACAAAGCTGAAATAATTACTATAAGTATCAAATAAAAAAAACTTATTCAATTCTCGTCCAACTTACATCAGCCAGTGTGGGAAACAAATCAGCATACTGGCCACTGTAACATGAACCTAAATCAAATGTTAAATGTTAAAATAATGACAGTATTTTATGTCAAGCTGTACTGTCTTAGACGAAGATATGCAGTGTTTGACATGCTGTTTCAACAGAAAAATAAAGCTGAATTTTCATTGTAACAAATTTCAGATTGTGGACATAAAAGCAAAATTTACGAAAAAAATTAAATTAGAAGAACAACCAATCAAATTTCCGTATTATATTTTTGTTTTGGCAAAAAAATTGTTGGAATAAAAATCCAGCCTAGCTATGTACTCTACCTGCTCCATGACGTGCAAAATCCATCTAAAAGGACAAAAGTAATATATAATACGAGAAAAAAAATAATCGTTCACAATACAGCAAAAATCGGCAAAAAGTTTTTTGGCTATCTGATCTCACTGCAACTTTTCTTTTCTTACCTACAGAAGGAACTGAGAAAAAATATGACATAACAAACACACCTTTAATTTTTGCAATTCTGAAACAGTGAGATTTTTCACATCTATTTGACCAGCATCACTACTTCCGCTATGCTAAAAAGAGACGTAAGTTGCAAGTCATTTACGGTAACAGACGTTAGTTGCAAGTCATTTACGGTAACAGACGTGTGATGCTGTTAATCGTGTGAGGTGTTCGTTATCGTAAAAAACGTAAGTGAGATAGTCGTAATCGTAACAGACGTAAGTAAGATGCTCGTTATCGTAAAAAACGTAAATGAGATGCTTGTTATCGTAACAGAAGTAAGAAGTTCGTATTGTAAAAGACGTAATAAATCGTAACAGACCAAAAGTGTAAGTGCAGTAACAAAGCTCACGTACATTCAACATGTACATTCATTTTATGTTACAACAACCACTCGTATTAAGTCAAAAAACGTTGGCTGTTTTCATTTTCTACAAGCATACGTCTTTTAAAAAATGAGGAAGAAAATATGTACCTGTTCTGAAAAAATTGAAGCGTGGAAATCATGAAAAACCACCGGTATACGATCTTCCGTCATTTGAATATCAAATTCCACAAATGCAGCACCCTGAAAAATAAATATACATTTTACAAAGTAAACAAGTCAAAAAATGAGATTGCAATGACAAAGCTTGGATGGGTGACAATCCTTGGATGGGTGGAAATGCTTGGATGGGTGGCAATGCTTGGATGGGTGGCAATGCTTGGATGGGTGGCAATGCTTGGATGGGTGGTAATTTATTTAACGTATCGTATCGTAAACGTATCTTAGGCGAATTAAGTTTGACGTGGAAAAACATTTGACGAATAACACAAAAATCCACGTTAAATTTAGAAAACTTTTTTTGATTCGCCAAATTTAATTCACAAAGAACAAGGGTGGTATCACCCTACATTACAAAAGAATAACATGCAAAACTAAGATGACTAAAAAAAATAAAAAATGTGGAAGTTACATTTTTATGTGCAGCTTCAAATGATTTCACTGTATTCTCCAAAACTGGATTATCCCTAAAAAAATAAGACTTTATAGCAATTTACACTTAAGTTCATTATTTCAGACCTAAAAATCCTGCTCTCATCGAAACAACGTGTATAGTAGAAGTGTACTAAATAAGAGTAAGTTAATCTGGTCACATTTCGTATGAACTAGTGGGTGGCAGTGAAAAAATCCACGGAATCGCAGGTCCTTTTTTATTGCATTGCGTGCGTAACCCGCCTGTATTTTATATATCGTATTTCGTGTCTCCATAACTGACAGACAGGCAACGGCTAATATTAAAGAAACTAGTCTTTTTCCGTGGAAAAATCAACGGGTTCGCCCGTCCTTTATATTTACCCGTCGAAACAAAGTGGATAAAAATATATCGCATTTGATATTCGTGTTTCCGTAACATCATTTTCTAACTCAGTGGGGGGTCCGTGCAGAGACAAACAGACGACGGCTATTATTATAGAGACTAGTCGTTGCCTGTGGAAAAATCCACGGGTTCGCCCGTCCTTTATATTTACCCGTCGCAACAAAGCGGATAAAATATATCGCATTTGATATTCGTGTTTCCGTAGCACGATTTTTTTCCGCGCAGACACAGACAAAATACGGCTATTATAATAGAGATAACTTACCGAGTTAAAGTTTTACCACAACCTCTGTGTCCTATGTACAAGAATGTATCATCAGTCTCGAACTGCTTAGGTCCAGTTGATAATGGTTCATTTTGCCATGGCGTTATAACGACATAATGAACTAAAACGAAAAACATATCTTGTGTAATGATATATATATGAGCTCTGTACGTTGAATTGAGTACTGAAATAGTTTTACTTTAAATATATACTACTTATTGGAAAGTATCACTTGTCCTCACGTATTTTGTAAGTGTTAACACATTCGTTAACACATTCGATAAGCTGACTGTAAATGCCAGTATTCTTGACTGTAATATTAAAAGCAAGACTACGTCTGTATAAGGCAATGTGGGACAACCAGCTAGCATAAACTATCATTGGTGGTATGTATCGTGTTAAATAAAGTTCACACTTCAGTTTTAACCCTATTTGGTATGGGGGGGCATAAATTTTCAAAGTCCCATTATTCTGTAATTACTGGATGAATTTCCTTGAAATTTTAGGACTTTTTCTAACTTTTATAGGTCTTTCGGACAATCAAATTTTTTTTTACAAAAATTGTCCTGTCAATATCAATTTGTCCTTTATTGAAAGGTGGTCATATCAACTTTTGCTGTAGTGCTAAAAATAAATGTTTTATAAACTAACCAATTGTTTGAATATGTGATTATGCATGTGATACTGACATAAAGTCATCATACAATATTGACATACACACTGTGTAATTTGCAGACCGGAATATTGGTAATTTACAGACCGGAATATTTCTATTCTCCTATTTTTTATATATATCGTCATATGGTGACGTCATAGGTCATTTTGTCACATGTCAATCCAATTTGCCTTGTTTGAGTACTTACTGACATGAATGCGCATTGATATACCAAGTTTTATTCCATGAAAAGGTTCTCTAATATCGATTTCCATTTTCTCCCTAGAGAAATTCTTTGGTAACACCTGTAAATTTTCTAATAATGACTTACATTCTTATATTAGGTTTTTTAATGACTAGTACTGCAAATATTTTTAAAAAAGATAAAAAAACGATAATTTCCAAAAAAGACATATTTTAACCAACCATTGTCTCATTATGACGTCATCACTTCCTGTGATGACATGTCAACCAAAATATTTTGTCATTAATGAAGTCAAAACATATTGATGCTTCTTTGTGCCAAGTTTCGTCACTCAAAACCAAACAGATACAAAAGTTACAGCCCGCGGGCACTTTATGGCCCTCCCCCCACACTTACAAGGGTCAAAAAAGCCCATACCAAATAGGGTTAAGAGAAATAAGATCTCTGTCCTTCTATTTAACTCAAATTGTAGTTATCATTATATTCACATATTAACTAAAAGTAACATTTCGTGGATCTGTTAAGTAACCCCGTCTAAAATTTATACAAGAATTTTTTTTTTACAATCACCTATTAGGTCAGCCACCAATTTATTGCTCTCATGATTCGTAACGACTGTTCGTAACAATCCGCTGCTTTCGACAAACTGATTTGGTGTGATAAAAGCATGTCCAATACATTTGCCATGGAAAAACATTTCAAGTTCCGGAAACTGCAAACAAAAGAACATGCCACCAACAGGTTAAGTACAACATCCCATGCCAGGTATTTTATCAAGCACTCTTTAATTACACTTAAGGCTATGTCCTTTTTACATGCAGGAAAAAAGGCTATAAATTTGCTGTGTGGTATTAATTAAAAATTCAATAAATTTACCCAAACCCACTATTTTCAAATGATATAAAAAAGAAAAAGTTGTGCTTGAAAAAATTCCTGTATATCACTTAACACAACTCAGGATAGATTTAGGCTTTATAACGTAAAAAATACGTGCACTGCTTGTGCCGCCATCTTTATTATCGTGTTTTCTTTCAAAACAACATGACAACTTATTTAAAGTAACTTTTTTCTTAGTGACGGGATGATAATGAAACAAACAACAACATTTTTAATGTGATAGGGCGAAACAATATTGCTTATTCAGTAATGTATTTCTTGCCATATTGTTATTTTTCAGCATGATGCGTTGTGTTTTTATATGTTGTGGTTGTTTGGTGGGGATGCCTAGCAGTACCTATCATAATGTACGACTTGCCAGTGTTTATATACATATACATATATGCACACATTTTCGTAAATTAAAATGCAGGACCGTTTCTGGGGTAAAATAGCTATTATTGAAATTCATACTTTTTTGAAAGCACAACAAGCGAAAGGCACAGAAATTAATTCTTTAGCCATATTTTTCTTTTTTTAAAAAAATATTTAACTAACTGTCTAAAAGTGTATTCCGTTTTTTAAATGAACTTAGTGGTCTGTTTATATTTTTAATCTACACATGAGTGTGCATGTACAGATTGCACGAAATTGCAGTTTTATTAAAGGCTGACACTACTCTCACTTGTTAAACTGACGGAAGTGCAACGGGAGATTGGGTCTTTAATCCTTAATCAAAGTAATGCTTTGTGTATTTGGAGCCTAAAAAGCCATTACCCCTAATTTTTCTTTTATTAGAAGTTGTCTAATAGTACTGAACAACAAAAAGAGATAGTATTTTCAATAAATAGTCTGAAAATGTTTGTTAAATGGAACAACACAGCATTTTCCACTGTTTCAACACCAAGGCCGTGATAGTTTGCCTTGGAGGATAATTATGATAATTGATAATGCTACGAAAAGCAACAACAACTGGGTGAAGAAACGCAGTTTCTTAAATTATACATTATAAGTTAGAAAAACCTGGGAACATGGAAATTCAAGTACCAAGACACTGGATGAGATAATCACATAAAGAAGAGAGGATAGCATGGATAGAAAAGTTGCAATTAACAGTTAAAAGTCTAGACTCTACAACACCCCCAGCTTCCCTTACCCATAAATGTTTTTGCTAAGTAGTAAATAATATGTTGAACAAATGACTAAAACAGCCCACTGGAGGATTTAGCCTTCCCTGCTCAACTTTTAAAATCAAGTTGTACCACCTAAGAATTCAGATCAGTGGAAGAGAGTTCTACAATCTATTAAAAGGGTACAACTGAGAAAGGTTAGGACTTTAACAAGTTGTTAAAATAAATAGAGTAGCAGTCCATTTAGAAGAAACAACTTTGAAGGGTGAATGTAACTTTTAAAGGAACTGCACTTACCACAGAACGCAAATCATTTGCAGTGAATTCATAAGTAACAAATTCCTCATCATGAAAAAAAATGCCTTCGGTAGGTTGATCTGTAACTGAATAAGCATCTTTACTGTACCGCTAAAAAAACAATAGGTAAATGGTAGAAAAAAATCTTTCCAGATATCATAACAATAGAGCACAGCTGAGGAAGTTCAATATGAAACTCACTTTTATAACATGACACCCAACATTGGATACCTATGGACAATAAAGAATATAAATAAAAACAGCAACTTTCTAATATCATGTAAATGATATATCCTTTTTAATTTAAATTTCAAATTTCTTTTAAAAACAAAGATGCAACTCAAAATTAAACACAGGACTCCAGACTTTCAAAATGTGAAACACAAGGACCGAAATTGAACATTGAAAAAACTGAAATTGAACTGTCTAAATTTTCTTTTTTCATTATTTATACATACTAGTCGGTCGCCCGTCCTTTCTACACCGCATTTCGTGCGTCTCGGTACTTGCGCAACTAAGCTACCATTTTGTGTGACAGACACACAAATGTATACGGGTATTATAATATAGATTAAATTATCAAAACAGATGAGTATCTTTATCCATTTGTTTTTAAACCTTTAATTAATATTATTTTTCACATTGTTATTTTGGAAGAAAAAATTTTTCGGCAGCCAATTTTTAATGATAAAGCTTGTTTCGATTGACAAAGTGTTAACCACAATTTCTTGTTTTGAAAGTTATTATCATCACCATTCTTACCTTAATAGATATGTCTTCAGCTCGGTACGCATTATTATACAATGTAACAGGATTCCCTTCACTGGAATGAAAATTAAGGTGAATAATCATTTTGCCCAACTAAAAAAAAAAAAACATACTGAGAGTTTCACCAAATTTATTAATTTGATAGTAATAGTATATATAGAACATGACAAATATGTATATTAAAACCTTATGATATAACGTAAGTGTGTGTGTGTTGCTTCACCACTATTCCATCTAGCAAGGTTTACACAAAACAAGTGCATAAAAGATGAGTTTGTTAAAACAAAAACACACACACAAAGGTGCATTGTTAACTTACACTCTGACTAAAAACATGTTGTTGAAATCGAAATTGTGTTTTTAAAATCAATTATAATTTATTAAGCATGGTGACAGTTTGTTTAACCGGATCCTAAATATGTTTGTTATCAAAGCAAGTCAATGTTTACTTTTATCAACACAAGTTAAAACAGATCAATCAAAACAATAATTTGCAACAATTCATGACATAACTTATGGCAAAACTGGAGCTTTTTCCAGAAAAAAAGTAACAGATATCAACGTTTTCAGCATTCATGTGGCTGCAGGGTGTGGCTGCAGGAAATTCTTGATAATTGACAATGGGGAAGAGGTGACAAAATTGAAAATATGAGAAATATGAGCTGTGCCACTTTATCCTGTCACTGGTTGTGGATAAAGAAATATACAATTTAAACACTCTAATTAACAATTCAAATTTAAATAACATAAATACAAAATACATTTTACATAAATAAAAAAAAAATCATGTAACTTGAAGATAAAAAAAACCCTGAATTGTGCATTTTCTTATTTTTAGCTATTTTAAGAAAGTAAAAATCAAAAATAAAAGAGAGAGAAAAGAGAAAGCACATGTTGCAATATTTTATCTTATTATCGAAAGTTCTTATACAGATAAAAAATACATTACAATGAAAAAAACGTCCATTTAATTGCAAATACGACAAAGAGCGATATATATAAACTTAATTTAACAAAAAAAAGTGTGAGTATATAAATCAGTGATGAAATAATACATTTTCTTACCTTCAATAAGTCTGCTTCCAAGAAGTGTTATCTGGCCATGCTTCTGCAGTATTTTTTTTTAATATACTGTAGTAATATAATAAAAATTAGTGCCAGTTTTATGATTCTGCAAGATAATACATAACCATTACCTATCAACATTCAAATTTAGTGAAGTGGTTTGAGAAACGCACATTAAGCGACACTGTAAGCATTTTGTGTTCTAAGTTATGTTTTATTTATGTAATTTATGGCAGTTCTAATTCAATTCTATACATTAATTCTCCAAAAAGTAAAAAAAGATTAAGCTCAAGTTTAGGCTAATGAATGTTAAGAAACGGAAAAAATAGAAGAGAGACTGTAAAATGTCACTGTATCCATATTAATCTGCTCGCCATTTTTCTGTGAATCAAAGATGAAAGCTGCAAGCAGTGACAACCAATTTTCTATGGATTTTTTGAAAGTTCCTGTGAAATTTGCCATGGTTTTGCCACTAGTTATTTCAATTTCCCTGAAGTACCCCCTTTGATTGAATTTGCACAAAATTAAATTATAAAATATTTGCACAGATCATAGTATTTCAGTCAGACAGTAAAATTTTCTTTGCCAACAACTCACATTGAAACGATAAAAAGAAAAGTCGAGAGTTCTTAATAATTTTAAAAATTTGACAGGTTGTCATTATAAATTTACAATTACATTACAATTATTTAATCCTATTAAATGTTAAACACTGATTACTAAGTGATAATATATATATTTTTTTGTAGGTAAAGTTCACCTTCGCAGTTTTCTTTCATGCCAGAATTTAGTAATTCAAAACTTTTAATAAAAAATACCAAATTTTTTATTAAATGACTTATTAAAAGTTAAAAAATGTATAAACTACATACAGACTAAATAGACAGATTCAAGGTTTTCCGAAGGCACTAAAGAGATCTAGAACTTAATAGAGTAAGTCATTAGCTATACTTTACTAAAACTGTGGCCTAAACTTCCAAAACAACATGAAACATAATTTTTACATTACAAAATAACAAGTATAGCTAAGAAGTCATTTTTACACTGTTTACAAAGTATTATCTCAATTAAAATTTGCAGAGAGAAAAATGAATAAAAATGTTTTAAAGAGGCCATATAAATAATATAAAATCTTGGAAAAATTCATTAAAAATGTAATACTAAATCTATTTGCTATAGGACTGTATTGAAGCAATGTAACTAAAAAGAAAAAAAACACAGTTAATTCAACTGAACATCAACATTATATCGCACAACATATACATATATTAACAATTTATTATTCATGTCTTCGTGAATTTTTGATATGACTCCAGTTAAAGAAACAACCAAAAAAAATGAGAATAGAAACATTCAGTAATTAACTTCAAAACATTTAGTAGGAACATCAACTGGTCAAAAACACAAACGACATCTATTTATTTAGGAAAGGCCTTGAAAATACACCATACGTCCAAATGCTGTCAACAAACTGAATCAAGATAATGATGTGAGAAAAAGAAATACGCATTATTTCAATCACAAAGCAGTCATTTACTAATTGTGATTTTCAAAACCAAGGGCCTAAAAGAGCTATAAAACTCACCCTTTGCTTTTAATTACACCACGACATTTAACAACAACCGCATATCGCACTATCCAATTTGTCTCCCAGTTCAAATTATTATCTGGAGCAACCGATGTTATTAATTCCTCTAATTTTTGTTCTGGCAGTAACACTGAAATAAAAAAGATTGGCTTGAAAATATCTATTAAAATAAAGTGTCCCTTTTTTAAGATTTGTACTAAGTGAAACAGGATTGGAAGATAGTAATATTTATATTAAAGGACAAAGTAAGAAAACATTTAAAGGTGAAATATCAAACATAGTAAGGACTTTCTATTTTCTAAATAATTTGAATTTTTTCATTTTTGCAGAATCAACAGTACTCAACCACTTCATAGCTATTGAATAAATAAAAAAAATATCACAGAAAATATCACAGAAAACATTTCTCGAGTTTTAACAGATCCTTCCCCTGAATTTTTTAGATAAACCATGCATATGTAAATCAATGCTCCAGTCAAACAATATATAATTAAATTAAATTTTTGCGTTCTTTCATGATGATTTAACCACAAGTATTTAAACGCTGTTTTGAATAATATTAGTGTCAATAGACCTATTTCCATATCCATTTGATTCCGCGAAATATACATACTTAAAATGCAGAATAACATGAAAACAAAATTAGTTTTGAGCAAATTTGGGGATGCTGGTTGTTTACATGCAAGTTGAAGAATGTATCAACAAAATGTTGAGTTTTATTTACTGTTTATAAGTAAATTTAGAACTAAAACTCAATATCAAGTTTACTAACGCTCAGTGGTACTTCATATTACTTCTGATCAGTTAAAAAAATTAAAATTAGCTTGCTAGTATAGCTATGCCAAAACGTAGCCAGCAGCTAAGCTAAAACACTGGAAAAACATATTGTAAATATCATTTTGAGCTCCCCATTCCCCAAAAATCAATATTGAATATGCTTGACAGATGCTAACAGAAGTATTCCAGAAACCCAAAGAAAAATAACATTGACTTCAGGGGAAAGGAGATGACACAGCAAAGATATTTCAATTGCTGGATTTTTTCTTATAGCATTTTCACAAGTATTTTTTCCAGGGTTGGAGCTATAGCTTATCTGCATGAGTAATTAACAAATCATTTTTCAACATTTGTTGCGTAAAATGATAATTAAAATTATTATTTTCGGTATTGACTGTTGTGATTATGTAACTGTCGCACTCCCTCTGTCATTACTCCCACTGTTACTAACTGTCAATAAACGTACATTTGTATCAAGCATTGTGATGGTTAACTTTAATACTTAAAGTTTGTAAGTAATATGAATTGATAAAAATGGCACCTCATTTTTTAAGGTTTTTAGGGAAAAAAATAGAAAAAAAATAATATATAAAAATTTCTGGATTTCAGCTGTAAACGTGCTTAATATTTATCAAAATTTCAGTCCCAATGTTCTTAAAAACCAGGTCCTTATGTATTTTGTTTTCTTGCTTTTTTGAAATCTTGAAAATTAATCTTGCAGAATTTTTCCAATTGCTAATTTGCAGAAAAAAATCTCAATAAGTGAAAATACAAAATCAAAAATTTTGTTCTTGACGTCACAAAAAAATTCACATTGTTTTCACTTATTAAAGTTAATTGTTTTCACTTACTAAAGTTCGACATGACAAGCATTTTGTGGACAAAAATTTAAAGAAATTTCCTTAATTCTAGACAGTAGGTAAAGGTTTTGTGTTTTTTAATTATTTTGTGAAGTGATCCTCTCCAGGACAAATTTGTTTTTGACCAATCACTGGACAATTTTATTTGCCTGAAAAATACTGAGATGGTAACTCTCTGAATACAAAATGTAAGAAATAGGATATCATCCTTTTAGTCAACCTTATAGTTTGAAATTTTTGATAATTTTTTTAACCAAATTCAATATATGATAGAAGCTTAAAATTTAACAAAATAAGTAAGAACATTCCAAGAAAGGTTTAAAGTCCAACTTTTCCCACCAAGTCAAATTAGATTCCTAATTCTTAAATCGCAAATGTGTAAAATGTGAGTTATAAATGCTTCCAAAACTACCTTCACTTGAAAAAAAAATTAACAATTTTAGGCAAGTTCAACTCAACTACTATTTTAAAACCACAGTCAGCCTGGCTAATGTTATTTTCAGAGATGTTGAGAACTTCTGTTACTTAGGTGATATGTTGGGCAGTGAAGGGGGTGTTGGAAGAAGTGTTACTTGCAGGATAGGTTCTGCTTGGAAAAAGTTCAGAGAGTTACTTCCTTTGTTGTAGCAAAGTCCTGTCAATTGAGGTAAAAGGTAGGTTGTATGAGGCCTGTGTAAGAAGTGTTATGTTGTATGGTAGTGAGACATGGCCAGTAAAGCAGGAAGATCTTGACCGTTTAGAAAGGAATGATATGAGAATGGTTAGGTGGATGTGTAACGCCAGTCTGAGAGGCAGAAAGAGTTCAGATGAGCTGAGAAGCAGGCTAAGTCTCCGTAGAATTAAAGATGTTGGGGCACTTGGAAAGAATGGAGGAGGATAATTAAGTAAGAAAGTGTAGAGACTTGATAGTTGCTGGGGCAAAGCCCAGAGGCAGACCGAGAAAGAATTGGCAGGTTATAAAAACAGACTTGATACAGAGGAAGTTGAGTTTAGATCTAACACAGTCTAGATCAGATTGGAAGAGGGTCATTGATATACCCCGTCCAACCCATGCTAGCATGGAAAACGGACGTTAAGCCGAGAATGAATGATGATGATGATGATGATGATGGTGATGATGTTGTTTAAAAAATAAGGTACACTTAATAACAGGAAACACAGGATATATACCAGCAACATTACCAATTTTGGTAAACAGCTTGAAATTTCACGTTTGTTTGGAACAAATCAGCTAGGCATTTAGCTAGCTATAACTACTTATATCATATTTAAAGCTAGCTCATTTAACACCAAGAATCTATATTATAATGCCTGTATACGTCTGTCCGTCCGTCCGTCTGTCACACAAACTGGTAGCTTGGTGCGATTGGGCGAACCCGTGGATTTTTCCACAGGCTAACGACTAGTAGTAAAAAAAGCATTAGGGCAGCCCAATGATACATGCTATTATCCCATATAATCACCAAATGTTAATAACAATCTGTATGACAAATGAATTTTACAAATATTGGAAGTAAACAAATGATATCTGGACTACTTCGCTGCAAATTAAAACTTTGCTCAAAACTAATCTCGTTTTCATTTTATTCTGCATTTTGAGTATGCATATTTTGCGGAACCTAATGGATATGGAAATAGGTCTTTTGTTTTTTGCTTTGAGCTTGCAATGGATTATTGTTTTATGCATTCCTGTGCAAGGCAAGTTCTCTCTGGAAAAAACAATTTCTTTCTTTTTTTTTGTTATATTCTTAGTGTCCGTTTTGTGTGTGGAATCGTACTTATACGAAGTCTTATTGACTTCTGTGTGTGATTATCAGCACATTGCTGACAGCAAATAATTACTGTTGAAACCTAATAGATTTGTAAATACACTGGGAAATGCCAAGTTGCAATGAGAATTAAAAAGGCTATAATGAAAAGAAAGTTCCAGCTAAAAGAACAGCACTTTTTGAACAATACCAGTTTTGTTAACAATGTTCAGTCTATAAAATTATTAAAATTAACATTAAAATAAGATTAAAAAACTTAATCAGCAAACTTTAAACAGTTGAGGCTTTTCCCATACAGCTTTGACTGAAATTAAATTAATGTTTTTTCACAAGCTTATTTTATTTGTTTGTTTTCGCTTGTGGCTACACTCAAATAAATTAACTGTTGCTAACAAAATATAGGCAAATTTAAGTAGATGGTACTGAGATACCTAAACTGCATATAATTAGTTTTTTATTAATTTACATTTGTTATTATTTAATTTTTTATTAAAGATACATAAATTTTCGATTATAAACAAATTTTGATCTGATAGCACGTGAATCACTTATGCAGAAAAATTTATGTCTGCGATATAGCAATCACGGGGTAAGTTTTCCAGACCACACTGATTGATTTGCTGACTGACTAGAATGGTTTCAGTTTTTGCAATTAAAAAACAGAAAAGAGAAAAACCATATAAAATGCCTTTTACCTGGTTGATCTCCATGCGTGTGAAGTACCACATTCACTTCTTTGGCAAAAGCAACTAAATCCTACCAAAAATAATTAAAAAATTAAATACACAGCATTCGTGCATGTTTGATTTCCGAAAAAAAAGGTGAACTTACCTCTGGCATATGGCAACAAGATGTTAAATTAACTTGATTAAATTCAGGTTTTATCTGAAATAGAAACAAAAAATGAAAATAAGAAATGCTAACGTAGGTAGTAGTACTTTATTTTTAGCTTGGTAAATCGATTAGGCGTCTGGGTACTTACCTAGTTTTTGAGCCAAGTGGGCACCTAATCGAATTTGGAAGTAATTTGAGCTGAGCGTTCATTAAATTTATTGATGATTGAGGATATTCGAAAACAGAAATTTATTTAGAAAGACAATCTAACAAAAAAAGAATAAAAGTTAAAAAGAAAAGTTAGAACAGATTCTTTTTGTTTCTTTCTACTCTTTGTTTATATTACTTGCTCATATTTTTTTAAACAAAAATATGTCAGAAAAAATAAAGATATGAAGGAAAAAATTTTGTTTTAAATAATAAGCGCCCAATTTTTAACATATAGAGGGATGGGCACTTTTCAAGCGGGTGGTTATAAAATTATTTTGCCACCAGGCAGGTGCTTATTTGAGCGGTTATCGAAAGGACAATAGAGGAATTAGGTAAATTCACTGAAAAATCCACTGGCCAACCCATCCTTTTTATACCGCATTACATGTCACGCAAAGGGGTACTTATGGTACCCCTTTGCGTGACAGACAGACATATACGGGAATTATATTATAGATATTACCGTACTTTCCAGTATATAACCCGCACATTGTATAACCCGCAACTCAGCTTTTTTTAGGGAGTTATAAACTAGATGCTATCAGATAGCCATAGCCTGCACCTTCGTATAACCCACATAAAATTATAATTGATGTGTTTTACTTACCCGCACCTTTGCATAACCCGCATCGTGTTAAGAAAAAAATTCAGCATATTTTTACTTACCCTAATCATTTTATAAACATGTGTGTGTACTCTGTTTTTTTCATGATGGAGACAAGTGGGAGAACGTTTAAACTCGTGAACCTCAAACACGAGAACTGAGTGTCTGAACTAGCAACTCTCTCAGTCTTAACTTCCTTGTCTCCGATTGCCGAAATAATAATGAATTAAAATTAATTTGACAATGCTGTTTCCTTTTATTTGTAAACATTAGGTTCAACCAATAATAACTCTTGCTTCCTGTGATTAAAGAAACAAACAAATAAAAAAAACCCATGCTATCAAGTTATAAATCTAAAGTAAAATCTCTGTTTTTTATGTATATTTAAGTTTTTTGGTATAAAAATAACATAATAATTATCACGGATTGACTTTAACAGCGTTGTACGGAACGTTCTTTTCTAATGTTTATAGAAATTTGTTTATTTAAATCTCAGCAACCACAGTGTGCATGATAAAATGAATGGCAGCAATGAGGAAGAGATAGTTGCGTGTGTCTGATCAATTGTATTTTATATTTATTTTTGATATTTTCAGTGGCCACCTGTTGCTCGAAAGTAGCGAAGATACAAAAATAAAATTATTATCTATACTTTAATTTTAACATTTTTCAATATTTTTAACAGGAATTAATAATTAAATCCTGGGCACTAGGTTGTGAAATACGTGTCAATAAAACCTAAAAATGATACCTGCTATATTGCTCTATTACTAGAAGCAAATCATTTCAATGTGCTCAATGTGATTGCAAAGATATAAATAGATTAGAATTAAATTCAACACAAAAGAAAAATGATCTCCAGAATTGTGTTTCAGAGAGAGCTCGTAATATTAGCACTGGCAAGCAATAGAAATTTAAAGCAATTTCACTGTGTGAAAAAAATTAAATCACGTAGTTAAAGTAAGATTACGTAGATATAGGATCGTGCATGCAGTTATATCAATGTACGCATTTTATCCCGTTGGTAGTATTTTCTTCATTGAATGTATAAACTTTAAATTTCACAATAAATGACAGAAAATATAAACTTATCACATAACCCGCACCACATTATAACCCACACCAACAGTGGAAGTCGTAAAAATCAACTTATAACCCGTGGGTTATATACTGGAAAATATGGTAGTTAAAAAAAATTTGCAAATAGCTCCTGTGCTTAACAGGAAATGTTGTTGCCAATTAAATTATCATAAATGATAATAAATATATATTTTTTAATGAAAAGTAAAAAACATTAATTCAGGTCTAATTTAAGACAATACTTCAAGGAAGCAGTAGTTTATTAATAGCATAAAAATTTATCAATTACCTTTGCAACCTTTATTAGTGCTTGCAATTTTTCACGATCTAAATCACTTGATGAAATATGAGTTGCTAAGCCAGTTGAATGAAATCTTTCCATTTTCTACACACATACAAAACAAACAAACAAATTTAAGTACAAAATAACCCACTTTGCATTACAGACATCAAATACAATTGCTGTATAAAAGCTTAAACTTGAGTAACTATAGATCAAATTACTAATGTATAAGACTATACTTTTTCTGCAATTCTTGTTATTGATTGCCTAAAGTTCTTGAAAATAATAATTGCAACAAATCTATGTGATACTCATAAGCAAAATCACAAACAAATTCTTTTGGAAAAGTCTTTTAGGTTTCAATATACCTTCCAGAACGGAGCTATTATTTCTTCAAATGGCTTGTCCAGATCATCCACAGGTGGTACTGATAAAGTGATTTGATCAAAATATTTAATATTTAATGTCTTAAGTGCTAAAAAAAATAATTTTAAACAGTTGTGTTAGACCTAAAAAGGTTGCCTTGGGTTGGAACAAAATAAAGTGGATAAAAAAACAGAAAAATTCTAACAAGCCAATGCATTCATGTATAGTTGAGCTATTGAATGCTGTTAAAAACAAGATTTCCAATTAAACAGAGATAACGTGCTCACAATTTGGTATTGAGATTTACTTCCTCAGGGTACTTAAATGTCACAAAATGCAAAATAAAAATAAAAAAATCTTTAGTTAATAAATTACATTAGCCCTACCAACACATATGTACTGTAGAGTCTCAAATTACTTAGTAAATTCAAAAACAGCTTTACTTTTCAGCTGTTCATTAGAATTCGACTTTTTACACATAGAAAAGTAGAATATATTTTTTTGCGAGCGGAATAGTAAACCAAATTGAAAAGAATATACTTACTTTCGTTTAGTGCTTCATCTAATAATACTTCATCAAACTTATGCAGTAAAATTTTTGCTAAAAGAAGAAATTAGAAAATTGCAATATTATTTCTTGAAACCTGTACTGGTAACATGCAATATTTTTTGGTGGATAATAGAATTTAAAAAATGAACACCTTGGCAACTAAATTTCTGGTATTAATTTTATAGTGATTATTTAAACAATGTATATTTTCATAATCATTATTATTAGTTCACATCTTTGGCTCACATAACTTGGGTAAAAAAGTTTTTGCAAGACATTTTTGAAAATAAAATTTACTTTTTCACAGGAACTAATTTTTGTGCAGTTGGAGAGTCCTGAAAATCAGAAGAAATAGCATGAATCGTTTTTTCAAACAGGTAAAAGCGAAGCAGAAATTTATTTTTGCAAATTTTGTACCTTCTACAGATTAAACAATGCGAAATATATTGTCTCAACCTTCTTAGACTCTTTTACAGTCTAAGAGGATTTGACCTTATGGTTGCCTTTTAAATTCTTGATTCATGTTAAAGAAGAAATACATATGGGCCTGAAAGAAGTAATGAAAGATAATAATTTGAGAACATCAACAAAACAGACACCTGTTATTTTTACTAGCGGTCTTTCTTCTTCACTTTTAAACAGCTCTTCATCATAACATTTATTTTCTAATTCCTGAAAAAATATAGGGACTAAATTATTTTCATTGCATCCATGTACGGTATATAACATAATTTAAATATTTAGGTCAGTGAAATATCTGTAAAAAATTTCTTTACCATAACCAAAAAGAATATTTCCTAATAAAAAATAGTGAAAAATACAAATACTTCACTATCCATAAAAATTTTTGCTGGCAATATGGAAGAACATTTATAAAAGTTAATTTGTGATAAAAACTTCAACTTATATTAATTTAAGGCAACAGAAATTACTGGGAAAATAGCATCCCTTTACTCATAACTGACCAATCATCGAAATTCCAGATAACATATCTTTAAAACTTACATTTTCAGAGACATCTTTGTTCCAGTTTTCAATTGTTGCCTTTAAACTGTGGTAAAGCTAGAGATAAGCATTTAGTCAAAGATTGTTAATATTAAAGCTAAAGATTTTCACAGATGAAATTTTTAGAGGAATACTGTATACTAGTCAGTGACTCGTGGAAAAATACACGTTTTCACCTGTCCTTTATTCACCTCAATTCATGTCTTGCTATTGCGGTTACCATTTTGCATACAGGTATTATAATATAGATATTGTAAGCAGGTTACAAAAAAAATGAAACACAAAAAAATTTCACATGTTGTTACATAAATTCCACAGAACGAAAATGAAAAAAGGAATCAAACTACCTCATTAGCAGGAAGCTGTGTTTTCCTGGACTTTAGGCTGTTCCAATTAGCAATGTTGCCAGTACGAATAAGAACCTTTGTTGGTTTGGATAACAGAAAATTATTTTCGCTGTTTGATGGATGGTTCTGGTCAATCACAATGATGTCAGGTTTCACTGTAGCTATTTCAGCCATTCTAATTTAAAATAAATAAACTTTGTTTTATCCCAAATGATGAAATAAAATTTTATACTATACTTCATATCTAATCTGCGGCCACTTCCCATAAAAAAATCAAAAATTTAAAAAAATGTTGCTGCCTTTATCTATATATTTTTTACAATGTTTGTCAATCAAGAAGCCTTGGTCAAGTTTTTCATGTGTTATTTTTGTTAGTGTGTCCAAAAATTCAACATGTCCAATTTTAGGAGGGTGTTGTTTTGTTGCCTGTGGAATACTTAATAGCATTTATTTGACATTATCTTAGTCAATCCGTCAATCAAGGAGACCTATGTAAAATCCTCCATGTATAGACGTATTTCAATGTTTACGTTTTACGGCACTTTTGCGCATGCGCCAACTTGCGAAAAAATCGACAGGCAAAACATTGAGGGCGCCCAGTGTTATTTGTTAGAGATTATTGAAGAAAAGAGACTTTTTTGTACTGTTTGGATATATTTATTTTTTAAATACTTTAAAAAACTGTTATTTTCATAACAATGCCTGATATCTGTTGCTTACCTAATTGTACAAATCGTCGGAAGACGGGTGAAAAAGGTGGATTTTACAAAATTCCTAACAAGAAGCATCCTGTGTTGAGGGAGAGATGGCTGACTGCAATTGGCAGAATTGAATGGTCAGAAGAGTTAATAAAGAATGCCAAAGTGTGTCATTTACACTGTTAAATTTACACAGATAAAAAAAACTCACACTACAGTACTGTGAAAAGGTTTGTTAATATCGTGTTCGTGTAACGAGCGTGGTGCACACGAACCACGATAAAATCGTGGTCTTTATGTATAACAAACCTTGAAACATTCTATCGTGGCCACCACGCTAATATTATTATCTCCACGAAGGATCGTGTGTCCCACGATTATTTTTGCGAGCTCCACGATTTTTATAGCTAGTATAATTTAATTTTTTTCCTTTTCAAAAAAGTCTTTCTTTAAAGTTAATTTGTTTGTTTCAGGTTTTATCAAGCTAAAAAAGCATATTCGTAGTTATTGCTTGGTGTATAATTTTTCGTCATGTACGCAACTGCATTTTTACGAAATGTCATTTGTCTAGAAAAGTTAAATTTGTCTGCGCCGATAGAAATGCTTTTTTAGATCGAAGTTAAAAAGTTTATAAACGAAATGCGGCGATAGAAATGCTTTTTTAGATCGAAGTTAAAAAGTTTATAAAGGAAATGCGGCGATAGAAATGTTTTTTTAGATCGCATTTTAAAAGTTTATACACGAATAGCGACGATAAAAATGCTTTTTAAGATCGCATTTTGATTCACGAACGATTAAAATCTATTATATGACAAGCTTTATGACAACGAATTAAAACAACAAGTGTTAATTTGTTTTTTTTGCCGTCGAGTTTTGATTTAATTGATAAACTAATTCAGTCTTTGATGTTTTAAAATAGAAGTTATTTATCGTGGACACCATGGTGTAATGTTTAATTTTTGTTCGTGTAGTCCACGGAACATGATCGTGAGGTCCAGGATTGTTAAAAAATACGCATCGTGGCCTATCGTGGTTCGTGCGTAACATGAAATAAACACGAACCACGATGTTAACAAACATTTTCACAGTACTGTATTTCTATGTCCCTGAGTTTAAGTTTAAGGGAAAAGTATAACTAACAAAGAGAGTCAAAAGGTATATAAGACAGCACGGTGAAGGCTGTACCAATCTGGTAAACCAGCCCTACCAGTTTAACACTTGCTGTGAAAGTGAGAAATTATAACCGGAAAGGCTGTAACCGGTAATCAGCCCTACCAGCTTATTAACATTTGCTGTGAAGTTTTGGTTAGAGTTGAATTGGTGAGCTTTGTCCTTAAACTATGTCTGCTTTCAAATCTAAATGTGAAATACCAGCTCGACGAGAAAATAGACCAACCTGGTATAAAACTCACGTAAAGCTGAATGAAATTTTGAAGAGTCGTAAACCCAAAGTAATTTTAATTGGTGAGGAGTCACCAATTAAAATTACTTTGTGTCTAATTTGTCAAGGTACAATGCTGTATGGGACAACTACTTCACACCACTCAATACCACCAACCTTGGTATTGGTGGGGACAAGGTAGAAAATGTATTATGGCGAGCTTTAAATACCAACCTTCCATCATCCTGTAAGACTGTAGTCATTCTTTGTGGTACCAACAACCTACATAACAGTGTACCTAAAGACATTGCGGATGGTGTAACATCTATAGGTATCGCGCTTCGTAAGAAAAAAGCAAACTTGAGGATTATTGTGTGTGGAATTCTACCTCGTGATTTCCATATTTCTAACTTATGGAGAAAAATAGATGATGTCAACTGTTCTTTGAGTAAAATTTGTACAAAGAAAAACCTTGAGTTTTTAATGCCAGAAACGGATTGGGTATGTAGAGACAATACTCTAAATATGTCTCTGTACTATGGGGATTGCTTACATCTAGTCAAGAAAGGTAATGAAAAGTTGGCCTTATTTATTACTTCGGCCATCAAGATAAACGCTAGTAGGATAAATGTTTGCACTAGTGAACATAACTGTAAAAAGAAGAACAATACAACCAAAATACCATTTATATTTCATGAATGTGATTATGTTCATCAACCTCCAGTAAGTGCACAAACTGAAATTCCTATTAGATACGAAAAAAGGCTGAAAAAGAAACGCGAAAAAACAGTAAAACTAAAAACTGTGAAACGAAAAACTAATGAACCTACTCGTAAAAAGGTACCAACAACGACAAGTAATACGGAACTTAACAACTTGTTTCGTGATAAATTAACACAAGGTAAAAGGAAAACGCAAACTAAAATTTTTAATTTTCATTTATTTTTTAACATAATTTTCTGTTTGTTTTTTATTAACTGTTCAATTTCAATTTTCGAAAATATTAAGCCTGAATTTGTAAATAGCACTATATTAAATAGTAAGACAATTTTACCTGTTCATAAATTATTATTCTCACCTTTTTATATTATAATCAAACCTTTGACGGTTTGAAAGGAGAAAAAAACAGTATTAACCTGCAGAAAGAACTGGCCAATAACTATGCAAACATCTACATTCCTGAAAATATTTTTATATTTTTCGTCTTCATCATAGTTAACTTTCTTAAAGTTATGAGCTGTAGAAAGAGAAACTTATTGCTTGCATCAGCTGGTTGTTTCTTTCAAATTGCCATAGTTACACTTGTTGGACATAGTTATCACAATGAAGTTTGTAAATACTCCAAACTTGAGCGTTGTAACAAATCATCTTTCTTCGTGCCTGAATCTGTAGCTCTTTGTAACAAAATTACTAATAAGAACTTAGAAACTAACATCAAGTACTATATGTTGTCTTTTCTTGTTTTAAGCAGGAAAAACCAGACAAACTATCTTTGTTCATTGATTCTTTTTTCTGGTGACATAAGTCTAAACCCTGGCCCTCCTGTGGATATGACAACTGTGAATGAGGACTGGGACGTGTTCAAGAAGCGAGGGTTTCATATGGCCCATGTCAACATTAATTCGCTTTTACCTAAAATTGATGAACTTAGGGCAATAGCGTTCTCAACTAAAATAGCTATTATTGGTATAACAGAATCTAAACTAGATAATACTGTAACAGATTCTGAGGTATCTATTGAAGGCTATAACCTCCTTAGATGTGACAGAAACAGGCATGGAGGAGGTATTGCTTGCTTTATTAGAAATGATATTTGTTACAATTCTCATAAGCGACTTTCAGAAAATTTGGAATGTGTCATGTTTGATGTTTTATTTCCTAAAACAAAGCCTTTCACTGTTGGAGTGTTTTACAGACCACCAGATCAAAATAATTTTGTCAATAATTTTTCAGATGAATTTACTACATTAGGTTTTGATGAGAAAGAATTCTATCTCTTGGGAGACTTTAATATCAATACTCTTTGTAATGGTAGAAGTATTTTTAAAATGAATAAGACAGCACTTAAGAGTGATCATGTCTCTGGATTGCAAAAGCAATATGTAGAATTTTGTTCGCTTTATGGCCTTAAACAATTGATTGTTGAGCCTACAAGGGTAACTTGTGCTACTGCAACAGTTATTGACCACTTTTTAACAAATTGTGTTGGTAAAGTTTCTCAAAGTGGAGTTTTAAATGTTGGACTATCAGATCACCAAATGATTTTCTGCACCAGAAAAGTCAAAAAAGTCAAGTTTAATACCCACAAACATATCAAATTTCGATCTTTTAAAAACTACACAAAGGAACAGTATCAGGGTCTCCTAAGGGATACAAACTTTCCAAATTATAATGAGTTCACGGACATTGATCTGGCCTACTCTGATTTTTTGACAAAACTAATGTCAGTAATAGATACTATAGCACCTACTAAAGAGGCCAGAATTAAATGCAACTCCCAGGAGTGGTTTGATGGTGAGATTGCAGACAAGATTGCTACTAGAGATAAACTTTTTAAAAAGTTTAAGAAGTCAAAATTACAAATTGATTCTGACCTCTGGAATGAAGCAAAAAGTAATGTGCAAAATTTGATCAATAAAAGAAAAAAAGAATACTATAAAAACAAAATAACAGAAAACACAGGCAAGCCTAAGGAACTATGGAAGACTCTAAAGTCTATGGGACTTGACAACTCAAAGAAGTCAGATCCGAACTACTGTCTAAAGGATGAGGATGCCTTACATTTTGATACAAAATCAAAACTAGAGATATTTAAGAACTTTTTCTCTGGTCTAGCAGATGGGCTGCTTCAAAATCTTCCTAAGCCTTCAAATAGATTTGGGATAAATGCTGTCATCTCATATTACAAATCGCTAAACATTGGAAACAAGATATTCAATTTTCAGCAAGTCTTAGAAGAAGATGTGCTGAATTTGCTGAATGATACTAGTACAACAAAAGCACCAGGACTTGATACTATATCTGGAATTTTCTTGAAGGATGGTGCTGATGTTCTCTGCAGACCAATAACTCAATTATGTAATCTTTCTATCTCACTGTCATCTTTCCCTAGTGAATGTAAGATAGCTAAACTTAAGCCACTATATAAGAAGGGATCAAGAACTGATCCAAAGAATTACCGCCCTATATCTTTGCTTCCTCTTTTTTCTAAAATTATTGAAAGAGTGGTCCATAACCAAACACAAGCTTTCTTAGACGAAAACAATATATTATTTAAATTTCAGTCTGGCTTTAGAAGCTGTCATTCAACAGATTTTTGTCTATCATATATACATGACAAAATTTTAAAAGGTTTTGATGCAGGCTTGCTGTCTGGTATGATCCTCATTGACCTACAAAAAGCTTTCGATACCATCAACCACTCCATACTTTTGGAAAAATTAGGAACTCTTGGATTTTCAAATGAAGTAATTCTTTGGTTCAGGTCTTACCTTGCAAACAGAACATTTTGTGTGTCAATAGATAACTTATCATCTAATCCAGGTAAACTGGAATGTGGTGTTCCCCAAGGTTCTATCTTGGGTCCACTTCTGTTCTTACTTTATGTAAACGATATGCCACAAGCTTTAGTACAATGTGATCTTTTTCTCTACGCAGATGATTCATGTCTCTTATTTCAACACAAAGACATAACTGAGATGGAAAATGCTCTTAATACAGACTTCAGTAATTTATGTGATTGGTTTGTGGACAACAAACTCAGCATACACTTTGGTGAAGATAAAACTAAGTCTATTCTTTTTGCCTCCAGGGGAAAAATTAAGAAAGCAGAAAAACTTAATATTTCCTACAATGGAGTAGAAATCAAGCAGCATACGAAAGTTGAATATCTTGGTTGCATCTTTGACCAATCACTGTCTGGTGAGTCAATGGCCATGTGATTAACAAAATTAATGGCAAAATTAAATTTCTTTATCGTCAAAGCTCATTTTTGAACAAGGATCTGCGACGACTTCTTTGTAACTCTTTAATTCAACCACATTTCGACTATGCCAGTACTGTGTGGTATCCAAACCTGACAAAAGTTTTAAAAAAGAAGCTCCAGGTTGCTCAAAACAAATGTGTTCGCTTCTGTTTACAAAAAAGTAGCAGATCACATGTAGGTGCTACGGATTTTAAGGAAATAAATTGGCTACCAGTTGGCGAAAGGTTTAAAGTATGCGTAAACAATCATGCATATAAATTTTTTCAGAAAAAATGTCCTCTGTACATGTCTGATGTATTTATTCCATCAAGTCATAGAAGAGCTTCGACTCGTTCATCATTCCAGAGGCTTGAACAATCTTGTGTAAAAACATCCCAAGGTCAACAGTGTCTTTCCTACCTTGGACCCTCCTTATGGAATACTCTTCCTGAGGGTCTTAAAAGATCTAGTACTACAAACAGTTTTAAACACAACCTAAAAAAGCACTATTTTGATGTTATAACGAGAAGGGACTCAGATGATTTTGTGAATTAAATTCACATGATCTTTTGATAATCCTTTCGTTTTCGTTTTGCTTATCTTTTTTTCTATAAGGGTAGAAATGGACCACAATGGAAATCTCGCCTTGGCTTGTTTTGTGTTATCCAGCCATCAAACATATCAACACTCAGGAAAATTGCATTTAATTTTTTTTTATATTTTTTATGATACATTTTAATATTATATATAGTTTATTATTTTATTTATTTGTTTTCAATTTCTTTTTCTCTGTAAATATTTTTAACGATTTTATAATGATGGCAAATATAACTTACTTACTTACTTACTTACATTTTGTGTCTGGTAAGTGACTTTGTTCACTCATTTTTAAAAGTTATTTTGTAAAGTAGTGTGAGCCATATTGTGTTTTGTGTCCCCTCACTCTAGAATTTTTAAAATTTTATAGATTTTTTATTGTTTGCTTTTTTAGGAAAAAAGTCCAAAGATTCTTCCCATCCAGACTGGGTACACTCAGTATTTGAACGTTGTGGAAAATGAGTGAGTGAGAAAAGAAAGCTTGAAAAGCAACATAGACATTCTCGACTCACAAAACGAAGGAAATTAACATCTGAACTAGTAGCTGAAAGTGAATCTGACAATGATTTTAAACTCCCAGAAGATCAAGGTCCTTCCATGTCAGAATTATGTCAGAAAGTACAAGAACTTGAGGAGTAAGTTAAATTTTGTTATAAGTCATTGAAACAATCTCCTGAAATGTTTTATTTTTATACTGGCTTAAACAAAGGAAGATTTAATTGGGTGGTCAATATTGTAAAACATAAAATTAAGCATGCAACAAAATTGTTGACACAAAAAGATCATGTCCTTGTAGTCCTCATGAAATTAAAACTTGGACTTCTTAATAGGGACATTGCATATAGATTTAAAGTTCGACCACCTGTGATTTCTTGTATTTATCGACAGTTGTTACCACTACTAGCAAAGTCATTATTGTTTACACTGATATGGCCTGAAAAACAAGCTTTAAGAAAAAATTTGCCAAAATGTTTTAGATGCTATAAAAGCTGTTGCTGTATAATTGACCGCACAGAAATTTTTATTCAGCGACCATTACACTTGAATGCCAGGGCACAGACTTGGTCTAATTACAAAAATACCAATACAATAAAATATTAGATAGCTTGTTCTCCATCCGGCTCTGTCAGTTTTTTATCTAGAGGATGGGGTGGAAGAGTATCAGATAAAGAAATAACGATCAAAAGTGGCTTTCTAGACTTAGTAGAGTATGGTGATATGGTTTTGGCAGATAGAGGTTTTCTTATTGAACAAGAATTAGCCACAAGGGGAGCATTTTTGAAGATACCTGAATTTACTAGGGGAAAAGACCAAATGTCTGCTGCAGATGTTGATCAATCGAGGCAAATTGCAAATGTTCGAATACATGTTGAGAGGGTGATTGGACGATTAAGAAAATTCTTGATTCTGAACACCACTATTCCGATAACCCAAGTCAACCTAATGGATAAAGTAATGGTGGTTGTTTGTGCACTAGTCAACATAAGCAAAGGCATTGTATAAATTATATGTAGTGCATATACTTTAGTAGTACATTTTACTAACTTCAAACATTTTTTACAAACTTTAAACATAATTTTTTTAAAAACTTTATATATATTTTACTGACTTTGTTTTACTAACTTTTTATATATATCTTTTATATTGCCTTATTAAGAATAAATTTGATGTGGAT
The DNA here is from genome assembly GCF_029227915.1 of Hydractinia symbiolongicarpus. Taxonomy (NCBI): domain Eukaryota; kingdom Metazoa; phylum Cnidaria; class Hydrozoa; order Anthoathecata; family Hydractiniidae; genus Hydractinia; species Hydractinia symbiolongicarpus. Next base: position 12,779,391 of record NC_079884.1, read on the forward strand.
TTAATTTTGCATATTCTCACAAATCTCACTTTTTTTAACACAGAAATTTTTCCTCATAAGGCAAACTTTTCATGATATATACATAAACATAACACAAACATATATTATATACATCTAATAAAAAACAATAGGTTTTTAAATCTTTTTGAAACAATTTGGACATAACCACTTATTAGGAGCTCTAGTAATGTTTACGCATGAATAGTGATACCATTCAATGTCACAAGTGCCAAAGTAATCACATCTAATCATTGGGAGAAATGATGGTCTAAGACATAAACAATAAAGTTTTTCTTCGTTTTGTAAATTAGGATCACTCTTTCTAGTTACAAGCTCTGGTAGTATTACCTTCTGAAAAGTTTCTGAAAGCTTCAGTAATAGTGATTGGCAAAACTTATCATTTCTTTTAACTCTTAGCAAAAATGTATCCTCTGCATGTTTGCCTTGTGAAAAAACGAAAAAGTCACAATATTTTGTATCAGTTACAAGCATTTGATGTTGCACTTGGAAGTAGTAGGCGTGATTTTGTTTAAATTCTCCAGTTAAATTAATTGGACAGAGCTTATTCTGTCTCCAATTTTTAAGGCTTTTTTTGAATTTATAAGGACATTTGATTTCTACCAAGCCCAAACTGTGGCAGTCACATTGAACTATGCCATCAGGGCTGGCACCAAGATATGGAAAATCTGTATTAATGTGTAAACCAGTTGTTTTGACTTGAAAGTTAGTGTGTATTTGCTCCAATTTCTTTGTATAAACATCCCGAGCTCTTGTTTCCATTCTCTTTCCGTATCTTGTAGCAACAACATCGACTTGATCCTTGTATTGCATGACTGTGTCCACTAATGTTTTTGTCCGTTCTAAATCACATGTGAAGGCAGATTTTGAAACTGATGCTGTTATACGCCCAGCCCTATGCAACATCCATTTGCTACTGATACTTTGGAGTGCTGTTGCTTTTTTCAAATTATCATATTGATTTTGAAAACACGACTTTGTATATTTTTCATAGTTTTTTACTGCAATATTTTTTACCTCTGCATCAGTTTTATTAATTGTTGTTGGCTCATAAATAAATGTAAGAGGTTCAGGAAGGCTGTTTTGTTCATTTTCGTTTGCACTATCTGTGTCACTGTTTAGGTTTTGATCATCGTCAAGCCATAAACTGATGCTTTTAAAGATAACTGCATCTGGAGCAATCTGCCTTAATTCATCAAGATGTTCTTGATCCTTTCCAGTAATAAATTTTATTGGATCAGGTGATACAAAACCTTTTATTGTGTCTCCAAAAGGATCATCAACTTTTGGAAGTGTCTCTGTCTTTTTTGGTCTTCTAAAGTCAATTTTACTTAAGGGTGCAGGATGAGCTCTTTTTCTTGCCTTTTTCCAAGAGCATAAAACACTAGTACATGCTGTTTTGTTCAGCTCTAATGTAGCACATGCCACTAATTTAAATAATAATGCAGCAACATGACTGCAAGCTGAACCAAGTCTAAAAAAATATTGTCATTATTTATAATATTCGTTTGATCACTATAATAAAAAGACGATAAATAAACTTACCCTGCAACACAGGTACAATTTGCCGAATATATCCAACCGGTTTTATGCATTATAATCCAAGTGTCATATAATTTTTGCGTTTTCCCCTGCCTTTGACTTGGTAACACAGACGATTTTATGTAACAGAAATCTACTTCTTTTAAGTGGTGACAATACACTTCTTGTACGTGCCCTGATAGATAAAAGTTGTAAGCTTCCAAGGATTTGTGTGCTTTAAGCGACTTGTGTGTGAACTCACTAGGAGTGTGAACCAAACACACATACAGATCAACATAAGTTATATCTTGTATATAACGTCATCGCTCCAATCGCTAGTCTGCAGCGAGTAAGGATCTGCAAGCATAGTCCCATCTGCGAGTGTAAGTTTTCCAGTATAGTGGGATTTAACTGCATTTGAAAGATTTTGAAAATAGTCAGCATTTTTCGACATGTTGAAATATAAATAAACGCACGTGCCTTCTAAATGTTTGTTTTTATCAGCAAAGATGAAGTGCTTCACACAATCGGTACATTTTTGGCTACGTTTATATGCTGGTTTATTTAAACTGTTATGTCTTATCGGAAACGTACGTAGTCTGCGGCTCGGCTTAACTTTGTTGTATATCATCCATAGCTTAAAAAATATGATTGACAGCTGTTCTCGCTTTCATGAACATGATTTTTAAATACTAACAGAAGGGATGTATAATAAACGAGTAAATACCCCACAGGCAAGGACTTTTTTGTTGAGCAAGCAGACATTATAAGATGGCAACAAGAGCTTCGATCGATAAGCGAAACGACTTTCCTTTTTCAGTTTTTTGAGTAATTATAGTAATATTTTATGCTCTTTTCACATGTTGTTTACCATTTCTGCTGCCATCTTTTGCCCGTCGAAATGCGCAGAAGCCTGGGAGCCACACCGCGTCATAGTGAAATATGTCTATTACTAACTTCTAATTGTTTTATTTTGCTTTATTGTGGACAGCACTGCCAAATTTGCTCTTCACACCGCTTCCTAATCACAAACAAATCTGAAAAAGCAACCGAAGATGGGCCTAGCCTGGCCAATTTTATGAAACCATGCATTTCTGTATCTGAAGATCGATTGGTGTCCGTAATTGGGCAGAAGATAGACGCTATATAAACACACTATTAGAGCTGGCTATATTATCTAGATAAATCAAACCCTAAGTCTGTGTAGTCTGGACTCTATGTACACTTAAATGAAATGCCCTTTCTTATATATAGCTAGCTAGAGAGAGAGAGCTAGCTATACTAAAGCTAGCTAGCTATAATAAATATGTTTTCCCCATATTAAATTTTTTAATTTTTTCTTGCAACCATAAAAAGTTAGTTAGTTTATGCATTGTAAGTCAGCGTTAAGAAGTCAAATTAACAGGGCAAAAAACAGGAAAAACAGACGGGACTTCCTGAAAATTAAGTTTACCTGCTGGTTGGCTTGCTTGCGCTTGGCTTGCTGCTTTTGCTGACCTAAACGCATTCTGCATAAACAACATTAACCGAAAGTAGGTGACTCAAAAACGGGTTTTATTTTTAGATTTCGTAATCGCGCCTGAAACAACTTTTTCCCTCCTTCAGCAGGAGCTTTTTTCATGCCCTCTCCCGGTGTGTGCTTTGTGGTGGGAATCAGTGGAAAACAATTTTTTAGAGCCAAAATTTGATTTAAAATGCTTAAAGTTTGGAAGTAATAAATTAAGTAATATAGCTAGGGCAAAATCGAATGGTGCTATTGTTGCCCTGGGATCGAGGCTAAAAGCATGATAATTCTCTTGTATATAACCTGCAGATTCCTTGGTTGTCGAAATGATGTTTTAGTATGTTACAAAGTAATATTTAATCAAATTATCATACTGTTGATGCAACAAAAATGCAATATAATTGACCCGGTTCTTTATAGCACGCCGTTTGTAACAAAATTCAATTTAATGGAACATTAGCTAGTGTAGGGATGGAATATAACCACACTTTTTACAGTAAACTATACAGCAACGTGTCGGCACCAGTCGCGGCAACTCGCGACGCTCTTGCAGATCGATTACAGAGTGTGCGGGATACCGTTGCATTCTATTACAACAGGGCAAAGGAACAAATTTCGGGAGGTAAAACGCTTCACGACGAGATTGAACAGGAGGCAAGAAAGGACTACGCGGAGGATATTGAATATCAGGGTATTGAAGACGATATCCAGATGTTGGAGGATGGAAATAGGACCAAAACTTGGCGTTTCAATAAGCATCTAAACCAACCTCTAAAGGACGCTATTATCCAAAAAATTACACCGCACGTAGACATGCGCGTTAAGGTTGTGTACAGCTTTAGCTGTTATATTTACAAGGGTGGGGGCGATGTGTCTGATTACCACAAAACTAACAGCTCCAGGTCGCTGTCAAGTATAGCGGAAATCGAAGCGTTTGTAAAAGAAAGCGAGATGAAGCGTCTCAATCTGGAGGATCACGAGCTTTGGACCAGGGCTTATTTAGCACCTGTTAGGATCACCGAGACCCCGGGAGCATATGAGGTAAAAATTGTCTTTGATCACGTACAGATCAAGGTGATAAGTACGCGTGAACCTCTTTTGGGATGCGGCCCTCTCGCGGGTTGGTTGCGAAACAAAAGGTGCATCTACGCCATGGATGGTGAAGATGCCAGAACGGACAACATACGCTTCTGAAGATGTCTTGCAGTAAAGGATAGGGCAGATGTAGTACGGGGAACGGAACGTCTAACAAAAACAGCCCTCGCCCTGGCCCGAGATTACTACGAGAACCCTAAGCTCAGGCGTAAGGATGTGCGCCCCACAAGGCTGGTGGATTTGGAGGGCGTTGCCAAGCAATTCAAGATCAACATCAGGGTCTTTGAACCCAAGACAAACTCTGAGAAGGCACCATGGGGACTTGTCCATGGTCAAAAGCAACACAAAAAAGGTTTGGAGGGCATCAATCTTGGTATGCTGGACGGGCACTGTTTTTACATCAAGGATTTAGATGTGCTGACCCAACACTGGGAATGCGAGGTATGTAAACAGAAGTTTAATTACGCCTTTTCTCTTACGCGGCATAAAAGGAACGAATATGCAAGGGTGTCAAGACGACGATCATTTGCAAAGGGGGGAAGGTCAAACGCATGCCGGGCAGGGCCGAGAAGGTCTTTTACAATAAGGGGTGTAGCTATGATGCATCAAAATGGATAGAATACATGTCAAAACATACCGGAAGGCATATCCATCATGCCTTATGCGGTCATGGTGGTGAACGTGTTATCTGTGATGACAAAAAGGAGTGGAAAGTTGATGGCTATAAGCCTATCACAAAAACTGTTTACGAGTACAATGGTTGTAAGTGGCACGGCTGTCCCTATCTGTCCGAGAGAACCAAGGCGGACAAGACTCATTAAACTGCAGCCCTGTCTAAGGAAAGGATGATACAGGAAAAGGGCTACGACCTCGTCACGACTTGGAAATGTGAGAAACCACCCAAAATCAAGTGGTACTTTCAGAAGGAGTTCAGACCATATCCTCACCACCTGGTATTTGATTTCGAAGCTCTCCTATCACCTTTAAATTACCAGCAAACATCCGATCTAACATACCTTTCGAGACATGTTCCGATAAGTGTTGGTATTGCCGATGGTTTGAATAGCCACCCGACTTTCATCGAGCACGAAAATCCCAAGAGCTTGGTCAAACAGTTTGTGGAGGAGCTGGAAAAGAGGCATGCTCTGACTGTGAAAGAGGTCGAGAGAATGTACCCGAAGCCCGACGACTTTCACAGGCTCTTCAAAAAGAACCAGGAGTTGTGGAACGAATGGGTAAAACAAGTAGCTGTAATAGGGTTTAATTCTGGCAAATACGACATCAACCTGATCAAGCGGTATTTTGTCGAAAAAATCGCGCAAGGCGATAAGATCAAGGGGGCGAAAAAAGATAACGACTACATGTTCCTCACCACCACGAGGTTTAAATTTCTAAATATTAAAAATTTCTTTGCTCCTGGTCTAAGCTATGACGGTTAGTGCAAGTCGTTGGAATGTAAGCTCGAAAAGATTGTGTTTCCGTATGAATGGTTAATGAACCACGACAAGTTGGACCATAGTGGACCTGTAGCTCACGAGGATTTTTGTAGCCGTCTAAGTGGGAGAAACACACTATCTGGCGAGGAGTACGAAACATTCTGCGCCGAGTTTTACAGGTGAGGCTGCGTCACCATGATGGACTGGTTGCGTGAGTACAACCTGGCCGATGTGGAACCGTTCATTGAAGCCGTGGACAAGACGACGTTGCAGTATTACTATGACGAGATATATATTCTGAAGGACGCGGTCAGTATTCCGGGCGTGTCGATGCGTTACGTATTAAACAAGTCTCTACGTTTGAGCCCCAAGCTAGAGCTATACGCTCCAGGAGACCCATGCAGGCATAGGTGTAAGGACTTTTGCTATACCAAGACTTGTAATGAATGAAGGAATGAAGCCTACAAGCTCCTACGGACGGGGATGGTGGGTGGTCCCGCGATCGTATTCTGTAGATACTACGAACGAGACGTAACGAGTATCAGATCTCACGTGTACAGCGAACCCCAGAAGTGTAGGACCATTCTAGGGTACGACGCAAGTATGCTCTACCCGAGTACCTTGATTCAAGACTTTCCCTGTGGGAAGGAACAATTGATCAAGGTGGCCACACCCACATCAGAGCACAATATCGAGATACTAGCACGAGGTGTGGTGGATGTGTCGTTGTTTGGATTTGTCGAAGTTGATATTGAGGTGCCTAAAAATCTGCGTGACAAATTCGGCGAAATCCCCCCCCCTGTTTTTCGTCAAAGAGATACCTGATGATCAAATCCCGGAGCACATGCACGAATACTTGAAAACTACGGGCCGCAAGCGTGTTCCGGGTACACGTAAGCTTCTGGAGTTGCTAAAGGCCGAAAGTACATTACTGTATACCCCTGTGCTAAAATGGCATCTAACCATGGGCTGAAAGTGACCGCCTTTTACCAGTTTCTTAAGTATGCTAGGATTAGGCCTTTTGAATGGTTCCCGGAAGAGATAGCCGATGCACGACGGCAGGTGATAAGGACCCCGACAAGCGTATTGCTGGGGATACGGCAAAGTTGAAGGGGAACAGCTTCTGCGGCAAAATGATCTGGCAAGACGATGAAAAGGAGGATAATGCAGCCCTGTGAAGCCCGTACCTAGAGGATCTTGAGGAGATTGGAGATGCATACGAGCTTAGAAAAGGCAAACACAAGTGTACTATAGATATAGCTTACCGATGCGGCATAGCCGTTTATTAGCTCGCCAAACTCTGCATGCTGGAATTCTATTTCGACTTCCTAGACAAGTATGTGGTTCGTCGAGATTTCGAATACATTTACATGGACACTGACAGTGCCTATTTTGCCATATCTGGGGAAAATTTGAGGGATGACGTTCGCTCCAAACTCCTTGACGAGTACGACAAAGACGTACAAAACTGGCTCGTCACTGATAAGTACTCGAGTCGAACAGGAGGATTATTCAAAGCGGAATTCATTGGGTTTCGGATGAATGCCCTGACAGCCAAGTGCTATTTTGTTGAGGGTAAAGAGGGTACGAAATTCTCATGCGAGAGCATGTCAAAGAGGCAAAATGCAGTGACTTGGGGTAGATGCCTAAGTGCGCTGGCAGGGGGACAGGGCTAAAAACGTTGGCTTTATGGTACATGAGCAGGGTATGATCACGTACGAACAGAACAAGCTCGGTCTCTTGGCGTTTTATGACAAAAGAGTTGTGCACGATGACGGGATACATACCTCCCCGCTTGTTGTTTAAGCATTTTTGAATGACGAGGTTTTCCAAAAGCTGTCCAAAGTTTTGTAAAGGTAGTACTTTACAAAACAAAAACAATATGGAGGAGGGTAAAAGAACAATATGGAGGAAACCAGGAAATGCACAAAATGTAAGCAAAACCTAATACTATGCAACTTCAAGGTGACCCAACGTAACAGACAACGAACAAGGCAATGCATCAAATGCCGCGATATTAATAATTCATCAAGGGAACGTAGCAAATGCCCGCATAAAAAACATAGACAATTTTGCCCCATATGCGATTGCCCTGCTTATCAGTACAACCTCATTCTAGCCAGGGTTCGTAATGCCTTAAATTGTGATACGAAGATTGCCTCCACGGAATATATAGGGTGCGATATTGTAACCTTCATGAGGCACATCCAAGCACAGTTTAGGGGTGGGATGAATTGGGGGAATAGAGGGCAGTGGTAGTTTGATCACAAGGTGCCGCAAAGTATAGGGAGAACGGGGTATACCCTAGCGAAGAGGTGCAAGTTGCAAGGCTGCACTAACCCGTGGGTTTTAGATAATCAAACGAAAGGTAATCAATATATCTCCGGGTAGAACGTAGTCTAGCGCTGTTGATCAAACACACTTGCTATAAATGGAAATGTGTTTGTATATAGCTATACTTCTACCCTATGTGATAATACCACTATTCTATCTAAAATTTAGTAAAGAGAATGTCGGAGCTCGCGTATATATTTAACGACTTAGCCGCAGAATCTTTTGAACATGTAGAAAAACCCGCGGATCAACGCCAAGCTTTGAAAGAAGGCTGTGTAAGGGCAAAAGACATCTCCTAGCCAGGAAATGTACAGAAGTGTTCATTGACAAGGCTCCTGATGAGGCGGTAGAAAAGGTACATGCCAAGTACGTACAACGTGAGCTTCAAGAGAACGGGGAGAAGACGTCAAGGGCGCTGGCTACCCATGCCGTCTCCCTATATGCCAACCTGGTTAACAATTTTGTAAATTTTGATAGCATTGAGGCCCTGAAAAATGATATCAATAATGACCCTATTATTAAAGACTCCTTCGCGGACTTGGGCATACTGGTCTACTGTACATTCGGCAAGTGTCTTGCGCCTATTTTAATTGCTGGGCATACAGCCTGTCATATCAGTACCAAAAAGGAGGGTGACGCGGATGAGAAGGAGAAAGATCCCTGAGGACCTACATTGAAATTTGTTATAAATCATAAGACTTATAACAAATGAGTGAAGAAAATCGAAACAAGAAGAGAGAGTCATTACAAAACCACCAAAGCATCCGGAAAGGGTTGCGCAGGGGCACAAGTTGGCGGCACTGATGAAGAAAAGGGAGGAAAAAATGAAGCAACGAAAGGTTACTGTTGAGCCTGCAGCTGAAGTCTTTTCTGTCGCAGGTCCTAGCAAGTCAACGGATGTATACATTTATGGAGTACGGTCATATTGGCAATAGGTGTCGGGTTTGGTATAAGAGGACACGTTGTTTGTGATTGACGACGTCATAGCCGATGAAAGCCTTGATAAGCGTCAACAAAGCCTACTTGAATTGGCTATTTCGGAAAGGGATTGCAAACACAGTCTTTGGCTACTTACCCAAAGCTATACCGCCTTGCCAAAAAATTTGAGGAGACAGAAAAAAGCCCTGTTTTTGTGTTATCCACATGAACGCAGCAACATGAGGCTAATCAACGAAGAGACGAACATAATCTCCGATTGGGATGATATCGAGGCTGAATTGAAAAAAATAAAAGCACTTCTTCTTCTTAATTTATTTAACGTCGGAGAAATAACTATGTACATATAGCTTCCTGATATAAAAAAATAAATAAATACATACTTATAAATATACAGGAAACTAATCAAATCCGACAAAAATTTGTTTATAGTTTTATGAAAAATGTATAAAAATTATGAAAAATTATTTGAATAGACCGAGTGACTGAAATCATACTCCTTTAGTTTTGTTTTAAATTTTTTAAGGCTGTTACAACTTTTCAATTCGGAAGGTAAAGTATTCCAAATTTTGGGCCCCAATGAGCGAAGACATTTTTCCCCAAAATTTTTAGTATTGAAGTTCAATGTTTTAAGATTATTTAAATATTGACTTCGTACTGGCCTGTTTGTTTCGCTGCGTTGAAAGATGTCTAACATAAATGGCGGATTTAAATTATTAAGAGATTTAAAAATCTCTATACATAGATTTCGTATTCGCATAATTTTCATGTAGTTACTTTTGTTCTTGCTAGAAATGTACTTTTCTTTTCTCTCTGAATATCCGCTATCTACAAATTTTAGGGCTCGCTTATGGAGTTTTTCGACCCTAGAAAGTGATTTTGAAGATGAGAAATTCCAAATAAGTGGACAGTAGTTAAAGTTTGAATACACAAAACTTTCTGCTAAGACACTCTTAGCTTTAAAAGGAAGTATGTTTTTAAATCTATACAAAGCATTTAGTTGCGCAGATGCTTTCTTGCAAACCTCGTTTAAGTGCTGATCAAATCTAAGGTTATTGTCAATTTTAACTCCTAACAGTTTGACTGTGTCTTGCGAATATATGTTTTTATCTCCGATTCTTATCAGTTAACTACTTGTGTTTTCTATCCTATCTTTGCTGATTATAATGCATTGAAATTTGTCAGGGTTAGCAATCATTTTATTTTCATGTAGCCATGCTAATGCCTGCTCAGACTCACCTTCTAAAATTTTAATGAGGTTTGGAATTGAATTGGAAAAGCTTGACAATGTATTATCATCAGCATAGTTGTGTAGGTCACTTCTGGTTATAAAAAGAAAAATATCGTTAAGAAAAATATTAAAAATTATCGGGCCTAAGATTGATCCCTGCGGCACACCTGAAAGAATCATTTGGAAAAGACTGTAGTGTCCGTTTATACGAGTAGATTGTTCTCTATTTGTTAGGTATGACAGGACAAATTTCAGGGCATTAATTTCAAATCCATATGCCTCAAGTTTAGCGATTAGTAAATCATGTGGCACGCAATCAAATGCTTTTGATAGATCCATTAAGACTGCACCAACCACGTAATTCTTATCAAGTTTTTTTTTCCATTCTTCTAGTAAACGAATTAAGACATGCTGTGTGTTATAGTTTTTCCGATAGGCTGACAAAAATATTGAAAGTTTCGATTCTATGAAAGACATGATTTGATCCTTCATTATGTTTTCATAGAATTTTGAAAATACATTCAACAGCCGTTGCACGTTTGGCTCCATCGGGAAAAATATTCAATTTTATGCTGCTGTTTATAGCATTTTTCAATGGGCCAATCAGATATTCACTAGCTAACTTCACAAGCTTTGGGGGTATTTTGTCTTTACCTGGAGAGGAATTTATGTTTAAATTAGTAAAAAGTTTTTTGATTGTGTTGTCATCTACCTCCTCAAAGTTAAAAAAATTTATATTTTCGTTGCAGGCTTTAATTTTGACAATACTCGGATGACTCTCGTATGTTTTAATTATCTCATTAATTAGTCTCTCTTTGTCTGAGGAATTTCGATAATCAATTGATATTGGCTTGGTTCCACTACTTTTTTCTACAATGTTAATATAGTGTTCATTAAATAATTCAGCAAGCTCACTGTCATTGGTTATCTGAGCATCATCTTTGATAATCATAATGTTATTATTGTTCAAACCACTTTTATTGGTTATAAACGGCTTAATAGTTTTCCAAAAAGTTTTATTTTCTACAATCCCAGAATCTATAACATTTTTAAAATACATTTTTATGGCTTTCTTTCTGAGTCCAACACACTTATTTCGTTGTTTTTTATAGTTAATCTTGTTTTCTTCAGTAGGATCTTTTTTGTATCGGTTTTTAAATCTTGACCTGGTATAAATGGCTTGCCTAAGTTCTTTATTCATAAAAGGTGCTTCATTTCCCCTGAGCAGTTTCTGTTTTAAAGGGGCATGCTTTTCAATAATAGAACTAAACGTTTTTGTCAAGTGGTCGTAATTTGAAGAAGGGTCATTTTCATTAAAATCAAAACGTGTATTCCTAACATCAGAAAGAAACTTTCTCTTATCAAACTTTCTGTTACTTCTATAAACAATTAGTTTTGGTTTCAATCTTACCAGATGAGATCTTAGGAAAGTTGTAATCATCAGATGATGGTCACTGAGTCCAGTCTATATGTGAGGCTTGAACATCCCAGGACTTGGAAGATTCTCAAGTGATCACGGTGAAAACCTCTGGCCAGGCATTGGTATGTAGAAAGATGTCGTCGCAAGTTAAGTTCAACGCAGAGACCATCGAAACTCTGTTCGGCAATCAAAATCAACCTATGTTCAAACGTGCCGATGTTGGACGTAGGTATGGCTTTTAGGTATGGCTGACATAGCGCAGTTTTCAATATTTGGCCGGGGAAACTATAACAGGGCAAAAAATTGCGGGTCTGAAGGTCCAGAGTGCCACCCTGGGCCTTGGAAGAGGGAAAAATCTGCATGATGTATTTGTCACATTGGATCAAGCATTGGAAATCATCCGTCGTTCTTGAAAACCAAAGGCTGTAGGGCTACTCAAATGGCTGGCCCAGGCAGGTGTGAAAACTAAAGGACGAGCTCAAGGAGCAGCGTCAAGCCCTTGAGGAGAAGGATAATGCTCTGGCTTTACCCAGTGATGAAATTGAGGATAGGGATAGCCAACTCATGGTGTTGGAGGATGAAATTGAGGAGCTACAGCAACGTGCCGTGTCCCACCTCGAAGATCTGGGAAAGGATAACAGTATGGTCATTATACAAAAGAATAACGACGATCCCTTCCAATACCTTGCCATTTGCGGTCAACAGGGGTATGTAGCTCAAAAAATACGAAATAAGCTTGTTGACTACACAAAGGGCGAGATTGTGGTACTGGCAAAGACACAAAATGCCATCGTCCATTACAAATGGATTCGGGAACGTGGATGTATCGAGGTAAACCTGGAGCGTGTGAGACATTTTAGGCTTGGTGAGCACTATACGCACGAATGCCTCTTGGAGCTTGCGGAATAGGCGGATACGATTTTTACTACTCTTGTGGGTAGTAAAAATTATCCTCACGTCATATATTGGTTTCAAACCAACCCCTCCTATGGGATATACCTTTTTGACCCTTTCAGCTGTATGTTAAAAAGTACCGAAATATCAAAAAGATGGAAGCCTATCTACAAAGGAATCAATTTACAATCAACTACAATATTCAGGTACCTGTGCTACATTGCCGTATCAAGGCAGGATCAGTGGCTGAATATTGCCCTACCTGCCTGGAAAATTTTAGGTATCGAGGTGGAGTATACTACGAAGGTTTTGAATACCCTACAGACGAAGATCTTTTACACAGGGTAGTGTCGCACATTTGCAAAAAGCGAGATCGACGAGGAGCTCGAGGATGATATTGATCGTCTGGGGCTCCATATCGTTGCGGCTAAAGAGAACAACTATGGGAAACTCTGCTACCACATCGTCAAGGATAAGGATTTGAGGATATCAGATTTGGCTGATATCGCAACAATAGGCAATATACTCAACTTTCCGATACCAGATAGACGTCTAGCCGATATTGATTTGGAGAATGAGCCTAATGTCGTCAAAGGTATCATCTATGGGTACCCGCTCTACACCCAACATCCTTTGGACTATGTAAGGGATCCGAATGAAGATGATGACGAAATAGATTTGGATTACCTAGAGGAACTCGTGAAAGCATTTTACCATTTTTTGATAACCTCCGGCGGTACCTGAACATCATCTGGTACCTGCATGAGTTCTTCTGACACAAAGCTCCGATCGGGACCGTCCTTTAAATAGTAAAGTATACGACTACCCGCTACTATACGGTCCAACCTGTAAGTATGTTTGCTCCAAAAGGCGTCGGTTGCGCATCTTTTCGAGTCACTGTGCTCCTCTCCGGGTTGCAGTAGAGACAATCCTCAGGTAAGGGTCTTTCCTCTGGGTATTGCTGACTTTTTGCAAGCGGTACATCCTCAAGCTTAATTGCCTTGTTAGGCTTCATGTTTATCATGGCAGTCTTGCCATTGTTTAAACTTTTGAAGATGGTATACAGGTGCTTGATCCAAATGGTACTAGGCTCGCCAGATATTTGAATAATCTTTCGGCAAGTACCTTGTTGTACGACTCTACAAAGGCCGTGAACGTTTGGTGATATTTGGTGGTACCCCAATAAATCTCAACCCCCTTATCCTAGCAGCTTGGTTACATCCGATTTAAACTCAGAACCATTGTCACACTGAAAAATTTTGGGGTATCGTAAAGGTCGTGCCTTGTATATATCTTGGATCATACCCGCGACCTCGCTGGTCTTTTTGGTACGCAATGGCCTAGCTACTTTGTATTCTACGTCAATCCCCATGAGAATGTATTTATAGGTGCTACCATACAACCGATCATGTACAACAGATCAAACTGATGCATTTCATTGGGCCTCGTAACGGTAAAATGGGGGTAGTCAATTCGCTTCGTACCTCGAATATGTCGTAGCCAGAGCAGCTGCCTGAATAGCCAGTGGGTTACCAGCTTTTTGGAGAGACCGCTCTCCTTCGCAAGTAATCTAATGGTTCTGCGGCCGGTCCAGAGATGTTTTGGGATGTAGTAGATATTGCTTAATTTTTCCGCCTTTTTCTCCGTCACGATATGTGATGCTTTTGACATGTTTATTGTATATGTCAAAAACGTTCCTACAAGTATTTGTAAGCCACGAACCCTAGAAGAGATAGGGAGCCAAGGACGAACGTTAACTCACCATCTCGTTGCTGCTTGAAGGGTACGTAAAAATCTTTCAATTGCAGAGTCTTTTTGTCTGAGGCAATGTAATACTGATACATGTCATCATCGAGCTCTTTGAGACTTTTACCTGCCTTTAGCTGCATCTCCCTCAGCCTGTCAAACCAATCGAGCTTATCTTGCCTCTTCCGTATCCACTCTGCCTGAGCCGCGTTAAGCTTTTCAACAGCCTCGTCGAGACGCCTTCGTTCCGCGTCGCCATGCCCTGCAAGTTTACTGAATAAATAATTTGATCCACTGAACGCTAATGCGTTGATTGCCGCCCCGGCCACTATAACAGCTATTGTCGCCATGTCTCTTTATTCTGAGACAAAACGGTTGCGTTTTGACATGTTCTCACTTGCCCACATAAGTTGGGTAGTGCAATCTTCTACCAACCTCAACAAGCGTTGGAACATCTCCATTTTCTCGATACCGGAGCGGGATTTTATGATCAATGTGCCACCCCTTACCATAATTGTCCCAAGTCGAACCCCTAGAAATCTGAGCTTCAATATGGGTCTGCAGTGTAGCTGGGCTCCTTGTTTCCTCTCAGGGCCTCGCGGGTTCGGCTGTTTACATTATGAGCTAGATAGCTGGGGGTCGCAAATGGGGCAATATCGTCTCTGCTTTTCATGGTGGCAATACTGACTTCCCTTGCAGTCTTTGCAATAGGCCCTTACCCTTTGATGGAGGCAAATCTGGCTGCCTTTGCACTCTTTACAGGAGGACCTCAACCTTTGATGATGGCATATGCCTCCACCCCTACATTCTTTACATTGGGATCTCCTTTTTTCATGGTGGCATTTTGTACTCTCCTTTGATGCCTTTCTAGCATCGAGGCACTTGATGCATATTTTTGTCCCTTGACAGCGACGCTTGATCCTGAAATTTTCTAAAGATAAAGAGAGTTTACATTTCAGGCAGCTCTTTTCCATATTAACTCGTTTTTGCCCTCAGGGACAAACACGAGTTTTTAGTCATTTAATACTCCACAGAATGAAACCTATCATCAAGTATATTCAACTGCGCGTCCTGTAACAGATATACATAGCATCTGAAATCCCCGGTTCAGTCGGCTTTTTTGGTCATGTGGAGGGGGATCCCGTTGGACAGACGTTGTAGAGGCCTTCCGCTACCGTGCAAACTGCCATCGGGAGAGCTCCTAAAATCGATAAATAACGCATATCGCTCATTGAAAAATTGACCTATGGTCACATTCGAGTCATAGCTACCGAAAAGTTTCACGACTTGTTGGAGGTGATCCTTAAAGCATGGCATGGCTATACAGTTCATTAGGCTCCCTCTCGACAGTGACGCTGATCTTTTCAATTTTTGGGTTGTAAAAGACCTCGTTAACGCCCGCGTAAGCCTTAACCCTCCAGGGGTCTATGAAGGCTTTGAGACTTTTCGCAGGAATATCAATCTATAAATTGTATGAGGTATCTGCCTTTTTTATGATGACAACCTTGCTACGGAGTATCTTTTCGTAAGGCAAAACGAGTCTGAATACCTTTACATCATGGTACTTGCCAGGCCTTCATGAGTGATTTTGTCAAACTGTAACTTGATGTTGGTAATTTTGTAGGTTGATAAAACGGCAAATTCCTCGTCAACTCAAACATTTTGCCCAAGGGCACGCAGAAAGTGTTCCCATACGCCGCAACAATCGCCTTCTCTTCGTCGGTACTTACATGGTCACTAGCTTTGACCTGTAAGGCCCTGATCGCTCCGTCATTTGTGTTGATGCCATCCAGGATTAGGTTGTTGTCCCTGTCAATATTTGGCAGCCACAAGTCCCGGTTCTTCACCAGGCTTTTGCCTATATTACTGACAAAGGTACGCTTTATATTGGTCCCCGTCAGCGACAGGTCAAACAGTAGCTTCAGACTGCCATGGAATATAACATCATCGTCTACATAGAGGTCTTCATTCTGGTTGATGGTTGAGGGTATATGGCTCATCTGAACCGTTTGCTTCTTGCTCTTGATACCGAAGAGTTGCTTCGTTTCTGCATGGAGATTTAGCGTGGTGCCGAAACTCATATTTATTATATAAGGTAAATTTTAAATAAAGATGCCAACCAATCCAGTATTTGTACCTGACATTCATATTCATGATGAGGAGGATGAGGGCCATCCAGATAAACCTGATGATACTACGTCAAAACTTCCTGGAACGCCAAAACTCCCTGGAACGTCTGGGCCTTCAACAGAACAGCAGCAGGGGGATACGCTTTCGGGGTAGAGGCAAAAGCTACTAAGATCAAAGATCGACAGCCTTTACGATCGTCTTATGGAGAAGTTGGGGTTACGGTCTAATGCGAGATATTATTATGCCTTCAGGGAGGATAAAGGCGATCAACTTATATTTAAAGAGATAGTGAAAGGGAAAAAAACCTTCAAGGAAATAGTGATTACGAATCAAGATGGTACCTTAAAAGCCATTGGCCAGATACAAACGTTGCTAGGTAGTAATCGCCTGCAACCCTGGGTTTTGTCGACTATGTTACACCCAACAGAGGTGGTAAATTCAGGGCCCAGAACCTCGTGAAAAAGTATAGTAAAATAGAGAAGGAGGCCGAGACTGAAAATATTGAGATGGAATCGTTAGAGGAGATCGACGAATTTGTAGATGCTGCGGAGAGCCTTATACAAGACACTTCGTTTACCGGGCCTGATGAAGGTGGCATCACCGAACGTGAAAGAAGGGGGCTTGACCTTGAACTTCAGACAACTTCAGGGTAACATGAAAAGCTTGAAAAACAAGATGATTCTATACGATAGCGAGATTAACAAGGCAGAGGGTAAGGTGAAAGAACTTGAGAAGCAGAAGGTTGGGGAAGACGAGGGAAAGCAAGCTAATCTTGAAAGGGAAATAGAAAAGGTGAAGAAAGAGATTAAAGATCTGAACGATAAAAAGAAGGCTATAAGGGAAGTACATGGCATACTGTCCAATGACATATACCCCTAGCTGAGACACATCAGAGACACGCTGTTGAAAATCGCTGAAGATAACACATCTCTGCTTGAGAAGCTTAAGATTTTTTTAAGGAACAGGGTATAACTATAGCGAGTATCGTCTCTGCTATTGGTCTACTGATAAGCACCATTGTACTCTCCGTTACGGGAGAAAACGCCGGGGGTGCTGCAGGAGGAGGTGTCGCAGCGGGTGCAGGAAAAGGTTTTGTAGAGAAGCAGCTGGAAAGATTGGGTAAAATTTTAAAGTACTTGGCAGGTAAGGCGGGTGCTGCATTACCCGGGATTATCGGTTGTCTCCTTCCTTCTGAGGGTAGCAGCAACAGTCGTGGAATACGCGGTTAAACATCTGTACATGGCCATCGCGGCAGCCTCTCGTTTTGTGTTGCTCTACATGAGGAAATAAGCCAGATAATATTTAAGCCAGATGTAGGCAATGATGATCACAGCCCCTGTCTTTATTAATGCGGCTTTGGTAGGTATGGTAGGTGGTATGGTATGCTTTGTAGGGGTGGGTGGTATAGCCTTTATGGTATGATCAGCAGTATGTATGGGAGGTGTAATGGGTGTAGCATGCCTAGGAGGTATAGGAGGTGTAGTATGCATAGGTGGCTTGATAGTATGCTTGGGTTGTGTAGTATGTATGGGTGGCTTGATGGTGGTTTGATAGCCCTCTCTGTATGAACAAGCTTGTTGTTCACATCGACCTGTACACCTGCATTTACATTGGCGGGTGCGATCAAAATGTTGTTGTTACACCCTACAATTTTGCCTATGCGCAGGTTCATGTCGGAAGGTAGCATGCACACGCTTGGCATGACGGCAAAATTTACCGGAGTTCGGGCATATTGCAACACTTTTTAGAATTCTGTGATGTCATGGCCTGCATTTTCTTGGGGTTGTACCATGGCCTCGAACTTTTGCAATAGGATCTGCCTTGCTGTATAATTCTCTGCACTGGACCCTAGAAGGGGTGCCTTGGCCCCTGCTTGAGACCCCAGTAACAAGACCACATAAACCCTGTCTGTTTGGTTAGGCCTTCCGATGTTAGGTCCTGACTTGTAGGGACAATGAATTTGGTCCAATCCCCATCAACTTGCACCCACCATCTACCATTTGTCAACGAAGACATGATAGCTTTGAATTTGCACAGGCTATTAGGATCTGCACCATACTCGCGGAATATTTGGGTTTATCCAGCGGTTGAGTAGGGATTTTTGTACTGTTCAAATCCATCGTCATACGGCATGGGGACCTTCATTCTGGCAAGAATACGACGCATGTGGTAGTACACGTGAAATTTAAAGTTTGAGTTGACGAGGGGTACCGAACCCGTCAGATGCTTAGCAGAGATGCCTAATGCCCTGCTTGCACAATGGGTGGCAAAATTAACCTGAATATTCCAGTAGACCAAGGCCTGCTTTGTCCAACCCACTCTGACAGGGTCATTCAGCAAATTGGTGGGAATGGAGATGGCATACCTGGTAAACTCGGGGAAGGCTACCTCGATGTGCGAGTCTGTAGAAACGTAGAGACGCTGATGCTCCAAATTTGTAACACCAAGTTCCCATTCTCCCCTGTTACTTTTATACTTTGCTTTGGGGTTGTTTGAGTATATATTCTTCTTTGTTTTAAAACAAAGGTGAAGCAACTGTATATCAGTGATATCGAAAAGCCCACAGGACACTCATATAGCTCTGAATTCCATCAGTATCAGACCTGCATGGCTGAACCTGTATAGCAACAACGACTTTATTTTTCGCAAGGTTGGGCCTGATGAGGGGGTCACCCGGATCAAGATTATGAACGGTCTGTACAGAATAGAGGATATCGCGAGTATCGTCAATAGCCAAGCAGAAGATAAAATTAAGCTGTTTGTCCTGAGAAATGTACTCTGTAGGATCCGTGTCGGTGACGGGTATACAGTGGTGATTAACAGACCCCTGTAGGAGCTGTTGGGCCTACCCTACAATCCCTCAAAAAAGTATTATACGAAGGGCGACTACGATGCCTATTACAGGACCGATGTGTATCAAAGATTAAGACTCGTTTGTCCGCAGTTGGATGAAGACGACTGCCTACTGGATGGTAAAAAGTCTAAAATTCTGGCCTTGCTCCCCACCAAGAATTAGACACCTGGGTAGACATGTTAACTTGGACTTTTGACACTCCTGTTTTCCTTCCATTGAAAGGCTCAACGGACCGTCTAGAGTTCATGCTAACAGGCGTCTATCACCACGAAAAGAACGTTTCGTTCACCGGCATCACGATGCATTTGCTAATAGAATAAAGATGAGCGATATCAGCAAACTGCATCTGAGTTTGCCGAGTGCACCTGCGCAATGCGCTGATATGCAGGATGAAGGGCAGGTCTTTAGGTTAAAAAAGATTGAAGAAATAGAGGTATATCTACGAGATGAAATCAAAGAGCGGAACAGGCTTGCTAAAAATGCAAAATGCCTGGGTACGCTTCTGTGACCACGGACTGCTTGGCGTGAGCGTGATTACGTCGGGGCTTGGGATAGGAGCTATGGTCTCGGGCTTGGGGGTCCCCTTAGCCTGTGCCATGGGGGGGACTCGCGATTGTAGCCGGAATAGGTCAAGCGGGTCTCCGGAACGATTCAAAATGGCTCCGTGTTAAATCCAAGAAACATGAAAGTATCAGGCTACTTGCCGAACGTAAACTGAACTCTATCGTCGACCTGATCATCAAGGCAATGGAAAACAACGTAATCTGTGACCACGAGTATAGCCTGATTAGCCGTGAAAGGGAAGGGTATATGCTGCTAAAAGAACAGATGCGGCAGCGGTTTAATAGGATCGTGAATAGCATCAACGAACAAGAGGGTGCCCAGCTGGTTGCCAAGGATCGGCAAGAAGGGAGGCAAGACGTTTTAAAAAAACTTCAATCTGTGCAGTATGTGGCCCGTACCTAGAGTCACCACCTGAGTATAAGCCTTAATTTTATATATATATATTATAGGCCATACAAGACCTATAAAATATATGGTTTTAATCCTCACTCAGCAACCATTCTTTTTTGAAGTCTTTGTACCGACATTCTGTGATATGTACCTGGGAGTAGTAGTCTTTACCTTGTGTATACACCAATAAAATAGCTAGGATGGCACTGGCTTAGCAGGGTTCATCATAGGGTACTGGCATACCATAGAATTTGGTCGTGATTGCATTCTTGTAGTATCTGAGTTTAGCGTTCACATAACGGTCCTTTTTTACAGGCTCTGTCGTCAATTGCTCATAAATCAACTCTTTAATCTTGGACTAGATTTGGCGATACTTCTCAACCCAATCAGGGTACTCCTCAAAATCAAGACTCATTGCTGGTACTGCATTGGCGTTTTACCGGGTGACCCCATGCGGGGACTAGGTTTTTGGTGTTTTTACCCCGAGGGCTACCACAAGGTCCCGTGTATGGTATCCTACTATATACCGTTGATCCTTACCCCCATTGGCAGGAATGGGATCCGACACTGTTAGATAGTCCACATTGATATCATTGATATCTGTAAAGGTAGCAGCAAATGAGTAGAATAGTTTGGGCTTGATAAGCTCATTCTCAAATCGTAGCATCTTCTTTATTGTATATTTCGAACGACCTCAGAGAATTGCATCTCATTGTACACGCGCAACCACCTCTGCTATATGTGATATATTTATGGTAGCAGTACCAGCTCAACATTTTACCCTTTACCACGAACCTCCGACCACAGGTGCATCTATCATACTCGTCAAGTACCCCTTCACAGTCGTTACAATGCTCCATTTATATTATGATTCTAAGGCATTAAGGTGATCCCATAGGTCTTGAACCCTCTGCTTATTATACTTCTCCCTCTCTGATTCTTGTACCATGGCCAACGCCATTAGCGGCAGGGAGATACCAATACCGGCTATAAATGTCATGACTACTACAGTTCCAAAGCTATTGAATTTTGATTGACAGTTAATACACATTTTATTAGTAGTATTATCTTACGATCTTGTTGTAAGTTAACGTTTCAAACCAACCCTAAAAGTTCCTTTTGTGTAAAGTCGCCCCAAATCTGACGAGGCGCCTCCGGTCTGGGGATTCTTTTCAACAGCATTGTTGCATATGTTCTGCGTCTTACGCCGGTCCGGGACATCCCTTAGTGGTAGGGGGATGTTTTTTCAACAGCCTTCTTACACATGTCTTGTGTCTTGAACCAATCTGGTACATATTTGAGCGCGCCGAGATTCCTTTCAACAGCCTTGTTGCACATGTCTTGTGTTTTGAACCTGTCGAGGACATATTTGAGCACCTACTCGTACTTTTCAGCGGCCTTGTTGCACATGCCCTGCGTCCTTGATTGGTCCGGCACGCGCCCGAGCGCATGAGATTCTTTTCAACAGCCTCATTACACATGCCTCGGCTCGACGACCTTTTTTGGACATACTTGAAAAGGTAGGGATACTTTTCAACGGCCTTGTTGCACATGTCCTGCGTTTTGAACCTATCCAGGACATATTTGAGTAGATGGGGCTGCTCCCCAACCGCCCGGTTGCACATGTCTTGCGTCTTGGCATGGTCCGGAATACTGTGAAACCAACTCATCTTTATTATATCTACAGAGTATCCACTTTATTATATATACAGAGTAAGTTTAGTCTTTACTGTGCATGCGTTGATTTTTGATGATTATTAGTATCACTAGGGAATTCCCCCTTTCTACTTATTTTTGTATGATAGGGACTTACCCTTGATATGCATGACTAAGCACCGCATGATGGGGATGTTTCATGCATATCAATAGATTTTTGTGGAATGAGGCGTGGCGATAAGTTGTGACGTCGCAAGCAAAATTGTGTATAATATTTTTTATGAGAGTTTGACCGTGACTTTTGAAAAAGTGTGGTTATATTCCATCCCTACACTAGCTACATTCAGCATTCAATGAACATTTAACATTCCAAGAAGTTCCCGATTAATTTTCGGTTTACAAAACACGAGTTACGAGTTGCAATCTAAAGCTACGGGGACACGGCAACAATTTTCATGCGATTGCAGCAAAAAAATTGTTTTGTTGCAATCGCATGAAAATGTTTCACTGTGTCCCCACATCAAATATCCTTATTCTGAAACATTTTTCGCTCAAAATTTTTGTTGCTGCAACAAAAAAAAAATTCAAATCAATTTGAATTTTTGTGAATGTTTGAAGCATTTGCAACATGAAAATTTTGTTGCTGCAACAAAATTTTCATGTTGCAAATGAGGATCAGGAAATTTGTCGTGTCCGCGCTCTTTGAGGAGAATTTTTGCAACATTTTTTACTTTAACCAATCAAGTTCGTTCAAAAACAAATCAAAACAAGAAGAAGAAAAAATGAACTTATTAAATTTTATACCGAAAACAAATCGTTGTAACCATGGCCTTGAATAAATAGATCGTTTGGATTGTTTTTTCTTTGTTTCTTCATCATCAAGAAGAAGTGCAATAGAAGCGATTATTATACTTCGATCAACTGCGACGGCCATCATTAATCACTGTCACACATGTTTTGGTTTCATTTTTATAAATTTTGTTTCATTTGCTGGAACTCATGCGACACGGAAACAACTTTGGATGCGTTTGCAACAAAGTTTTTTTGTTGCAATCGCATGAAAATTGTTGCCGTGTCCCCGTAGCTTAAGAGTTTCGTATAATAGTTTTTCGAGTTCGGTACATAAAATCCACGAGTTGCTAACACAGTTGCTTTAAGGTGCGAGATTCAAATTTAAAGTGCGAGAAGAACACCAAAAGTGCAAGGTTTTTTTGGTGAAATGTTAAACCCATTTTGAGTGTTTGACAAAAGGGAAAAGAATGAAGGCCATTTTTCTAATTCTTTTTAGTGTACATATAATAAAGCTAACACCACACCTAGATAAAATATTTAAGTTTCTTTCTTAAACTATTTTCCAGGTATTTATGGTAGGTAATATCTGATTTATTTAGAGAAAACATCAACATCAAAAAGAACACAAAACTTTAAATGGCCAACAGTTCAGACAAATATCAGTGTTTAGAAACTTCCACTTCATTACAACTTCTGATTCTTTAAAAAACAAACAAAGATTTTCGCTGAAAAAAAAAATCCAAGATTTTATCGGCTGTACGAAACGCCATTTTGACAAAGGCCATTTTGATTGCGAAAGTGGTCATGTGTGGCCAGGTTTGTAGGCTTATCTTCTGAAAGCTTTATATTTTTGTTATGTTTGTTTTTTTGTGTGTTTTTATTGTTAAGAAAAATATATTGTCACGTTTTTTAGCCACGTAAAGAACTTAAATGCACCAGTTTAAAAATTTTTGGCTAGGAACGAAGATTTTGCTACCTAGCTAGCCATCGAGAGCCATACTTATTACTATTCGGTATGGTATAAGAGCTTTTATCCTACCCAAAATTTATTTTTATGTTGAGACCGTAGCCATTTAGCTAGCTCCTATCTTTGGCTAAAAAGTGAAAGTATAAAAATGCAGTTTGGCTGCAACAACATTCTTAAGCAATAATTCTTATGCTATATGCAGTTAGCTATGTATACATCTTTTATTATTTTCCTAAAAACTTTTTCTGCAAATAAAATGGCTGAGCAATTGTTTTAGCTGGACTGGTCGGTAACGACAGGCTGTTCCCTGTTTTTTTCCTTTAAACTTTAAATCTGCAACTTGCATTTTTTTTACAAAGCAGCTTGTGAAATTTATGTTTTAACTCGTAACTTAATTTAGGAGACAAATCGTAACTTGCAACTCGTGATGTACCATACCACAATTAGTCCAACATTCCAAGAATTCATCCAACATTCAATGAATTGTTTCAACATTCAATGATCGACACTTAACCGCTTCTAATGATACCTGCTCGTTATTAGAGGATATTAGATATATTTCGGTTCAAGCTACACAAATGTATTTTTCCTTGATTGGTAATAGAAAATAAATTTGTCCCATGTTTTTTGTAATAAGAACTTGAAGATGTATGACAAAAGAAAAAATGCAAAGTGTTTACTTGTAAAATCGACTTTGCTTACACACGGCGATGAGAAAGCAGGATGCGAGCCAATCAGGTCAATAACCCCTTTCGGGACGGGATTGTCAAATCCACAATACAACATCATATTCTTCAGGATTCTGGAGGATTTTCTTCATTGAGCATAGGGTGGGGCAATCTTGCAATCTTGGGGAAGATCACTACACAATGCAAAGTCATTGTAAACCTAGTAATGTATTCTTTAGAAAATAATTGTTGTTCTTACCAATGATTCAATAAGTTACAAATCATTTTAACTCGATTCAAAGAGATTTAAACGATTTAAACTGAAGGTACTCAGAAATCTTGCAGACTTTGTCATACCGATCCTAACTAATTGTTTGTTAAAAAATAGCGTTCAAAATATCAAAAATACAGAAAATGAAAACTGAATGTGAGTTGATCCCATCGTCATCTAGTTATACAGGAACTTTATATTAATTCTTTGCTGATTATTCTTTCTTATGTGCTTTTTGCAGTTTAGCGTGTTCTCGTAATCTAAAAAAACAAAATTAACGACATATTTTACGGCAAATAAAAATATAAGTGTGCTTGCCGATCCGTACAGTTTCTTCGGGAAGGCTTTTTTACATTCAAGGCTGTTACCAAAAAAATTTTCAGAAGATTTTCAAAAGTTACTTTACCTTAACGATGATACTTTTATGAAGCCAGCGGAATCTCTTGGGTCGTAACAACCCTTCACATCCATACTAAATAAATAACTAAATAATTACTTTGAAGTAAAGTAAATACAACTCTTCATCTTATGACCATAAGACTTTGACTACACAAAAAGTGAGTAAAGCAGGTACCTAACAAGCTCTTGGTTGTAGAGTGACTTGTTGGAACTTCTTTTGATGACGTAAACCTGCAAAAAAAGATGTTCAATACTTTTATATGCACCCGTTTTAAAAGAGCCCGTTTTAGATCAAAAAATAATTAGCTTTTCAAACTTTGACTTGTAATTGATGGCTAAGGAAAATACCTAGATGGTCCATGTTTGATACCATTGGGTAGTTCAATTTATTCCATAGCCTCTCTTATGGAGCTTTAGAAAAATGTTTCACTGCGACAAACATCAGGAAGTTATTTTGTGATTTCCGTACTTTTTGTGTCGTATTGTCTAGTCAAATTTTAACGTTACAATTTAGATAGATTTTTATGCAAAAGATCAGTACAACTCGGCCTTATTTCTAACCTCTTACTCCAAAAGGAAAAGGATGTTGCAAAGCACATTACTCACATCGCGCCTCACCCATACTTGAATGAAATAATTGACTCACGTGTCCTTTAAATGTGGCTACGGTCACCGTTCCTTCAACGAATTCCTGGCTTGTATCAATGCATTTTCTAAAAATAATATTTTAAGTTCAAGCTACATGTGGGTGATACATGAAGAGCTCTCGTGTTCCATGAATTCAAGAACACGTGAAATGGCATTGGCTAAAAAACAGAAAAGGTTTAAAATACATAAATCAAAATGTGAAAATCGCAAAGTAAATAAATAATTAAAAAAAAAAAATTCTATAGAGTACATTGTTTGAAAAAAGAATCCGGGCTACACCACAGAATTTTGTGAGAAGCGGTGAGGAGCTAATTGGCCTTGGGCAACCATACCTGACAAAATCGCATTCTGGACTGAACCACAAACCTGAAACGTAAAAGTTAGAGAAGTGTTAATTTTATATAAAAATAACCGGGAGAGATAAACCACCTTCAAGCAGAAACAACCAGTTTCAAACACGATTACGTACCATTGTATATCATTTCACTAAATCGCTCTGCAAGGTATGATTTCATTTTTCGCAGTTCCTGAATCGGAATAATACTTAATATGCATAACATAATGAAAATTTGACCAGATGAGAAGATATGTTTTCCACTACCTTATCCATTGTTAGGCCTTCTATATCGAGATGTGCATGACGTAAAATCTCCGCTCCTGGTGTTTCGTAGATACCTAAAAATATGTAGTTTTTTAATTAATTAGAATTTTTTTGTTGTTGCGTATGAGTCAAATGCATGACGGGTTTATTTACTATCTCTATAATAATAGCCGTCGTCTGTCTGTCACGCAAAATGGTAGCTTAGCTGCGCAAGTATCGAGACGCACGCAATGGGGTATAAAAAGGAAGGGCGAGCCCGTGGATTTTTCCACGGGCTAACGACTAGTAATATTGAATAGTGTTTTTAACAGGAGATAGAATATCATCCATAAAAAGTTACTTTACGTTTCAAAGAGCAAAGTTTCCTTCCTCACACATAACAGCTGGCATAAAAGAACAGAATATAATACAAACAAATTCATACTTAGCCTGTAGACAAGGTGGTATGCAAAAATAACAGATAGGAAATTTGACTTACCTCGTGATTTCATACCGATTTGTCGGTTTTCGACAATGTCAATTCTTCCAACACCATGCTTTCCACTAAAAAATATCGTGTTTGTATGAGCTAGGTTAGGTCTGAGGATAAATGTGACATATCAAGGGATTTATCTTTACAGATCGTCCCTCTTAAACTTGTTTTATGTACAAACAGTTTACGGAAGTAAGAGATAAAAACGCTTAACGTGCATGCACTTGCTATATGATACTTAACCCTTTTCAGACCGGGGACGGTGGACATTTTTAATCCTCCTTTTTTAATTTTTCTTTGTAATAACTTCCAAAGCATACCGTTATAAGAGTGAGAATTTAACGAATTTTCATCATTTTAAGTTAGCTACAGGATTCCATGACAGGATTTCCAACTATCCTTCAATGTGCTAAAAACACTTTTGCCAAGTTTTATTACTTCTAATGGAAGAGCTTTTTTAGTCCCCCCCCCCTCTCCGCTTTTTAGAGTCCCCAAAAATAGGGCCAATCCTTAAAATTTCAGTTGATACCTGGACTAAAATAATAAATGTTGCGCGCAAAAATAATACGAGGTCACGTGTGCTAATAGAGCAGAAAATCTGTTAGTTAAAAAAGTAACCAACCCGATTTTATTGAGATATAAAAAAATGTCAAGCGGTTTAGTTAGTGATGTCCCATCGGCAACATTTTTTACACCTATTGGTACACCTAGAAAAAGAAGTACACATTGTCAATAGACTACTTGTTGCCGTACTTTTTATATTCATTATAAACTATACATTCTTCTGATCAGAATGTCAAGTGGTACTACTTTTCATAAACCACTTAATTAGCGGAAACTAATGCTTAACACTGCGCAATATATCCGATTTGAAAAATTTCAGCAGTAAGTTCTATGTTCGGCTGATCGCGTAAAAAGTATGTTTCTTTTAATAACTGCGCTGTGATTGGTTTAGAAGTATCACGTGACATTTTCCGATCAGAGAAATGGAGCATAGAAATATTAAACTTAGTGAATGGAATAAGACCAGCAACATAAATACCTCGTTTGAATTCAATATCCAGGTGGTCTGGCTATAACAGAAAACGCAGGAACTATGTATATAACGCGTGAAGTGATAATAATAACACAAATATACTGTTATGGTTCGTGACAGTTACCTCGTTTGGTGAATTCGCAGGGTTTGTAGTCATTTGGTAGATATCGGCTGGCGCAGGAACCTATTAGTGAAGCATACATTATCTATATATAGATAAGCTGCTTATCACAACGTTTATAATAATGTTGTGCTCTAGGCTTGTGAGCATGCAATTATGATTCAATATGAGAATTGTTGGCCACATCTAATACAGTTTAAACTTTCCTGAAACTCGATCTGTAAAAATATCAGATTTAGTTTCCGAAATGACGTGAAAGGGTAGAAAGTATTTTTCAAACTTCGCTCCTAGGGCGTTTTGCCTTTACAATGAACTTAGGCGACATACTCTGTTAACTCGGATTGTATTTTTTTTATTGTCGAAGTTAGGATGAATTTGTGCCTGAGCAACCTTGATTCCAGGACCTGTTGTCTCCTTTTTTCAATGAGAGCAAAAAGTCCTGGAAACGAGGTTAATACCTCAGAAAACTGTCAAAATCCTCTCTCATTTCTTTTCCTGACTTTTAAATGGGAAAAAACACTGAAAAGATTGTTGATGGGGTTAAAAACTTGATCGCATAACATACCTGATTGATTCTAATACCAAAATAACCTATTATACTGCGGTTCTTACTCGCGTGTTTTTCAAAATTCTCAGAGTCTTAATATAATTCTCAGAGTCTTAATATAAATATCTCGTAGCCATTCTCGACCCCAGAGCTCTTTGAGATAAACTAAGGTTTTAATCTCAAGAAGCTCTGAGGATGAGAATGGTCTGCAGGGCTTCCATTGATTTTTATATTGGGACAGAGCCCTAAAAAGTCCCAGTTACATGGTTGAAGGGTGTTCGCTTACAAATACTTAAAACATAAAATATATATATTTTAATTAATTTAAAAATACTCACACTGGGATCTTCCAGGACACCTGATTCAAAACTAAAATATAGATTTAAGAAATGCATGTCATATGATATGCAATGCCATATTACGATATGAGACGCTATATTGTCAAAAATTACCTGATGTGCATTAAGTTAGCATCCATACTCCATGGACTCTTTGGCGTAACAGGAAGCGGTATATTTTTTAACTAAAAATTGATATTAGTATGAACAAAAATCGTAAATTATCTTAGTAAAACAACCTTCTTTCCAGGCCTTGTCATTGTTTTAATATCAGGAGGACTGGCCATGGTTGTTCAGATTCTTTTCTGATTTCAAAAAGTTAACAAGCGCTGTGGTTGAGGTTTATATGATATTTAAAGGCCACACCTTAGCATATTCAAACAGGGCAGTTCTTCCTTGATACTTTTCGTAAAATTCTGGCATTTTCCATGGTGAAATCACCTAAAACACGCGTAAAATTTGAGTTACTTTAACAAATACTGTTATGCAATGCATAAACTCAACCTCGTGCATTAAAACGTAAATACCTCTACTGCAGGATAAAGCGCATAATACGCCAATTCAAATCTTATCTGATCATTTCCCTAAAAAACATAACACTTAGTGAAGTAGTTAAGAAACAACTTCGTTCCCAGGGCATTTTGCCTTTTTAATTGTTGGCGACTTCGTAGTAACAGCTCAAGGGCCACAAGACCATGGGGACGTGGTTGGTTGAGAAGTATAAGTTTCCAAATGTTATTAAAGCAAGTTTATAAGTATATATAACCTTGTCCCCTCTCTTCACGCATCTCCGATATTAAAGAGCGAAAAACAGTACTGGGGACGAGTTGGAAAGTACACGTGATGAGTTAAGGTAATTCTCCTCCTGTTTAAACATTATTCTATTGCGACCTTCTTCAATCTGTCCACATTGCGCAGTATGTTAACAAGGTAGTGGTGTTATTGACATTGACTTTCTCCCTACAGTTCCAGTCAAAATATATTGGGAGAAGACAGCTAATTTTAAAGTTTGTTACCACAAGTATTGACATAGACCATAGACTATTTCTATATTAGATTCACGCATTTTTCCCTCATATCAAAAAGGCAAAAATCTTTGAGAACGAGAGTGTCCCGACATACGTTGCGTGAGCGTGCTACAAAATGCGACCAGCAAATTTTAAACTCGGTTCATCCGAACTATATGTGCAGAAAGTAGCGGGTGTGCCTTTGTCTCAATGATTCCATCAGGTATTGCAGATTGTTTTATGTAGAAACATTATGAAATGAATATGCTACCTTTCCTGTTGCTCCATGTGATACATAAGTTGCTCCTTCCTGCAAAGCAATTTCAACTTGTCTTCTTGCAATACACGGTCTAGCAACAGCTATGTTAATAAATAAATGAATAAGGAAAAACTATCAAACCAACTTCATATAACTTGTTTTTATGAAAAAATTCTTCACCGTCCAACGACTTTAAGTAAAAGATTCGGGAAAACCACATAACATTTTTACGCTGTAAGACATTTCCAGAAGAAGTAAAATCACTTATATTTTCGATATTTAAAACGAAGTAAATGCAAAGATTTTAAAACGCAGTTAAAAAACAAACTTATTCCATAGATTTTTGCCTTTTTTGATGAATTTGATAGTTGCGAAAATTGGTAAACCTGGTAACGAGGATGTGTTAAACAAGTTTCGCTTACAACAAACGCATCAGAACGCAATAAATAACCAACCTGTGCCCAACATATAGCGATCTTCATAGATTGAATTAGCTTGCACAGTTGGCCAAATAAACTCGGATACAAACTGCTCTTTTACATCTTCAACAAAAATCTACAATATTCAGAAATTATGCACTCACATGTTATTATTTAGGTTATTGTAGAAAAATTTGGAAAACAGTGAAGAGATTTCCGCTAAATGATAAAAGATTTTCCTGACGAATGTTTATCATTTTTGCAAACAAAAAACTTCAGAACTTTTTGTAGGGCTAAAGTTAGAAACGAGATTTCTTGGAAGCTTCAAAAATTAATAAATAAATAACTAAAAGCCGTTCATTTGGCCTTCCGAAATAACTTATCAACCTTTTTTGCCCCTAATTTTAAAGCTTTTTGTTTAGCTGCTTCAAAATCTTCTTCCTGTCCAACGTCTGCCTAAAATCGAAAATAAAAACAAGAGTGAAAATTGGATTCTTTGTGCGAAAGGTATTCCTACTAATTTCAAACGTTTCTACTCAGATTAAAAATTAAATTCGTGTTTTTTTTCAAAGTAATATTAAAAGAAGAACTACAATAAGGGTATTGCATTAAGGGTATAATTATATTACAATAAGAAACAACCTCGGTCCCAAGGTACTTTAGGTTGGGACGCCAAACGTAACAAAAATAAGAGGCCCTGCTAATGGTTTTATTTTATCCTTTAGGTTGTTTTTCCTCCCTTCTGACTGCAACTTTTTTAAAGTGTTAAATATCTCCCTGAAACTATTCACTCCATGTTTCTAAAAAACCTCAGCCCTGGCTTATGACGAGCTAACCGCTTTTAACAGCATGTTTTTCTCAAAACGTAACTACTCTGAAAAATACTGACTGTTATTACTAACCTTTTAAGAGAGGACTGTATTTTATGAACCAAAAATGAAGACTAAATATTTACACGGTCACATGGCCTTACATGTTGGGTCAGCGGTCGGTGTAATCCGCAGAAAACATGTGTCTTAAGAATTTACCTAAAAACTGACTTATGGTATCCTGGAAATTTGCCGGCTGGCGCCAATGATTTAAACTTTCAAAACGTTCAAAAAGGTAATCGTTATTGGTCTGCATGCTCAGTAAGTAATCAATAATACTATACTTATGCTAATACTCACCAAGTTAGTATTAACACTAAATCTCTGATCGTACTCACCAAGTAAGCAATAACATCATATCCCTGATCAATTAGCCATACAAGAATGCAAGATGTATCTAAACCACCACTGTAAGCCAAAACAACTTTTTTGTTAGCGCTAGCCATCTAAATTAGAAAATAAAACTGACATTATTCCGTCATGAAACTTATAAACACACCAAAAGTATTGATTCATAGTGCATAATACAGTCAAACCTGTACATAGCGGAAACCTACGGTTTTTGAAAAAAAATGTCAGCTATGTATAGGTTATTTTACAAGGGTTGAACATTGAATGAAAAAGTGTCCGCTATGACTGTACAGGACTGTACATAGTGTGCTAATAGTAAGTGACGTATTTCCAACAATGCCCGATAAACAGCTTAAAATAAGATAGGGTTATTACTTCCTACACAAAGTCTTTTTCTAATTCTGTTAGAACCGCAGAGGCTGAAAAATAAAAGCAGTAATACTAATGATAATAATGTCAAATGCTTTGGCCATGTTGACATAAAATATAAGCTTCTGGAAATGCAATTCCTATTTTAAAATCGCGCAAGATAGGTAACACTTCGTTTAACACTTTGTTTATTGATTGATTGATTATGCAGCGTACAAGAAGTCTCTATGTGACGCCATATTACCAAGCTAACTTACATTGATCTTGTAAAATTACCAAAACATAAAGAACAGCGATATTCAAGTATGTAATTTTTGCACTGCTGCTTTGAAGTTTTCAGAAAAAAAAAGAAGACGAGTCAGAAGAACATTTATGTTTAATGTTTAAATTGTGAATAAAATGTGATACATCAACCTTGGATGAAAAATTAACAATTTATGAAATGCTTTTTTCATGTATTAAACAAAACTTCTTCACATCGCATGAATATCGTCAAAGACGAGAAAACCACAGAAAATATAAAATTAAATACCTACAGAAAGTCATCTTGAAGAAACATGTTTTATCGGCGTTTGAATTATTATCCTGCGCAAGCAATTATAAAGCTTATATTTCTCCATGGGTTCTATCCGTCAGACAAAAGAAATTGCCTGTCGAATTGGGCATGTGATTTAATTATCAATAATTATGCATTTAAATATGCATTTAATTATGCAATTATTTGCGATAAACTTTGTTTCGGCGCTAAAGCATATATTTTTTGGTGTGCGCTTCACACTAATCTATGGTCACAATATGCTTTAAAGTTAATGTTTTGGTGAGCGTTCAGATGCCTTCTATAGCATCTTCGAGATTCTATCACGAGGAGAGCCTAATGTTTTTTCAATGTTAATATATTATACTAGTCGTCAACCAGAAGAAAAATCCACGGTCGCCCGTCCTTTATATATCGCATTTCGTGCTTCCGTAACACGACTTTTTTTCTCGCGCACAAATAAACAGACAGACGCAATACGGCTTTATCCGAAAGAATAAAAAAATTTTTTTTAAAGCTTCTAAAAGTGCTACACTGAAGGCGAATAAACAAGATACTGATATTGTTTTGTTTGTGTTAAACACGTCACAAAATTTCTACGGATTTTAAAAGCTGTTTTGGACTTTACGGAAGCTGTTTTTGTGAAATCGTGAAATTTATATGACGTCCAAAGAGGTTTTTTCTATGAATTACGTTTCATTTATAAAATTGTAAATAGATGAAATCCGTGATAGCAAAATATTCTTCAGAAAAAATAATTTTTCTTGACTTTTTGTCAGCGAAAACTCTTCAAAAGTTACTTTTCCAAAGCGTAAAATGCTACCTTGAAACTTCAATGAAATCCACGTATGATAACACTTATCTTGTTTAGCCATATTTTTTCGTGTGACGAAAAAACACGCGAAATGAAGAGTAGAAAGGATGTTTCTTATTGTAGCAGTTTATCAGTTCTTAATCTCGTCCTCAGGACTTGTTAGGCTTTTTATATTTAGACGGCCGTCCTGGGGACGAGGTTGATCGTTTCCTACTTTAGGTAGAAATTATTATTGTATATTATTTAAAAAAACACGTAATTGTGTATGTGCGAAGAAAATGTACTTCTTACCCCGTGAAATGTTTTCTTTTGCTTTTCTAAGATTTCTTCCAATTAACAGACACGTGTTTGTTTTTCACTGAGAAAGCAATTAACATCATTAATTATGTAAAGAAAAGCATTAAAGCAGAACTCAACTTCAGGTTCCAGGACTTTATTTTAGTTTTTATGCAAAATATTGCGAGATGAGAAATAAGCATGGAAACGAAATTGAGGATTAACATAATTAGCTTCAATATAGTAGCAAAAAATGTGCTTAATGTTCAACCTCATTCTCAGGACTGGATATAAAAAAAACTTAACGATCCCTGCGAACGGGTTTGCTTAATGTTTTGTCCCATTAGAAAAAATAAGATAATGCAGAAAGAATAGGTTATGTTAAGACCTGCACTGGTGGTCTTTTAGGCCTTATTAGCCTATTCATCATATATGCCATTAATATGATTAAAGGTTAGGTCGATTATATATACCGAGCCAAACTGGACTCGATACAGCTCATAAAAACATTAACTAGCAATGCCGAACAGATTTGTATTTGTAGTTCATGACAAAGGGTATAAAAAGAAGGTTGTATTCTATCTACTTCGCAAATTAAGAAAATTTTAATCCATTTAGTTTTGAATGCCACTGGAACCAAATCATGTACATCCATGATTAGAATCGATGACTTTTAAAAAGGACATCGGTTATGCGAAAGAACAGATTGGAAAGTCGTTTCCACTTCACTTTACTGCCCACATGTTTTTCTTTGTACGTTTGTAAAAACAAAACAAAACATAATTCTAAAACAATGCTATTGTAACGCGACCGTTTTTTTTATCTAAGACACGTTTTTAAACACGTTGATAAAAGAGAAGAGCTGTAACTTATCGTAAAGATATATGTCTGACCTACTAAAACTAAACAATTAAAAAAAGAGTAAAATGTTTTTCCCGCGCAAATTTTGCGCATGCGCAACTACAGTACAATGATAGTCAATCTTTTTCCCAGGGCCTGTTGTCTGTTTTTGCACCAGTTCATTGTGACAAAACCTTTAGCGCCGAAAAGAGACGAAAAGCCTCGCGAAAGTGGTTCTATGGTGCTGGAAGGACAAAAATGCTCCAAATTCAAGGTTGTTGACGGCAATGAAATAATACATGGTTGTTATTTCTCAATCTTGTCCCCAAGACATCTCAAATTTTATATTTAGAAAAGGAAACCTGAAGTGCCGTCCCGAATTTAATAATTCTAAACAGCTCCGGGCCGAGGTTGCTAATTGATGTTTAAATAGTCTATATATCCGCTGCTAACACATTGCCTGAAAATCCGGAACAGAAAACCGCAAAAGTGCCCACTTCACCACGTGCAAAAATATTTTAACAAAGCACGCAGGTAAATTATTTAATGCAGCGTCGTCGCACATATAGTGATTGAAATAATTAAATCACGAATTTTTTCCTCTGTTTTTTTTTCTGAGGATATGTTGTGGGGAAAAATGTTTTTTCTGACTTAGTAACATCTGAATCATTAAGTTCTAAACATTTTAAATTATAAATAATAAAATTCTAGCCAGACTGGTTGTTATTCATATTTCTCTATTCGAAATAATACACCTATTATTTTTAATCTGAAATCCCAGCCTGATATTCTTATAAAACATATTGTTATAAAGAAAAAGACGTGCACGTGATCACTTATGTTTATTACCACTTGATGACAAATGGAAGTTTGCCTTGGGGTTACTGAGTTCGCTTTCTAATCACAAGGTCCGTGGTTCGGTCCACAACTTTTAGCAAGTATCTTTACCACAGCTACGATTCAACCGATGCTATGTGCGAGAAATTTGGGTAGGCATTGCTGGCGTATGCTAATATATATATTCAAAATTTAGAACCAGAAACAGTGTTCCCAACATCTTCTTAAGTAACTAGAATATGAAACAAGTCTGTTCTCTTTATGAAATTTTTCGCCGGTCTACCCCATAGAATGGCGGGTAAAACATACAAAAAAAATTTCGACACGTGACTTAAAAGAACTAATGAAAATAAACCGTAACATTTAAATCAATAAAATCGTCTTTCCACATCATTGTATCGTTTTGTTGTCAGTCACGTACATGACTAACATCGCTATATAAATGCTTATATACAGGGTGGGCACAGATTTAAAGAGAGTTTAAGTGGTTTTGGGCATTTTCGTTTTCAGAGCTCTTTTGATATGAACATTAAAAGTAGCAACTACTTCCGAGGTGGTTTATCCCAAAGAGTTCTGGGTTTTAGTTCAATAATTTAAGAGAAAACAGTACAAAAACATATAAAAGTTATTCAATATTTTAAAACGACAAAGTCTTGGCCCAAACAATGCGAGGTTATTAATAATCAAGCCTTTCTTAACATATTTCGGTTAATCTTTTTTAAAAGCGTGATAATATGGAGAAATAAAATATTTATTATGTAAAATAATAATAAATAAAATATTTTTCGTTCGAAAATTAAGGTTATTCAGGAAATTTTAGGTGTGGCAGCCCTACAACCTCGTCCCCAGAGCTCCTACGCCTATGATATACAGAGCTCGTTAGAATATCATACGCATAAAAGAACCCCTGGAGTCGAGGTTGGCAGCCCCGTTAAAAATATTTTTTTGTAAACATTTGTAATTGTTAGAGGTTAATGTACTCATTATTGTTATCCGCAAGAATAAAATCTGTTTTTTTTTCAGATAATTCTGAACGCGAAAGTGCCACAAGGAAGTTACAAAAGTTGCATAAAAAATTCCACTATTGTTTTGTTTGTTTTAAACACGTGACAGAGATTCTTCGAATTTTAAAAGCTGTTTTGGACTTCACGGAAGATGTTTTTATGAAATTGTTAAATTTATATGGCGTCCAAAGCGGGTTTTTAGTGAATTACTTTTGATTTTCAAAATTGTGAATAACAAGAAGTATATTCTCAAGGCAAAATAGATTTCCATGCTTGCTTCGATACAACGTTCTTTTCGCTAAAAGAGGTCACAATTTTGGTCACTTTTTACCGATAAAATTGCTTAACCTACTTTCCATAGCTCTTTTACGCTTATGCTATTCTGACGGAACGGTTCCGTAATAGGAGCCGTCCGCGTCAGAATATAAAAAGCGTAGAAAATTACCAACATTTACTCACTTTTTTTGCCGAAAAATAATGGAAAATAATATTTTTTCGTAGAAAGCATTATTTGAAATTGAATTAGAAATTCAGAAAAAATTTATTTTAGATAACAGTTTAAACTAAAGGTGTTAGCTAATATCCTACTGTTGTTTCCTGTTGTTTTTTTTTCCGAAACATTTTAGTATTTAATGGACTAAAAGGCAAGAGCGGAAATCGGACAACTGAGTCAGCAAAAAAAAAAAGTCGGTTAAAAATGGTTGGTGAATAAAACAAATTTTTACCGATTTAAAAAATATACTTCTTACCCCGTGAAATGTTTTCTTTTTATTATCCAAGATTTCTTCCAAATTACCAGAAGCGTGTTTGTATTAAACTGAGGAAACACTTAACATCATCAATGCTTTAAGGAAAAACTCATTAAAAACAGTACTCAACTTTAGTTTCCGGGACATTGTATCATTTTTTATGGAAAATATTGCAAAATAAGAAAAAAAGGCATGGGGATGAAATTTGGGATTAACATAATTAGTTTCGATATAGTAACAAAAAAAAATGTGCTTAATGTTCAACCTCATCCCTAGGGCTTGTTAAGCTTTTTATATTTGGACGGAATATAACGCCTTGTTTATAAAGCCGGGTTTACACCTTGTAGCAATTCCGTCATAAAAGTTTCACCATTTTTCAGGGTTTTTTGCCCCTTAATTCCTTAGTTCGGGGCGGCCATTAATGATCGGCCTATCAATTTAATCACAAAAACGCAAAATAACTTAAAAACGAGGTTAAAAAAATATAATTTTTTTGACCCAGCATATAAAGTTTTGATCCGTTTATTCTAAGTGTACACTAACTCTTAATAAGGTTTTCGACTTAACATAACCTTGATAACAGGACCTGTTGTATAGTTTTGTATATCTGACGGCGACACGAAATAAGCGCAGCGCCCGTAAGAGACAAAAAGCCCTGGGAACGAGGTTGAACTTTACAGATACTGTTTTTTAAGAAGCTTTGGATTTGACGTCCAAGTTTTTAAAAAGTCACATAGTAGAAAAATACCAAGCTTAGTGAACAACCTCGTCGCAAGTC
This sequence comes from Hydractinia symbiolongicarpus, assembly GCF_029227915.1. Classification (NCBI taxonomy): domain Eukaryota; kingdom Metazoa; phylum Cnidaria; class Hydrozoa; order Anthoathecata; family Hydractiniidae; genus Hydractinia; species Hydractinia symbiolongicarpus. The sequence continues at coordinate 12,817,087 of NC_079884.1, forward strand.
TTTATTACCGGGTCTTTATTACCGTTTCGGTACCTTTTTGTACCGAAACGGTAATAAAGACCCGGAGACGATGTTACATGGTAAACTATTGGCCAACATTTTGTAATCAAATTGTCAACATGATACGATCCATAATTTTGTTTGTTTCTCAGAATAAATACTTTAGGTGGTCACAGAGATTCTACGAACTTTATAAGCTGTTTTGGACTTCACAGAAACCGTTTTATGAATCCGTGAATTTTTTTGACGTCAAAAATGGTTTGCATAAATGAATTTTGAATTCGAAAATTAAGCAAAATAAAAAGTTGAAAAAATAAATTTTAGAAGGACAGTATTAGCAAAAGGAAAACATTCTCAACAAAAAAAAAATTCTTGCTTCTTGAATAATATAGATATTATCATGTCATGAACAAGCGAGTTTATTTTAGGCTACGTTTCGACAGCTAAAGCTGTCATCAGGAGATAATTAGAGGACTGAAATCAACCAATCAGATAGCAGCAATTAAAGTAATTATAAACTAATTAACTGTTTTACAATCTTATTATAATCTTTCCCTTACGTTTGTATCGAATTATTTTGCACTTTTTTCAAATATTTGCTTTCGGATAGCAATATTTGTGGAAGTTGTATTCTGCCTATATCATTTATGTTTTTTTCACTATCCTTACTGTCCAACCGGACTGTTGGTCTGTGATATTTTTATTTTCGCACTCAAAAATATAATCGTTTTTCCAGCTGTGGTACGCATTGTCTGTATCCGCGTTTTGGCGGTCACCTTACAAGCAAGATTTAGAGATGGCGGGCGAAAAAGACACAACGTTAAAGAAACTATTTTGTCGATAAAAGAAAAATTGTCAGAATAAAGTCTATTAATCTGGCTTAGCTTGATTGTTCAATATTGGCGAAAGACTTTTTATTTAGAAAATTAGAATTCATGAGCTCTAGCTAGTTAGCTGGGCTGTGTACTATATAATGTAGCTGCCCAGCTAGCTAACGTGACATCCTGAGACAGCTTTACTCCGACCACGTATTTATAAAGGACATATTATTATTAAATTGCTGTTATTTTCCAGGTGGGTGATTTTGTAAAGAACACGTTAGAAATTGTAGGAAAAGATCGGGATACTCTAGTTGCACACGAATTTTTCTAATAGAATGACAGGATGTAGTGCTAAATTTATGGAGTATTCTCGGATCCGGGTTAACATGCTTGACACTTTCTGATCATTTTCAACCAAAATGACCAAAATTTAAATTATATATATATTTAAATATATATATATATATATATATATATATATATATATATATATATATATATATATATATATATATATATATATATATATATATATATATATATATATATATATATATATATATATATATATATATATATATATATATATATATATATATATATATATATATATATATATATATATATATATATATATATATATATATATATATATATATATATATATATATATATATATATATATATATATATATTTAAATATATATATAATTTAAATTTTGGTCATTTTGGTTGAAAATGATCAGAAAGTGTCAAGCATGTTAACCCGGATCCGAGAATACTCCATAATTTAAATTTTAAAATTTTAAATTTTTTAAATTTTTTTAAATTTTTTAAATTTTTTAAAATATATATATATATATATATATATATATATATATATATATATATATATATATATATATATATATATATATATATATATATATATATATATATATATATATATATATATATATATATATATATATATAGGAAGCAAACACCATCTGGGAGAAAATATTAGCCTGACTAGACTTAAAGTTATCCATGCTTCTTATGACTTTTTTTCTGTTCAACTACAAGTTAAATTTCTCTGATTAGAGTAAAAAGGCGGGAACAAATCTATCAAACTGTCTGTCAAATTGTCCGTCATACTCCATCAAACTGTCCGTCATACTCCATCAAACTGTCCGTCACACTCCATTAAATTGTCTGTCAAATTGCCTCTCAAACACCAACACATTGTCTGTCACACTGTCCGTCAAACTGTCTGTCAAGCATCATCAAACTGTCCGTCTAACCCCATTAAATTATTCGAATGTTTAGTGACATGTGTTTGTCAAGCCTATCCTCTGGGTCTAAAGGCCGATACACACAAAAGAATATTCACATTTTAAATGTTCTTTTAATATTCTTCTAATATTTTTTTTGGTAAATACAGGTAAAAATATAAAAATAATATTGTAACACCTCCCTACTAATTTCATATTCTTTCGTTATTTCTCAAACATATACACGGAAGATTGGTACAGTCAGAGTTCAGCTATGGATAACTTCAAGGAAGAAGCTGCTCTTCTTATTTCTATCATTGCTACTTGCAATAACGTTATTAAAAATAGTGAAAGAAAAAAAGCTTCTTAAAAAGCGCACAGTATGGGTTAAGATATGGTTAAGAAGAGATAGTGGCGTCATAGCCTAATTGTTTAGAGATTTTGAAAGTTCTCGACGTTATTTAAGAATGAATACAGCAGCTTTTGAGGTGAGTATATTTCAGACGCATAGTACTTTTTTATCAATCTCGAATCCATGTTTCTTTATGTTCCATTATGGGTATGTGTGTCATTGGCAACCTCGAACCCAGGGCTATATGGCTCTTGAATGACCGTGAAAACGAGGTTACTTTGTTGGTTCAGGGTGTACATCCCTGCAAGGGGTAACACGAGAAAAAATTGCTATGTTATAACTCTATAATATTATATAAATTTCGAATCCATAAAATAACTATTTCACAGTTCATACTTGTTGTTTGTGCAGAAATATATAATACATCGAGAGAAATCTACTTGAAAGTTCCAAGTCCCAGGGAAGAATGGGAGGAGCACGAGCATGAAACAAGGCGACGCTGGTAGTTTTCAAATTGCTTTGGTGCAGCTGACGGCGAACATGTTGCTATTATTCATCCAGCTGAAAGTGAATCAGATTTTTTTTTAACTACAAAGTTTTTTTTTTATAGTGTTATTGGCACTTGTATATTATGAGTTTGGATTATCATTTCTCGTCATTTTTTAAAAAAACGCTGTGTTTATTACGGCTTTACTCAACAATAAGTGAAATTTCTAACAGCACAGCTTTTCATTTCATGTGGGTAATAGCGCAGTTTCGAAAAAAAAAGTGTCAATGACGTCATATTTCAATAGAAGTATGCTACTGCTGTATACAACAGGAATTTTTATTTTTCTACAAAATACACGGGAAAATAATGGAAGAATATTAATTTATATAATCTAACGCAAGTTATTTTTCTAATTATTCTTCTGTGTATATCGGCCTTAACATTTAAAGTTTAATCATATTTACATCAAGCTAATCCCGTTGTTTGATGAAAAAGTTTGACGCATTTTGCGGCCCCTTTAAGTCTAATATATGCTGAAGCCAATTTAGGCCATGGCTTATAAAAAGGTGCATGTTCTCCTGAATTTAAAGGGGTAAACAATAACACTTATTTACATGGTTAGTTCAACATTCGTTTGGTAAGAATAATTTTACGTAAACTTTAATAAAATAAGGTTAAAAATTACAACAAGAATATACAATTTCTTAAGAAAACTTAAACATTGTTTTCTCATGCAAATTTCTACCAAATTTCTAGCGAAAATTTAATTCCGCTATTAAGCAAAAACAGAAGCTATGCAAAAGAGATATCCGTGTGTGAAACAATTTAAACGGATTTTACCAAATTCCCTGCAATACACGAAGTTATCTATTCACATAGCATCGTGTGTGTTCAACTGAAACAATTTAAACGGATAAACGGATTTATATTCCCTGCAATACACGAAGATTTCTATTCACATAGCATCGTGTGTGTTCAACTGAAACAATTTAAACGGAAACGGATTTTTATTCCCTGCAATACACGAAGATTTCTATTCACATAGCGTTAGTCTCAACGCTGTTGGTACGCGAATACCTTGAAAACATAAACATCCTGCGGGAAGGTAGCTAAAAAATAACAAGCTTTAAAAAAATGGTTATACTTACCAGAACACTACGAGTATGTCGAGATAACAACAACGTATGGGTGAAGTTGTCCACCTGCATAAAATTGTTCACGTGATCTAATTAATTTAGGTCTCACTTACTAGTCTCACAGTTCCAGTTATATGTCATATTTGCTTAAAAACACGAAATTTCCATGAAAAATAATAACTACTACAAAATTAAAACGATAAAAACGAACTATAAAATCATAATAAACAGTTTTTTACAATGCATTAGCCTGTGTGCCAACAACAAGGATAATTACGTAATTAACGCTTATTTACAGCACCCTGGCACACAGGCTGTGATCTAACTATAAATTTATAATTAGTAAAAACATGGAAACAACTATTTATAATTTGAGGTACCGTAAAGCAACAGAGGTTATACATATATACACCAAAACAAAATAAATTTGATTAAATGAGACAAAAGATAAGCGAGTCCGAAAAAGAAAAAAACCTCGCAACTTTAATGTCAAACGAAATAAACATCTGATGTTATATTACTAAATTATATTCCCAACTTTCTGCAGGCAATACGATATAGTTATCTAAACCAAGCAAAGCATATTCGACACTAACCCAAAGATAAAAGTAAAAAAAAACAATACAAATGCTTTACTTTATTGAATACTATCTCGCCCTCCTGGACCCAATATTGACTTTTTGTAAGTGCACTGTTCCAGCATGCGTGTCCATCAATGTAGCAGGAGGGCGAGAAGCTGAATTATTAGTCAACGGATAACCGAAGACTGTAGTTCGTTTTCTTGCAGTGACAACTGCTATAGCAAATCAAAAAATTACAAAACAGAGTGATTAAATTGAGAAATAAATAAGAGCGTTTTCATAACGAAAATAATTATACTTATGTACACATTAATTCTCATCATTATTTACCTACACCTAGGCTATTATATATATAGAACTATTAGTTAAATAATTTGTAGACAAAGAGATGCCTTACCGACTCACACTTTGTCGACTCAGGGTGACTAAAATTTTGTTAGGCCCCGTATATAAAAGTGGCGAAAGATAGGGATGAGGGAGAATCAGATTAACGAATTCTTAAATCATTAATTAAGGAAATGCCAAAAAACCTGACCTTCCGACACCTCATACAACACATATCAATCAGCGAATAAATTTTGTTTAGGTGAAAGAACTAAAATCGACGAATAAGTGTGTCACATGAAAACTTCGGTTCACAAAATTTGGGTCGATAAGGTAGTAAAAATTTCTTCACTAATATTGACAGTTAGACAGTATACTGTTCCACGAGTAGCCACGCCCAAATTGAAGACGGCCACCATCTTTGCTTCGTTACATTATTACGGTTACGAGAAGTTATGAACCATTTGAACTGTTGTTTCTATTAAGCGATTGATCGTTGAACGATTTTAGAGTAAACTGAGGGGTTCTGCATGCTTGTTGGTGGATAAGAATCCTTCGCCACGCATGTTAGAAGTATCCAAACATTAATTCGTTGTAGTAACGAAGGGTAACATTAATAGGACCTAATAACTATAAAAAAATAAAATTATAGTAAACTCTAGTTAAGTGTCAATCTTGCCAGGATATCTTGAAAATGTTTTAAATACTTTCACAAATTTCAGTGTTCTATTTTCAGGCTCCTTTAAATTATTGCTTAATAATTTCAAAGTTCTTAAGCGTGCAGACAAAAGTCCCTAAGTAGAATCAAAGCAAACGTAGAAAACAAAAACAAATATATAATTGCCAACCATTTCAAATTATGGGAAGATACAGTTTTTAAAAAGGGTGCAAACACAACAAGATAATGAGATATGATTTAAATTGTTTTTAAAAATAATCATTTTGAGAGTTTTGCAGCGGATTTCTCTGAAAATTATGGTTTATACAGGGAAGAGCAGAGCAGACAATCCGGTTGCACAAAACACTAATGTAATAACAATAACCGAATACAATAACCGAATACATTTGTTGATACCCAAAAAACATATCTATAAACATAGAAAGATCAACATTTAAGGTACTTTTTACTTACATTAAAAGCTGTGTTTTCGTGCATCAAAACTAACTCGTTGCGCATCGATTCGTTTCGATTGTAACCTTACGATTAGGTTAAAGAAATCTTCGTCAGGAACGGTTGGCCCACGCGGTACGGGTGGGAAATCGCATCGCTGATCGTTTATTCGTGTAGACTAAAATCAAAAGTTAAATATCTAATTTTACGGTTTTCAGATCATAACTTAACCTCCTTCAATGGTAAAGGTATATAAAGATATATAAATATATTACATCAATGCGTAAATTATAAAAGTGCATAAATTATTAAACTGCATAAATATAGAAGTGCATAAATTATAGAAGTGCATAAATTATAGAAAACATAAATTATAGAAGTGCATAAATTATAGAAATGCATAATTTCTATAATTATGAGATACAGAACATAATACGTAATGTAATCTTTCTTAACGTGAATCAATATCTTGTTATTATAACATGGTTTCTACAAACCTGACTTCGCATCAGCATGTCAAGGAACTTATCATCAGGTATTTCTCTTTTTTCATTTTGATTCTGTAGAAGTCTCTCTTTAACTACAAAAATATAGAAAATTAAAATTATCTAATCTTAACCGTCTAATTTAATATCTACTTTTACACAGAATTTCCATATATTTAGCAAACAGATGTAATAATCTTAGAAGCGGAGAATTGAATTATTGCGTATTATTGTGAGACAAGGCAGGTATCTCATTCCACATAAAAGGAATTCACATGTAAATGTAAAAAGCATAAGCATTGAGAATAAACCTTGTTGATCTTACTAAAACCGTCATTATTGGCATTCGCGTCACGGTTTTCGACTTCATATATTACCGCTATCTCCAAATACCGGATTAAAATTATAAGTCACTCAGGTGCAAAAAGTTACACGAGTTGTTAATAATTACGCATGGTGCGTGCACCATTTATGGAAGCAAATAAGCAAGCGATTCACAAGAAACAGATCAGCCGCGCATATCTACGTGAATTGATCAGGGGAATTTGAAAAATAACGATAGCCAGCGTGAGACCTAATAACTGTAAACAAATGCAGATAATAAGGAAACATCACGGAATAATCAACCTTGCGGAGCAAGTCCAGGAAGTTCGGGAGGTGCGGAGCGCTGTTCATCCATACGGTCTCCTTGCATCTTTACAACCATATCCATAAAAGAGTCAGCGTTTACACTAACCGTTGGCGCTACCGGTTTTTTTGGCGCCACCGAAGTTGTATATTTCTTTCCACCAACCATATTTATGCGCATTGGAAACTCACAGCGTTGGTCGTTTAAACGTGAACTTTGGGACTTATAAAGTAAATCGAAAAAGTCTTCGCCTGGTCCTTCTTTTTTAACACCAGAGTTATTCCGCTGCTAGGAAATATAAATAAAAAATAAAAAAATTACTTAGACGTAGAAAAAGAAAGAAAACAAGAAACTGGAAGTAAAAATGAGAAAAAAAATGAACTCGAAGTAAACATAGTTGTCAAAGAGCACCTGCAAAAACATTACGATCGTAAATAAATAGAAATGGAAAATATATTTTTTTTATGGCAGCTTTGTTTTTGTTCCTCACAAGAATATAAACTCACAGTTTTTCTCTCTCCTCACTCCTATATTATACCCCATCCCTAACCTAATTCTTTCGTTAATTTTTTCTGGCCTAACTTACATTTTTTTAACCTAATATTTTTTCCTGGTCTAACTCTTTAATTAGTTTTCCTTGGCCTAACTCTTTAAGCTACTCACCTGTTGCTCTATTAGCCCCACTGTTACATCAGACGAGTCTGTCCCTACCTAAACAAATTGAATAATCGAGACTGTTACGAAGAAAAAAAGTGTTTAGCGCGTTGTGTGGTGCGGAGTTGTTATCATTTTCAGGTACACAAATATTTGAAAAGCACGGATAAAACATATTTCTGTAGAAACGCACAGAAACCATCTGGAGATAAGTCTGTTAGTTTTCACAGCTTAGCTCTAGTGATTTCAAACCTCAGAAAAAAATTGTTTACGGGAATTATTCTAATGTTTTATTCTCAATTCAAGAAAGCTTTAAGCCGGACTTTCTACAAAATACAAAAGAAACAAAAATTCAAAAGAGGAATACGTAAAGCCACGAGTCAGTTTGTTACATAACTTCTGAAAGATTTTTATCCCCAATTTTTATCCCATATTTAATATATTTATAGACAGTACCAAGAAATATTTTTACTTACATAGTTTGCTCCATTACCTATAAGACAAAACAGAAAAATTAGCAGATATTAGAAATATACCAAAACTTTAAGGAATGAAATAGTTCTGTATTCAGAGTTGCTTTCATTGAAATATGAAACAACGAATTTCATTTACCAGGGCTAAATAATTTCTGCACATCGTCTGCCGATAAAGAAGATTCTCTAAAAAAAAGATTTAAAACAAGATAAGTCGTTACAAGTCAAGTGTCGATAATTATATGGGATAATTAACAAGGTATATTGATGAAACAACCAAGATACCGTAAGGAGTAAATATTTGCGGGATAAAATTTAGGCCAAATTCGCGTTAATTAGCCGCAAAAATTTCTAGCGTTTCTAGTGATATCCGAAATTAAATTTCCACAAAAAGATTTCTTAAAATTCCTAAAATTAAATTCCTGTGATTTTTTCTTTCAAAGAAATTTTTTTTTATTTTATATTAAATAAAATTAATGTTAATGCTTATTAAAACGTAATACACTTGTTTCATTCCGGCAACAGAAGGAAATTAGGGAGTCGATTTAAAAAGAAAACACATTTATTATCACTGCCTAGTTAAGTCCATTTGAAAAAATTTTTCTTTACATTTGAGAAAAACAAAAACTCTCTAATCTGAAGATCTCTGTTTGTATTGTATTTTTGTCTGGAAGATTTTTTTTCTTTTGCAAAGCTCCGGATAGTTGTCGTTGCCCTCAAACTCACAAGCTCCAGTTTTTGGTTGCTTTATAGCAACATCCAAGCCTTGCATAATTGTAATCCCCCCCCCTCCAACACACACCCCTAAATTAAATTATGCACTTATAGGTTAAATCACTCAGTTAAAGGCCAACAGTCTTTCTATTTTCGCGATTTTTCTGATCGCAAAATCATTAGTATGTTTCTGTAATGAAATGCTGAAGCTCTCCCCTTTCTTCAGGTCACAAAGTCTAACAGTAAAAGAAACAGCCATGCGGTTGAGCTTAGAGGTAACAATCTTTCACTCTTAAACCCATCTGCTGAGTTTTTAGAACTACGTCTTCGTTTGTAATTGAAAAAGAAGAATATGAGTGGGAAGAAGGTTTCGATAGAAACGTCTTTCAAAATATTTTGATTGAAAGAAATAAAACGAAAATCCCACGCCGTGATATCTCAATTACAATTTAAATTTATGATAACAATCCGTATTAAAAAAAGGGGGTGGTTTAACGAAATACAAAAAAATGAGTAACAATTAACTTTTTTCCCTTTAATTTCTAAAGCAGTATGCAAGGTAATTCCAAACAAAAAAAAGCATGTTGTAACGACTGAAAAAGTTTAATAAGATCACTCAGTAAAATAAATTTAAAGCAAATCAAAAAAGTTTTAGTTAAGAATCTCTAAAATCTCTACAAACACTTTTTTTTCAATTGGTGACATTAAATTCCTGCAAAAAAAATCTTCCCATAAAGTAACAAATGCCATACAAAACAATGTCAAAACTAAATGGTATTTTATTTTTCTTCAAATCTAATTTTAGGAGCATCCTTATGCATTGTCAGATCACACACTCAAAGACACAGAGCAGTTTTAAGAGGATATGATGATGTGTTTGTTTACTTGACCACAAAAATCGTGCTGTCTGATGAGAGGAGACATAGTTGTCATATTATTCATACAGAATGTCTTACTTTCTAGTATCAAGACCAAGTACAGCTTTTAAATCGACGATGTTCATTTCTGCTGTCAATTCACCAGTTCGATCACCCACCTAGATAAAAAAAAAATAAAAAAATTATTCAAGCTTAGTTTTACTTCATGCATAGCATTATTTACTCAGAAAGCATGGTAGAGTAACCCGTACAACAAAAACCTCTAGTACAACAAAAATCCAAGCACACCCAATGAATAACACAAGATGTTTAAATTTATGGATGTGCTTACCAGAAAATAAGGCTGAAAATGAAACTAGAATCCAGTTAATTAATAACAGGTCAAAATGCCTCACCTCCTTAGAGACAAATAAATGTTTTTCTGCATATGTTAAAGCCTCACTATGCTGACCTAAAGCAGTATATGCATTGCCCAGACTCCAATATGCTCTGCCTTCGCCAACTCTAAAGTAAAAGATAAGTAGGCTCTAGAAAAAAATAATTTTTTTATTATTTTTTATTATTATTTTTCCCATAGATTTACAACGGAGGCAGATAGTATACAATAACAAGAACTACAGAAATACATTGAAGAGTTTGAAGAGCATATACATTATAGCAAAGAGAGAGTTTAGTAGCTCAAAAAGTTACACAAAAGTGTGCTCCATACCACAATAAAATATTTCAAATAATCCAGATACCGTAAAAAGCTTGTACAAACGCTCATACTAAAAAAAATACCCCACTTAGAGAAGCATTTATTTTTGAACTTCAAATAGACGGTACATTAACAGCATAATTTAAAATATTCAAAATTTGAAGATTTAACTTTAATAAAAACTAGTCGTTAGCTTGCACAGGACTCCACCGGTTTGCCTATCATTTTATTCCACATATCTTAGCTCATTTCCTTTTCATGTATCCTAACATGACTATAAAATTGTGCCATAATAATCCAGGTATAAATATATGAACAAACCTATCTTTCAGAGTTTTTGCAAAATTTAAATGTTCCAGATGATAATCGACTGCTAAATTGTATCTCTTTAATAATGTACATGTATTCCCTAGACTGTAACAAGCCTAAAACAAACACAGCATTTTATATATAAAAAAGAATAATAAAGCACACAGAGAAGGTTCAGGTAACTGTAGGCAAAAAACAAACATATGGTATGAAAATTGAAACAATAAACAAATTTTCTAAACAAGGGGTCATTTTTTAAAGCGTTTTTTTAAGATCTAAGTTTTTTTTTTAAAAAAAAAAATATTTAGATCATTGACTAGATAATTTTATATGCTTTTGGAATATAACTATGTTAATGCATTGACCACCATTCAATTTTAGTTTCACGATTTTTAATACATAGCACTTCTTTCCCTTACTCACACCTTAAGAATGATTTGGACACGTTTTTTATTTGAGAGTAGCTCCTTAGTCAAAAAAAAAATATCCGCAAAAAACAGCTTTTCAGTACAAAAAATAATATATATATATATATATATATTATAAATGTTATTAAAAGTATAAAATTATAAGAGTGTAAAATGCTGACCTGTGCTTCAATTGCTTTGTCATTCAGTTCTTGAGCTAACTCTTTTGTTTTTCTATTAATAAAACATACAAAACAAATTTTATTAAAACATTAAAGCTAACAGTGTTTTCTAATAATTTACAAACACTGATGTTTAGGCAGCTTGGAAAAACTACTTTTTAAATAAATGGCTAAATTAACTACTTTTAATATATCTATTACAGCTAAGATTATCTATAACAAAGGCATTTGACAGCTTAACCATACTTATAATATTCAACAGCTATTTCAAATTCACCAAGAAACACATGTGCATTTCCAAGATTACTAAATGCTCTTCTTTCAGCAGCTTTATCTTGAAATTCTCGAGCAATCAACAACCTCTAAAAGTAAGGTTGGATTTTTTCAACAACAATAAGGTAATAAGGTAATTCAGTAGTGAAGAAAAATAAACTAAATGAAAAATTGTTATTTGAATATATTTTATAAAAATTAACACAACAAAAGTTACGTTAGAAAAGATGTACAAAATTACAAACAAAAATTGTGCTGACTAACATTTTAAATTCCATTTGTTGTGTGTTCTACTCCCTTTTTTATACATCCACACTCCTTTTCTAGGCTGTCTACAAATTGCACTTTCCTTTTAATAACAATCTTACAAAATAAGATAAGGCAAATATAAACAAGTTTTCCCTATACTTATATATTCATACCTCTTCGTGATATTGAACAGCTTTATCAAAATTACCGAGAAGATAATGTGTGTTTCCTAGATTACCATATGCACGACCTTCAGCAGCTCTGTCGCCAAGTTCATTCACAAGGATTAGGTTAGCTCTAAACAAATGAATGTTGATACAGAAACCATACAATGTAACTATTTCTTGGCCAAAGACAGGAATTTATCAATATTCAATATCAATAGTATATTATTATGTATATATTAAAGGGGGATTATTAGACAATATTTTCTTACTCATAAAATTCAACTGCTCTTTCGAGAGCTTGTTGGACTTCAAATGGAAAATTGCCAGGATCCCGGTGTCTACTTCTTCCGAGATGTTTTCCTTTTGCATGGTATACATTACCAAGATTGTATAATGCACGGGCTTCTCCGATCTATAAGCAACCCAAAATTGCTGTAATAAACTTAAGAATTATTTTACTTATAACCTACTGGTTTTACATCTAGTAATTTGCGAATCTATTTTTTTGATGTTAACTTAATTTAATTAAGAGATTTGGAAGCACATGCAGGTATCAGAACTAACAATAACAACAAAAAAGCAAAAATACTATTTTTAAGCAGTTTCATTAAAAACTTTTCCATGATTCGTTTCTGAGTATCACATTTTTTTGCTTCATTGTTATGAAAAAAAGGAGAGTCTAGGAGCTCCTTCTATACAACTCTTAAACAGAAAGAGCTATCACATGAAATTTTGCTTACAAATTTAACTCTTGATAAGAGAAAATGGTCAAAAAATTTATGACATTAATTTCATAATGATGTCATGATTTTTAAATATTGCATTATTTTTACTAAATATTTTCCATGTTTGAGGACAAATGGTGAGTGGAGACATTGAAAATTTGCATAGGATAAATATAGAAATATATAATAAACTTATTAAAAAAAAAATTTCTTTCCAAAATTCTTTCCAAAATTTTTATTCAAAATTTAATGTCAAAACTTTGGATAAAACTTCATCATTGCTATATGGCAACATATTTATAAAATGGCACAAAATTTAAATACTTAATATGTACTTCCTTTTATTATGTTAACATCCAAATTACATGATTTCACCTTTGTTGTTATTGCTAAGTTAAGTAGTACTAGATTAATCTTTATAATGCAGCCATTAGCTTCATTGTTCATTCAATTTTTTAAAAATATATATCTTTTAATAGCTATCGTGATTGTTAACACTTTTAAACAATAGCATACATGTTACATGTAAGAACAAAAGGCTTCATCATATCTTATTGTTATGACTCTTTATGTAGACATGAGAGACGTCGTAAAACTCGGGTACATGTAAAGTTACATTTAAGGGGTACTGTAGGCCAATTTGGCAAGTATTTTAACTATTCTAACTATAAAAAAAGCTTTATATAATTCAAATGGTTTACACATTGAATCAAATTTATCATGGAATTGAGATGTTTTTTATAACTTCATCCTGCAAAAAATATTTGCCCTGTTCATCAGCATGGCCACATTGTCTAATACACGGTATGTAGCAAAACAATATAACAAAGCATAACTATTGTACATGATTATGCTTTGTTGTCATTTCCTAGAAAAAAGCAACAACAAATACAAAAAGATTAACCTTATCCTTCAGTTCACGTGATGTATCCAAGTGTCGTGTACAGCAGAAAATAGCTTCATCAAACTTCCCAAGAACTTTTAATGTATTGCCTAAATTACCACTAGCTTTTGCTTCACCTAAACGATCTCCCAATGTCCTGGCTAGTGTCAAATCATGTCTATGAAACTCGAGTGCTTTTTCATATTCTTGCAAATAAAAATATGCATTCCCTAACTGGCTATACACAGCACTTAAAGTTTTTAAATCTTCCGTGCCAACTTTAATGGCAGCTTCAAAGTATTCTACGCCAGACCTGCAGTCACCATTTTTGCAGAATTGCTCTCCCTGTAACGCTAATTCCATGCAAGATAAATCCATGACACCATTCATATTAATTAGTCTAAAACGAGAATAAGACTTAATTATAGTAATAATTAAATATAATAACCCAGACACTCCTGGTTAAGAACAAATCTCAAATAAGTAATCTAGGATTTTCAGTAGCCGTTAAATGGCTATTGTCAAATTGGAATTTAACCTGAATTTCCCAATATATTAGAGTAGATAGCTATATTTACTCCAAAATATTGGACTTAATACCCAATAAGAAGAAATAAGGTTTCATTAATACTCCAAACTATTTAATAAAATTAGCATTCCCGGATTTATTAGCCACCATTTTAGATTTCTAGATTACATACCAGTTATTCAAAGTGAACCCTGCTTTTTACCATGCACAGACAAAAAGACTTTACATACTGCACTGACTGACTCACCCTTGGTCATTACCAAGGAGTATTGGTTTGTTCCACATTTGCACACAAAATGTGTTTACATTATTAATAATTAATTATTTTTTAATAACCAGCAAAGCAACAAAAGCAAAAAATTATAAAAGTAAAAAAACACAAATTCAAGTTTGTTAACATTTCATTTATGAAACATAAAATCAATAAAAACAACTATTTTTGATTTATTTTGTTTTTTTAAAACAAATTTCAACTAGTTGAAGCTCCTGATATATAATGAGCGAAAAACAATAATTTCTCAAAATTTCAAATTACTAAAAAGTAGTAAATGAAAATCCAGCATCATAACCACCAAACCAAAATAACAAGAAAGAAATTTTATTTGTAAAAAAATAATAGGTTTTTGCACCTTGCTCGACAAGGTTTCTGTTTATAACAACTTAATTCAAAAATTAATAATTTCTGTACCACCACACTAGGCTAATATTGTTCCATAAAGCAATAGTCTTGGTTAGCAAAATAGCAACAAAAAAGGAGCTAATTTAAAAGTTCTGCCAGCTTAAGCCAAATAACAAAAAAAATTGAGAGCGTAAATGATTTTAGAAAGAAAACTGTTTAACTCGTATATATTACAGATAGGGGTGATCCAATTTCATTAATTTTACAATAACGACATCCCTAATTGGCAAAAATTTCTTTTGAACAAGGGAATTGTTACATGTAAGAAAACAATCATGCAAAGAAAAAAGTGGAAAATGTTATTTATATAGCACAGAAAGTTAAATGTACAATTCACATAAGTGGAAGTTAATTTATCTGATGGTAAACCATCAGAATGAAATCAGATAAATGTAAAGATGTTAAAAATAGGTACAAAATTAATTGCTTTTATTTTATGTCGGCGGTATTTTTGACAAGGGAAAATAAAAATTCCAGATTCAACAACATTGTTTTGACAGAGTAAATAAAGTTGATAATACATCCTTGTTACAAGTTCTTGCTAAATCTAAACTAAACGTCCCTCTGAAAATTTATTTGGCAACTTAAACTTATGAAAACATTGCTTATGTCATTCGTGAAAATATGTTACAAATAAAAAAACAGACAAACAAAAAACACACTGGCAATTGCTATAAATAACACTGTAAATCAAAAAATATCTCTTGTAGCATATATAACATATATAACTTGACACAAAGTTTAGTTTAAAAGGAAAAAAAATTAATATAACGGATTGGCAATTAACATAAACAAATAGAGGGAAGTCATTAAGATGCAAAACAAATTAAAATGCCAACTCTTTTGAGCTTAATGGGAGGGGAGTGGGTTAAATTGCAAATTCCAAATATTACTCTCACCCTTGCAGTTACAATGTACAGTGGTGACAGAATTATGTAAAAAGAGTGTTAACTGACTAAAAGTAAAAATGCAAACACAAAGTTTTTTTCTGTTCTTTTATATTCTGCATGTTGTAACTTGCCTGCCTGAGAACATAAGTATGCATTCTTGACCTATAAGTTCAACATCAAGTCAGAACTAAAAAAATGTATTTTTGATAACATTTGTTTACAAAGCATTAAAAGTTTTACAGATCCAATTATATTGTAAAAATGATTTTATGAAAAATATACAAAAACAAGATACATACAAAAATTATCTATTTTTTCTTTGTACCTAAAATATCTTGGGTTAAATCTGATTCTGTAACTCATATTCATATAGCTGAAAATAGATTTAAATTCTGTTGACAATGTTTTAAATTCCATACATTGGTATAGAAACTTTATTCCATTGGTGCACCATGTATTAAGTGGTATACTCTTGTCAGGCTGCATGACCCATTGTCACACACTGCCCTTATAAGTCCTTATATGATAATCTTAAAAAACATGTCTGATCATTCCATCTTTTTTTTAGAGTTCAATTCTGCATCAGCTAAGCCTAGGGATAAGCTTTTAAGGCTATGATAGTTCATTTCTCCTTTGGTGGTGATTCAATATGGGCAATGAATGTTACCATAGTCCTACCTAACCCCAGCCATGTAAGGGAAATGGGGGAATGGCAGACTGTGTACGCTGTGGAAGTTGGAGGGAGTACAGACATTAATTGGACCTGCTGGGGCTCAAAATGGGGATTAAACACCGCAGGACTCCCCAGCTAGTTATGTATATGCACATCTCATCTAGCCTAAGAACTCACATTGTGATTAAAAAAAACATCTGTGTTTTGATATTTTATGCTTATGCTTGCACCACATTTTTTTGCTGTGGAAACCAGGAAAACATATCTGCACAATAATTTTTTCACAAAACAATAAATAAAATTAAATAGTTAACCCTATTTGGTATGATCCTTTCTGACAGATTTAAACTTATATGACCTAATAGTATTTTAGAGTACTAGTCGTTAGCCTGTGGAAAAATTTACGGGTTCGCCTGTCCTTTTTATACTGCATTGCGTGTTTCTAGCTAGCACAGCTAAGCTATCATTTTGCGTGACAGACAGACGGACAGACATACGTATACGAGTATTATAATATAGATTTAAAACTCCCATTTGTGCTACCAAATTCTTTGAAAATTTTGCCCAACTTGACAACTGACGTTTTGCTGGGATCTAACCCACAACCTCTTGGGCATGATTTGAAAGCTCTACCAATAAAGCTACCAATCCCCAATACTGAAATCCAGGGGAAATGTCATTAGCTATACCTATCAAAATCAAGTTTGATAAAGTTCTTAGCAATATTTTTCCATTATATAGCTATATTTTAAAATTTGTGATTAGCTAGCTAAAATTAAACTCGTCAACCTAGCTATGGAATATTTGACTGATTTTTTAAATATTCCATTTTTATTGTTGGGGTTGTTGGGGGAGGGGGACTGTGTGCTGCCTTCACTCAAAAAACAATGGCAACTTATGGGGGAAATTTTGATGCCTTTTATTCAAGGAAAGATATGACAGGTGCTGAGCTTATAGCTAGACTTTACTTTGAAAGGTTTGGATATTTCAGAGCAAAATAAAAAGCCAGTTGTAATTAATAATCCAGTTATTTAGCTAGCTGCTTAGCTAGCCTGACACTATACAACATAGCTGGCTAAAACATAGGAGAAAAAGCAGCAAGTAGATAAAATATCTGCAAAATAATTCCATTATTTTGCTTTTTGTAAGAAACTACCTAGTACTGTAGGCTAGGTCATCCATCAAATTCGGCAGGAAAAAAACAAACCTTTTTGTTTGATGATAAGGAAAATTCTGAATCCAGGTCGTGATATAATTTCACAGACGCAAATAAAGCTTTCCCCTGATGTGACCTATTGCGTAGCCATGATCCCCTAATGTGAAAGAACTTATTTTTTTTGAAAATCAAGAAAAGGGCCGTCTGTTCACTTCCTTTCGAAACTCACATTTGAATTTCCATTCATTTTAAATGTTTTTAAGCACGCAAAAGAGAGGTAATAGTAGTGAAGAGAAACGCGACTGAAAATTATGTCAGATAATTTTTTATTACCAAGTACGTTTAGATCGTATCAACATCCGCCAATTTTAATTCGTTTACGGGAAATATACCTGCAAAATATTATTCAACTTATAGAACAGTTGCGAATGTTTAGAAAGTGTTTGACAGGCAAAAAAAGAAGGATCACATAATATTTTAATTTGTAGATTTTAAGGAACAGATCGAAAAGAAATTCCAATTGAATTATAAGCCCATTCACCGTAGTCGTTGCGTTCGTATGCAGTTCACCTGCACAAAACAAAATAATAACAAGGTTTTGCCATAATCAAACGCCTTTTAACCAATCAGACTGCTTGATTTAATTATTATCGCTTATTTGTGCGCTCACCCAAGTTAGATATTGCTAAGAAAATTATCATTTTTTTTTTCTTATCAACTTTGTTTTCATTCTAAAATTTCAATCTTCCTTTCTAAATTGTAATTTGAAATCTTATTGGTTGATTGAATTCTCTTCGCCGTCGTAGCGACCGATGTGGGGTGCAGGAGAGAAAATGATGTAGTAAGCTAAAAATAGATATTGCGCATGTGCTGATAAGATAGGATGTTCACCTTCGTGCAACTATTAAGGGGAATCAGAAAGATATTTTTCAGCTACCTTATAAGTTAATTATATACTTCGGGTGGATTAAGTTTCGCAGTTTTTGCAGTGTTTGAAAAATTCACGAAATTATGTCAACGCTAAATATTTGAAGTAAGGGCTGTCTGCGAAATTAAATCCCTGCGTAATATTGAAATTTTGATCGTTTGCAGAAAATTAAATCCCTGGGAAATATCAATGTTCGATTGTCCGCGAAATCTAATTAACAAATAAACCTTTTCTGTCTCTTTCTTGTTCATTGGAATGACAAGTGTAGTGGAAAAGGTGCTAGGAAACAAAATTGGATATAAAATGAAGTATTTTTCTTGCAATTTTCTTGACTTTCATGTCACATAAAGTGTTAATTAGAGCTAACAATGTATGTTAATTTGACTCCAAAAATCAACGACAAAATCTCTGTTTTGTTCTGTCCACATCTGTTTTGCCCCAGCACAAAAAATGATCCGAATGTAAACTATCTTAAGAATACGGCAACTTTTAGGATTCTGGACATGAACTAGATAGATATAACGAAGTTGTCAACGGCTGTGACATTATCTTTTAAATGTTGTTTTGTAGACTTTTTTAGCCGAATTTCTGTGCAATAATGAATGAAAGACAGGCTGAATTTAGAAATTTCCGTTTGATAACATCCTTTAAATACGATAGGCAACAAAACTCAAAGGGACTACAATTTCTCGAATTCTTGCCAGTTCGGGTGTAATATAAACAAACGCGCAATTCAGCGCGAATCCAAACAAACGTGATGCTTTTTCAGAGACATTGACGGCCTGGCCTGGATTTAGAATACAAAGAATATGACAAAACTTTAAAACCTTTTAAGTATATTTACGCCGTGAAGCAGATTCAACTGTGAAAATATTTGATTTTCACAGATGACATAAACATTTTTTGACAGAAAAATTGATGCAAAATTACACACAACTGTTTGCTTTTGCGCCTTTGTGCCTTAAGGCTAAATAAGAAAATAAATAATGCTAGGTAGTTCCTCATACCTGGTTTAGGAGGCTACCTACTGTTCCATTCTCTTTCAGTCTTTGCTATATTGTACACGGAACTATCGGTACCTTTCATACTGTGATAATTGTTAATAAAGTAAAGAGAAGCAGATATAATATCTTATCTGTCTATTATATATACAACAATATACTAGCTATTAGCCACATCATTATTTTAACTTCAGCTATACTATTTTTTTTTAACTTGCTTGCAAGATATTACTTTAACATTGACCATGGCTAATGAAGATCCTATGGAAAAGCTTTTCAAGTGAGTATTTCTTAATTTTTAAAGCTTTCTGTTCTTTGACATTTTTCTACCTTGAGACAATTTACCTGAATATATTAACTGACTATGGCATATGTCATATGCCTATTTTAAACAGAAATGTTTAATAATATATATTCTGTATGATTCACTCACAACACAGGTATTCTATATTCTATATTGATGTGCTGTGTAAAAAAAGAAAAGATTTATACATAATATATATGTTGCTTCTAACCTAATCTAGCACCAACTTTAAAGTTTCATGGGTGTTTACAAATAAAAATATTAATAAGTTAAAAATTTAGAATAATTTTTTAATAAATTTTAAAATAACTTTTTTATGTTTTTTATGTTTGCAAAACACTGTACTACTCTAGGGTTCCAATAAGCAGCTTATGATTCACAATTTGTGTACTTGAACTTTTTTGCTTTTTTGCACATCACTTTATAAAAGAGTGATGTGCAATATCCTTGTCACATAAAATTATTACCTTATCAAACAAGTTCTGTTTGACCCATTTACATGAATTATCAAATATGCTTCTATTTTGAACTTCTACTTGTGCCAATGTCTCTAATATAAATTATATTACATTCAATTAAAATATCAAAGAACATAAATGTTATGTTAAACTTGTCGTCTAAGGGACTACCTTCAGTGAGCTGCCAATTAGGAAGTATTTTGATAAGGCTACAGCAAAAAGTTTATTTAAAATTTCTTTGTAGTGAGAAAGTCTGAAGTATTGGTTTTAACAATACAAGCCTGCAGGGAACTTATATATATCATCATTCTTAGTTTAACATCAGATGCACATTCTAGCATGGGTTGAATAACCATTGAATCTGATGCCCACTGGGTTAGTTCAAACTCAAGTTCCTCTGCGTCAAGTCTGTGTACCTCCTTCAACCCTTTCTTGATAATTCTGTTCCATGCACAATCAAATAATCATCAATTTTTATTTTGATATTTTTTTAGATATATTGATGATCATAAGGTGAGCTTGCCTATTTTATTTTTCTTACAAGTAACAAATTGACTTAATCATGCACACAAAACTGCGGTTTGCAGAAATGATAAATCTTGTAACATATATAGTCATATTTTGTATTTTAATATTTTTGAATTACAGTGAAATAGTGCTTTGATAGATTGATTTAAAACTTGGCGCAACTGCCTTGTTTTTTGTTATGAATGCAAAATTATAATAGTCTGGAATGTTATTATAGGAAGAGTATGTTGAAAACCTTCGAAAATGGTGTGCAATAAAAAGTGTTTCTGGCTGGCCAGATAGTAGGGAAGATGTTGTTAAAATGGTTGACCAAGCTAAGCTGGTAAGCTAATCAAACTGCTTTGATGAAAGAAATTACTTTCATATAACATTGTTATTTGAACAAGCTCTGTTAAAATTAACAGAGCTTGTTAAAATTTATTTCATAACGAAAGTAACACTTACTTGGTATTTTACCAATAAAAAGATAACAACAAAAACATTACAACATTAAATGTCTCCAACATCGGAATCCATTGATTCATTATTGTCGTCCAAATCGTGATCGGCTGAATCAGAAATTTCGGACTCCGAATTTGTATAGATGAAAATCGACTCTTTTGTTCACCATGTAGATGATATTTCTGGTGCAACTTTTCTTTTTCTGCTCTTCTTGCTCATGTAAATATCTAGCACTCTTTTAATTATTTCGCACATGGCACATGGTTTGCATGTTATAAAAAGAAGAAAGAAATTGACAGTTGTTTTTTCTTTTTAATAGTTTAAACTAATAAGTTTAACAGGTTGCTGCATGTATCCATTTTATTTTTTGTTATCCCGAAAGTAAGAGCACATACTGCACAACTTTATTTATTACAACAATTTTTTAAATATAATATTTTCGCAATATGTATTTGCTGTTGGTCTATCATAATTCTAAATGCAAATAATCTAATAATTCTAAGATCTATTTTCGTGCTCCACTGTGCTTGATTTTTTTACTAAGCAACCTCAAACGATCGCAGTTTTGTTACTGATGGTCACTTTCTTCACCACGAACAGAAAAATATCACTTATGAAAAACAATATTTAAAAATATAATTTTTAACTCAGAATATTTCAAGAGAAAATAAAATGATTAACTCAGGCGTGCTTTCTTCTTCTTTTGCTCGTCTACGATAAAAATGAACACTTTAGAAATGTGATATTTCACACGTCTAAAGTAAACCAGGCATGCGCGTGCGATTACACGCCTTATATGACAAAGCCTGCTTAGTGATTATAATTCTCGCACTTTGTGCAGGAAACTGCGGTTTGATTCCCCTAGGTCGCAATTCAATAGGGGCGGGTTAACCCAAGCCATGTAAGGGAAATTGAGGCAATGGCACACTGTGTGGCCGTTGGATGTTGCAGGAAGTTGTCTAGTAGAGCTTAGACCCTAATTGCGTTTGCGTAGCTCAAAATGAGCATGAAATACTCTATATAGGACTCCTCATGTAAGCCATGGCTAGCCATGCATAATATGCACATCTATCTATCTTAAATGTTTTATCGATTTTTTTGAAATAGGAAATGTTTTGTTCAGTGGGGAGCATCTACAAATATTTTTTAGAGAAGAGGCATGAACATTCACATTGTAAATTTTTTTTTATACAGTGCAGCCTGACAACTGCATCGTCTCAAGTGTATATTTTGTAAAATAAATTTTTTCGATTTGTGAAAGGTTGTACAAATCGAAGGTATCGAGGTCATGCTGTAAGGTTAAAATTTCATTTCATGGTTTTTTACAGCGCCTTACAGTGTGAATCCTCTTTAACTGAATTTCATATCAATGTTTCCAATGCAAGTAATTTTTTAAAAAAACTTTTTTTGTACGAATTTGCAAAGGTCTTTTAACTCGGAGATTCTCAGTTATAGGACACAAATATTGTTTTCATTCATTTAGGAATTAGAAGCACTTGGTGCTACTATTGAGAAATGTGATAATCCTCTTGGAAAAGAAACAACACCTGATGGTAAAGAGATTCCTTTGCCTCCCATTCTTCTTGGACATTTGGGTGCAGACCCCAAAAAGAAAACTGTGTTAGTTTATGGACATTTGGATGTCCAGCCTGCACTCAAAAGTGATGGATGGAGTACAGATGATCCCTTTGTTATGGAGGACGATGGTGTGAAACTTACTGCACGTGGTTCAACAGATGACAAAGGTCCTGTGTTGTGCTGGCTTAAAGTGATTGAAGCTTATCAAGCTTTAAAGATTGACATTCCTGTCAACATTAAAGTAAACCTTTTACTAATTGTTCTATAAATACATTGCAGTGCATATCTACAATACTGTTTTTGTCTTCAGTATATAAAAAAGCATGTATTGGTTATTAAAATAATGCTTGTTTCTATTGCTAATTTTGTTTTTTATAGTTCTGCATTGAAGCCATGGAAGAATCTGGCAGTGTTGGTTTAGATGAATTAATTGAACTTAGAAAAGATACATTTTTTAAGGTAGGTGATCAATTTCTTATAATTTTTTGAAGATTAATTTTAAGGTGAAACATAAGGATTTTCTTAAGTAAGATATTTTATTGTAATATCAGTTTCAATTCATTAGCAAAAAGTTTTTGTTTTCAAAAGTTAAAGAAACTTGATTACATATAGTACACTTCTTCAGTTTGTCTTTCACAGTCTGCCGACTCCTCTAGAAAATAAATATATACTGTACCTATCGCATTAAACGAAACTGAATCCACTGAAATCCTATTAAAAAATAAATCACAAAAAGGTAGTCCAGAACTGAATTTCTAATGTATTTTGTTTTCGTTTTCTGATTTATATTTTTAACTCTCTCTCTTACAGGGTGTAAATTGTGCATGTATATCTGATAATTATTGGTTAGGCAAAGATAAACCATGTATTACATATGGTTTAAGGTACTTTCTTGCATCTATTTATTTTTACTTTATTCTATTTATTCTTACTGCTAATGTTTTTAATCTGTGTTTAGAGGAGTTGCTTATTACTTTGTTGAAATGGAATGTGCTAAGGCAGATTTACATTCAGGTGTATTTGGTGGAACTGTGTAAGTATTAATTTATTGTACATTAGCTTTATAATATTCACTTTAACTGCATATTAATCAGCACATGATGGCATGAATTTTTCTGATGTTTGAATACCTCACATGATTTGCCATTTTTGACCTAAATCCTGAAAGTCAGGCCCTACGAACATTTTTGAAAAGGCTTTTATTCCCTTAAAGAAAAGGTAAAAAAGAATATTCACGATAGTAAAGAAAGTTCCATTATATATCAATTTTATCCTTATTGTTCCTTTATATAACAATTTTTTTTCAAGGTTTTGTGTACTAATCATCAGACAACTCATGAATTAGTTTAAAATCATGTGGTTTTTATCGTTGGTGACATTTTTTGGTAACTTTCTGCAGTACACTACCTCTTTAAACCAATAATTATCAATACCTATGCATATTGCAAAAGTTAACTCTCACACAAAATCATTAATTGAGTGGAAATTATTTCTCGCAAAAAAATATTAGCAATTTTCTCAACTTGCAAAAATTACTTTCTTTAAAGTAATTGTTATTTTATTATTTTAAAATCATTTTAGTCACGAGGCAATGATTGATTTGGTTCATTTGTTCAGCAAGCTTGTCGATCAAAAGGGTACCATTCTCATCACAGGTGTCAACGAATTAGTCAAACCCCTTACTGAAGAAGAAGACAAACTGTATGATCCTATAACATTTGATCCAAAGGAATATGCTGACGATATTGGCACTGACAAATTACTTCATTCTGGTCCCAATGAAAAGAAAGACACGTTGCAACATCGTTGGAGATACCCATCACTTTCCATCCATGGTGCAAATTTAATTATTTTAGATTTACTTTTATTAATAAGTCTAATATTTAGAAAGTAATTTTATCCGCGTGGCTGTGCAATCAGTCTTTCAATGATGTTGTGATGTTTACGGAGTTTAGAATAGCCTGGATTTCTATGGTGACCAATCTTGCTTCTTTTTGTGTTCTAGGTTTCCAGGGTGCTTTTGACGGTGAGGGTTCTAAAACTGTAATTCCAAAAAAGGTAAAAAATATTTCTGTTAAACTCGTATATCGTGATTGTTTGATTGGCTCTTTGCTAGAATTTTCTTGATAATAGGTTACTGGGAAATTCTCCATTCGTCTTGTTCCTGACCAAGAACCCGAAGTTGTTGACAAACTGGTGATTGATTATTGCAAGAAAGTTCATGCTGATAGTGGATCTGGCTCAAAAATAAAGTAAGATTTTCACAGTATTTTTATCAACAATTTAATGTTGAAATCGGTTAATAAGATGGCATTATTTGTTAGTCATGAAGAATAGATAACTTGGCATTATTTAATACTATTCGATAAGGCCCGTGGAAAAATCCACTTAGGCAGAAGAACAATAGGAAAGATCTGTCATTTAAATTTTGATGACATCAGCAAATATTTCAGTATATTGAATACTGCCCTTTACCAAAAAAATTAAACTAAAAATGCAAAAAACATAGCTTCCAAAAAAGCTCTTAAAATCTTACACAATTTGTCAAATGTCAAATCGCATGAAATTTTCCCAAGAAAATCTCACACAAAATATATAAAACACAACAGCTAGCTAGAAACACACGTAGTAAAATATACTTAAACTGAGGAGATTTAGCTAGGTCTATATCTAGCTGTTTATGCTTAATAAAACACATATAAAGAGAAAAAATAGTAATGTAAAAATGATAACATTACAGTAAGTTCAACAAACCAGCTAACAGCTTTATGTAGCATTTTAAATTTCAGGAAAAATTCATTAGTTACGCACCAGGGAACACATTAATGCAAAAAAATGTAAACAAATATGCCAGCTAGATTTTTTATAAAAAATGCGGTAAAATATAACACTTAAAGAATGTGAGCTTTTAGGTGACTTTTTCCTGCGAAATCCGAGTTTTTGAAAACTTAAAGTATGCTAAAAAGTAACACGTAGTAGTAGCGACATAAAAACTGAAAGTCTATAAATATCAAAGTTCTTACTATTTGTAAATTCAAATCCACTTTAAACTGTAGCCTTTATTTTCTACTTTTAACTTTACTTTACCACTTCTAGCTCCCCTCTTCCGAAGTAAATTATCGTAGCTTCCAAATTCACTTTTCTACTTTTAATTCTTCACTTAGACTTTTTTCCTTTCTCAAAAATAACTTTTCTTACTTTTTGCACTTTTTCAAGCTGATGGTATTGTCCTTTTTTTGTGTCGAGGTTAACTATTTTCCGAAAGTTAGCCGTTAAATTAATTTCAGCAAATCAAGTTGCGTCATTTTGATCACGTGTTGTAAACAAACAAACAAAACTCGCGACAAAGAAAACATACTTTTTTTTTCGGCAACTTTAAAGAAACTTTCGGCGACTTCAAAAGAAAGTGAACACATTCACTATGACCGTCACAAACATTTCGTATTATGATATAAGATGTATTTTTATTTCTGTTAATTTTAGTGTCCTTCCAACACATGGTGGTAAACCTTGGCTCAGTGATTTTAAACACCCACACTACGATGCTGGTGTAAAAGCAGTGACAAAAGGTATAAAAACTTTGTTTTATTTTCGATTTACAACTCAAATTGTTAATCAACGTCATTTAGGTAATCCATTCTCTAAGTGACACATTGTCTCTAAGTGACACATTGTCTCTAAGTGACACGTTGTCTCCAAATGACACGTTGTCTCCAAATGACACATTGTCAAATGTGTTGTCATAACTTTATATGCATTTTAACTTGGCAATTCGCAACAGTAAAGATTTCCCACACTGGACAAAGTTTATTGGCTCTTCTGTGCAGACATTGGCCTAAGCAGGTCTAAAAAAATACCTGCTTTTGGTATTTCAGATATGTTGGTAATTTGATTGGTTATTAAATCAGTTAGATTGTTTTATTAAGAAACTTATTGAGACTCAAAACCTTTTCATTAACTCTATGTACGTACCAACAAAAAACATTCGTAGATGTGTTTTTTTACAACTAATATTAGTTCATCCTATTTTTTGTTTACTTCTGTCAAGCTTTTTGGTTGTACTTTATTTTAAAATTTCTACTAGTTTTTAAAAAAGCTCCAGACATGACTCGTGAAGGTGGAAGTATCCCTGTTACACTCTCCATCCAGGACGCTATTAAAAATAGTGTCATGTTGCTCCCCATTGGTTCCAGTGATGATGGTGCGCACTCTCAAAACGAGAAAATCAACAGATGGAATTTCTTTGAAGGGGTAAGTATATACAGTAACTATAAGAATACACGATGTTTGAAGGAAAAAATAAATGGGCCAATAATTTGTATATACCTTAATGGAATAAGATTTCGCGACTTTTTATTCTTTTCGCGAAATCCTTTAATTGACACTATCGCCTTTTACAAAAATCTGTTCTCGCAAATTTTTGTCAATTTCACTATTTGCGAAATTAAATTATCACGAAAATTTATTCCACTAAGGTAGTGTAAAATTTTGGAAATTGGGTTAATTTCCCAATAAGTTACTGTACAGGTTTTATTCAAATGTAAAATGCTAGAAAATTTCGGTGTTTAATTGACATTTCTCAGTTTTGTTTAACATGTGCAGTTTGTCATTCCATATGAAATCTGTGGACACACAGACAGAATACGGCTATTTTTAAGGAGATATCCAATTACCAAAGAACATTACCATTTGGAATTTAGCAGCCTTTGTTTTAAACATTGTTTTAATGTTTACTTTCTTTTAGATCAAAGTCCTCGGGGCTTATCTTGATGAAGTTTCCAAACACACTGATTTGTAATGAACAAAATACGATGCAAAAAACAAACTGAAGAAAGAAAAGAATGTTTTGTTGTTGTTAGAAAATCATATCAAAAAATATATATACAAAAAAAATATATACAAAAAAATATATACAAAAAAATAATTATTTAGGACGCTTTTATAAATTTTAGGTAGAACTAGATATATAATAAAAATTATGTTCACGTAATAATTTCTTCTCACAGTTTTTTAACGTTTTAAAATTTATGTGGGAAGGAACTATTACTTGATAAGTAGGGTAATGATTGTACAATCTTCTAGTTTTTTTCTAACCAAATACGAATAAAATTCCAAATATGTTATTGCTTTGTGCTTTAGTAATTCTCACAAGAGATCCACTCCTAAAACATCCAAATTTCTTTCCACATGTACACATGTAAAATTAAAGAATTTTGCGTCGTCACTCCTTGTATAAAAAATTCATAGTTTGAGTTCAAGGTTTTAAGTTTCGCCATCTTAGGTCACAAAATATCTTATGTTTTTTTTTTGAGGTCTTGACTACCTTTGAATCAGGTAGGTTTTGCTATTTAAAGTTCTCATGTTTTTTTCCAGTGTTAGTGAAATTTCGACATTATTATATATGCTTCTTTCAAACTCCTCGGAAGTACACGGAGTTATTTTTAACTAATCTCACTTCGAAGCGAAGTGATACTGGGTAAGAGTAATATACCAGTCGCCAGTCATTGTGTTTTTTATATGAAATAATTTAAGAACGGTCCAATAAGAAAGGACTGGAATAGTGGTGGTAATTTCTACAATGCTCTTGCTGATCATGTTCTTAAAAGAAGAGAACCATGCGCAAGATGTTTCTGTTTCATTCTGAACTGCGTTGGGAGTTAGCAGGGCGTATTAAATTTAGCACCCTCAAATCGTGTCTGAAGATTGATTAACGAATAGAGATAAAAAGTTGATTCTGAGAATGTTCGGAGTTCGATAGAAAAATACATTTTTTTACGACTTTTCATGGAAAACTACCGTATAATTCAAGTTGAATAAGAGGTGTTATCGTAGCATTGCGTCATCAGTTGAAGCAGACAGACATTTTTTTTCCACTTTGATGGTAAATTAAAACAGATTTTATTTGTTACAAGACCATCTTCAGTCACAGTCCTGTTGATCATTTTGACCTTAAAGTTGGGCGGTTTTGAAAGAAGAGCCTTGGGATCGAATGTGGTTGAGTAAACGTTTTCTTTGCTAAGACTAACAAAAAATGTTAACATAAACTGGTAAAAAATTCAGCTTGCAAAGAGCTTCTCACATCTGGATTTGATTCAATTAAAACTTAGTCAAATATACACAGCTGATGTCAACATGGAAGGGTTAAAAATATTTTGCCTAAATTACTTTTTCAGTTTATGCATTTACTAGTTCACAAGATGAGGTGTATAATTTTGTTAACTGTGGTTGCTGTAGCGCTCGGACAAGGTAGGCTAGTATGATTCGACAAATAATAGTTGGCCAAAATGTAATCCGGTTGTAATACGATATTAAACTATTGGTGAATTACTTCGGATGTGGATTTTTATACAGTGAAAATTCCGTAAACACGATCACTTTCAGTACGAAAAGATTTGATCTAAAAAGAATTGATTTTGATATAGTTATTCTTTCTTTCTTTTCATTGTGTAACATTGGAAATATTATTTGACTTGACTGATCCAGGAAGATAAAAAGAGAAAGGTCCTATCCTCCTACGACAGATAAAGGCTCTCACTATATCAAGAAAAGGAGATTTTCTAAATAAACATGCAGCTGTAAAACTCATAGGCCTAAGACTCATTGTTTGGCGTTTGTACAGGCGTTTTAAAAACGGTTATGACGCACATTTAGTAGTCCACAAAAGCAAACAAAGAAAAGAATAGCAGAGCAACCTCTTTTTTTTCAGGGTTATGACCCATCCCAATTCCAAGTGTTATCAAATTCGTTTCCCGCTCCGCGTTTATTGGTAAAATCGTATATTCTTTTAGTGTGCCAAGATAAAAATCCACGATATTGTTATCGAAAGAGTTATTGCAGCCGAAATTATATGAAAATCTACTGTGCAAAGTTTTGTGGCTTCTGTGGTAAGTTTGTTAAACATGTCACATCTGAATTAAGAATGCTGTCTCCACGACAATCTTGTCCTCAAGGCTTTTTCTTTTCCTCACAATCTCTGACAACGAGAAGAAGTATGTTCGAGATTGTCAAAACAGACAAAAGCCCTGGGGACGAGATTGCTCTGTACAATTATGAAATGAACAAGCGGTGATCAAATTTTGAGGTACATTTTTACGAGACAGAATATTTCATACAGATCGGTAAAATCAAAAATTCTGATTGGTTGGTACAAACGATGTAGAAATCGCTCAACTTTTGAAGAGTGGAATCTCTGCTGACCAATTCAAATTTTTTAATCAATACTTGTGTATACCTTATAGAATCAATCACTTCTTCAATTTTTTTGTCAATTATTCTTATCAAGGTTTATGTACTTACGTAATTCATGCTCTTCGTGTTTTGAAGATATATATGAGGACTTCGTGAGCCCGTTCTTCCTCCTCCCATTCCTCCGAACTTGATTGCCCTCTAAATCTTTAGGCCTCAAGGTTAAGGTGCAGTTTCTATTTCACAAAATAGTTTCTTATACTTTCTGTGAACCAAGAAAATAAAATGATATTTCATAATGATTGCGCGAAAATACTACGCCGCGATAACCTCGTCCCCAGAGCTTTTTCTCGCTCTTTACCATTATGCACTTTAAGAAACCAAAAAAAGTTCTCGGAATGAAGTTGTCTGCCACTTTTCCTATCGAGCTCTCTTAAATTAAAACCTGATGGCAATTTTGCAATTTTGCATTTCCAAAAGTGACACACATTCAATAGCCATCCCTTTTAGAAAAGCTAACATCTTTTGGAGGGCGTAAAAAAGGGCAGTATTGCGCCCTACGTTCAATCATTAACTAAGCACAACAACAAACCTAAACTTTAAAAAAATGATAACAAAGAAACTATCTTTCTTTATAGATGATAGTGGCACGGGAGGAACTGGCACAGGTACGTAGTTTTAGTTGATATGGCGTTTCATTTACATTGAATGGTATTTGTAACTTACGGTTTATTTCTTCACAACTTCAAAGACGAATATGTTCTAAGCGTTATGTTGTTAGGTAGTACGCCTTAAGAAGTGGGTAGGTAGGTCTCCACTTAAACAAATGTGGTCGATTTCATCGACGTCGATCGATTGGACCACATTCGTTTGAGTGGAAACCCGCTTAATAGGAGTCTCTTATGATTGATTTAAATGGCCTGCCCTAAATATTTTAGCATCAACTATTCGCCACTGTACATTTGTTTACATTTGTAGGAGGAGGTACACAAAATGTAAAAGGTAGGTCACGTGGTTATATTGTTTGGTTTTGTGTGAACACTTAATTGAGACTTAATGGATAACTCGAAACTTCCTAACTACATTTTTCTATCTTTTATGATATAACGTTTCAATTTTTCTATGTGTTGTGAGCATCCAGACACAGGTTGAAATATCCAGAAAACACCCCTCTCGCTGCTTTTTTATGCGAGCTCAATATTCGAGTTTATGCGAGAAAGCATACTTAGAAAAGGGTTTTCTTGCGAATGTTAACTTGATGTTTAGAACACAATTTCTTGTCTGTGACATCCTTAAAATAAATTAGGCAACCTCAAGAAAACGCCAATGCTAAAGTAAACGCCCGTTTAAATTAACGCCCAAATTCAAATATAAAAAGTACGGAAGTAGCTAAAGATTTAATAAACACCAAGGGCGCATTATTTATTTCTGTTTTACTTAGATGAATGTCTTAACGCCCATAATAACTACAGACGAAAGCATCGTGATACACCAGATCTAGTTTGGGATGCTCAACTAGCAAAAGGTGCTGAAGATTATGCCAAGGAACTTTTGAGGCGTGGTGGACTTAGCCACTCAAAGGGAAACTATGGGGAGAATCTTTACCAATCATATGGATATGGAAGTTCTGGTGCTTGCAAAGCAGCTTCCGATTCATGGTACGTTTTCCTCAACCTTAAAGAAACGAAAAAATCATTTCTATATTGCCAATGAAAATATTCGTTATTTGGATACACGTTTTTTTACCTATGTTATAATACCCGTATATGTCTGTGTGTCTGTCACGCAAAATGGTAACCGCAGTAACGAAACACATGAAATGCGGTAAAAAAGGACGGCAAACCGGGGGATTTATGTACGGACTATTGGAGCAATTTTGTTCTCAAAGACAAGATTTGTATTAAAATGAAGCTGGAGAGGTTACATTTAAATAACTGTTTTAGGCAACAGTCCCACTCGAATGTTATGCAAAGATCACCGTTTTTTATTTTGAAGTGTGTTTAGAACTAAATATAAAAGCAGCCTCAAAAAACTGACTTAGTTATTTTTTATAAAAAAAGTGGATAAGATGGAGTAAGAGAGCGTAGTAACGATAAAAAGTGTTCCATTTTAGTCTTCAGAGCTCATTAAGATAAAACCTCGAGGTTTATCTCAAAGAGCTCTGGGGGCGAAAATTATAGTGTTCGATTGTTTCGTATCATAAAATCTTTTTCTTTTATTTTTCGTTAAGGTATGACGAGATAAAGTTGTACGACTTCAACAAACCTGGATACAAAAAAGGGATCGGTCATTTTACCCAAATGGTTTGGAAATCATCCACCAAATTAGGTGTGGGAGTGGCGTCGAAGGGTAGAACAGTTGTTGTGGTGGCTAGATACACTCCGCAAGGAAACTTTTTAAGAAGATTCGAACAGAATGTCATGAGACTAAAATAAACGTCAAAGAAAATCACAAAAACCGCCTTGTAAAATTTTTAACTTAGAAATGAAAAATTTAAAGTAGCTGTTTCCTTTTTTCAAATATTTATCCAGCCTTATCCACCTATCACAAAGTGCAGTTGGCAATGCCTTTTCAAAATCACTAACTGTAAACCCTTAAGGAAAGATTAGGCAAAGTTGTTTGTCTCGTTTACTCAGCATAAATATAAGGAAAATATATGCTGGTAAATAGTTACAATGACATCCTCGTTCCCAGGGTTTGTTGCCTTGGGGACAAGGTTGCTACAATGAGCCACATATATATGTCAGACGAATCCAGTTCTAGTTGTTATTCTTTTGTTAAAAAAAATTTTCCTGACCGAGTTGGCTAAACCATTTCTCATCAATGTTAGATTTTGGGTATATAATTCCCCATGTGCATAGATTTTTTAATAATCTGAAAACTCGTGCCCAGGGCTACCTTTTTGATAATCTTAAAAGAGATTACCAGAAGGAGAATAAAAAGACCTGAAGCCGAGATTGTAGTCCAATTATTTAACCTGTTTTGATTTTTTCGATGGGAGAAGTGAATGAAAATCAACATAAATATGAGTTTGTTGTTTTTCGGCATTTAACAACTATAACTTGGTTATGCAAGCAGTGAATTTGACATATAACATTATTGTTATACCCTTTTTCCAATCACTTCCCTATGGTTTTTAATAGAAGAACTTTGGAAAATACACTCGTACAGAAAGATGAATACGGGGTGTTGATTTTCACATATATAAACACCACATTTCCATCTTAACTTGAAACCGTTCCAATTCCTTGCTACAGTGGAACCTACGATGGCCCTATGGCTCACTTCTCTTCTTAATAAAAACACTTCTCTTCTTAATAAAAACACTTCTCTTCTTAATAAAAACACTTCTCTTCTTAATAAAAACACTTCTCTTCTTAATAAAAACACTTCTCTTCTAAGTCAAAACACTTTTCTTCTTCGTCATTACACTTCTCTTCTTTTCTCTGAAATCTTCTCTTCCTTTCGAAACACTTCTCTTCCAAAGTGAGAAAAACTTCTCTTCCATGAACTCAAAAAATTCCCAGACCCAATTCCGGCCTGGAATATTGATTGAGCTAGATTGCATTTTTCATATATTAGGGAGACGAGAGTGAATAAATGACGTATCCATTTAAGGCATTCGTTTATCTTTTTTAATACGCACGTTTTCAAAAAAATACCAAAATTTTATGGCTCATATTTCTTTCAATTTAAAAACACTTCTCTTCTATATTTTGACACTTCTCCTCTGCACTTAACACTTCTCTTCACAAGTAATTTTAAAAATCTGGTCCGCAATTTTACACCCATAGTCTGTATAATTTTTTTTCACTTTTTGCAGGAGTATACTTGGCTAACGCCTGCTCAATTTACGAATATAAATATTATTATTAAAATTTTGTAGCAGGTCCCGAAGCATGTGCATGAATAAAATAATATCACGAATCAATTCAGATCAGTAGCTAAGTAATTAATTTTATTTATCCAGAGACACAATAAATGGCAAAATAGATGGCTCCCGAGAGTCTTCAAAAGCATGGTGGTGTCAACCAAGCAAAGCACATTTCCTTCCAAAAATATCAGGCTAGGATTTTAGATTAAAACTATACGTATTTTGTTAAGAACAATAAAGAAATAATGGCCAGCCTGGGGTGTCCTGTACCTTAATAGAGCTTTCGGACGAACGTTCTCGTGATGTAATACCAAAGAAAAAACATGTTCAATAAAGTTTAAAAAATCTTTTTAAAAGGGAAAAGAGAAATCAAATATGTTTAGTAATAATAATCGAAAAAAATGTATATCATATTAAAAAGAAGTCTAGAAGTTCTGTCTCCCACACGACACAGCAGGCAAGCCCTGCCCTCGGTTTTGTGAGAAAAGATGTTTTGCGAAGACTCTAACAATTGAGTCTCCTGTACAGCTTTGCTTTGCATTGAACTGTGCCTGTGACACATTTTTGAAGCATGTCACCGGCGACTTTGCGATATTCAACTTAATGATGCCCTGACCTTCATTTCGTAAATAGCACGTGTACAACTTACTTCCTAATCAGTTTATCTTAGGGTCAGAACTATTAACTTAAGAAGTACACCATCGGGAAGGTAGGAGAGATATGAGAAATGTTCCTTCTGGCGCAGACGTGTTTGCGTACAACAGTGACGTCACAAGAAATCCCCCATCATCCAAGACTTTGGGGAAAGTCCTTACCATGCCAAAGTCCCCACAAAGTGATGACGTCATCTGTAAAATAAAAGACTCCAAAATTTTCTAGCCCAATTTCCCATAATATTCTACGCGCATACAGGGGGAATTCCCTAATGATACTAATATTCATCAAAAATCCAGTGCATGCGCAGTAAAGACACGCCAGGTCGAGCAGAATGAAATCTTCTGACAAAACAAAAAATTCTATATAATAAAGAGAAATGAATTCATACACAGTCAAACAATTACGCGATATTGCAAAAACCCGTGGTTTAACCGGGTATTATAGGCTACGTGGACAAATTGGTTTCCTTATTGGAGAATGTATCACAGAAACCGGTCAAGCCTATAACATCGGAGGATATGGACGTCTTCGAGAGACAGGAGATGGCCAAGACCCGTCCAAACATCGGTGGTAAAAATCAGGGAATGGTACAACCGATTGCCCCCATCTGAGATTGACGTCTTGGAGAAACAGGAGCTGCCTAAAAATCGTTCCGTTGTAATGGATGGAATTAAGGGGTTTTATAACCGGCTTGTGAATATGCGACCCTTAAATGTACGGTGATGAATCTCTATAACGGGGCAACCAACACATGGCCTATGCTCCATATTGAGGCAGAAAAAGAGGCTGAGGAAGACTATCTATATGAACAGCCAGGGAAAGATTTTACGCAACATGCTCTCCATAGGAGGGGCCAACGTTGATGGGAATATTGGGATAGTGCGACCAAACTTGACAAACTTGGTTGGGTGGCAGGTAGAAGATATAGGGTCGGCAAAGGTACAGTTATCCTTGTGGATTATGCGGAAGAAGCATTCAAATATAGAGAAAGCTAACGATGAATACATTGAGGTGAAGAAGGTCTTTCATAGCAATATGGCCTCGGTATTCCAGGGTAGCAACGTAGATGACGTGCTCGGTAGGATGTTTGCCCAAATCAAAACAGGTGTGGAAAATCCGGCACTGCCCCGGAGTTTCTTTCCAATATCTAAAATCCTATACCTTGATGCAGATTTTCACAAATTGAGATTAACAAGAGGCTCATCGTATATTGAACTACCCAAATGGGTAGCCTCTAAAAAGGCAATTATTAACCCAAAAAATGAGGATGAGGAGTGTTTCAAGTGGGCCATTATAGCATCCCTACATCATGAGAAGATTGAAAAAGATCCACAAAGGATCAGCAAGCTGGACCACATGTGGGCCATTATAACTGGGAGGGTATAGAGTTTCCAACCACCACCAAGAGCATATACAAATTTGAGGCGAATAGCCCCGACATTGCGGTGAACGTCCTCTATATAGATGGAAAGAAGATCAATATCCTACGTCGATCGGTGCACAACGGGCGTACCAAGGTGGTGACTCTATTGCTTATCACCGATGACAAAAAGATCCACTATACGGCGGTCAAAAGTCTATCGAGGCTCCTGGGCAAGGAATGCAATGCACTTTTGCCTAAACTGCCTACAGGCTTTTCCCACGGTTGAATTAAGGGATAAGCACTATAGGTACTGCATCGATCATGAGGCTGTTAAAATTACGATGCCAAATGTGGCTGAAAAATAGCCATACTGTAGAGATGGACAGCAGCAATTCAAGGTACCCTTTGCCATATATGCAGACTTCGAGAGTCTGCTAGTCCCAGGTAGAAGATGCAAGGGATACCAAGACGAAAAGGCTGAGTAAGCACGTACCGTCCGGCTGGTGTACCTATCGTACCTTTGCTTATGGGGACGTATCCCTTAAAAGTCTATAAAGGTAAGGACTGCGTCACCCGCTTCGTGAACCACGTAGAGGATAAGGTGAAACGTCTCTATAATACCTACCCGCAGCAACCCATAACCAAACTAACAGAGGTCCTAGAAAGGGAACATGACGAGGCCACGCACTGCCATATCTACCTGAAACCCTTTGATAACTATGAGAATAACCGTAAAGTCAGGGATCACTGCCACTATACAGGTCTGTATAGAGGCGCAGTGCACGCAATATGCAACCTCAAATACAAGAAACCCGGCCATATTCTAGTGATCTTCCATAACCTTTCGGGGTATGATGCCCATCTTTTCATACGGGAATTAGGCGAGAAGTACGACACACAGGACATTGGGTGCATAGCCGAGAATACCGAAAAAATATAAGTTTCAATGTCAAAATCAAGGTACACTTTGGAGGTATGGGATATGGTGATGGTGAAAAGTAAAAGACCATGGAGATACGATTCATCGATAGTTGTCGATTTATGGCATCATCGCTAAAAAAATTGGCAAGCAGCCTCGGCGATGAACAGTGTAAAAATCTCTGTTGGTTTTTCAATGAGGATCACACGTTTAAGCTCATGCGCAGAAAGGGTGTCTATCCATATAAGTACATGGATAACTGGCTGCGATTTAAGGAGGTGGAGTTACCCCCAGGGAGCTGTTTTACAGCAGGCTAAACATGAAATGGATCAGCAATGAAGATTATCAATACGCTAAAAAGGTGTGGAATTGCATTCGCCCAGAGGGTGATGATGTTACCATGGAAGACTACCAGGATGTGTACTTGACAACAGACGTCCTGCTATTGGCCGACGTCTTCGAGACGTTTCGAGACGTCTGCTTGGACAAATACAGCCTTGATCCTGCCCATTTCTACTCCGCATCCGACTTGGCATGGAAGGCTGCACTCAAATTTACGGGGATTAAGTTAGAGCTTCTCACCGATCCCGATATGCTCCTGATGTTCGAGAAGGGTATAGAGGAGGCATAACCCAGGCCGTACACCGGTATGCCAAAGCTAACAATAAGTGCATAGGAGAGCAGTATAACCCGGATGAGGATTCCTCCTACCTGCAATCTCTGGATGCGAACAACCTGTATGGATGGGCGATAGGATAATAAGCATGGGTACATCTTAGAGGTAGATATTGATTACCCCAAGGAACATAACGAGCTACCGTTCCTACCCGAACGCACGATGGTCCATATGGTAGAGAAATTGGTACCGAACTTGGAAAACAAGCGGAAATATGTGGTACATATAAGGACATTAAATGAGGCTATAAAACATGGGCTTAAATTGAAGAGGGTACGCAGAGTGATCCGGTTCAATCAGAACCCTTGCTTAAAGGATACATCGATCACAACACGAGGTTGAGAACGGCTGCCAAAACGAGTTCGAGAAGGATTTTTACAAGCTAATGAACCTCTCGGTGTTTGGCAAGACCATGGAGAACATTAGAAACCATCGCAACATCCAGCTGGTTACCAACGAGGAGAAGTATACGAAACCAAATTTCAAGGGTGGAAGCAGGTTCAGCGAGCATCTGATAGGCGTTAAAATGGGCAATACCGAGGTCAAGATGAATAAGCTGGTGCATATAGGCCAGCCATCCTGGATATGTCAAAGCTAGTCATGTACGAGTTCCACTATGACTACATGCAGGACAAATATGGTTTCAAAATACAGCTCTGCTATATAGACCAGGACAGCTTCGTTTACCATATAAGGACACATGATTTCTAAGTTGATATAGCCAACGATGTTGAGAGACGCTTCGATACAAGTGCCTATAATCCTGATGATGGAAGGCCACTCACTATAGGGAAAAACAAGAAGGTCGTAGGCTTGATGAAGGACAAATTAGGTGGCGAAATCATGACCGAGTTCGTCACCTTAAGGGCCAAGCTATATGCTTACAAGAGCCTCACAAAAGACGGCGGTGATCGCAAAGCAAAGGGTGTGAAGCGATGTGTAACCAAAAAATCAATAACCTTCGATGGCTACAAGCGGTGTCTGGAGGACGGCGTTGACATCTACAAAAGCCAAGTGCTTATTCAAAGAAAGGGCCATAAGGTATATACCCAAGAGGTGAACAAGTTGGCACTTATCATGGCAGACGACAAACGTATCGTACAACCCGATCAAATATCAACGCTTGCCAGAGGTCATTTCCGCCTAATGTCTACGGGAGAATAAAATGGAGGTGTGTACACTAGTCGCTATAATCCTACCGTATGCTCTGATCGCCTATGTATATTTTCGATATCGAGGTATAGTAAAGATGTTGTCCGATATTGCACAAGTATTCGACACAACCACCTCTGCGGAATATGAAAATATTGAAGAGCCTATTGATAAACGCTAAATTTTAAATGAAGCCCTGCGCAAATGCAAAGGAAACCTTTTACCGAAGAAGTGCACGGAGGGGTTTATTGACAAGGCTCCGGATGAGACCATAGACAAGGCCCATACCGAATACGTACAACGAGAACTGCAAGAGAAGGGAGAGAATACTGCTAGGGCACTGTCTACCCATGTTATAAGCCTGTATGCTAGCATGATCAGTAACTTTGTGGAAATCGACAGCGTTGATGAGCTGCAAAAGGATATCGAAGAAGACCCTATTATCCGGGATAGCATGACAGATCTGGGAATCCTTGTGTAATGTACCATTGGGAGGTGTTTAGCCCCGCTACTTGTAGCAGGCCATACGGCTCGGTATATTAGCAAAAAGAAAGAGAACGCGGAGAAGGAGGTGGAGGAGGCAAAGACTGTGCTAGAAGATAAATGAGTGAAGAAGCTCAGAAACAACAAGATGAGAGAGTTTTAAAAAAACCCGCCGAAGAACGAGGGTTGTGTGGCATCCGGTAAGAGACTTGCCGAATGGAATAGGAAGATCAAGGCCGACTTAAAGAAAAATGTGGGCAAAGAACCTTGACAGGATGATCAAGAACCTTTCGCAGCCCCTAGCAAGTCAACGGATGTATACCTTTATGGAATCGGGAGTTTGGCGGTGCTTATAGGAGTAGACGTTTGGTATAAATTTGACAGGGGTAAAAATGAATCTAACAAGTCGGCGACTAATCCAGAGCCTCAGCAACAAGGCAAAACTCAGCCAAATATCGATATTTTCAAAATGCAGTAATAATAAAGGAGTGAAAGCAACGTAACACCGAAGGAAAAGCAGATTTTGAACATGCTCTATGAGACAGTGTTAGCCCTTGGTTTCACCTTTGCCTATGCAATGTCAGGTAAGAAATTTTTTGACATAACAAGGCCATCTACAAAAATGGACGCAAATGACGTCATTAAGATGGTGGCCTATTTGCAGCAGAGAGAGAAAGTCGTGAAATGGCCGTCAAAAAGGGGGGGTTACGTGCAAGAATCGTGCCGAAGCCTAAATAAGTCTCCGGTAAAAACTCGTGTTTTTCCTGAGGACAAAAACGAGTCAATATGGAAGGGAAATGTGGGTGCTCCAAATGTAAACACTTCTTATCCTTGGACAGTTTCATGATCAAGCGTAGCGTTCAACTGACAAAAATGTGCATCAAATGCCTGGAGACGGCCAAGGAGTCACAGGAGCGCACAAGGTGCCCCCATCAAAAAAATAGGGTATATTGCAAGGATTGTGGGGGAAGTCAAATCTGCCACCTTCAAGGGTGAGGGCCGAATGTAAGGAATGTAAGGGTAGTGTGATTTGTAAACATGAAAGACAGAAGGCTTATTGTAAAGACTGTAGGGGAAGTCAGTATTGTCACCATCAAAGGCAGAAATCCCAATGTAAAGAGTGCAAAGGCAGCAAGATTTGTAAACATGAAAGTATGAGATCTCTCTGTAAGGACTGCGGGGGTGGAAGTGTCTGCCACCATAAAAAAAGAAGATCCTCCTGTCAAATTTGCGATTCTGCCAGACATATGGCCGATGTTGTACGCAGCCAAGCCTACCATGCTCTGAAGAAAAACAAGGAGTTCAGTTCCCAGGAGTATCTCGGTTGCAATATCGCTAAACTGCGGTCCCATATTGAAGCCCAGTTTGTTGAGGGTATGACCTGAAAAAATCATGGTAAGGGGTGGCACATTGATTAAAAAAATTCACTCAAGTACCGAGAAAATGGTGAGGCCCCATCGCTTGATGAGGTAGCGAAAAGATTGCACTACACCAATACGCAACCTATGTGGGCGAGTGATAACATGTCAAAAGGCAACCGATATGCCTCGGAATAGTCAACAAACAATAAATGATCGATCCCAAAACTAAGAGCTGCTCCAAATGCAAGCTCTCCCTATCCTTAGAAAATTTCAGGCTCAGGGGGAATAATCGAACGAAAAGTTGCATAGACTGCCTGGCAAAGCAAAGGAGAGGCGGGGTGTCAAAAATAAAGTCATCGAGGACGTTGACTACGAGTTAAGCCCCCTTGGTATTGATATGGAAAATAGAGGGGTTCAGCAGGATGAGAATTACCTGCTTTTGTATACCTTGTTGACATACGACATCATACCCGGCTATATTGAGCTCATCGGAGAGAGCCATAAGGCAAGGCTTGTTAAAAGGTACCGCAATGCATTGCAGTGTCTGCAGGGAAAATTAACATATACCCAACTATCACCCGAATACCAGGCTCGAAATACCAAGCTATGCCCAGTTTCTCGAGGGTCCTTGGTAAAAAATCATGGGGGTGTATAGATTTGCGAGGCATGTGCTGCCACATACCCTAAAAATTCACGACAGGAAGTGGTCGAACTATTGAATAAATGGACACTATTAAAGAGGCGCATACGGCAATTTTCACAGGGCCCACAAGTTGCGGTAAGACACAACGTGTTCTAGACCTCCTCGAGCAGGAATATAAAAAACACTACCATAACATAGTCAGTTTTTGTTCAATAATACGGTGGAACAGTACCTACCTAGAAAGGTCACTTTGGAGGGATAGCTATGTATTCCTGATAGACCCTGGAAATGAGTTGTTTGAATGGATCCAAAAATTGTCCTCATTATTGGCAGGAGAGGACACAAAGTTTGTAGTCGACGACTGTATTGCTAACGAGGACCTCGACAAGCGTCGGCAATTCCTACTTGAGCTTGCCATCAGTGGCAGGCATCGCAAACACAGCCTGTGGCTATTAACGCAGTCGTATACGGCTTTGCCCAAGAATCTGAGGAGGCAGACGAAAGCCCTGTTTTTATGGTACCCGCATGAGCGCTCAGATATGAAAATGATAGACGAGGAAACCAATTTGATTCCTGACTGCAGCGAGATCAAAACCGAGCTGAAGAGGTCCAAACATGCGTGCTTGTACGTGAGATTCGAACATCCTAGGACTTTTAAGGTTCTCGAATGGCCAAAGTGAAAATCCTCTGGCTTACGTTGATATATTAGAAAGATGTCAACTCAAGTTATGTTCAACGCAGGAGCCATTGAGACACTATCCAATAATCAGGATGAACCAATGTTTGAAAGGGCAGATCTTAGACGATTTCTGGGTATAGAAAAAGTTAAAGCATGACAATACCTTTGGCATTCCTATCCACCAGGTCCGAAATACTAGGGTCCGGATCGGGGGTCCCCCCATGGGCCCTCGATGTAAGATGTAATTAAGTAATTAAGGAGCAGCGTCAAGCCCTGAAGGATAGGGATGGGGCCCTTGCCTTACTCAATGGTGAAATTGAGGACAGGGATAGCCAGCTCGTGATGTTGGGGAATGAAATTGAAGAGCTACGGCAACGTGCCGTGCCCCACCTCGAAGATCCTGGAAAGGATAACAGCGTGGTCATTATCCGGAAGAATAACGGCGATCCATTCCAATACCTTGCCATTTGCGGTCAACAGGGGTATGTGGCCCAAAAAATACGAAATAAGCTCGTCGACTACCCCAAGGGTGAGATTGTGGTACTGGCAGAGACTCCAAATGCCATCGTCCATTACAATTAGAATCCGGGAACGGGGATGTATTGAAGTCAACCGGAAGAGGGTCAGACGTTGAGCGTCTATTGGAACTCGCGGGATAGGTGGTCTCCAAACACGATTTTTACTGCCAGAGGGTAGTGAAAATTGTATTCAAAAGTGGTGGGTTCCCAACCTCTCCCCTTGGTAAAGCCCGGGAACTATTACCACTCTTTAACATGTTCTGGAGGCACTTTGACATCTCCAGCGATCAACATCAGCTCCTCAGAGACGAGGCTCTTTTCAGGACCGTTTTTCAGATAGTACAAAACACGGCTACCTGCTATTATACGGTATAACCTGTAAGTATTTTTGCTCCAAAAGGCGTCGCTTGCGCGTCTTTTCGAGTCACCGTGTTCTTCCCCGGGTTACAAATATAAACCATCCTCGGGTAGGGGTTTCTCTTCAGGATATTCCTCGCTTTTTGCGAGTGGGACATCTTCGATTTTGATCATTTTCCCGATATTAAATCGGTACCTTGAGATCGATATGCCACTCTCCATGGTTATCCCATGTCATCCCCTCAACAAACTGGACGTCGATTTGAGCTCGCACCCGATATACTCCCTAGAACTGAGCTCCTTGTTTTCCTTCAGGGCATCGCGGGCTCGATCGCTTACAACATGGGCCAGATGCCCGGCAGGATCGTAAATTTGACAGGTGGATCTCTGCTTTCCATGAGGACAAATGTGACTCCCCTTGCAATCTTTGCAAAAAGCCCTCACTCTTTGATGGGGACAAATCTGACTGCCCTTGCACTCTTTCCAACATGTCCTCTTCCTTTTATGGTCGCAGATGCTTCCATCCCCAGTCCTTACATTAAGATCTTCGCCTACCATGCTCTCTGCATCTACCACCCCCCCCCCCCCTCCCCCACAGTCCTTACAGTAGGATCTTCGTCTTTCATGGGGCACTTTGTACGTTCACGTGACGCTTTGTTAGCATTCAAGCATTTGATGCACATTTTTTCTAGTTGACCGTTACGCTTGATCCCGAAACTGTCCAAGGATAAAAAGTGTTTACATTTTGAACACTAACACTTTCCCTCCATTTTGACTCGTTTTTGCCCTTAGGGACAAACACGAGTTTTTGGTCATTTAGTACTCCACGGAGTGATAACGCCCATCTAAGATGTTCAAGTATGCGTCTTGTAGCAGGTACACATAAAACCTGAAATCTCCTGTTCCATCAGCCTTTTTAGTCATATGGAGAGTGATGCCATCACTTAGACGTTGTAGAGGTCTTCCACTACCGTGCAACGCATTATCGTTGGATGCTCTAAAATCGAGGAACAACGCGTACCGTTCATTGAAGAAATGGCCAATGGTCACGCTGGAGTCATGGCTACTGAAAATGTTCACGATCTGTTTGAGGTGGTCCTTGGGAAGCTGGAATGGCTATACAGTTTTCGCGAGAGTGTCGATTTGGAGGTTGTATGAGGTATCAGCCTTTTTCATAGTCACCACCTTACTTCTGAGGATCCGTTCGTATGGCAGGGCCAATCTTGCATACCTTGACATCATAACGCTCGCGAGACCTTTATGGGTGATCTTGTCAAATTCAAGCTTGATGTTGCTAATCTTATAGGCTGCATCAGCTGCATCAGCTGCCTTGGCTGCCGTGCTCCCCGAGGCTGCTGTCCCGGCACCCTTAATCACGTCGCCGTAAGACGCGAAATGTAATGCAAATTAGAGGCGGTCATAGAGTCCTGCCGGATGAAAGGGTAGGTCTCCGGTGAGTTCAAACATTTTGCCAAAGGGGATGCA
Source organism: Hydractinia symbiolongicarpus (assembly GCF_029227915.1). NCBI lineage: Eukaryota > Metazoa > Cnidaria > Hydrozoa > Anthoathecata > Hydractiniidae > Hydractinia > Hydractinia symbiolongicarpus. The sequence goes on from NC_079884.1 coordinate 12,861,396, forward strand.
AAAGGTGTTCCCATAGGCTGCAACAATGGCCTTTTCTTCATCGGTCCCCACTTGGCCACTAGCATTTACCTGGAGGGCCCTTTTCTTTCTTTCTTTTCTTTTCAATTTATTTAAAGTCGATTATTCACATATTTACAATAGTTTCCAAAAAAAAAAGTAATTAAGAAAACTAATCTAAATCGACTAAAATGCCCTGATGGTCTCGTGGTTCGGATTGATGCCTTACAAAATAAGGCTGTTGTCCCTATTGAAGTTTGGTAGCTACAGGTCCCTATAGACTGCGAGGATGTTATAATCCGATATGTTTTGGACCTCTTTGCCAGGGTAACACGTAGATTTTTCACCAAGCTTTTGCATATGTTCGACACGATCGTACGCGTCGTATTTGTTCCCGTTAGCGTCAGGTCGAATAGGAGCTTGAGACTACCCGGAAATATGACATCAATTTGAGGCATATTGGGTATGTCAACGTTCAGGTTCTTGTTCTGATTAATGGTTGATGGGGTATACGAGATCTGGACCCGTTGACGGCGTCCTTTCATACCTAGTAGCTGCTTGTTCTCTACATAAGGGTCCATATATATTCAATTTTTATTTATACAGAGGAAAATGTTGTAAATAAATGGCTGATAATCCAGTATTTACACCTGAGGAGGATATTGGTAGGCACGATGAGGGTGATTAGGAAGATACACAGCAATCGACGCAACTCCCCGGAACATCCGGGACCTCAACGCCAGGACAACAACAACAACAGGGAGGTTCACGTGATAGAATGACGAAATCTGTACTACAAAAAGAGGTAAGTAATTTCTATATGCATATTCATAATAATTGGAATCTGGGACCTCTGGATGAAACCCGGGTAGATATAAACGTGACCAATGGTAACTTCGAGTTTCAGGGGGAACAACTTTTTTTCAAAAATATAGGGTTTAGCAAGGAGAATGGGACCGGGTTCCTGGCGCTAAGTACATTGAAAAATAATGGCCTTACAGCTCAAAATTTTCGGGATATGGGATTTACCGACTATCGTTCCACGCCCAACAAGATGGAAGTGGTCCGGAAACTCGCGATGGAGGTTGATGCTATTGTTAATGAGGAGGATCCGGGTGAGGTCATTCAAATGAAAACTCTGGATAATATCAAGAGGGTTATACATAATGCGGGAACCATTACTGATGAAACTTCATTTCAAAATTCACCAAACGTGAATTAAATGGACTTAACCTTGAATTACAAACCTATCAGGTGAACATTAACAGCACGGAACATAAGATTCTCATCATAAAATTCTGAAGACAGTCTGAAACGAATCAAGAATCAGCAAGATGTCGACGGTGAGATTCACGAAAACGCATTAACGCAGGAAAGCATTAAAAGGATGAACGATAAAAGGGATGTTTTAGAGGAGAAGGTGAAAGAACTTAATCGTGATATTTACAGCCAGTTGAGACGCTATTGAAAATTTCTGAGGATGACACGGCCTTGCTTGAAAAGCTTAAGATTCTCTTCTAGGAGCAGGGTTTGACGATAGCTAGCATAGCCTCCTCTATCGGTCTACTAGTTTCCACCATTGTACTTGCCGTTACAGGAGGTTCTGCCGCGGCAGGTGCTGCGGGGGGACGTGCTGCGGTTGGTGGTGAAAAAGGTTTTGTGAAGAAGCAGCTTGAAAGATTGGGTAGATTTCTCAAATATCTAGCAGGCAAGGCGGGTGCTGCATTACCCGGTATTATTGGTACGGTAGTCTCATTCCTTCTAAGGGTAGTGTCAATTATCGTGGAATACACGGATAAGCATCTGTACATGGCAATTGCGGCAGCCTCTGGTTTTTTTGTACTCTATATCAGGAAATAGACATATTTTTTAACCCAGATGTAAGCGATTATTAGGCCTACACCTATCGTGATTAACGTGGCCTTGGTATCCTCATGCCGGTTTTGTTGGGGTTATTCTGGTATATGAGGCGATGTAGCATGTTTTGGAGGTGTAAGCGGCATGGTATGTTTTGTAGTATGCCTGGGGTGGGGGGGGGGGAGTAGTTTGATATCTGCCACATGTCTGATGGCATGCTTAGGAGGTGGTTTGATAGCCCTCTGTGTATGCCTCACAATAGGCCTATTATTCAGGTAAAGTTGGATGCCAATAATTGCATTGGCGGGTGCGATCAAATATTGTTGTTGTACCCCATAATCTTGCCTATGCTTAAGTTCATATCGGAGGGAAACATATATACGCCATGCATTACAGCGAAATTTACAGGAGTTCAGGCATATTGTAATACCTTCTGAAACTCGGTGATTTCATGGCTAACATTCTCCTGATGCTGGACAATGGCTTCACATTTTTGCAATAGGATTTGCCTTGCTGTGTAGTTGTCTGCACCGGACCCGACCAAGGATGCCTTGACCCTGCTTGCGATCCTAACAATAAGAACACGTAAACCCTGATAATCTCGCTTAGTTTGGTCGGACCTTTATAGGTCAAACTCTGACTTGTTGGCATGATAAATTTTGCCCAGTCCCCAACAACCTGCGGCCACCATCTACCATTCGTCAATGACGACATGACGGCCTTGAATTTGAACAGACTATTAGGATCTGCACCATACTCGCGGCATACCTGTGCATACCCGGAGGTTGAGTGGGAATTTTTATACTGAGAAAACCCATCATCATAGGACATGGGTACTTTCATTCTGGCAAGAATACATGTGGTAATATACGTGGTTGATTATATAAGAGGTACGGAACCCATCATGTGCTTGGCACATATGCCCGGGGCCGTTGTTGCGCAGTGTGTGGCGAAATTGACCTGGATATTCCAGTAGTCCAAGGCCTGTCCTTTCCAACCCAGTTGAACGGGGTCATCAAGGTATGTTGTTGAAACCTTGATAGCATACTTGGTAAACTCCGGGAATACCACGGAGATATGGGAGAAATATAGAAATATATATAGAAATATGGGAGTCTGTACTCACATACAGGTGTTACTTTTATACTTTGCCGATGGATTATATTTGTATATATTCATCCCTTTCTTCTTAGAAGAAAGGGATGAAACAACTGTACATTACACATATCGATAAACCTACTATATTCGAGGATTACCTTGGGCAAGACACTCGTATAGCACTGAAATCCATCAGCATTCGACCTGGATGGTTGAATTTGTATGGCAATACAGAGTTTACTATACGTAAGGTGGGGCCTGACCAGAAGGTGACCCGAATCGAGATCCTTAACGGTTTATACAGAATCGAGGATATTGCGACTATTGTGAACAGTCAGGGAGAAGATAAGATCAAACTTTTCGTACTCAAAAATGGCTACTGTAGGCTACGTGTCAGTGATGGGTACTCGGTGGTGATGAATAGACAATTACAAGAGCTGTTAGGGCTGCCCTACGACCCTACCAAAATAATATATGAAGGGTGACTACGATGCTCTATACAGAACTGATATTTACCATAGGTTAAGACTCCCCAGCTGGATGAGGAAGATTGGCTATTGGATGGAAAAAAAACCAAAATTCTGGCATTGCTTCCGGCCAAAGAGTTAAATGCATGGGGAGATATGCTGACCTGGAGTTTTAACACTCCTGTTTACCTTTCACTTAAGGGTTCAACCGATCGTCTACCATCATGAAAAGAGCGTTACGTTCTTTGGCCTCACGATGCATATTCTCATAGAATAAATGAATGATGTATCTAAGCTGTATCCAAATTTACCGAGTGCACCTGCGCAAGGCTCCGAAGGACAGGTCTTCAGACTCAAAAAGATCGAGGAAATAGAACAATTCCGAGATGAAATAAAGGAGCGGAATAGGCTTGCAAAAAAAATTTAAGATGCATAACACGTGGGTACGATTCTGTGACCACAGACTGCTTGGCGTGGGTGTGATTACGTCGGGCTAGGGATTGGAGCTATGGCCTCGAGCTTGGGGGGTCCCCTTGGCCTGTGCCATGGGAGGACTCGTGATTGTCGCCGGAATAGGGCAAGCCGGTCTCCGGAACGCCTCTAAACAGTTACGTGTTAAATCCAAAAAACATGAGGGTATAAGGCTGCTTGCAGAAGCGAAATTAAACTCTATCGATGATCTTATTTTAAAGGCAATGGAGAATGGTATAATCAGCGACTTCGAGTATAGTCTGATTATCCAGGAAAAGGAGAGGTATATGCTGCTAAAGAAACAGATGCGGCAGCGCTTTAATAGGATAGTAAATAGTATTAACGAACAAGAGCGTGCCCAGCTAGTTGCCAGAGGTAGAGAGGAAGGGAGACAAGATGTTTTAAAAACACTTTAATTTGTGCACTATGCGAGCAGTACCTAGAGTCTTCACCTGAGTATAAGCCTTAAATATATTTCATAGGCCTATAAGGCCTATAAAATATATGGGTTTAATCCTCGCCTAACAACCATTCCTTTTTAAAGTCTTTGTACCTACATTCCGTGATGTGCACCGGGGGGTAGAAGTTTTTGCCTTGTACATAGACCGATGAAATAGCCAGGATGGCACTGACCTGGCAGGGCTCATCGTAAGGTATCGGCATACCATAAAATTTGGTCGTGATCGCGTCCTTGTAATATTTAAGTTTAGCGTTCACATAGCGGTCCTTTTTCACGGGCTCTGTCGTCTGTAGCCATGAAGGTCATGACTGTCGCACTTCCAAATACACTGAATTTTGATTGACATTTAATGCACGTATCTTACAACATGGTTGTAAGATAATAGTGGTTCAAACCAACCCTAAAAATTCCTCTTGTGTCAAATCACCCCCGAATCTTTTGAGGTGTCTCCAATCCGGATCAGGCCTTCCTTTATAGCACCTTTTCAACAACCACACCGACATTTCGTACAAACTATCATACAACTTTCGCTCTTCCACGTAAGCCAAGCAGCACGCATCTCCACAAAAGTTGCCTTCGTGCACGTACTCGCCACCATCGATCATATGGGCAGCCATGTTTTCCATCACATGAAAAAAGCCGGATTTCGTCGTACTCACCTGTGGAGGGTTGTATCTCATGGGGCACCTGACTTTGTCGCATAGTTCTACGGAGCACCAGTAACACAGTACCATTTTATATATATTTCAACAAGGTCCGAAGATTGCCGAGATATACTGCGCATGCGTTGAGTTTTGATGAATATTAGTATCATTAGAGAATTTCCCTTTATGCGCGTAGAATATTATGGGAAATTGCGCTAGAAAAATTTTGGATCTTTTATTATACAGATGACGTCATCACTTTAAAGGGACTTTACCCTGCTAGGCATGGCTAGGCATGGCTAGGCATGGCTAGGCATGGCTAGGCATGGCTAGGCATGGCTAGGCATGGCTAGGCATGGCTAGGCATGGCTAGGCATGGCTAGGTTAAGAACGAACATTTTTCTACCTCTGTAGGTCAATAGGACTTGTACTTCATTTTCATTTATCATCGTCTTAAGGACATCAATACAAGGTTAATGACGAAATTTTTTCCCAGCTGAAAACAAAAAATATATGGTCGATGCAATGCCGACGCAAAACATTTGAAATGTATCTCACGTCAGCAATTTTAATGATGGTGGGTATTTAATAGAAATACATTTTAGAGATACATTTTAACACAGAAGAACAAACATGTATTGGGTAAAGTTTTGGTAAGGGATTACTCTAAAATGGCGTGTGTGCGAAGTAGAACAAAGCGTGTGATAAAAAGCACGCCCAAATTTCACATTGCGTGTGCGGATGCGTGCGCGTGCGATCGCACGCCACTAATTTATTCATTATTTAACCCTATTCGGTCCGGGGTTTTCCGAACAGACTATGGCCGGAAAAAGGGCGGATTCTGCCTCCTCCCCCCCCCCCACACACAAAATCTTTTCATAAGATTGTTCAAATTGAATCAAACTTGGTACACTTATAGTACGTCGTAAAAGGAACAAAATGGCGGCAATAAATATTTGCTTGCGTCAGCACACTTTCTGCGACATCATCAGAAGCCTGAAAATTGTTAAAAATGCCACTATCTGCTTAAAATTTAATTACTTTTGTTCTACAGCGAATTTTTACATTCTGTTTAAAGTTTCTGAAAGCTAAATAAAAGGTATTTAACATATCTTCCGGTTTTTACATGAATCGCATAAAAAATTGCCCGAAAATCCGTTTTTTATCGGTTTTCGGGTAAAACCTGACAAAATCGGGAAATCGGTTTAGTCACGTGTCCAAATTATTCAAAATGATTCTTGTTAATGAAATAAAGTTGTTATTGCAAGTTTGAAGAAAGGACACAGCAGTAGAGGAAGCTGCTTTAATAGACCAGTATTTCACAAGTTTCAAAAGCTTATCATTTTCAGATGTTATAAACTACACTGCCCCCGTTAAAATATAGCAAATAACCAATATAAGGAAGTGTCTGTATTTAACATACGTGTAGATGATTATTATAGACTATAATAATCATCTACAATAGTCATCTATAATAGTCGATAAAGCCCGTGGGAAAATCCACTCAGATAAAAGGTCAATAAAAAGAAAGTTCTTTTAGAAGTTTTGGTGACGTCAGCAGTGCAGATAAAAAAATTCGCGAAATTTGTTATGTAATGCGTAGAGGTTGAAACGCTAATCAAAATAATGTACAGGATCATATGTTCTCGACGAACGCCTAAGGAGATATCAGGGATTAAAAATTTTGCTGACGTCAGCAAAGACCTGTAAAAACCCTAAAAAAATTTTTAGGAATTAGTATACCTATTGCCTCCATCGCATAGATCTTTAAACGCTGATTAAGAAAATGTATAGGATCATGTACTTTTGATAGATCGTTGCAGAGATTTTTTGATGACGTCATCAACCCGTCCTTTCCAAAACGGATTCGGGGACTTAGGTTTGGGAAAATTACCCAAATTGGTCTTAAGTGGTCCCTAGTTACCCATGCGGTAGAAAACCATTAAAGTCACCACCTCGTTTCCAAGTTATTTGGCCTCAAAGTTTTAAGTGCACTGTAATGGCTTCATTAATTTAATAAGGATATTGACGGTAAAGTAGTGTTATTGACGTCGCGCCGTAACGTCATAAAATTTAACATTTAAGACATCAAAAGAAAATGAACACATCCACTATGACCGTCACATTCACTTCGTATTATTATATAAGATTTAACAACGCAGAACTCAAACTTTATATCAAGTGGGTCGATGAAGCAGGTAACGATTTTGCAGCCGCGAATGATGTTGATTATGGTCTAAAGGATGATGTTATCGGTAGAATGATTAAATTAATAACAATTTGTAGAGGTCATGACACCATTGCCATTAACGAGTTAAATGCTGATGGAACATTGCACCATTTTAGGGATTTCATTTCATTATATACGAAAGAATATTTGAACTGGGACAAAAACTTGTTAATCGACACAAATCACTACCACGATACGACTCGCATGAAAAGAAAAGTGGCAGGAAAGGCCGACAATTCAGCTGGAATTGCAAAAGCTGAAGCATTTAAGGAAAAATTCAATGGCGTGATGTGGAAGGAAACAGCTTATTACATTCCTCTAAAAGCATTAAACCCCTTCTTCAGAATAGGTGACATTTCTCCAACGCAAGAAATAAGAATAGAAATAACGTAGAATAAGAGCAAGGAACAACTAATAAACGCTATAGAGAAAGTGCCTGCCGCTGGAGAACAGTACCAAAACTTGTTGGAAGTTATGTTCTCACTAAACATCCAGAAATCTACATGTTTAAGCACAATTATAGATCAACCTACAGAACATCTTATGAACACCTTCAAAAGAAATACGGGCCCTACTTGTTTCGCTATTACAATGTATGGAATAATAAAATAGACGAAGTTGTGACAAGCGCAACACAAGCTACTTTGACATTTGCAAACGAACCAGACCGTACCAATGGTATGAATTTAATTTGGAGCCAACTGATAGCAGGAACAGTGTCTCGCCTTGGAACATGTGCTCTGTCAACAAGGCGCGGACAAACATTAAGAGAATAGAAATTAACAAAATATCTTTTAATGGGCAATACATGGAAATCAGTTACGATTTTACGAAACCCGACGACCTTAGAGAAATTTACCTCATGTATATGTCGTATTTTTCTGACCAACAAAACAGCCGAAGAATTAACGCTGACTATAATAACTATTCAAGGGTGATTGAAATGAAAACAATGGCAGAGTATTTTAATTCCAATGGTCCTTTGTGGATTGACATGTCAAGATCAAAGCACGTAGCTATAAAGCCAGATCCACCTGAACAAGAAATAAGGCCGCAGGTGACGATATATTTCAGAGACGCTCTATCAGTAAATTATTTTGTTTCAATAAGGGGATTTTTTCCCGCAAGCTACGTTATTACAGAAAATAGAGATTGTCGTGACTTAAACAGATTAATTAAGTTTATTCCTTGGCGTACAGCAGAGGGTAGAGCAATGAGCAGGTACTACGATTCAATAATTATTGAAGGCGGTGCAAGTAGAGGTGCTATATAGGCTTGGGCATTGAATAAAGCAAGTGGGAACACTAGAAAAAGGAAAACCTTAACAAACTTCCTGCCACAAACGAGAGAAAATTTGACACCGGAATTTGTAGACACAACCGACGATACCTCTGATGCTGGTGTTGCCGTAGTAAAGAAAGAAAAAGGTGTAGTAAATTACAAGAATGGTAGCGTTAGGTATAGACCCGGTGGATGAAAACAAGTTTCCTTCACCGATAAAAACGGCAAACGAGTCTCTTTCATAAGCAACAAATATGCCAAAAGAGCAAAGGGCAGAGTTGTTGACAGAAAGGAAGTAACTATTAATGGCAAGACCTTTACCGCAAAAGTAAGAGATAAAAAAGCAGTTTTTGAAGGTCCGCGAATTGTTAGGAAAAGAAACTCACATCACAGAAAAAAAAAACAAAGCGGTAGGGGTATAGTTACAGATATAAGGGGACAGGTTATGGGTGATTTGGTATCGCTGGGAAGTGAGGAGCCAGAGCAGGCGTTGGTGAAATTGTTTCGTTGGGTAAAAGTGGTATAATCTTGCTAAAAAACAAGCTTTTTGGCCGAAGAAGGCTCGGCGTCCACAGGTGTTTGTTGAACAAACAGAAGGATACAGAGAACTACCAATTTAATTTTTTAACTTTATAAGAAAGCTAACGTTTTTTTTAAACACAACGAAAAGTTGATATGGGTACAATTATTTATGGTACTGGCAGAGCAAAACCCTGGTGGGGTCGCGGTATAAAAAGATCAAGAAAACCTAGATACATGCAAACAAGACAGATGAAAGGTGATAGAACCAAGGCTCAAAAAGGAGGTTTTCTCCCTTTTTTACTACCGGCTGCCAAAATCATAGCAGGTGCGGCAGCGCCAGCACTATTTAACAAGGTGTTAAAATTTTTAGATAAGTAATTCAAAATAGCTACGACTCAACAACTCGAAGAGCAACTTACTAACTGTTAAGTGTACAGAAATCAATGCTTTATTCGTCATTCACTGAATACTCTTAATGCTCCATATTTTTTTTGTATACTTATTTTGTTGTTCTGTGACTGTTTAATAAATTTTCAATAGTCTTTCGTAATTTATTTAAACAGACATAAGGTAACCTTGTAATTTATTAATTTATTCTCTGTGGCTTAACTTTTTTCTTTCAAAAAACAGCTTGTTTTTTTTTTTACATTCAATAATTGCTATATTAAGGTAAAAAGCTGGACCAACTTGACCTTCCCCGTATTCCTTTTTCAATTCATCCGATATGTTCGGTTCGTTAATATCAAAAAAATCGTACTTGTGTACACAATTACCAGCATAAGTATTCTTCTCGTGATATCTGTCGACAGTTTTATTTACCAAAAAAAACAACTTTTTGTCATTGAAACCCATTTTTTTGCTCTTGATGGCTTTCGCGTAAGAAGTGGGTGTCGATATCGTCGCGATTCTCGGTATTCTGATACCCTCGCTATCATAGAATTCTTCTGTAGAATATTCACCATCTTTTTTTGGATAAGGGCCTTCATTGTGACTTTTACCCACGGCGCATCTTTTGCATTACTGACCCATTGACGGCCCAATATTTCAAATAACCTATCGTATGGCAAAATGGCGTTTCTTTAACTTTATACACGTTATATCGTCTGAATTAAGCTCGGAACCTTTCTCAATCTTTTTAAATATTCTGATCCCCTCGCTATCAAGACTTTTTCACCATTAAACAAGGCTATACAAAAGCGGGCACCTCTCTAAAGAAGACAGAAATGTTTTTTCCGCCATGAGTGTCCGCTTTTGGGGAACACTAGATAATTTTTAATATTTAAAGTGGCCCAACTTTGAGGTTGAACTTTATGATCACTTCAAACTACCCGTTTAAAATAACGGATGATGGAAAAATTGACTGTGTAATCAGCGAAACTGATAAGTTTTTATACGCTTAAACGTATCGGATATTTTAAAAGGTGGACCTGTTCATCCTTATCAGTGTAGATAAAAATATCTTAAAATCTATTTTGTTTTCTTCGTTTGGTTGCCAAAATATCCTTTCACTTTAGAAATAATAAGCATTTGCTGAAAAGTGGCTAATTTTATTTTAGCCGACAACGAACTTCACGTTACTGTGTCCCTCGTATCAAATACTCAACGAAGGATAGTAATTCATCAAATAAATAGACCGTGGGCTATGCAACACGTTCAGTTTTGTTGTCCAAATTTGGTGACTAATTTTTTTATTTCAAAAGTTCATAGAAACAATGTTTTATATTAGAAGATAAAGCTCTCCGTCTCATCTAGAACATTCCCGAACAGTGGCAGCATCTCGATGTCATCAGCCCTTTCCACAACGTGATCGATATCACCCATAAGTTTCTGGGCCTCTGCCCTACTATCCTTGTTTGGTGTCTGATAGTCACCAAACCCTATCGCTTTCATGCGTATACTACCCAACAACTTCTGCAGCTGTTTTATAGTTGGATACTTACCATCTTGCAACGTGAGAACTACTTCCGGCAGTGATCTTTTTCCCGTCACAACCCTCTTTACTACAAGCTGGCCATCCTCTCTTAATCTGAACCTATCGTAACGTATCGCATCGGGCATAACCCCAATTCCATCTCTAAGATTCGTGTACAGGCTATCAACCTTTGATTTAAAAAGTAAGGTCTCGGTCGATTCCGTACTCAACTCCAATCGTCAAGAGCATGAACAATACCAAGACCTCATGATCGACATGAAGCCTTCTAAAGCCATTAAGCTGGATGAAGTCCCGCTTATGAAAAGTGAGCAGCGTCCGGATGAAAAGCCTCTACCAGATGACAGCTTATACTTGTATCTGCTGCAACCTGGAGAGGAGCACGGTGATGCTAAAAGACGCGCAACAGACACATGGTGGAGCAAGAAAACGTATAGACCGTATCGTGACAGGTACGAGGCTGTTATATCATCTGGCAGATGGGCCTGATCGAAGCTTTGTGGCGGAGGAGCTCATGCTAGTACCAGAGGGTGTTGAAGTACCTCCAGAGCATGTAAAAGAGTGGTAAATTTCTCGTCTTTTTGTGTGTTGATAACACACAAAGCGTATGCTACCAAGAGGGTCGTTACTAGCGACCTCTATTTCATGACGTGAAATAGTCCTAATATTTCATCATATAATGTATCATGGTGTAAGTTAGCGACGAAACGCAGGCTATTAAAGCGATTCGATTGTTGTATTTCTCCCTAAGAATCATCCTATTCAGCTCCCAATCTCTCTCCTTAAGACTTTGCTTCCAAGTCTTCAATTGTTTCCTCCAATTTTCGGATCTCTTCCGCTCGTAATTTTTCGATAGAAGACATATTTATTTAGTTGAAAGCCAAGGCGAAATGCTCCAATTTTAGTTGTACCCGCTGGTACAACCGATGTCTGTGTCACTCCAAAATTTTCCAAGTCCGAGGGTGTTCCAATCTCACATACAAGCACGCATGCTTGGACTTCCTAAGCTGGGTCTTGATGCTCTCCCAATCCGAGATCATGTTAGTCTCTTCGTCGATAAGCTTCATGTCGCTCCTTTCGTGGGGATACCACATGAAAAATTGCTTCTTTTTACGTCTTAGGTTCTTTGGCAAGGCCGTATAACACTGTGTTAAAAGCCAGAGACTATGCTCGCGATGCCTCCCACTGATGGCCAGCTCGAGCAGGGGTTGACGCTTCTTATCCAGGCTCTTCAAGGTCCTCGAGATATGGGCTCCTCATTGCCGCATCTACCACCTTCTTGTCTCTGGTAAAGCTGGTGTTGGCGTGCCTTGCCAAGTCCTCGATCATTTTTCCATAGAAACTGTTCCCTTTAAGCTTTGCAGTATCGCCCGCGATGCGCTTGTCCGGGTCTTTATCTGCTTGACGTCGCGCATCCGCGATCTCTTTCGGGAACCACGCGAATGGTTTACCCCTTGAGTACTTGAGTAGGTGGTAGCAGGCCGTGACTACTAACTAGCCCACGCTCCAGATACCACTTGAGCAGGTCTGTACACAGCAGGGTCTTATCCGCTTTCATCAGACCCATGAGCTTCCTGGTACCGGGGATACGTTTCCGCCCGGTCTTGGTCAAATACTCTTGCATGTGCTGAGGTATTTGGCTATCGGGGATCAACTTCACCACAAATAGCAGGGTCATTTCGCTGAATTTGTCGTACAACTCGGCAGGCACTTCGATATCAACTTGGGCAAAACCAAAGAGCGATCCATCCAGAACACCTTGCACCCGAGCCTCCAATCCTCCAACGGGGTCTGCCATCTTACCAGCTTCTCCTTCCCACAAGGAAAATCCTGCAGCAGGGTGCTAGGGTAGAGCATGTTCGCATCGTAGCCTAGTATAGTCTTGCACTTGCTGGGGTTGTCATGGATGTGAGATCTGATGGCTGTCACATCCCTCTCGTGGTATCTGCAGAAGACGAAAGTAATTGTCTTGACATTTGTGCATGAAGGGGTCCCCCGGTGCATAAAGCTCTATTTCGGTGTTCAAGCGCAGGGACTTTTTCAGGACATAGCGCATCGATACGCCTGGTATACTCACGGAGTCTTTTAAAATGTCAATCTCATCTTCATAGTACTTGTTACGAGTATTGTCGATAGCCCCGACAAAGGGTACTATGTCTGCCAAGTTGTACTCGGCTAGCCAATCCATCATTGTGACGCAGCCCCTCTTGTAGAACTCATCTCGGAACGGCTGGTATTCTTCAGGCGAGAGGGTGTTTTTACCGCTGAGTGTGCTACAGAAGGCTTCATGTTCGACGGGGCCGGCATGTTTCAGCTTGTCATAGCTCGACAGCCACTCGTACGGGAACATGAGCTGCAATTCAATGACTTACACCGGCCCGCGTAACTCATTCCAGGCGCGAGAAAGTTTTTAATATCTATGAATTTAAACTTTGATGTGGTGTGGAACATGTAGTCGTTATACTTCTTGGCAACTTTGATCTTGTTCTCGTCATTATCCGCTTGATCAGGTTGATGACATACTTACCACTGTTAAAACCTATCACTGTCACTTGGTTCACCCACTCACTCCAAGCTTTTTGGGTCTGATCTGGAAGCATATCAAAATCATCGGACTTAGGGTGCAGCCTTTCGACTTCTTTTATAATGCGGGCCTGCCTCTGCTCGAGTTGCTCAACAAATTTCCGCACTAGGGTTTTGAAATGTTCGTGCATGATGAACGTGGGATGTTTTTGGAAACTATCGTGAATAGCCACACTCACTGGGATATGCTCTGAAATGTATTTTAAATCGGCAGTTTGCTGCTGATGTAATGGTGCTAGGAGAGCTTCAAAATCAAAGACAATGAAGTGGGGATAGGGTCGCAATTCTTTCTCTTTTAACTTTTGGGGAGTTCTCGCACTCCCATGTGGTGACCAGGTTATAGCCGAGTTTTTGGATGTGATCCTCCTTGAATTTGGTGAGATTGAAATTATTCTTATCGGCGTTGGTTCGCTGCGGCTGGCATGGGCATCCATGCCACTTGCAGCCGTGATATTCATAGACTGTCTTAGTGTGGGGTTCGTAGCCATCTACCCTATAGGCCTCCTGACCCATCACACGAATCACGCGTTCCCCTCCATGCCCGCGGAGCGCGTGATGTATGTGCATTTCTGCCTGCTCCGCCAATGCTTCAATCCATTGACATGCCGCATAGCTGAATGCATACTGCTCGGCCTTTACCGATTTGCTAGGCATGCGCTGGACTTTTTTACCCTTGCAAATGATCGTTGTTTTGGCACCTTCGCACTCGTTATTCTTGTGTCGCATGAGGTTGCAGGATTTTGCGAACGTTTGGGTGCAGGCCTCGCATTCCCAGCTCTGCGTCAATACATCCAGCTCCTTGATGTAGAGGCAGTGACCATCCAGCATACCGAGGTTGATCGTGTTTAGCCACTTCTTGTATTGGTTTTGACCATAGGCGAGCCGCCATGGGGCGTTGTTAGAGTTCATCTTGGGTTCGAAAACTCAGACGTTAATCTTGAAGTTCTTGGCGATACCCTCCAGATCCACCAGCTTTGTAGCACGTACCTCTTCCCTCTTTAACTTGGGGTTCTTGTAGTACTCGCGTGCTAATTTGAGAGCTGGTCTTGTTAGGAACTTTTCACGCTGCTTTCGCTCTTCCCGGTAGTGAACGGCTAGGCATCTCCAAAAGCACAGGCTATCCGTTCTTTCGTCTGTCTTGTCAAAGCTGTATATGCACCTTTTGCCGCGCAACCAGTCTGGAAGAAGTCCACATCCAAGTAGGGGCTCTCTCGTGGTGATGAGCTTGACCTGCATATGCTTGAATACAATCTTGCCTTCGTATGCTCCGGGGATCTTGATTGTTCTATCGGGTGGTAGGTAGGCCTTAGTCCAGAACTCTGTATCTTCCAGATCGAGCCGCTTCATCTGGCATTCCTCCATAAAGGCTTCAATTTCTGCCATGCTTGAAAGTGATCCGGATTTCTTGGTCTTGTGGTAGGCCGCACGTCGTCACCGCCTCGGTATATGTCACAGCTGAAACTGTAGACCACCTTGACGCGCATGTCTACGTGAGGGGTGATTTTTTGCATGATAGCATCCGTCAGCGGTTGGTTGAGGTTCCTGTTGAACTGCCAGGTCTTAATACGGTTTCCATCTTTGGGGGGTAAAGGTGTGAAAGGAGAAAAAAACCGCTTATAATGCTCTTACCATACTACTACATACGAAATTTAAGACTAAGGATGATGGCAGTTGAGATCGACTTTAAATTGCAATGGAAGAAAAAAAAAAACTGATGACAAGGACTGTAGTGAAGTTATCGAGCAAAGGCAAAAAAAAGATCGCTGATAATTTCATATCGTCCATAGACGAAGATGGAGATGAACTTGAAGAAAATAAAGAAGATTGAACGATTAGTTATAATATCAGAACAATTATTTGTAAGAATAAAATTGATAAATCAAAGATATCTGTTATTATTATTGACTCGATTATTAAAGTATACCATAACTTATTGACAGTTTCTCATATTTTTACCCGTTTTTAAGCTAAACTTCAGACGGTTATATCTTGAAAGGCAATAAAAATTTTTAAAAACATATAAAGATTCATAGAAAACAAAGGAAATAAACTTGTTTAGATTGCGGGAGGTGAGATTTAATTTCTGAACATGAAGGTAGAAAGGCTATTTTGTTGGTAGGGTTTATCACAAGATACAACCCTGATGCTCCCAAAGATTTTCAACAGAGTTTTTTTTCCTCTCTTTTTTTTCCTTTTTACGCGAAAGCGGAAATATTGCACGCCGATTAAATGAATTTACCGATTTATCACGTAATTCGCGCGGGAAAGTTTATCACGATTGTTTTGATTATGTTTGGCTGCTCAATCTATCCTGCTAGCTAGTTACTCACTACTCCCTGCTTAAAACTTAGTAAAATGCCTGTTCCTGCCGAAGAAAAAGCTGCATCTGGATGGTAGGAAGCCTTTTTTCCTTTATCATTCTTATTTTTCATTTATTCCAGTTTTTCTGAACATAATCCTTGTCGCTGTGTAAGTTTCTGTATGGTATGTGCTTGGCTAAACAAGCTCTAACCTCTCTTAGCTGCTAGACCTGTGTTCAGACCAGAAAGAATCTTATGCTCATTCATGTTTATTATATAAGTGGGTATAGGTATTGCATTATTTTCCTTTATGTAAATTCCATATTCATTAATTTTGTGCCTCATTATTTCCTGGAATAATGTATTCTCTTCCATATCAAAGGATAAACTGATCCTTTTTATACTCCATAATTATATACATTAGTTTCTGCTTCAATTACCAACTGCTAACAAGTTAATTTCTAGCAAAAGAATGACTCCAAGGGTTAACCTCTAGATATTTTATCACAAAGCTAGCTAATAATGATGTCCTCTATTAATTTGGTATTTAGATTTTTTGCTGTCCTCTCTGTTTGATTACTTGAGAACGGAATACAAAAATAAGATGCGTTTTTGAAGTAACATGCAAATTTTATGCAAAATACTGTTGGTATTCTCATTTTGCCATAAATTGGTTTTACCGGAACCACTTTTTTGACGGGACAGCCTATATTGGCAGCCTAACTATTAATAGGCCAGACCCAGCTTTGGGCATGGATTTGTTCATTACAAAATCTAACTTCGGGTAATTTTTTTAACTTGTTGTTACCAAATTGGCCAGACCAATCGTAAATTTTTTTATAAACTCTCATGAAATGGTCCAGGCCCAATGTTTGAACATTTTAATCAAGCTGTACTATTAACACAAGATCCTTGAAATAGCAGGCTCAGGATCCTCACTAATGCTAGAGTTTAATAAATTCCAGTAGGTCCCAACCACGATCAGTTATACAAAGTAAGCTCCATAAATTCACAATCTGGCCTTTCCAATTAAAAACCTGTGGCTACGCCTCTGGAAATGTACTGCTTTCTAACAATTTTGTTTTGGCCCACAATAATAGTTTCTTTGATTTTTCAGGACTATTTTTTGAGTACCGTTTGATACGGACTCGAGATTGTTTGTATATCCAACATTATGCTTCAAAAGTTTACCTTATTTTTAGCAGTAAAGATGGTCCTTCTGTTGACAAGGAACAGGTATGTTAAATATAATGAAGAATATCACTGAGTATAAAGTTCATTATTAATACATATTTGTAAAATATTTTTTTTAGAAAACATCAAAACAAGCCACTATAGCTTCTTTATTTCAACGAAGGTAACATAATGATTAATGTAGTCCACTAATTTTCGCATTTTAGGCTGTTATGAATTATCAACCGGAATCGGTTGATAATTCAACACTAACTAAGCTATTTATGATACGGGAGTGTTTTTCTTATTAATGATCTTAATTTGGAAGCCACCCCTTGACCGAGGGAACATTTGGTTAAAGCATTGAAGTATATATATCTTCCATGCCATTATTGCCTGTAATATTTGTAATCTGTAATAAAAAAAATTGTGCTAAGAAAACAGGAAATAACAAGTGATATATGTTTACAGTACAGTCCAGATGTAAGCGTACGCGTACGCTCAACTTGCAAAAATAATTGCTTTCATTAAAAAAAACAATAGGATAGCGAGTTCCTTTCAAATTGCGCGAAAATAATTGCTTCGTGTTAAAAACAAAAGCATAGCAAGAAACATTGTTTAAAAACAATACTCTGCGCGAGAAAAAATTAAACGCGAAGGCCATTGAATTTTAATTTTTTTTAACAACGAAACTAATTATAGTAACGCGATTTTAATCTGATATATTTAAAAAACACAAGCTCTTTTAACAAACAACAAATCCAATGATCTAAATATTTTAAAAAAACTAATGCTACTTTTAAAACTTTTAGTAATATTTCTTTATCGTCGAAATATATTTTTTAACATGCGAAGCTTTTAAAAGTTCTTTTTATAAAAAGCATTCGCCGTTTTTCGTTTTTAAACTTTTATAATGCGATCTAAAAAAACATTTCTATCGCCGTTTTTCGTTTTTAAACTTTTAAAATGCGATCTAAAAAAAACATTTCTATCGCCGTTTTTCGATTTTAAACTTTTAAAATGCGATCTAAAAAAACATTTCTATCGCCGTTTTTCGTTTTTAAACTTTTAAAATGCGATCTAAAAAAAACATTTCTATCGCCGTTTTTCGATTTTAAACTTTTAAAATGCGATCTAAAAAAACATTTCTATCGCCGTTTTTCGTTTTTAAACTTTTAAAATGCGATCTAAAAAAAAACATTTCTATCGCCGTTTTCCGTTTTTAAACTTTTAAAATGCGATCTAAAAAACATTTTTATCGCCGTTTTTCGTTTTTAAACTTTTAAAATGCAATCTAAAAAAACATTTCTATTAAAATTAAAGTTTCAATCTTTGTTAAAATATAATAATTTCTATCGCTTAAAAGCTTTATTTCACCCGCGCAACCAACAATGCCTTCTCGCTAGTTTATTTAGTTTCCAGGCAAAACATTTGTTTAATAAAAATATTAAACAATGGCTCTTCGTGTCACATTGATAGAGTTGATAACATTTGCAATATGCTATTGGGAATAGTTATGTTAACACTATTTAACAATAGTTACGCGCAGTTATAATAAGCTATTTTTTCTTCAATAATCCTTTGTTTATTACGCGCAAGTTAATGACTTACAAGACTCGCAAGATAATTAATAAGAACAAAAGACAAACAACTACCGCCTCCGAGAAAAAGGTGTGAAACTTGAGCGTACGCGTACCCTTACATCTGGACTGTACTGTATCCACTCTGATGTGATGGACAAATTCTCATGGAATTAGTTTCATTTTATTAATGTATACAAGTAAAAATCTTTTTATAACTAATTAATTTTGTTATGATTAGTTCAAAAAGGAAGAAGTGTAAAGAAGAAAGTTTATCCGTTGTTGGGAATGAAAATGAAAAGGTATTAAAACACCTCGGGCTTATACCGGTGTTCCCTGTGATTTTTTTTTAAATGTAAACTTTTTTTAGAAAAAACAAAAAACTGAAAATGTGGTTCCTCCAGACTCGAATGGAATAAAAGGAGAAGAAAATGAAAAAGCAAAGATGGATGTTGATGAAAAAACTGATATTAAGTATGAATATTGCATTTCTATTGCCTAAAATAGTAAAGTTAACAAAATCTATTATTTTTGTATCTTTTAATGAGATTTATTTTATTTATTCAACAAAGAATGTTTTGTTTTTAGACAGGGTGTATCCTTAGAGAAGTCTTCGAAAAAGGTTATGATTTTTTTATATAGAATTAATAATCTACAAATTCTATCTGATATAGGTAAATTAGTACAAATTTAAAACAAATTTCAATGTTCTTCAGGGAATTCCACGAAGAAAAAAACACACGTGCTACACATCGCACGCGTAAATCTATTTCAGAAAATTTGCGCGTGCGTTTTTTACGATTTTTTTCCTGGTTTATTTCACTCTTATCAGTCCCGTGAGTGTTCTTTAAGTGGTGTAAAAGTGCTAAATATATTAACAAAACACCTTGGTTCGTTGTAGGAAGTAATTTATAATAGGTAAATAACAAAGAATTAAATTTAAACAGTGGACGAAGAGACGCTGACACGAGCCACACTTTGCACTTACTGCAATGGTCTGCCATTTTGTTTGTAGTGCTATTTATCCCCAACCTTGTTCCCAGGGTTATATTTTCTCGGTAGGTTATTTATTATCTATAAAAATGGTAAAATTGGAGTCATTTTTTATTTATTGAGGTTTCAGTTTTGTTTGTTAGATTTTGGGAGACGGCTTGTTTGGAATACTTTAAAGTTGTTCTTTAGATTGTTATGTTATGTTCTTTTATACAGTTAAGAATTTTAAAATAAAATGTTCAACATTTAATTTCACACAGGCAGAAAAAAACACATTTAATTTAAACACGTTTAACCACAAGTGGTTATAAACTGTTTTTAATGATACAGTTGAAGCTATCGATATAAAACGATTGAGTTTCGGAATACAGTTTTTAATAGTTAAATGCTTCAAGCATAGCCTTAGGCGGCGATATTAACTACGCTGTAGAAAATCAACTTTTATAATTCCTTCGTTAATTTCTTTTATTTTACGCGATTAAAAAGTGTAATTAGCGCGTGCGATGAATCGCACACCTGAATAGCTGTTGCACGTGTGTGGGCGCGTGCGCGTGCGATCGCACGCGTCTCCTGGAATTCCCTGTTCTTCAAACAGCGTACACCTAATAAAGTGTTATATATCATGACATCATATCATGACAGAAAAAATTTCAAAACTTTTTCAATAAGCTTTGACAAAAAATGTTAAATAATCCTACTTTTGTTTTAGTAACAGGTATAAAACTTTTCACATGTTGTCTTAATAGGAAAAAAATAAATGTTGTAAACTTTCTAGCCTATACCTCATCTAGAACAAAAGTTAGTAAAAACAAACCGATTAGAGAGATTGGGAACCCCCCCCCCCCCCCCTCTCTACAAAAAAAGGAAATATGGAAATGAAGTTAATTTTTGCTTTCTTTTACGTTATGCAGGTTATTGAAAGGTGTCATCAATGTCGACAAATTATCCATAAAGATGAAATTAAAATGTTTGGAGGAGATTCACCAGATGCGGTATACTGCTGTTTTATTCTATTAAACCACCATTTTAGAATTTATTAAGGCTTCAATGTTTTGTTAGTATATTTTGAAGCATGTAAATTACACACAAGAATGATTTTTATTCAATTCTCCACAAGTTTTCCAACGCTTCATAACAAGCTTAATACCATAAAACCTTTTAAAAAAAACTAGCTTTGCACAGATTGTTGCATTTAAAATTTATTTTGTGAAAACTTAGAAAGTTCACATTTATTTCAGGTGGATGAGTTTGTTATGCTGTGCGATCCAAGACTGTCATTACTGACAGGAAATGAACAGGAATATGATAATTATGATGATCGACCACAACATAAACTGACTGATTTCAGGTATAATTATTAAGAGATAATGATGGTTATTTCAACATATCAAATTTATGCAAGCCTTCTGCCACATACTCCACTAAAAAATATAAATGGGGTTCCAAGCCATTTAAAAAATAACACTATGTTTTAATTGTGAACATGTGCAAAGATTTGAGCTTGTGTTTTTGAAAGAAGTTTTCTCCGTTTGAATAAAAAGACTTCTTTAGTAGCAATAGAGATTATGTTAAATTACAGTGTTTTAGGAAATCAAAGATTATCGGGGAAACTTATTGGGTATTATTTTAGGGAAGTAAATAATGTCTTTTCAACATACCAGGAAAAATCACAGAAACTGAGCAAACTTCGTCTCTAAGGAAAATATGACAATTTGGTTGACAAAATTTGCTAGAAAAACCCAAAATTAGTTCATTAACTTGTTTACAAAGGCTTGTTACTTTGTACTATGTTTTGATTATAACTGATTGTAATGATTACATTTTATTTAATATCGACATATCAAATATGCATAATTTTATGCATTTTATCCCATAAGTTAGGTGTTTATTGGCGCTAAATTAAGTGCTATTGTTGTTATTTTAGTGTTTATGACAAGTGTGATCATCTGTGTGCATTTGATACTGGTTTGATTGACAAGAACATTGAGTTGTTCTTCAGTGGTTATGTCAAGCCTGTTTATGATGAAAATCCTGATAAAGAAGGTGACTACTTTGGACTGAGGCCTTTACCTCAAACATTTCTTTTTCGAAGTATTCATGCTTGTTAAAAACTCGCTAAATCTTCCTTAAATTAAAAAACCTCAATTCTCCTTAAGATGCTCTAAAATTGTAGATTTTTTCTTCTTTTCCCCTATAGTGTTTTTCATTTGATTTGGGTATGCATCTTCATTTGAAATAGAAAAAATATCACCCTTGTATATTACTATTTACTGGCATTTCTGGAGATCTAATTTTTACTTAATTTTCTCACAAATTTGATTGGAAAAAAGAGTGGGAATCGTGTTATTGTTTGGATTGAAATTGGAGTTGCTCCCTAAACTGCACACATTTTATAAAGTTATTTTTTATGCACATGAAAAAAAAAATAATCATGATCTTGTTCATGAATGTTATGATAGCTTTGTATTATGACAGCTAAAGAGTTTTCATGATTCTATTTCTCTATTTTAGGTGGAGTATGCACGAAAAAGATGGGTCCTATAAATGAGTGGTGGATTTCAGGTTTTGATGGTGGTGAAAATGCATTGATTGGATTTAGTACTGGTATTGCTTTCTTCTTGATAAATACGAATAATAACAACAGATTTTAAATTTTATAAGTCATCTTTGTTTAATAATTTAATTAATTCTATATAATTCTAATGTAATTCCATTGACCTGTAATTTTTGTCCCAGAAATAAAAGCATTTTTATTTCTTAGCCTTCGCTGAATATATTTTGATGCGTCCATCTGATGAATACACATCATTCATGAATGCAGTTTCCGAAAAGATATGCATGAGCAAAGTATGCACATTTGTATATTGTAGTAAGAGATTACCACTTATTTTATGGTTGCTTTACACTATACTGCGTTGGCACTTTCTCCTTATTATTATGTAGGCAAAACTGCCTATCAAATATTATTCATATTTCACCCCAATTACCAAATGGACAAAAGTTTCCACTAACTTAACTTTTGTTTTTCCTTTATAATCATGCTGATTTTAATCAAGGCAGTCCTTCAAGTTTTAACTACTTCAAGTTTTAATTACTCATTTAATATCTATTATTTAGGTTGTAATTGAATTCATCATCTCCAACCCAGAGGCTCGGTATGAAGAATTATTAAATAAAATTGAGGTAGGTCAGCTTTTTGTAGTTTCTAAAGCTGCTTTTTCAAACTTAATTTTTGTGCAATATGGAATTGCTTTAAATAAATGTTATTTAGACAACTGTTCCCCCTGAAAACTGTTCGCAATTAACAGAAGATTCTCTGCTTCGCCATGCACAATTTCTTGTTGATCAGGTAATCATTTATCTGGATGTTTTGCATGAGAATGTGACCAAAATGTGTGACAAAATGTGTTATATATTTATACCTTTTGCATTTTACAAAAACTAAGAAAATTTTGACTAAAAAAGGAAACGAGCTAATATTTTCTTCTGCATCTTCATCTTACAGGTTGAAAGCTTTGATTCTGCCGCAGCTGAAAATGAAGAAGAGCCACCATTAATTGCTACAAACTGTATGAGAGATTTGATCAAACTTGCAGGTGTTACCTTAGGAAAGAGGTATAGTAACTTTAGGGATTTGCAGCAATTCTTTTTCGATGTGGGAGCTATCACTAAAACTTGTTTTTAGACGTCAGTTGAGGGGAGTTAAGGTGAAGGCAGAGAAGAAAGCATTGGGGCCAACACTGGTGTGTTTTTCTCTCTTTTTGTAATATTTTTTTTTCAATAACCTATTCTAAAAATTCTAAAAACCAAGATTGGTATGAAAAAAGGGTAAAAATAACGTGGCAAACTCTCCTATAAAAGTCTTATTTTATATAATGACCTTTAAGATTATCAAAATTCTTTTTAAAATTTAAAAAATAGTTGAAATGTTAAAAAAATCCTTTAATATCCTCAAATTTTGGAGATGAAGTGGCCACAGTAAGTACAGCTACATTATGAAGGCAACACAATCCACAAGCAATAGGTTATGGTGGTTCAACTGTTGTATTCTAGTGTTAAGTAAATCTGTTTTCCGTGTTTTTTAATGTTATTGTTTCTAGTTAATGATCAATATTGTAGGCTACGACAACACCCTTGGTTCGATACGTGTTTGACACTTTCTTTAAAGATCAAATTGATTTGAAAGCCACAAGTGCCCAACGCAAGCGGCGTTGTGGTGTTTGTGAAATCTGCCAACAGCCTGACTGTGGTAAATGCAAAGCTTGTAAAGACATGGTAAAGTTTGGTGGAACTGGCAAAGCAAAACAATGCTGTATAAATAGAAGGTGAAGACCAAATTAAAAGAGCGGGATATTCTTATGTAATACACAGGATTTCTATTGTTGACAACATAAAAAATTCGATTATTAGATTACTAGTCGATAAGGCCCGTGGAAAAATCCACTTAGCAGGATAACAGAGAAAAACAACCGTCATTTAAATTTTATGATGTCGGCAGAGACCTGTCAGAACACCATTTTTTTTTTCTCAGAAATGTGTATGCCTGTTGCCTTCATCATATAGATCTTGAAACGCTGATCAAGAAAATGTATAGGATCGTGTAGTTGTGACAAACGGATGCAGAGATATTAGGGTGTAAAGGTTTTTTTATGACGTCATTAACCGGTCCATTCCGAAACGGATTTGGTGACCCAGGCTTGGAAAACTTACCCAAATTGGTCCCAGGTAGTCCCTAGTTACCCACGCAGGAGATGACGTCAGTTAATTCCACCCGTTTCCAAGTTATTTAGTCTTAAATTTAAAAGTGCAATGCAATGGCTTCACTAATCTTAATATACTTTCCTTTGACGTCAATATTGCTCTAACGTCAAAGTTTGCTAATTTACAGAACAAATTTATAGGCGATGTTTTAGAATTTATTCCACTTTGCAAAAGTCACAGACAGAAGCTCCATATTATTATAGAGATTCACTTTCTGTTGTTATAGGTGTCCTAATTTAGCAGTGCAACAAGCTGATGAAAATGCTGAAAGTCAAGATGAAGATGCAGAACCATTGGTATGCTTTCTTGTTCGTTTTTTTATATTTTTTATACACTTGTTACAGACTTAATTCTATGGACACATGTTATTCCGGAGACTACAGTGTCCTTGTTTTTAAAAAGAGTAAACTCAAAAGGTTGAATCCTTGACATCTTGATCCCAAGGAAATTGGCTACCTTTACCTTCTGATCTTTATTTATTTTTACTTGTAGAAATCACCTTTAAAATCACCACTAAAAGAAGACAGATCTCCAAAGCTGTCAAGAAAAGGTTCCGAAAAAATTGTGAAGGTATAATGTAACCTTCTATAAGCATGTAATATGTTAGAGCATTTTTATCTGAGGTAAACTCCTGCCTAAAACGTATGGCTAAGCTAAAGAAGTTTGCAGCTGGATTGACATTTTACATGATGTATGTTCCATGTGTTTTCTTAAGAGCAATAGAAAAGAAATTATACTCACTTCTGGTCTCATACTTCAAGAGTGCAACATGCCAAAACATAACCAAACTCATACTTGGCAAAATTACCAATATAAGTATATGGTAATGTTAATGAAAGTTGATGTATATGAAAGTTCATGTATATGAAACGTTCTTCTGTCATCATTGCTTTATTGAAAGTCTTTATTAAAAACTTTGTTATTTAGACAAAATGTAAATGGGCTTGTGAGCCACATATTGAAAAGAAGAGCAAGAAGATGTACAAGAGTGTTTATATCAACAATGAGTTGGTTTGTTTGTTTGTTATTATTATGATTAAAGGTCTAGCATATCTATATACAATTGCCAATAGACCTTTATCCACTAATAAGTAAAATCAGATCAGTAAAATTTAAAAATATACATAACAAATACTTACACTAGAAGAGGTTTCTACTATAACATAAAAGAATATTGCATATAAAAAAGAGAAAAAGTTCTTCTACTAAGACAAGATGTGAAAAATTGATTGAAAAAGTGGATTAGTTTGAAATCCTAGGTGATTGAGTAGAAAAAAAGTTCTAAAATATTTTTTATCCTTTTCATTACAATCTGACAATCTACAAAATGGCTAATGGGGCTAATAGAATAAAATGTTTGTATTTGTAACCAAACAATACCGAAGCACTTAATGCTTTTTATTTTTTAAGAGGCAATGTTAATTAGTGTTAGTTACCAATAATTAGTTACTGTTAATTAGTTGTTCTTGTTGACTATTTTCTTGAAAATCAAATTCATGTGTTTGATTGCTCAGTTAGACTGCTGCATTAATCATTACCTTAAATTTAATTTGTCGTTGTATAAAACTAAAGATTACTTTGAAAAGTTCACTGGAGGCTGGCTGTTGCGTCATTTCTTGAGGAATTCTAGCCTTGTTTTGCTTATAAGATGTTGCTTTTACAAAAACAAAAAGTGTTTATGTTGAATAAAATTCTATATTTTTTTTTAGATTACTGTTGGTGATTATGTAAAAGTTTGTCCTGACAACCCAACAGATCCACTTTATATCTGCCGTGTTACTTACATGTGGGAGGATTTCAATGGGAAAAAAATGTTCCACGCACAATGGTTATATCGGTCAGCTGAAACAATTTTAGGAGAAACTGGCGATCCTGCTGAACTATTTCTTTGTGATGACTGTGACAATAATCCACTAGGTTCCATCATGTGCAAATGCAAGGTTTTAAAACTTAGAATGTTTTTTGTCATTTTTTTGTATATACATGGTTCAATGGAAAGAAAATGTTTGAATCCCGCTCACTGCTTGGCAGTATGTTAGTGATGAACAAAGTAGTTCTTCAATATGACCCACACGCATTATACTCGCCCGTCATGATCAGAGGTCTGGTCTGGGTGAAGCATTCTCTGTTTAGAACAAAAAGAATAAAATACAGATGTGCTATGATAAATATTCACCTATACATGGTTTCTATTTCATGCTTTCTCTGCTAATCTCTTTAATCGTTCATTAGCTGTTTTTAGTTTGATCTGCACTACTGATTTTTCTACATTAGGTTCAGTTTAACTTACCAACCAAAGATTGGTTTAACGAAGGAGGTTCGAATGTAATTGAACATGATGCTGATGATGATAAAGAAATTCTCACATTACAAAAATGGTTTGTATTCACTTTGTACAAGAAAGATCAAACTTCATGACCTTTGGCATATGTTAAATAGGGTTTTTTGGCGTGGATTAAATTAAATTTCTAAGTTTGACATTGCTATAAGTTTGTGGTTCAGCAATACAATTTTCTGTAAATTTAATTTGGCATAAAATTATTCTACCCCCTCATCCTGCTCATCCAGTAACCTAAAATAAGTTTCTGTTTTGTAACTCCTGACTAAACTTTTAAGAATTAATGTAGGTAATTTAATTCATTATGAGCAATTGCATGTAAACTTATTTACACTATTAGGTATGATGTGGAGGAGGGAGCTTTCATCGACCCACCTATTGAATTTTTGCACAACTGTTTTGATGAACGGTACTGTCCTTGTTGTGATCGTGAATCAAGAAAAAAGAAGGTTAGTGCCTTTGCCATGCTTTTATTTACTATTTTGGTTAGTGAGAATTTACATTACCAAATAGCATTTTTAAATTGAGCATAGAATTAAGTTAACATGGTAAGGTTGACCTCAGCCATTTCTGTGCCTATTTTATGTTGTAAAATCACTCTTCCTCTATGGGCCATCAGTAGCAAAAAAAGGTTTCCCACTAAACCATTCTGGGCCTTTATGTTCAACATGTTAAAATCATGGTAAAACAACTTATTTTTTAGGTAAATACTCCTCAACTGATGGAAGAGTTAGAAGACGAAAACACAGACAGCACAGTATATTACAGGTATTTTCAGCAAATATTTTTCTATATAGAATTCTGCGTGTTTGTGGTGTATTTAGATAAGTGTGTATATCAAAGCTTGATTATAATAATACAGATTTTGCGTAGCAGAAAATGAAATAAGCAATGTTTGCAAATTAATCACACCCTTAAAACACAACAAATAATTTTTGGCTTTATTTTATTCCTCTGTTTTGTCTTTAGTTGATATTTCCTAACATTTTATTTTAATCTAGTTTAGTTATAAGGACAGACTTGATACAGAGGAAGTTGAGTTTAGATCTAACACAGTCTAGATCAGATTATAAGAGGGTCATTAATATGCTCCGTCCAACCCATGCTAGCATGGAAAACGGACGTTAAGCCAAGAATGATGATGATGATGATTTTATTTTAATCTGGTAACCGAACCCTTGGTGCTTCATAGTAACTACTACATGCTTGAAGAACAATTTATGTTATGCAATAATTAAAGCCTTTGCTACATCATAAAAAATTGTTAGCAGGTGTAAAATAAATAAACTTGAATTCCTGTTGATTCATTTCTAACTCCTATTATGCCACACACAATACTAAACCATTTCTTCCTGCGATTAGGCTGAAATTCTTCCATGTAAACAGCCCCTAAAACAGGAAGAAATAATATATGATACTTTAGGATTGAAGTTTTACTGTATGCTTCTCCATACATAGTTAGGAATAAAATGAGTGTTTTAGTTTATACTAATATTGGTTTTATGTTATAATCTTAGGAAATTTCTATGGATGGAACAAGAGTTTGCCATTGGTGATTGTGTTTATATCAATCCTGAAGCTTATAAGTTCAAGTAGGTGTTATATTGTCTATAACTTTTCTGATCAGTTGTTTTTGTACTGGAAAACAAGTTTATATTGATCAATTGTTTATGGAAATACTGTTATGTTGTTTCAGAAAACGTGTTAAAAACGACCAAATCAAAAGTAAAAAAGAAGAAACGGTAAATATATGTATATTTAACTCTATCTGCTTCCGAAATGTTGTGAAGATAGAAAACCTACCACGTCTAGGTTACGGGGCCTTTTTTCTCATGGCAGCATTATTGACAAGGGTGACATGTATGTCCTCTTACCTACTAAAAAATGCCCAGAAAAGACATTTGCTCAACAAAGCAATCACTTGCAAGGTCGTGGGTTGAAGTACCATTCTATCATGCATTCACGTTTTTATAGTCACCATCAATGAATTTTATTTCATACATTGCTCAGAAATATACCTAGGAATAAGTCTTCATGGTATACTAACCTGATCCAGTTGTGCCCTTTGAGCTTTGCAATAAAATATTGTAGATTGTATAAACCAAAATTGTAGTATAAATCATGATTATATGAGATAATTTTTTAAAGCATTTTTTGACAGGTCAAGCAAGTAGGCTTTCAACAAATCCTATCCTAGTTCTTAAATATAGACTAAATATAGAATGAGAAGACTTTTTTAAATAAGGCTAAGATGAAGCTATGGAAACTTCTGTTAAAGCAACCCTTATAATAAGAGTTTTATTTGAATTTCAACTGTTATAGTTTGATGAGGAAACATACCCGGAATTATACAGAAAGACGAAAGATTACATCAAAGGAAGTAACGTGGACATTGCTGATCCCTACAGAATAGGTGAGCAGTTCATAAAAGGAATTTGAGTGAAAAGCAAGAAAATTAATTTATTTCAAGCATAGCCCTAAAAATAATAATCCACATACCATGCAAAGTAAACATTATGTAACACACACAAACACTTGATCAACTTTCCTGTTATACTTCATTATTGATTGGCTTATAGCAATACCATGTGATCTGTATTTACTGCGCTTGTTTTTAGGTTGTATCTTAAATATCATGCAGAAGAAAGGTAGCTATGGTGACAATACTGATATTGTATTACATGTCCGGAAATTCTACAGGTACGTTTGACAAGACTGTGTTCTTATAAAGTGGATTAGCAAAAATTGTAAATAACTTGTTACCAATAAAATGTCATTTCACGTCTCTGGTGACCAATAACACTGAAGAAGTAACCAGAAAATCCTTTTTGTCTCAAAGAAAACCATAAATACTCACGGAATGCCTTTTTTTAATGTTTATTTAAATCGTTTTTAATTCTTCTTTAGTCTACGACATTGAGGGTAGCACATTAAAACACGATTTTTTAAACTTATAACATGAAAAATCTGGAGAATCTTGATGGTTTCTGTGTTAAACACGAATTAAACACTCTGATTCATTTTCACGTTGTGTGTTATTGTTTTTGTTTTCTGATGTTGTTTTTATTTTAGCACCAATGATTATTTTGGTCCATATTTGTTACTGTTTTAGGCCAGAGAACACTCACAAAGGTTTCACTGGCAGCACAAATTCAGATCTCAATTTGTTGTACTGGTGTGATGAAGGTAGGCAAAGAATAGATGCTTGTCTGTTTATATGCTATTTACTCCATATAATATTCTATATATACTATACATATACTCTATATACTCTACATGCTACATGCTCTACATAAAATATTATCTACATACTATATACTCTGCATACTATGTACTCTACATACTATATGCTCTACATAATATATTATCTACATACTATATACTCTGCTACTATGTACTCTACATACTACATGCTCTGCATATCATATACTCTATACTCTACATACCGTATAACATACTACATACCTTACATGCTATAAACTCTACATACTATATACTCTGTCAATTTATACAAGAACAATGTCTGTGCTTAATAAACTTTACCAAGTGCTGAAGAAGCAAAGTACTTCTGAAGATTATTCTTGAAATATATCAAGGTTGTATTTTTGTTTTTTATAGAAGCGACAGTTTCTTTTGACTATGTGGAGGAAAAATGTTATGTGGTTTATATCGATGACCCTGACATCGATGTAAATGAGTATACAAATGATGGTCCTGATAGGTTTTACTTTACTGAGGTTAGTATGATTTTGTTGCCCGGTTGGTTGCCCGTAGCAACTTCCCTCAGAAAAAAACTTTGCACTTAAAAAATTAAAAAATCACTGTCCCTAACAACTCCTCATTGTAACTGCCCACCCTCCTCCCATCTTAGCGGTCACACATTGTATTGTATTGTAATAGTCCCTCATCATGTTAACTGTCGCTCGTAAAATAACACAACCCTAAAATAGGTGTCAGTATTGTTGAAATAAATCTTGCTAAGACTTTATAGTCTCTTTTTTCTCGTTGCAGTATGTATTATTTGGCTAATAGCAATTTAAGAACTTGCATCTCACGAATCTCACTGTGTCTATTTCCTTTTGTTAAAAATGACTTTGCTAAACATCTTTTTCGAAACTCACTTCACTTTTCATGCGTTCCTAATTCGCACGATTCAAAGTTTTTTAAACTACCTGTCATACCACCATTTTTGAATGTTTGCATGCCATCCTATTGGTTTAAGACGTTATTATTTACATGTTGGATTGGAAATGATAATGAATACATGAATTCACACACTCTTTTTAATAGTCGTATGATCCTAACACAGAAGAGTTTGACATACCACCAAGCAAAGCAAGAAATGAACTCTCTGGAGGAAAGGTAATGTTTGAAAAAACGCTAAGTTGCAATTAATATAAGAATTCAAAGAACCTTAGAAACCAGTAGAATTAAAATAAAACTCTCCTTTGGCAAAAATATATCCTGCTTGTTAGTGAATTAAAGGAAACCCTGCCTGGAGAAATTGATTTTCCTATTTTTTTGACACACAAACTCAGTTCAGTCTTTACACCAACTTTAGAATGTTTATGGTGTGCTTGTATAAAAAGTGTTTTCACAAGCATATAAATGTTTGTTTGTTTAAATTTTGTCCATATTTTGGCTGTTAGATACTCTGGATAGTACAGTTTTTATTTAACCAGAATTGAAACATCCTGGTTGATTCTCTTGGAGGTTGATAAAGTAAGCATATTGTAAAGAGGCGGTACTTTTGCCACCCTGTTACAGCTGTTTTAAGAAAGAAAACAATTCAAATCTATACAATCTCTCCTGAGTTCAATCTCTGTTATTGTTTAGTCTTCTGGCAAAGGAAAGGGAAAAGCAAGAAAGAAAGGTTCGATTTTCCAACAAAGTGCTCTTCTTACGAATCATCCAGTTTATGAAAAAGTAGACAAATTACGAACATTGGATATCTTTGCTGGCTGTGGAGGTAAACATAAAAGTTATTTATTAGCTTTGGAGTTTATTATTGGAATAAATTCTACTAAAAATATCCTGTATTATCTCGGTGTGAACTTTCGTTGATGCCATTGCAGTCTAAATTTTTTTTAATTTTTTTTTTTGCAAGCTCCAATGTTTTACGTAGTAGAGAAATTTTTTTTTTTAAAAGCCAGCGTAATAGAACTAAGATACTACTTGGTGTTAACATTTAAAATCATATATGTTACTATCATGTGTTACGATCATTTTAGGCATTCTTTTTTTGCTCGAGCAAATTATTATTCAAAACAATAGTTTTAATTTTTGAACCTTTTTCGTGTTGTACTTTTTCTTGATTTTTAAAAATTCAGTTCATAGAAGTTCAGTTCACATCGTAGTCAAAAGCCTTTTTTCCGGTTTTACTATTCCGTGTCTCATTTTCAAACGAAGGCTGGGATATATAAAATACGGAAATGGTTGTACTACATGTAAAAGGGACAGAAAAAACCTACAACACATCAAAGAAATTTTTTGGTTAAAAAGGGTATTTAGGTGACATCAACGTGACTGTAATGTTTCTTTTTTGTCCGTTATTCTAGCTTTTGTTGAAATTTTACGCCACGCTTTAATTTAACCTATTGCGAAATTCAGCAATGTGAATTTTGACGTTATCAACATACAGAAAATTTGCAATTGCTTGTAAAAAAGGAAAAAGGGACGGATGTTTGTGTAAGATTCCCTAAATATCCCAAATCTGTTACCTTTCTCTAAATACAATTGAGTAAGAGTTATTTGTAAAGGCTAATGCTGATGACATGTAGGAAAGGATTTCTCAGTGCTGATAGAACGTCCTGTGAAACGGTAGTAACAACCTAGAATAACAAGCACCTACTGTCTTTCCTCTGTGTGTTTCTTCCTAATATAATCTGCTTTACTTACCTTTTCCCTAGGTTTATCAGAAGGTCTTCATCAAGTTGGTGTAGCCGACAGTCGGTGGGCCATCGAATTCGAACCATCTGCCGCTCAAGCGTATCGTTTGAATAACCCAGGAACCATTGTGTTCAATGCTGACTGTAATCATATATTAAAGTTGATAATGGAGGTAGGATAAATGGCATTAGCCCAGTCTCCCCTCCCCCATTTCTTCAGGTTTTTTTGGAGGCACTCTTTAAAAGCAATTAGAATACGCATTTCACTTTTGTACTTTATTAAACCCGCACCATTGCACAACCTAGTAAGTTAAAACGGTTTTTGATAACAATGTTCTGTTACAGCACGTGGACATTGACAATAACAAACATGTGCAATGTACCCTAGCTCCTGAGCACAATGCTCTACCCCAAGTCACTACTTTTCGGCAGTATAATTTTTTGCATTCGCCTCGATTGTACCTATAGGTGCATTTGTCTTGTATCTGTGCTTAAGAACCTTAAAATATTGCAAAAAATCAGAGCAAAAACCTTTTACATTACAACGAAAATGCACCTTTAAATAGTGTTCCATCTTATCACAGACGTCATGCTTAGTATAATTAATTCGGAGGGTTTTACGTAATGTGTGTGGTGTTTTATTTAACTTTACAGGGAAAAGAGACAAACGAATCAGGGCAACGCCTACCTCGAAGAGGTGAAGTAGACCTCTTATGTGGTGGGCCACCTTGTCAAGGCTTCAGTGGGATGAATCGATTTAACCACAGAGAATATTCTATGTTCAAGGTATGTTAAGTTATAAGTTGAGCTGTGTACTCACTTCATGTTGTTTAGCGTGGATGAAGATTTATCATGACACATCCGGGTACTGTTCCTCTGCTATTAATAGTTGACGTCGATTGGATCTTCGATCATGAAAAACAAATAATCAGAATGATGAAATTGAAGCAGTACTACTTTGTGCAACATGTTAACGATACACAACTTTTTTAATCTTATTTTATATTAAAACGTGTGAGCAGCAGTGTTTGGGAAGATGGCCTTTAACAGAGAGGACGTTACGTTTGTGAAAACAAGAAAAAGTTTCATAGTAGTGTGCGAAATAGAGTTCATATCCTATTTGTTCGTGTCATTCTGAATGTCTATTTTGGATTAGGAGTAACTTTATTGGATTGCAAATGTAGCGATCTAGCAATCAACCGGAAGGTTTATTTATGTGAATCTGCTAATCCGAAATCTAAATCGGATAAGAAACATTTTTTTTAAAGAGCTATTTTTGTTAAGTCCAAATTTTTGCTGAAAAATGTTGAATTTATTTTTAGAATTCCTTGGTGACGTCGTATTTGAGTTACTGCGATTATTTCCGTCCGAAGTTCTTTATATTGGAGAACGTTCGTAATTTTGTATCTTTTAAAAAGGGTATGGTTCTGAAGTTGATAATGAAGTGTTTATTAAAGATGGGATACCAGGTACGTGTAAAGTGGATAAATACTTTCGTTGTAATGCAGTTAGGTTGTATGTTCATTGCACTCTACTTGCATTAATTAGCATCTCGCTCTGTTTTCTTTAGAAGGTATAACAGTAATATAGTATAATAGTTTTAACTCGTGGAAGATCCACTGGTTTCCCGTCCTATATATTCTGGTCCTCAAATTATCACCCGTTGTATAAATCCAAGACATCTCTTCTTCGTGCATCCGTTGCACAAATAATGATTCGGCCACCATTTAGAACGATATGCAGTTATTATTATAGAGTTTTTTATTTCAGTGTGAATTTGGTGTGTTGCAAGCAGGCTCATATGGCGTACCTCAAACCAGGCGTCGGTATGCATATTTTATCATTCGTCCTCTGTTACTTATTGCTTGTAAAAATGCTTTTCATGCGTATGCACTCGGTTGTCAAATTTTTGGGGGCTTTGGGCTTAGGGTCATGACTTCAAACAACGCAGTACTTTATATTGATGCACGTTTATATCCACGAGCGCAGAATTTCATGTACCTCTTCTTGTTTTAAATACTCGTTCATATATTCCCCTTCAAAAACATTTCTTTAGCGCTATATTAATCGCCGCTGCACCTGGCGAAATCTTGCCGAAATACCCAGAGTGTCAACACGTTTTTGCTCCTAAAGGTCTTGCGTTATCTGTAACTATTGATGATAAAAAGGTGAGGTATCATTTTTCATAATTGCTTTTTTTTAAAATCCACGATGACATCATAACCTTGTCAAAGTTAGGCAAACAGTTGATGATTGTATGTGTTTCAAACTCTGGTCTTCAACAGCGCAAAAGAATGTAGCAAATCACTGAAATGGGAAAAATCTTGAAGCTTTATTCATGATCTGGGAAAAAATTCGGAATTTCATTCTAATCTTGTGATCTTTGGAAAGAAAAGTGTATTGTCACCAATGCTAATGCACCAAAGCTTTTTGATCGAATCTAGGCTAATAAAACTGGATTAAAAAGCCTTTTACTAAAAGTGGGGGGAAAATAGGAGATTTGAATAAAAGTCGTCTTGAAAATGTGAGAACATCTCTGACACACCTCCTACCCACCTGCATGATTGTGCGAAGTTCAGTTAGCTAATACACGAATGATTTACTCATAGTATCAAGCCGTGAAAAGGTTACATACAGCGCCGTACAGAACCATTACAGTTCGTGATGCAATGAGCGATCTTCCTGAGATTAAGAATGGAGCTAAAAAACCTGAAATCGGTTACGATAGTGAACCAATATCTCACTTTCAAAAAATGGTAAGTTTGTTAAATTGGTTAATCAAGACGTATTTTCGCAAATAAATTCACAAAATTCGCGAAAATTAATCAACTTAAGTAATATTGATTTTAGTTTTGGTTTTTCTTCAAAATTTAGTTGTTTTCCTGTTTAGTTTATTTTCTCAGTTTTATTTTCAAGAAAGTAAGATTGATATAACCGGACCAAATTTCATTAAATTTTGGCAAAACCGTGCAAGAGAACACATTCTGGTGAAACAGGGTGTTCCAAAATTGAATTCCCACGCCAACATTTTAATTAGAAAGGAGAGTTTGTATGCTGCAGAAGAGCAAATTCGACCTTATTTGTAATTCCTTAATAACATAACTTTTCACTTTAAGGTATAAAAATAGGGTTAGCTGGTAATGGGGTATTGTCAATATTAATAAGCGTAGTGTTGAAAAAAATGCGATTGTCCTTTCTTTAAGTCTCGTTGTTTTGAAAAGTTAAAGGCCAAATCTGTATATACTTGCAAATCATGGATCAAAAGTAAAGCTTCCTTTTTTAAAACTGGTAATCGCATGTTTGACCTCATCTTGAAAATATATTTTTAGTTATGTGTGTCGTTACCGTGTTTCAGATAAATGCACATTCATAAATTTTAATAATTAGGACGTTATTCAAAATTTTATGATAGTTCTATGCTCTTAAAATACGGATATTCAGATAAAATATCAAATTCTCATGACAAAACTATTCTGGTTGGATTTTATTTAGCTTTGAAGAAAATAATTATTTTATAAACGAGGCTTCTCTTTGAAAGCTCGGCTATATAAAAGGTTTGACCGTAACTATAAGCTCAAAATTGAGGCACTTAAGGAACAGAAATATTTACGAAATTAAATAATTTGTTCTACCTTTTGATAAGGAACGGGTTGGCTTGTCATATATATATCGAGCATCGCTATTTCATGCATGCATAGCACGAATACAAAATATGTCAATTCTAGGGACAGATGCCGTTTATAGTAGTTCTCGTAACAGTCAATTTTTCGAAACAGCCTACGTCGTAACCGTGAATACGTTACTATTTTAGATGAGAGGTAAGCATGTGCAACAAGTTCTACGTGACCACGTGTGTAAAGACATGAGTCCTCTAGTAGAAGCACGCATGCAGTATATACCATGCAAGCCAGGTAGCGACTGGAGAGATCTACCGAATACAGTGGTGAAATTAAGAGATGGAAATTATACTAAAAAACTGTGAGTAATGTCAGTTGATTGCACGCTTTTTTATACAAGCAAGTTTAATTTTACCCTCACTTGATCAGGAAAAAAATTTGATTTCACCCTCGATGTTGCTTAGGAGTTGCTAAGCGTAACATTTACACTTTTCTTGTATTTTTTGGTAATTTGATGATATTATTTAACAGTCTTATAATTTTTTTACTTATTTATTTGAAAAACAATGTACTATATTGACTGTTAATTATCGAGTTTGAAGCCTTGGTTGTATAATTTTCTAAATTTTTACCCTTGCAAGTCGCGCGGCATTTGTTGCTTCAGTAATTCGAATTTTATGCAAATATCTATATACTCGAAATAATTTTACTTCGCCTAGATTGTATAATAACAGAAGTTTTTTTATTTCAGTTTATATCTCCACCACGATAAAAAGCAAGGCCCTGCAAATAACGGAGATATGCGGGGTGTTTGCGCATGTGCAACTGGCGCATCATGTGATTCCGCTGACCGACAATTCAACACGTTAATCCCGTGGTGTTTACCGCACACTAGCAATCGACACAATCATTGGGCGGGTTTATATGGTAGGTTGGAATGGGACGGATTTTTCAGTACGACGGTTACAAATCCTGAGCCAATGGGAAAGCAGGTATGCTTTATTTTTTAAATAATCCTTATGTTTGAAATATAATACTTCCAGTGATAACCGTTCACTTGAAGGAATTCTTTTCCTTGTTTGCATAGAAGATATGGTAACTTCAGCCCCAGAAATGAAGATTTCCGTGAAAAGTCCTGAAAATATCTAGAACTTTGCATAGATTTAAAGATATCCTAAAACCACACAATATCTTCTAAATGACTTAAAATTTGAACTTAAAAAAATGAATCCTAAAATTTAGAGTCAAAATATTGATTCCTAAAATCTACAATTGTTTATTGTATTTTTAACTTGTAACTTTATTGGTTTCATGTGACGAAAATTTGAATGTTTACCTTGAAACAGGACTGATAAATTACATTTACTCGGTTACTGCATTTTGAAATAAACAAACTCTCTAGAATTCAAAAAAGGGAAAGCTTGATTATTAGTAACTTTATTTCTTCCTAAAATTTTAAAACAATTCCCAAAATATGAAATGGTTTTTTTTTTACGTTTCCTA
Source organism: Hydractinia symbiolongicarpus (assembly GCF_029227915.1). Classification (NCBI taxonomy): domain Eukaryota; kingdom Metazoa; phylum Cnidaria; class Hydrozoa; order Anthoathecata; family Hydractiniidae; genus Hydractinia; species Hydractinia symbiolongicarpus. The sequence continues at coordinate 12,899,089 of NC_079884.1, forward strand.
GTGTTTTCGGCAAAAAATTTTAAATCTGTAGACAGCTTATAAAATTTACCTAGATGGTAATCTTGATAATTCTTTTTACGCACCTTACAAAAAGAATTTCCGTGAAAAGTACTGAAAAAAAAGATTAATTCTTCTCAATTCCTGGCGTTCCTGAAATTAGACTTTATTAGCCGTTTTGACCTGGAATTGTGCTGAAATCTAAACAATTTTCTCATAGAGAATAAGATGTTTTAAAAGTTCTGGAATTTAGATTTTAATTTTCTGTAGTTACCATGGAAGAGTTCGCTCTGAATTTGCATCTTCGGAGTTTATTTTGCAAATTTTTATTTTTTAGGGTCGTGTTTTACACCCGGAACAACACCGCGTGGTTAGTGTGCGAGAGTGTGCCCGCTCCCAGGGCTTCCCAGACACCTTCAGGTTCTTTGGAAATATTCTCGACAAACACAGACAAGTAAGCTTCTCAAAACAATGACCAATTGTTTGCGTAACAATTTTTTGTATCAGCCTGTACGCTACGAAACTGATAAATTATTGAATATTTTTTTGGTGAAAGCTATTTTCGAAGAAAACGTTAATGATGGAGTGACTGTCTTGGGATCGATCGTTTGCTAGTCTTCGCAATACAAATTAACATGTTGTTTATAAAGCTTCATACCTGTATTTTATAATCTTTGTTCTATGCAGTTCGGGTGATATTTTTTTAAAGGACATTCCAACTTCTTTTAGCGAAATAGTTTCTTTCTTCTTATTTTAGATTGGAAACGCTGTTGCTCCTCCAATGGCTGCAGCTATTGGTCAAGAAATTAGAAAATCCATTGTCCAGAAAAACATGAAGAATAATGAAAATGAGACCAATAGGAGTGACGTCATTGAAGAAAGTGAAAAAAAGCGGGAAGTTAAAGAAACTGTGAAACAAGAAAATAAAGATGGTGATATTGAAGATGATGGCAATTCATCTTAAAGTATCAAATGATTTGTTTTTAATGATTTTAGCTAATATTTTATTGTATAAAAAAATTTCAATGTATTATTCCAATTTTGATAAGTGCATAAATAATTCTGTATCTTTTACTCGTAAACAACATTACGGAATTTTAATGTACTAAAATTTTGTTTCGAACTTTAAAACTCGGCGAAAAGTGCGTAAAATTTATGGATATAAACATGAAGAGGGCTCTTTACAGCTATAAAACATTCTTGAATGCTAAAAATGGTAAATATCATAAAAGATGTATGGAATTGCGGACCTGGTGGCCAAGTGGTGTGCACCCTGGAAGCACAAAATATTACGTAATATGATGTATTGGTAACACCAGACTTCTCGTTATAAATTTGGTGTCTGTGTTGAGAAGTGACTGTTAAAAATGTAGCCTGCGAAATTTGAAAACAAATTTTTCTTACCTAGCGTCCAGGCGCCTATATTTTTTTATCGAAATTATGGTTGGTGTTTGCATATAAGGGGCGCTTACAATGGGAGAGCCTGTCGTAAATCTATGGGGGGAATTAAGGTGAAACAATCCATATAAAAAGCATATAGATACAACAAGCAGTAACAAAACAGTTTTTTTAATATTTATACGGTTGTTAGCAACTGCATTATTACGCGTAGTAACTCAGTCTTTAACTGCATTATCGACCTTGGGAGTTTATTAGACTGTATGTGGGGCCTGATAGGAGACGAACGATGCTATCTCTAATCTCAAGAAGCAATGCGAAATAAAATAAAATTAATGTCATTAAATATTTTGACAACCCGTGTAAGGTTTTTGAGAACGTGAACATTAAAAAATACTTCGCTAAATGTTATATGAAATCTTCTACGCTACATCTATATATACAAAACGGGAAGAACTTTTAGTAGTGAAGCTTCATAATTTTAAATGGACTTTGATTTCTGAACTTTCAGAATTACTGAACGCATTTCTGATGATCAAATTCGCGAGTCCCTTTTGTAGTCCTTTTTTGAAATGCGTGTTGTCGATTCCAATAATGACGTCACCGACTGTGAGATCTGTTATTGATCTATCCTAAATTGTGCAGAAATAAAGAGTTAGGGTCTGGGTTATAATGACATCAGTCTAACATTTTAAAATGCTCCCAGTAGCTCTTTTGGAAGGCATTTTCACGACAAAAATGTAAGCTAAAAAAATTAAATTTCAACTCCGATTTTTCGAACTCCCAAGGGACCGACGGAATAGTTCGAAAAATCGAGGGTAGTCATTCGAAGGGACCCAAAAAAGGTTTGAAAAATCGGGAAACTTAAAAAACCAAAAATCCGGGGTAAATTAGAAGAGTTTCTTAAGCGAAACCAAGGGACCAAGGAAATAATTCGAAAAATCGGGGAATTGGAATAATTCGTTGTTTGAAAAATCGGGGAATTGGAATAATTCGTTGTTTGAAAAATCGGGGAATTGGAATAATTCGTTGTTCGAAAAATCGGGGAATTGGAATAATTTGTTGTTCGAAAAATCGGGCTTGATAAACTGTACCTTAGGGTTTACGTCAATCCGCTAAATAAATTCCACGCATATTTAAAATCGCTAAAACGTAAAAAAAGGGCGATGTAAAGATTTCAGTTGCAATCAGTACTGACCTGAATTTCATCGATAAACATTTCCGTTTCTTCTTGTTTTTGTCTCGAGTCAATAGTAAACCCAGGGTCATCGTTTTTTCTTTGTATGCTAACAGTCCGCTTTGTTGGCTTGGTCAAAGAGTTTGTCTGAAGAAGAAACTAAGTACTCTAATATAAAAGAGGTTTTTTTTAGTCACTTGACAAAGATCGAGGCTTTAAAAAAAGAACTCCAAGGTCGAAGTACATCTCTCCTTTTTTCATCAACTTCTTTTTGTAGATCTAAAATTAAAGTACTTTCCCCTACGTTACCCGATTGATCCTAAAGCGCTTTTCTGTCTAATTTTTATAAATTATTTTTAACCCCTGTCATAAACCTGAACCGAATTTTTTATTGTATGAATAAAAGAAATGAAAGGATTTCGTATGCTAGGGAGTGAGGTCAAAAAGTGACTGTTTTAATTACATGAATATTACAGGATGACCACTCCTCCTTAAATTCCTTAAATATCCTTAGAAAAAGAAAATCTCCTTAAAAGTACTTAAATATACTTAAGAAAAAAATGAAATTTTAGCTATTCTCCTTAATTTCTCCTTATTTTCTTATTTTTTCTGATCGTAACTTTTTTTGAAATGTGTTCATGGATTGTTGATTACCAGTGAAATAAGACATATTTCTCTGTTACCTAAAATCCTATATTTTCTATCTCTCAGGGCATAATTTATATTTATATTAGTATAATATGTATAATTTTCTTATCATAGAACGTAGTATGTAGCATTAAAGATAGAGAACTAAAATTGGTTTTCTCCTTAATATCCTTACTTTTTTGTTCTCATTTTATTAGTGATCACCCTGTATTAGAGATAATAGGAGGATATGTCTCTCTTTTCCCTTTATGTGAGAGATTAACCGTAAGGATAATAAAACATGACGCTGATAAGTCCAGCGAGAAATGCGTTTGTGTTAACTAAGGACTAACTAAGCATTGTGCATATATTTGGTGATCAAAGTGAAATTTATTACCTTCCAATCACGTGCTCAGTTTATTTTTTGATTCCTGATATGTGTGCTGGCGCTCTAACCACATATCAGGAGGCGAAAAAGCCCTGGGAACGACATTTGTTAACCTTAAAATTGCAGAAGGTTAAAATGCTTTCAGATTCTCACCTTTGAAGTTTGTTTTGTTCCATCTGATTTTTTAAGACTATTACCATCTTTTTCATTTACGTTAAACGCATCAATGCGTGACCTTATGGCGTTGTTCTTCGTATTTCTTGGCGGTTCATATTGGTATGGAGAGGGAGGACTATCAGCCGCCCTAAAGTCTATGTCTACACTTAGAGCTTTTTCTTCTTTCTTTGGAACAGTAATCGGGGACTTTCTTTTATATAATGTCGAGTGTTCTCGGTCGTAAGGGTTTCTGTACTCCAAATGCTGTTCAATTGTCCGACTAATTTTATTGTCATCCCGCGTATCATTCTTAAACCTAGCAATGTTAAAATTTCTATCTTCAACTGCAACGTTATTTTCCCGACTATTCACCGATTTTATTGTTGGTACTTCTTCTTTAACTTTTTTAGAAAGTGTGTTGCTGTTAGAAGATACATAAAAATCGTTTCTCGGTGATTTCGTCATAACAGGTTTACCGTAGTTTTTCGGTTCTTCTAATTTTGTTAACGATTCCGTACTTGAAAAGGATAGGTTCTTCAGTTTTTCAGTTTTTTCGTATTCATATTGATTTTGTATGTTTAAACTACTGACTTGATTTAGTCGCTTCTCTCTTCTGCTGATATCTTCGACGCTACGATTTAGAAAGTCTATATCCTCATTGCTTGAATTAAGCGGATCGTATTCCAGTCTAGTTGTTGGGAGAAAACTTTGCCTCATGATGTCATTCACAGAGAAATTTGAGTATCTATGTTCCAAACTTGGTGCGGAATCAAACGACGGTGAAGAAGCATGCTCCGTTCCTTTATTTATTTTAACATAAGCATTGTCTGATACGCTTTTTCTTTTCACTTCAGGAGTCGCATTTGCAATGGCAATGCTAGGAACGGATGTGTTCGCAGATATGTGGTTTGATAAAGATTTTGGTTTAAAGTCTTGAATTGAAGGAGCAGTTTCTTCAGACGGAGAAAAATCTAAATCAATTACATTCGACTTTTGTCTTCGGTTCGCTGATCCTGCATTGAATCCGGGGAAATGTTGACCCCTGCTTATGGAGGACGGTGGTGTGGGCTCTTCACCGTTTTCCAAGCTGGAAACAGACACTACACTTTGATCGTCATCGTCATCTGAAGGCTCCTTCTTGTCTGATGTTAGTCCAAGTACCTCATTTCGTGGTGATTCTAATTCCTCGTTTGTCGAGTTAAGAAAACTAAACGCATATCCTAACTTATTTTGCTCGAAATCTTTCTCCTCCTCAGTGACTCTTTCGGAAATATGTGGAACTGTTTCTTTATTTTTTATCTGCGTTGGAGGGCTGAAAGTTGTAAATTTCTTTACAGATTCTAAATTATCGTAGTCTTTTAAAATGGTAGCTGTTTCTGCGTCGTGTGTTTTGTGAGTATTCACAGTCGCGTATACAGGCTCTTCTAGTATTTCTCCTATTTCTTCTTCCTCTTCGATAATATCTTCGTCCATTATATTTCGCGGAACAAATTTCTGAGGACTTTGTTGAAGTATGCTTTCCTGCGTTATGTTTTCCATCGTAGAGTGGTAAGAATCTTCTTGAAGTTGATCGTAGTCAAAACCATTTCTTCCTGCCGGAGATGAAGAGTGATAGACCGGATCCTAAGGCGAGAAAGATTTCTCCATCATGTTAAAACTTTATGGTCAACAGATTAAATTATGTAGCTACAAGAACTTCAAACTGAAAAGTGATACCTCTTATCGTTTTTTTTTTGCTTTGTTATTTTGTTTATTTTTTTCATATGCCAAATACCTTATTATTTAATTTTTTTGTAAAAGAAAATGTTTAACACCTAAAGAACTGTTAAATAGCTTTACTAACTAGTTTCTAATTAAAAAATGGTATGAAAAAATAAATATTATTTACGTATGGGGAAGCAGCCATGCTTTCTTCTTGTAGAACAATTATATTATCTTCCTCACTATCCTGTTCGTTTTGAATCTAAACAAGGAAAACGATTGGTTAATTCTAAAACGGCGTCTATTTGATTGGTTAGATAAAAAGTATTGTGATTGGCGTATGTTTACCTTAATTGCTTGTACTTCGATACGTAACATCATTTCATCAAATCTTTCGATGTCTTGAGCGCGCACTATCCCTCTCACTTCTTGAATTAGAGATTTCTGTTTAACGGAAATAAATAGATAAATAATGAATGAATGAATGAATGAATGAATGGATGAATGCAATTTTTATGTGTGAGACTTATTGTCTTACCTTTTCATTCGAGTCCAAGAGGTCTAGTAACGAGAACACGAATTCATTCACAGAAAGTCTACCGTGGACGTATTCACGAACGTAATATTTTAAAGTGTTCCACTCGTCTTCGCTTAGGCAGTATTGAGCTTTCTCTTCAATCCATTGATAGGACGTTGGTCCAGTGACGGATTGATGATGTAACTGGCTGCCTGCAATTCCTGACTGAATCATAGAATCCTACAATACAATTATTATGCAAAACAAAATGTTGTACAACGCCCTCGATTATCGTATTAGAATTGCATAACCTGGGGACGAGGGTGCGTTGTTTAAAAATCACGCGTATAACTAAACACTAATCAAAAGAATTGCTCAAAGTAAAAATGTTTTTTTAAAAAATTATAAAAATTTAGTGAGAGTAAAAGAACCTAGCGTTTTACAATACCCTGTCACGAGGAGATGTGTCTTGAGGAGATCTAAATGTAAAACATGCATATAAACTAAAAACAATCGAAGGAACAGTTTCAAGCAATCTAATTTTCAGGGTCCTTAACCTAGTGGCAAACTTGAGCACGAAGCATTCAGCTACGTTAGTTATTTTGGATCAATAGATGTAGGCTTGTCTTCTTTTTCGCTTTTTGTTTCGATTTTTGAGATTTTTTAGTATCTTAAATCAGGAATCCTATAATTAATTGAGCAAAAAAGAGCCAAAATTTTGACAAACCTTGAACAAACAGAACGTCTATCAAGCCATTCTGTTTGGTCGTACACAACTCTTGCCAACGGTATTTTCCCGACATCCTTTAATATCATCGTCATCATCTTACTGGTTCGAATAATATGTGCAGCGTCAGCATGACCGATGTTTAAAAAGCTGATGCCATTCACTTCAATTATTTGCTCGCCCACCTGAGACAAAAAATAAATACATTTTTTGTTGTGTTTTTTGTTTGTTGTAAAGAAAATTTAAAAAAACCTTACACCGATTAAAGATAACCATTTCTACCAACGTCATCCCCAGGGTCTTGTGGCTCCTAAACCGTTATAGGTAAAATGCCGTGGGAACCAGGTTGCCTTTTAACCCAAATATATCAAAAAACATTCATTTAGGTATTCTGCCAAATCAAATCAATTCAATTTGTTTTAATTTTTCCCTCACAAACACAATTACATAAATCGTAGTAATGGCGAGGTTGCAGATTGCGAGAGAGCAATTCTTGCATTCTTGATCCCAGGGCTTGGAGTACTTTTTTACACGAGGACAAACAACCGCATCTCATTGTCAAAATTTTAAAAACACATCAAAACCTACCATAACAGCAGATCGATCAGCGACCGAATCCTCATCAATCCCGGCAATAAATATACCGAGTCCATATTCCATACCTCCTCTGATTAGCAAACCTAAACGACTATTGTTTCCTACCACGATGTTGACCTAGACATAATATAAGTAAATAAATACAGCTTGATGTAAAAGATATAAATTGGCCGCCGTAAGTTTGGCAAGAATGCAAATAAACGAACCATATTTGACTCAATTACCTTTCTTTCGTCATCTTCCAATGGACGCATGCTGCCGGATTCTTCTGCGTTGTCAGGATCAGTAGTTGGAAATGTTTTGATGGGTAAGGGTGAACACGGTCTTCCGTAGCAATTAATCCATTGATATCGAGTGTGTTCAATTTTGCTACCAGGAATTATACCGAGTGATAAAACCATCAGGCGTAGAGTTCGCTGACTTTGAATGAACTAAAAGAGAGAAAAGAGAACACTTTTTTAATAATTTTTGTGAACTTTAAAAACTTTAAAAGAGAGAAAAAAGTGCTTTACTTGTACAGCTTCTTCGTGCGTTACTTCTTCAAATGATTGTTTATTTCCTTTCAAAACCTGATCACCAATTTGTAGCCCTTGACTGAAGGCATCCGAATATTTGTTTATATTCGACACAAAAATACCCGTCCCGTGCTCGATACCACCACGAATGCTAAATCCAAAACCTATTTCTGCGTGTCTTTTTAAGAACAACATTTTTGTAGCTTTGCTTCGCTTTTTATTTGGATACGGTCGAACGCGTTGAGTTCGCTCTCCTCCTTGAAGACCGCGTGATGCAGGAGAAGCATTTCTGGCATGGTTTATGGAGGAGGTTTCTACCATGCTAGAACTATCCCATGTGTTTTGAAAACGTAACTGCTTATTTTCGCGCATTTTTCCAGTTTTTATTACACAGTCTTTTTCTCGTTCCGTTCTTGATTCTTTTTATAATATTTCCATCTGTAAATATAGCCTTGTTTATTTAATATAATTAATAATTATTAAGCATTTCTGTCGATAATTTTTTTGTTATACTTAATACTGAAGTTGAGTTCACGTATTTTTTATTTCAGTGTTTGGAGCGTCTTAATGGTGAATGCGAAAACATCTTTTTTGAATACTGTTAAATAAAATATAATATACAACCATTTCTAGTTACTGATTGATAGTTTTCAATACTCTTTCAATACATCTTTACTTTATAAAAAAAGTATTTAAAATGTGTATTGCTTCATTTATTCCTGAACGCATAGATTTACTTGTTTTTTTATATCTGCGTAAATTTATCAAGATGTGTTAGCTCGAAAAATGATTGGAAAAGATTTGATTTTATACAATATTTTTGTAAATCACAATGCCCTAATTTTTAACGCCCAGGGCGTTTGTTAAATTTCCATACGTTGTCTTTAAAATGACGGTAAAATAATGCTTGTAAAATTGCATAAAATTGGGTCACTTTTACTGACTTTCATAAAAATAAAATAAAAATTTGTATCCGCTAATATTCGAGGCGTTTCAAGTTACAAATCGGTGACATGACTTTGGTCAGTACTAAATAATAGCCGCTGAGCCTAAATTTATTCATTCTTTCTTTTCAATAAACTCGACTTTTTTATAAGAATAAACTGAAGTACTAAAATCTAAGAATATGATAACGAATGCAGACTTGAATTTTAATAAAACTAGTCGTAACCTCTTGGAAATCCACTGCAACTCTCTAGGGAAATAGGCTACGCTATTTGCAGCTTATAACTTTTAAATTAGTTCCTTTAATATAGATCCGAAAAAAAAATTAAATAATCTGTGAACAAAAAAATTATTAAATTTTTTATTTAGCTGCTTGTGGTTTGTGAAAAAATATATACAAAATGATATTGTCATGGATAGACTTGGATTTTTGGCTTTGTGACGAGTGTCCACTTGTGGAAAAAAACAAACAAATTCTATCAAATCACTAACAATTTTTTTGGCTTTTTTTATAGAACGCGGGAACTTTGGTCAGTAAAATATTCTTCTTTGTGTTGTACCGTTTCCCATGTGCCGCCAAGAAAATATCAAATAATCCGGTTGGATGTCATACAAGAGACACAAATTAACGCGGGCGCTAAAACCCAACTTGGTGCGTACTACACAGGTCGATCTTTTGAACATAACATTCGATCGAAGGGTGATAAAAACGATAAACACAAATGAAAATGACGGAAGTTCCAAGTAAAGTCCCAAAATTAAATAATTCTGATAAAGAAGATGGACTAGAGAGTGAGCATCAAGATATAGTGCAACAAATAGATGGCGTACAGAATCAAATAGATGGTTTAAATGAACAAGCTTCAGAAGAAATACTACAAGTTGAGCAAAAATATAATAGTATGAGGAAGCCATTCTTTGGAAAAAGAGCAGAGTTAATAAAAAAGATTCCAAAATTTTGGGTGACAGTCGTATCTTTTCAAAACATTATTATATTCTCAGTTTCTTTTTTTATCCATAAGCTCAGACGTTCGTTCCAGATTTTTAAATTTCATTGTGATTTTTTAGAAATGGCGGCCTTAAATTACGAGCCAATGAAATTTGTTCTTTTATTTATAGTAAATTTCGCTGACCATGTGTGTATTGTGGGAATAATAAAGCTGGTATTTCATAAAGAAAAACAAATCAACTTTATTAAACATTAAAATTTAGCCATCCAAGTTTTATTTTTTCAAACGTTTTTATTTTGTTATTAAACTTTTAAATGTTATTTTGTTTGTTACCTGCAGTTTAGAACTTTCAAAACCAGTAGAGAGTTCTGTTTGTCACAGATTATAAGTTTATTTGAAGCAGCTAGAAAATGCATTAAAGTACTCTACACCCTTACCTAATGTAATAGGTTGTTTGCAAAATGACTGTTCAACATTAGCTATTTACAACACAGAACCATTAAATTTTTAACTCTAAGTAAGATAGATAGATAGATGTGCATATTTTACATGGCTAGCATCACAAATATTAAGGGATATACCCTGTCTATTATTTCCAGGAGGAGTCATGGCTTAGATGGAGAGTCCTAGAGTACTTAATGCTCATTTTGAGCTACGCACACCCAATTAGGGCCCACGCTCTACTAGACAACTCCCAGCAACATCCAATGACCCACACATTGTGCCATCTCCCCAATTTCCCTCTCATGGCTTGGGTTAACCCGGGGCTATGGTAACATTCACTCGTCCATGTTGAATCGCCATCAAGAGGAATCGAACCTCGGTCTCCCGCACAGAGTACGAGAGCTATAACCACTAATCTATGGCACCGTAAAACAATAACAGTGTAGCTAGTGATTTAAATGTCATAATAGCAAGTTAGCTACACATTAAAACAATTCAACTCAAAACACGCATAAAACGTCAGTATTTAGGAAAAATTTCCCTTTTTCCTTGATTTACATTTAAAAGACATTTCTAAGATAAAACAACAAAAGTTAAACAAGCAACTTGCATAAAAATTTCGATCACTATCTCATGAAGCAATAAACATCAAAGTAATTTTGACATCATTTTGTTGCTTTTCAGCAAATTAATCAAACTTTTAATAGGAGACTTATGGAAGTTTTTTTCCATTAAGTCCTATCCTAACAAATCTGGTAAAACCTTGAGTTTTGATGTTGGATTTACTGCTTCGTCCGAAATTAAGTGCCTGAAAACGTAAGCAGGATAACCCCTATCAATCGACCCTTTTATATAACTAATGAACCCAGAACAACGTAACGACATCAAAATCAGATTTAATTCAAAATGAATTTAAAAATAAATTTTAAAATGGTGAAGGAAAAGTGACTGGTGTTTTGAAAAACAAAATTAAGGTTAGATTTCTGTTTTCACAATACATATTTTTAAAACCAATGTTTTTTCGTTCAATACTAGTGTGTTATCAACATTTTAAGATTTGCTTTAAAGCATTTAGTATACACACAGACAATGTTGAGATGTAAGAATGAAATTTTGTTGACATTTCTGCTAAGATAAACAGATAGTTTGTGCAGTTAACTTTGCTGAATCAACCATCCTCCTTAATAATGTATTAGTTTGTAAATCATCCACAGATATCTGCATTACTTGATGAAGAAGATGAAGAAGCACTACACTATCTTTCTTCTGTGGAAGTTGAAGAATTTGAAGATATTAAATCAGGATATAGAATAAAATTTGTAAGTATTTTATATTTCATGTGTTTGGGTCTGAAATAAGGCTTATTGATTCAACTATTCGTTTTTAAAAGCAACTATAGATGTCTCATTAAAAGTAAAATAATGAATCACATAATTGCTCAGGCAACCTGAGATAAACACCTAAGGCGAAATATATTTGAAAGTTTGTTTGGTGCATTTTGCTTGGGTGAAATACTCTCTCAGTAAAAAAATATTGATTTTTGTCGGTAAGACTGATTTGGTTGTCATCAACTGACTGAATTTAGCCCAAAACTATTTATCATGGTCAATACAACTTCCCCGATTGGATGACAGGATGGGAAAGGGAACTAATTTTATTTGCAAAATATCCACGTATCCACTGTATTACCATTTGAAGCTGTAAAATGATGATAAACAAACTTTTCAATATAGATGGCCTAAGGATTAACATTTATAACGGTTTTGTACTTTTATTTTGATTTACTGTTTTTAAATAGCAGCCATGTTTTGCATTGAGGTTGCATTGTTGTAACATCTTTTTCTCTTAAATTCTTTATAAAAGTTAATGCAGAACAATGATTACAATTTGCAATTTTTTTTGTTGATGCTTTTTTTAATTCTCGATTCTTATTTTAGAACTTGTGTTGTAAAACAAAATTATAACTTGATTACTTATACGTTTTTCTCTTTTTTATCTTAGCATTTTTCAGAAAACCCCTACTTTAGTAACGAATTAATTTGCAAAGAATTTATGTTAAGTGATAGTGGTGAACAGACTTGTAAATCTACAGAAATTGAATGGAAAGAAAATATGGTAAGTAAAAGCTTTTTATCGTATAGGATAGCCCTCAAAATAAGTGTTGGCAAATGTGATGTAATTGCTGCTTATGTTGTGCTGAATACTTTGCATCCAGTTAGCAGTCAATAAGGCAAAGCACTTTATCCATCAACATATATATTTTCAATCCAATTTTGATGACTGATGCAAACGTTGGTTGCTAAAAATATTTTTTCGGAAGGGACCATTTCTCCTTTTTCTTTTTTTTTTTGCTATTTCTAAAAGCTAACGGTGAAGCTATGACCAACCTCTATTTTTGCTATGTGTTTATTAGCTCAGTGTAAAATAATAGATGTTTTACCCAAATTGCAGTTCCATAAAGGAGGTTAGGAAGATTTTTTTGTGTATTGTAAATGGAGCAAAACATTTAACAATACATGTAATAAATCCTTTCTTAGCCCCTACCTAGCTAATGCAAAGAGCCTTTGAAAAGATAAGTAACATCCCTAAAAGCTAGCTAGCATAAACTTAGTAAGCTAAGTTTATGAAAAATTGTTTGTGACACACATATTGAGTGAGATAATTCTACTCTGATTAGATGTCCATCAAATAACTTGCTAGCTAGCTACAATTTTCAACAAAATATGTTAGCTCTAGGCATTGTAGACCAAAAACCAAGGTCCAAAAATTTAGTAAAATCAGGAAAAAAAATGTCCATGTTGTGCAAAAGAACATATCTCTATAATAATAGCCATATTCTGTTTGCGCGAAATGGCACCTCAAGTAGCGAGACATATGAAATGCAGTATATAAAGGATGGGCAACCCATTGGATTTTTTCATGGGGGTTAACTACTAGTCTATATTATAATACCCGTATACATCTGTCTGTCACGCAAAATGGTAGCTTTACTGCGCCAGTAGCGAGAGGCATGCAAAGCGGTATGAAAAAGACGGGCGAACCCTTGGATTTTTCCACGGGCTAACGACTAGTTCTACATAATAGTACACCACTGTTCAACCCCAAAGGGCACTTTTCAGGGACAGCCATATTTTTTGTGAGCAATCTATATCGTCTTTATAAATGAAGACACTGTCGCTGGGAGAGTGGACATACCATGTAGTAATCAGGAATGCAACTTTTTTACGCCTAGAGGTAGTCATACTGATGCCAGATACCATGTTTGTTTAACATATTTTAAGCAGTTTCTGATTCATCTGATTCTTAGAATATTGCATCTGGAACTGGAACTGCCGTTTTGCTAATACAGAAACCCTAGTATCATATTTCTTCTTTTTCACTTTGAAGAAGATGAAACATTTTGATTGGGCAAAATAGAATGTAAACTCGTTTTTTTTTAACTTTTTAACAAAAAGTGGCATCTACAATTTTTCACTTGTGAACCCTATCCCCTGCTCTGCAACTCTTTTTTTAATTAGTAAAATCGTGCAATTGAATTAGGTGTTCTATTGATGCAAAATTGTAAATATGAGAAGTTATTCAATGCAACATACTCAAAAAGCTTGAGTTTTGAGATTTTTAAAAAGCTATAAAAATGTTTCGTTGGTTTGAGAAAACCTGAAAAATAGTTACTTTAGCATAACTTAAAACATATACTTTTATATGGTGATGCATTTGTATGGACAAGATGTAGTTTGTTTTACATTTTTTTCACTTCAACTCTTTTTAACGTCACAATGTCAGTGGTACAACCTATGGTCAGCTTTTTAAGTTAAATAAAACTTTAAAAACAAAATTGTCTTAAAAAACTGAATGGAATTTCACTGAAAAGTACGGGAAAGTTTTAAATTTTGTTTCTTACCATCACATTGCTTTTTTCAGGATTTAACAAAAAGACAATCAGAAGATTCACTAAAGCCTGGTCAAAAACGTCAGCATGAGGAGCCTGAAAGTTTCTTTTCATGGTTTAACGATCAATCAGAAGGTGGCACTGATGAAGTAGGAGAGCTAATAAAAGATGATGTCTGGCCGAATCCATTACAGTATTTCTTAGGCGGTGGAAATGACACAGAGGACAATGATGATGATGATGAAAATGTTGTTTTGATTGAAGATGAGGAGGAAGAAGAGGATGAAGATGAGGAACCCGATGAGGGTGATTTTGAAGGTGAGGAAGACGAGGAGGATTTTGAAGATGAGGAAGAGGGCGAAGAAGATGATGAAGAATTAGCTCAGGTAAAAAAATTTGATATGTTTTCGTGCAGTTCACTGTGTTCAATTATTTTTCTGTGCAATGACCTAAATTCAATGAAAAAGTGGTTTGAATAAGCGAAAACTCAATTTTTGCGATGATTTAAGATTGGGTAATTGGTAAGTCATCAGTAATTTTTCTTAGAAAAAATCCTAATTATTGACATTGCCAAGGGTCTTCATCCCAAAACGAAGGCAAGGAAAGTAAAGCAATTAGTGGAATTAGCCTATGGGTTTGCAGAGATGTTTGCGAAATGTTTTAAAAAAAAGGAATATTATTTTTTAGATTAATTTTAGCGAAAGTCATTTAAGGTTTTTTCGCGAGTTGAATTTTTCAGATATTTTCACAAATATTAATCAAATTAAGCTAAGTGATATAGAAGGCTTAGAAAAGAACAATGTTGTTTGTGGTATTCAGATAACCAGAAATACAGAAAAAGCAAGAGAGATGTTATACGGTGTAAAGGATTTAACTAACAAAAAACAAAATGTTTAGTTTTAGTGTCTTAACTTCTGACCTTTATTAATTTTTAGAAATTTTATTTATAGGATTTAGAAGGTGACGAAGATGAAAATTCCACTGATAAGTGAAAAAAGCCTGGTTCACCTAATCAAAGCCATCAACAAAAAAACTGAAGGAGCTATTCCTGCCATACTAACTAGTTTTAATAGACAGTATGAAGCAAAACTTCGTTAAACCAGACGGAGACATAGTGGACATATTTTTCTATTGTCTGGAAATATTGTGAAGCGTTTGTGAAGAACAGAGAGTTTTATCATTGTTTTTAGAGCATGATTTTTTAAATTCGAGCTGAAATTTTATTGACCTCGGCAATTTGCTAAATTATTTTACTTCTCTTTTGATTGCCCCTCTCTTTTGTGAATAGTCTGCTTTTTACACCTCACAAGGCCTCTTGTTCGATCAGTATGCTTTTGGCGTGCATGCGCATTTAGATAGGTATTTGTAAATTATTTGAACAACACCTTTCATTTAAAAAGCTAGTTTTTCTTTTTTGCTCTCATTGTACTTCATTAACGTCAAATGTTTTTTCGCAATAAAATTTCGCGATTCTAAACTACACTGACTAAACAACTGAAGAAAACCATTTTTCAAAATGGTAACCTTCATCTTTTAGAAAGAAAATTATCACAGAAATGATGATAAATGTGTAGAATATTATTCTTTCAATGTTTATACTTTATGTTGATTGATTTTCGCGAATCCACTGGTATATTTTCGCAATTTTAGTTGACGTATTTTCTATAGGCGTGTCAGTCAGGCCGGGATATGTCTATATTATAATACCCGTATACGTCTGTCTGTCTGTCACGCAAAATGGTAGCTTAGCTGCGCAAGCAGCGAGACGCACGTGATGTGGTATAAAAAGGACGGGCGAACCCGTGGATTTTTCCACGGCTAACGACTTGTTTATGCAAAAAACAATCTAGTTTGGAGTAGTATGTTTACATTATGCTCGATGGAGAAACAAATTGAACTTAAACGTCGCCTTTCTGTTTTAACTTTAAAAGAACAACTTTAAGACTGAAGGTATAATTACACAAGGTCAAATTCAAATAGTGTAGTGGTATTAATTAAATTGTAATTTTTGGGTCAAGCCTCAGATTGCAAGGGTAAAGGCGCCTTGGCCAGTTGCTGAGAACCTATATTTTGGCTGCTAACAATACTGACATCGTGAATCATACCGTGACACTTTGGTTTGTGTTTGTCAAGGGGAAACTCAACACAAAAACGTGTTGCTTCTGAGAGGAAAAATTGCTAAATAAGAGGCAAAGTTTTTAGATTTTTTTTTTTTCTTTAGGTCCTTTGTTAGTCATCGGTTTACATTTTGTATTTTTTTTTATTCTTTATTATTTTTTAATTATTACTCGAAGAAGGTCAGAAAACTCTTTGAACCTGAGTGTGGCAATTCTGACCAATATTGAGACGTATCTTTAAAGCTACGAACTCGATCATATACGGAGATTTTAATTCGAACTGTTAATTTAACGCCTGCTTAAACATTTTGCAGATGCTAAAAGAACAGAGAAAGAGTTTAGAGATTTTTCTTTAAAAAAGAATGGAAATGTTGCTTGCAAATTTTTTTGTAAATTCAATACTCATCGAAGCTCTGTCTGCGTTCCGCATGAGTGAGCAAAACAAATCAGCCGCAACTGTTCATGTCAATCTGAGCATGCTGAAGAACTTGCCAAAGTAAAGCAATACGAGTGTTTAGCTATCTACACATTTAATCGCACAAATAAATAAAAGTTATGACAAAAACAACAGGAAGAACCATCAAGGTGAGTAAGTTATGGGATAGTTCACACTTTAGAAAATGCATATAAGTAAAAATCGCATACACCGTACCTCAAATTTATCGCATCAGTCATACACTATTCGTGAATAAGTGCTTGATATCTTACGGACGCTTTTGTCCTTTCTTGTAATCTCAACATCCGCTATAGTGAAAGTTTCTTAATTGTTCACTTTTTCCTAGACTTAACGATGATGTGGTTTGGTATAACTTTAATACTCTTTGGTTGCCTAGTTCATATTGCTAGAGGTATGTTGTGAAGTAAAAATTAACTGATTTTTTTACAAGGAATTACAGTGCCCCCCTTTTTAGTCGCGCGCGAATTTTTTTATAAATTTTAAGGTTTTTTTTTTTTCTATAGAAAACTATTAATTACTATTGGCGAATAGTTAAATATTTTAAATTTAACATATAATTAATCTAGAATACCTTGGCAAAAGTCGCTAATGTCGCCCAATATTTAAACGCCCGTTTTTAAACACACCCACCCTTATTATGGGTGGGTGTGTTTATGACAATTTTTTTTTTAGGAGCACCACTGTATAACACCACAGATACACTACATGCTACAGAACAAAATGTTACAAAAAGATTTTTTAAAAACTCTGTTACCCAGCCTCAAAAACACGTGAAGGGTCAAGTGCGAGATTTCATGAATGAAGTGATCGGACATACTCTTCACGGGCATCGGGAGCAACCCGATCGATGGATGGACTTTTATAATAACGATGCATCATGGGATCGTTACATGAGTCCACAACTGCACCATCATTCACATATGCAAGTTCATGACCCTCATTATGATGTTAGCTTAAGTTTCCCGAATAACTACGAAGAGACTGATCGGGTTGCAGCCAGTCAATCCCATCACATAGAAGCGTATCCCGGTGAAATTGTTTCGGGTGAGAATTCTCTGTCAAAGTTTATCGCTCCACCGGTATTTGACAATCCTTCTGAGGATAGGGATAATATAAATGAAGAACAAAAGAAATTTTTACACACACCAGAAGGTGAAGAAACAGAAGAACAAAACACTAGACAATTAGTAGACAGTTTAAAATCTTTAATGAAACCTTTGAGAACACCCCAAGATGCTTTGCACGCCAACGGGAATGCGAGAGAATTCGAACATTTAAAGGAAGATACCAGTTCTAAAGAATATTCTCATGGTAGAGACGACACTCAGTCTAGTTACAATGACGAAAATAGAGTCTCCTCTCAAAACGAGGCTGAAAACAACCATTTTGATCTTGACTACTATGGCGACCGATCAGAAGGTTTAGCAAAGAGCCGAGAAAACCTTCCGAGAACTGACACCAATGACGGTTCTTTTAGTCAGGATCCTTCTGGTAAGGTCGCAGGGGATTATGAAGACAAAAATTACAATGGAAAAGATTATGGGGAGGGCGGTAGAGGTTTGGACGATTATATGAGTAACCGTGGAAATCGTTTTGCTGAATTTAAATCTGACGATGATATGCCAGAAGAAGGCTATGGCAGATTTGAACAGTTTCATAGTAACCGAAATAACGAGAACGACGGTTTCGGCGATTCTAGCTTGCGAAATAACCGTTACGAAAATGAGTACGATAACAATGATCATTTTCACAATAACGAAGAACCAGAGAATCGGGATAGACTGGATAACCAAGACAATATAGACAATTATGAGTCTCGTTTTAGAAATGATAATCAGCATGAAAATACAGATGAAAACGACTCAAGTGATAACTCAGTCAGTCGCGGAGCTGAAAAACCAAAACCAATTGAAATGGTTCAAGATGATTCTGGGCGGATTAAACCTATACAAGGTAATGGTGACATGAAACCGAACCATATTTTGCATTCTGAAAAACCAACTGGAAATTCTAAATCAAGCAAAGCTTCTCATGAAACTCCAGTTAAAAGAAGCAAAAAAATCTCCTTGCAAATACAGGCAAAAAATTAATCATCGAGGAAGTCTTGTTTTTATTACCTTGTTTAGCACAGATTTTATTTTTGTTTCGAAACAAAATATGGTGGCTCTGTTTAGCGTTTCTATCACGTAAGTCCGGTGCCAGTTTTTACACTATGTTACGCATTGGACACATATACATATACGCCATCTTTCATGCACGCTCATATCAACTTACAAGACATTCAAGAGTACGTTACACGCGATCAAAATAACACGCACCAAATTCTATGTTGTTCTGTTGCAGTTAAAGAAATCCCGATTTTTCGATTCCAATTTCTGATTTATGAACACATTGCCGTCAAGTCTTCTACATATACATTCATTTTTTTTATCACAAGATGTTTGTATTTATCTAGATAAACAATCGGTACTGGAAGAACGACTTGGCCAACTAAAAAGATCAAAGCTGACTCAGCAAAAACAAACAGAAACAAAGCTGCATTCGTCTTAAAGTTGTTATCTTAACCAAGTTGTCTTTCCTACGCAAAACGTATTTTTTAACACTGATATTTGTTAGATACTTATATATTTATGCTAAACTTTATAACGAACAGTAGAACATAACACAAATAAAAATCTTTATTCTTTGCTTTTGTTTTTGTTTGAAAAAAATATATAAAGTGTGTTGTACCGTCCGTTGTCGAGACTCTTCATATCTTTAATGGGTCAGAAAGCTGCTCTAACGCAACCTTGTTCCCAGGGCATTTTGTCTTGTTGATGATGTTGATAGTGCCCACTCCGTAATAACGGCTTAGGGGCCACAAGTTCCTAGGGACGAGGTTGGTTCTAACGTACCGCTACATTCGCTACGGGCTGGAAAAAGTTTGTTGGGAACATCAAAGGATATCAAGCCACAGAAGTCCAAGCATGTTCGAGATAGGGAAAAACTTAAGATAGAGAGTATTGTAGGAAGAGCGAGTCTATTGTATTTTACTTTTACGCTAACTGCCAGCGTTAATCGAACGTTCAAGCTTGTGCTCTAAAATGTTGTTTAAATTTATCGCTCGTCTACTCGGTATTCGCAACAAAGACTGACTTGGCATGACAGGCGCCGAGATTTTTCGCGTTCTTGTTGTCGTTGACGTAGCTAAAGTAATAGCAGCTTTCCTTCTTGTCAAAGTCGGGCTACCTCGTGCTGTTTCGTGCAAGTGAAGGTTATATAATAAGGACTCAAGTTTTGGGGATTCCCTTTTAGCGCGATAACCGCTAAAGGCACTGCGAAAGCTTTGAATTGAATCACAAGAATCAATATCTGAGTCACGATCACTATCAACCTCAACCGGGGGCAGCCTCGCACTTTCTTTGTAAGCTGGGCACAATTGGATGGTGTAGATGTTTAAAATATCATGTATATCATGTTTAGAGTTTCGTGGTTTCATTTCATGATGGTAAATCGCAGACTGGGATTTCCGACTTCGTTTTAGATTTGTATTACCGTTTCTATTCTCTACTTTCTTTTTTAATTTTTTCTTTCTGATTTTAGTTTGTTTTTGTAGCTGATTGTCCGTCGTATGTTCACTTTCATTTAATACTTCATTGACATACTTTTCTTGTGATGTTGTTTTTGGTCGGCAACCGGCAAAATATAATTCTCTCACAATACCACTGTTTTTACCTGAGATTGCGAGATCAAACGCTGTCTCGCCAGTTTTGTTCTCCGCATAAAGAGGTAATCCAAATCGATTAACCGGGTCCAATATTAACTTTGCCAATTTAATGTCATTTGATTTAACTGCATACATTAACGGAGTCATCCCATATTTATCTTGGCATGCAAAGTCTTGGTCCTGCATAGTTTCATTTAGTAATAGACGTAATGCTGATGAATTGCGCGCAATGCATGCATGGATTAATGCAGTGCGCAGATCACTGTCTTTTAAATTTACATCTGGTTTATATAAAAGTAAATGCTTTAACATAGATAACTGGGCGTGTCTTGATTTATATACATTCATTAGACAAGTCATGAGTAAAGTTTGCTTCATGTGGTCTCGATAATCCACATGCACAATCTGTTTTTGTAGCAAATGGCAAACATACGTGTAATTTCCACGTTTTACGGCTTCGTGTACGTTATTTATTGTAGCCATTTTGATTCTTTTAAGAAGGATGAGATGATTTTCACACATTAATTTTACCTGTGTTTTCTTCGTAAACATATCACGAATTGTTTTTCAAGTACTGCTTATTGCTGTAAGTATGCACGTGGAAGAGTATCAATTTTCATAAAGATGGGAATCTTAAGTTCTGGCTACGCTCGTTGGACAAATGTACATCGTCAGTAACACGTGCCAAAAAGAATTCGATTTGCACAATTAAAAGGCATTCTTTATATTCTTTATACTACATGTATAATATAAAGAAATGTCAGTAATGTTGAAAGCGCTTTACTGAACCTAACTATAATGTTTACATTTGTGGTAATTCTGAGTCTGAGCCTGAGTATACTAAGCGTTATGCTTATAAAAAAACATCGCATATTTTGGCGTATCAGTACCTTTCGCTCTCGCTAGTTTCTGATGCTAACCTAGCTGGCGATCGAAGACATGAAAAGGAAGAACTTACAAATTAACGAATTTTGGGTTGCATAAGCGGAAGTTTGTTTCCGGATAGCAATAAGACTATTCACGAGGTTTAGGAGATAATAATATAATTGTCATGTACTGAAAATTAATTTATACCAGTGTTGTACTTTTAAAGTCAATGCAACTAATTTTTGATGTTTTTCACATCTTTTAATATTTACAAATTTTCTTAAATGCTCTATTTCTGAATGTCTCCGTCGCAGAATATAAAAATTGGTCTACTCACGAAAGCTTATTATTCAATCATTACTTCTTGCGCTGCATGCTTTTTCCTTTATAAAGGAATTTCAGGTAAAAAAATCAAATCATTTTTTCATAGGAACTTTAACAGCAATACGCATACACTTACTCGGCTATCTCTTGATGTATTCCACACTTCATGATGTATCAAAACAACACAATCCGTTTGGAAGCAAAGGTTATTGGATATATTCCAACAATTTAAAAATTAAAAGATTCAAAACATATTACGCGGTTAAAAGCTTGTGTTGCGTGTTGATACGTGTTTACTTATATGTTTGTTTTATAAGCGTGTGAAAATTCAAAATCAGGCTAAGATATGTTTATGCCAAAAAACACAATCAGGTTTGGAGTACGCTTACGTCTAGTGAGCTATATGGGTAAGATAAAATTGCCCTATTTTTAACTTTAAAAAAGAAACGGCCACAAAAACAAAAAAATATAAATTACACAGGGCTAAGTTCAGACAATGTAGTGGTGTTAATTAAGCATTGACTGTCTGATTAATGTACCTAGAAGAAAACACACATCAGAGCAAGAAGGTTTAACCTCCTTAATCAGAAGGACTCACCAAGGATGAGCAAATACTAATGTTAAAAAAAATTCCCCCTTCTGAGCCTGAACGTTATGCTTATAGAAAGGAAAACTACACATTAGATTACATATTAAAATAAGAAAAAAAACATTTTAATAAAATATAAAACATTTCTTCGAAAAAAAGAATTGAAATCTATTTAGCTAGACAAGATGATAATCTATTGTCAAATATATTTTGCTCATGATATCAGTTGTTGTATCCAACCTTTATTCTTGAAAATCTCGACACATCTCTAAAAGACGTCTTTCGCGATCTTACAACGGAGAACTCTTGACAAGAGTACCATTTTGATGATTCGGCATTTTTCTCATGAAGACCATAGGTTTACTTTCGTATGCACCTATCAAACCCTGTTACGTTGTCGTCTTCCTCTTCAATCGCTCTCTCCAGTTCCCTTGAATTTCCATAAAGTTTGGATTGTGTTCCATCTTACCGCTAAAGAAATTATTTACATATTAGTCACATGTTTGAGTTCGTTTTTTTAGGTTATAATTTAGGACATTTACATTTTCTAGCAAAGCAAATAGCAATTGGCAAAAGGGAAAAAGCAGCGTTATTTTAAGACATTCACACAATTAAATATGTTTTTATATTTTTCCTGTAGCTTCCACCGAAAGATAAAGATAAAGTTTAAAAATAATAGACGCCCGAAGAATACGAAAACCAAACGATGCCTTGTTGCGCTACCATTCTAGACGATTAAATTAGGGCCATTACCTCGCTTCCAAGTCTTTCTTCCATTCAGCTATTCTTCGTTCTGACTGAGTTTCAAAGTCTTCATCTTCGGATTCTTCTTCTATATTTTCTTCTTCTTCCACTTTTTGTTTTACCGTTTGCCACTTTTGAACGAGAGATGAAACATGTTTTAACTTCTTCGAAGGTAGGCCAACAGTGTCAACTTTCTTTTTCTAAAATCAGAGATACCAAACCGTACATTCTATGTCGGGATCTAGTGTGCATTGAACTTGTGTTTCTTTTACACAGAGCAAGCAAGGTGATTTCAAGGAGGGAGGGAGGTCGGAGCCGAAAGACGCGAAAAGTGGCTCTCCAACGGTTAGTTATTTTTTATAAAATGTCCTGCTATACAGAAAATTAAATGTAAGCTTAAAAAACTCTCTTTTTGTAACCAAAATTGTATATATTTATTAAGCAGGGATTTATTTTGGTAGTGGCGGTCACATACATCTCCAACTTACAATCTACCTTATGTCTCCAGCATCGATAATTTGGGGAGGTTCACCTTAATTTTGCGCTGCGACATGGCCTTGATTACAAACGAGTTTGCAGAAAACATACTTCAGCCTAGCATTGTAGCCAGTGATGGCAGGGATTACAATACAAAAGAAGTAAACACAGCTGATTACAAATATCAAATTACAAACATTTTAACTGCGTTGAATTCCTGCATGATTAACAAAGGGCATTATTATCTGAAACAGTAACAAATTGAAATCAACAGCCAAATGTAATTCTGCTCGTATAGGTGGGTAACGTAAAGGAGAATTGAATATACCTTTTTCATTTTCGCCTTTGCGCTCAAATTAGACGATGATGAGCTATTCTAAAAATAAAAAATATTCAGCATCAGCAAACTTTGCTTTACAACAACAAAACACACAAAAAAAGCAAGGTATAAAAACGTACCCTTTTGATGGGTGGTAAAGGTGATGCCACGCCCTCATCGACTGGAACTCGTGGAGGTGTTGCATACGTAGAAGGACTCGTTTCACGTGATGAATCTCTTATCAAAGGAGCAGCTGCAATTATGCTTTTTGGTACAGGACTAAAGAAAGATAAAGAGGACATTAAGAGATAAAAGAGATAAAGGTATATTCGTACATGCGTATCATATTGTGAAGCAACCATTCTATAAATAAGTGAAACCCGGCTGGGTGGAGTTCTAACTTATTTTCACTTTAATGTTTTTCAACCCAACAACAAAAGCGAGAGACATACCTGGCTGTTCCAGAAATATTAGCCACATTTTGTGAACTTTCAGGTTCTATGAGTAAATTTTAAAAAAAACATAGAAGCAAATGGCTATTAGGATCAACTTTTTGTTGCATATTTTTATTTTATCATTTATTTATATAAAAAAAACACGTTAATTCCAGTTTTTAAGAGCATTTTAAGTCTTTCGTAGAGCTTAAAAATTTTTTTTAGCAAAAAATACATTTCAATGCAGATATAAAAAAAAAAAAAACGAAATCTTAATCAGAATTAAGAATCCCAGGCTAGAACTATTGCTTATTTTTTATACATAAAAAGTGCATGGAATAATAATAAAGTGTGCTGAGACTACATTATTTCTATGAGACAAATGTTTCGTCACAAAGTGTTTCTGTGTAAAGCACCAAGTAAAAGCTGTTGATAGTAATTGAAAAAAAAAACGTCAAAAACTAATTTCCCAGTGTTTTGTATTTAAAAACAGAAACGAATCCGTCAATACAATTTTCAAGTCTTTAGATGCATTTGTATGTGATAGAAAATTGATAAGAACTTACCTTGTGAAGACTCCTTCTTCTTTTTCTTCGCGATTCTGTACGGGTCAGTGTATGGATCTAAAATAAACGCCAGACCAGGTACTACTATCAACCGACTATCCTATACTTATGGAAACTAAAAAACTTTAAATCATACAACTTTAAACAATGGTTGAGTGTGTATGATATTAAAGGGAAAAAAGAGCGAGAAAAAAGAACAACTCTTTGTGTTTATTTTCTGATAATGCATAATGTTGTCCCTACGGACTAACGTCACGTTGTATATATATCGAATTTTTGTGTTGAACTTTGTACTTGATAATGGCCATCGTACGGCCGAAACGTTGTAAATATATTTCACCTAAAAAGGTTGTTGTTCTTTTTTCCCTTTTTATCATACAGTTCGTCTAATAATACGTAATTATCAAAACCTCTAATGTAATCCTTTATTAAGGGTTATGGTAAAGCGAGGCAACCAACTTATTGCCTCGTTTATTTCAGAAGAAGGATTTACACTGGTGATTACGATCTGTTAGATTGACATACTCATATACCTGAGACTTTTTCTTGTTCAGATGATGCTAAAAAAAAAAAAGATGACAGGAAGTTAAGAAAAAATAAAAAGATGATTGTTTAGCTTATTTAGCTAACTAGAATCCGTGAATTATCATTAATTGGAGATTTTTTGCAGAACAAATTTTTATAAAAAGAAATTTTTATGTTTTAATATTGATGGAGGTTAAGTTTGTTTACTATTTTCTTGACATTTTCCTGACATTTTTTTCTCTAAAATTACGCACATTTTCTTTGTGTATTCATTGAAACTTGGGATTATCTTAAAAATAATGAAGTCAATACAAGCATATCAATAGAATAAACAACAAAAAATAATGCTAATTCTTTATCAACAGATCTGAAATTCAAACCTTGACAATTGTTAGAAATATTCAAATAGTTCAGGTTGATTATAAAAACCAAAAATTCCTAACATTTTCCTTACATAACAAAGAAAGTGCTGACATTCCTGACTTTTTCTGACATTTTGACAGTATTTTAAAAATTTCCGACAATTCCTGACATTACTGACACAGTAGGCACCCTGGAGTCTTCAAAACAACCATATAAATTTACCTGTTCTTTTCTTACTCTCCTTTGGTATGGGTTCTCGACTGAAACCATGTGCCGGTGATACAAGAGATGCCGCACTTGCTGATATAGCTAAGGACTTATCAACAGCAGCAGGCATAACTTGTGTAGGGTCCATATAAGCCATTGCCATTGGGTTTATCATAGGTGCAACCATGGCAGCTTGCATGTAGGATGCTGCATAGCTCATTTGCGAGGGTTGCATTGATACTTGCGTTGACACTTCAGGATACTCCCACTGTGATTCCCCCGTCAACGTATTGTGATAATAATACATTTTGAAGTTACTAGAAAAAACAAGCAGAGTAAGATCCTATGAATAAAACGCAAACAGTGTTTTATATCGCATAAAACTTAATCAGAATTCCTCTTTGTAGCGAAATGGTAGAAATCATTATTTTCGCTTACCTACTCCAATGGCAAAGCCAGCCTGCAGGTGCAGCTGTTTCTTCGTGTTTCAAAATCTGCATGTTTAGGTCGTGTAGTCGAGCAACTAAATATTTACTATCCAAAGCACCAGCTTGCCAGTCTTTCATGCGTGTCTAAAAAATACAAACAAGGAAAGAATAAATATGACTTTAAAACAATATTCACGATTATTATATAACCTAAAATTGAAGTACAAATGAACAACAGCAGTTGCTGCACAAGCATACTAGGAAAGTACTGAAAATAAGACGAAACCATATACAAACCTGTTTTGATACTTACCTCTAGCTCTAGCTGTCTTAAGCCTTCATCTTAAGCTGCAAACACATTTTTGATCAAGATACTTATCTGTAACTACTATGTATGGCCTCTCTAGTAAAAAAATCTCTTCCATTCCCACGTCGTTAAAACTCAGTTTGGTTTTCAACAGTAAAAATATATATTAATTCAATTTATTTTACAATTTTGTATTTACATACATTGTATGTACATATATTACACTGTTCTTCCTGTGTCAATCATCCACTGTAAAGAATAACTGGAGCTTTTCCGCCTGTTAAATGAGTTCATCTTTCCACCAAGTCATGAAATATCGTTCAGCAACAAATAAAGACATATTGATGAAAAACCGAAGCTATGTATTATGCAAATGTATACAGGGACAAAACAGAATGATGTACCCAGACTAAAATACTTCCAAACATGATGTAGGCTATCTCGGTGTTATTTTGCTTTCACATACATTCAAATAATAGATAGCTTCATTTGCATTAATGCAGCACAGAGGTAAACAAGCGAACATCTTGCTTACCTCAAGTTCAATAAAATGTATCTGCAAATTCCTCAAATCTTTGTTGTTTATTCCAAGAAAGTCCAACTTCTCAAATATTTCTGTGGACGATGTACCAATCTCTTTCTAAAGAAGAAAACTTTTTTTGTAACCTAAATAATTAACACTTTTTAAAAATTTTTATACACCTTAAAGCAAACTTGAGCTTACCCGTAAACTTTCTTCCTCTTCTGCAGATACTTTAGGAAGTTCTGGTAATGGCTCGTCTAGGGAACAATAAAAACATTTCAATCTGAAACATTACAAGGCATATTTTTTAAAACAAAAATCAAGGTTTTTTACTCCCATTTTTGCCATATTTTATGGTTATTAAGTACACGCACAAGAAAAATCCCCTAAAATCAGCTAAAAAGTTGTACTATGAAACAATGTATTATTTTAGATAGAAAAGTTTTTAGAAAACATTCATATTACAAGGCTTCAAGGGTTTTCCTGATGGATAATCAAGGTTTTCAGGGTCAATTATTTTTATGTTCTGTAGACATCCTAAGAAATGCTTGTTAAACTTTTTCACCTGTTAGCAGATAGTGGTTAATCCAACTTTAAATTGAAAAGGTTTTGCAATCATATTATAAAATATATGTTAAAAATATATCTTTAAATGACACTTTTTTAAACTTAATAACATGAAAAAAAATAACCTTCCAGTGGTAATGGTGGTCGAACATCATGATCAGGAGGTGGGGGTGGTATAACTGGTGGAACACTAGGTTCTGTATCTTCTTTGGTACCAATGGCTCCTGAAACGAAGAGTTAATAGGCATTGTCAGTATGTTATGAGGTAAAATTAGCAATGACATTAAATACTTTGACATCTGTGACTCATTGTTGGATTTTTCATAGACATAACAAAGCATAATTTTTTTAAATAAATAAGATTAATACCCAAAAAATGGTCAAAATAATTTAAGGACGCAAACTTCTGGAAAAAAATGTTTCTGGGATTAAGGAGATTAATATGCTCACCTTCAAGTAGCATTTCTGCATAGTCATCAATTTCTACTACCAACTTAGCATTTCCTTCTGATTTCTCAATTTCCATTTCAGAATTATTCCCATCACCCTCATTTGTCTCACTATCTTTGTCATTATCATCATCTTCGGCATCATCATAAACAGCATCAATAATTCGCCAACCAACCTTAGGCTCTTTGGTCACAACTTCGCCACTTGATTTTTCTGTCTCTTTTTGGGGTGTTGTCTCTCTATCACTAAGCTTCTCCGGAGGTTGAGGCTGTTCAATTTCACTTTGATTCTCTATGCTATCAACAATCTCAGCCATTTTAGTATCTTTTTCTATTTTTTCTGTTTTTTCAGTTTTGTCACTAGCATTTGCATCTTCACTTGCAAATATATCTAATGCAAACCCTTCATCATTTATGGTGCTTTTATTAGCCACCAGGCTCACTTCATGTTCAATCACTGTTTCAGTCTCATCTTTTATTTCAGGACTTACAGTCTTTTCACGTTCTAATTTCTTCTTAATTAGTTTTTCCCGTAGCAAATCTTCTTTTTCTTTTGCTTTTATCTCTTCTAATTCCTTTGCTGCTTTTTCCTGCTCTTCTTTCTCTTTAAGCATCTTTTCTTCTTTTTTTCTCCTTATTTTTTCTTTTATTTGATTCATTAACATTCGGTCTTCATCCTTACTGGTTTGTTTCTTTGTTTCATTTTCTGAAGAAATATCTATTTGTTGATTTGTACTTATCTGACTGGTAACATTATTACTGTCCTCAATATCCAATGTTCTTACTGATTTTACATTTGCTGCACTGTTGAGTTTTACATCATCATTATTAGGTTTGTTACTTAAAATTTCATTATTTTCAGAATTATTTCCAATTTTTTGTGGTTGTAGTTCTAGCGTATTATCTTGCATTTCGGGTGGAGGTGGGGGTGGCACAGTGGATACAGTAAACACAGGTGGATACCATTGGACTTCATTTGTTTCTGTATTCCAATAATAATAATATGCTGTACTTTCATCGTAACAAGCTTGCCAAGGAGCTGGTAGCAAATGACCTTTAAAAAAGTGAATAAAAAAATTTGCTGATATAAATTACAAAAAGGCTGATGACAATAAAGTTTTGATATGGTAAAAAAATAATACTCTGCGTTGCTGGATCAAAATTAACAGGATCATATATCAAATTTGTGTTATTCTCAACTGGCTGTTCAATTTCCGTTGTCTTTGAGCTACTATCTTCAGAAGTTGTGTCCAAAGAGTTAATTTCCTATAAAAAAAAAGAAAATAATAATTACAACAAGCATTATACAAAATAAAATTCATCATATACAATTTGTTATGTTGACAAAAAAGCCAAACAATTTTCCCACAAGAGCACTTGCTCTTGTGGGAAAATTGTTTTCAAGTTTATTCAATAAATTGGTATATATAAGCCTTGACAAAGATGTATGTATTTATTTATATCATTAAAAAAATATTCTTAATGACTATACCCAAGAGATATTTTATGCAGACTGCAAAAGTGCAGAAATACCATTTGTAAATAGGACCTCAAGAATGTTAAAAATGTGAAATACAAAAAATAATAATTATTTTATTGCAGAAATTAAAATTGCAAATCAGTAATTTGTTTGATAAAAAATTGAAGTATTACGTGCTCAAAAAACTATAAAGGTTAAACAAAATTATGAAAAAAAAATCTCATCCAAACCGCTAAAAATCCTGCAAGTTGGCTGTCAATGTGGTCATTGGTTTGATTGTCATTCTTTTCAATTTTTACTAAAAATAACATGAAAATATAAGAACAGAAATTTATATATCAGGATAAAAATTTGGAAAAAATTGGGTTTGGTAGCGATATTTTAATTTCTAATTTGAAGTTTGCCTCCATGAACCAAAGTTGAAGCTTTGTCATGATGTCAATAAGAATGAGAAAGTGGTGTTATGATATTATTATATGCGATTGAAATTGGGCATAATAATATGCAAAATATGAAATTTGAAATACATAACATAAATACTGCATCACCATTCAACAAGTCACTTTGGAAAATCGTGTTGTTGATGGGAATATTATACTGTCGTTGTTGGATCAAAGTAAATTATAATTTATTAGTCTATTATTAAAAGTATATAATGAAAATAAAAAGAGCTTTTAAACTTATCCTGGTATCAGACAGGCAATTAAGTTACCTGTTTCATCCTCTTTCTTTGCACTACGAGATACAGATCCCACACCTGTAACAAAACGAAAAAAATAAATCTTGGTTAGCTCCTGTCAATGAGTGTTGGCAATTAAAAATTTTTGGGCAGGTTGTTAAGGACAAGAAATAATCGGACTGGTATTATTCCTGAAGTAACAAAAAATAATTATTTGAAACTATCTAGCTAAGGGTGGAGTCTCAAATTGGAACAAAAATTAAACAGGTTCCTAAGCTTCAGGCTTCCACATCCATCCTCTCAATTCACAATGTTTATTTTCCATTCAGACTATGCCAAAAGTCTTAAGTTGTTCAAAAGTTGCTTGCTAAGGGTAGTTATTTGAAGCATGAATTTAATACCTACTTTACCTTAAAAATGCTACATTCACCCAAACAGTTTTTCAAACCTTCCAGAAGTTTTGTTACTCATCCAAGTGTTTTTTTTGAGAATAATAACAGGCATAGCTATTACTACAATGATTGCTTCGTCAAAATATAGGTTTATAAAGACACCATACATTAAACAGATTATTGTATGCAATGAGAGTATAAGATAAATATTTTATTAAATGTTAAGAATTCGCAAGCATAAGTGAATAATTTTGGTGAAATTCTGGCTGAAAATTACTCTATGCATACCCGTTTTTTGAGTACTTCCTCCCAGTTGAATCATGGGACGGCGACGACCCACAGTTGCATCTCTGTTGTTACGTTTTCCCATGATATTTTTAAATGTGTGATAAAATCACCTTTCTGTAACCAAACTAAATATATAATACATCCAACTTTTAAATCTGCTTTAGATAAATAGATACAAATTTGAAAATAGGGGCGGTTGGATGATTTGACTAAACATGTGAGGTCCGCCTTACAATTCTCTATACTTTAACAAAAATCTTCCTGATTGGGAAGTCACAGCATAGTTACATAGTTGGTCAATTAATTTTGCTGGAATCAAACCACTGGACTATCCTCCTGGTCAACAAATGTCACGTGATTAAACCAATTTCAGGTCCATATTTTGCAAAGTAGCTATTTGATTTCAGCAAAAACACAATGTTCACCTCTTCTTAAATAAGGGCTGACTTTGTTGTAAAATCTTTGTTTTCTGACTTTAAAACCTGATATATTCAGTTCGGGATAAGGTACAGATTTGGAAACAGTTTCTTTTTTGTGTAAAAATAAGAAATATATAGTTTCTGAATATGGTAACCAATTTCAGTTTTCCATTTTCCTTAAGCTACTTTGGGTTTCTGCATTATAATCTTCTAGTCATTAGAAAGCTTTATCAATAAACTTAAAAATATTATTTGGAACTGGGGTGTACTTCAGGGGTTCTTTTACTACTGAGTTATAATCAAATTTACCCCTCTCTTAAGCTATTTTACCGCCAGCCAAACCGAAAAACAGTTTCTAAAGTTGAAAACAATTTCGATTTTCCAAAAAAAAAATCTGGTTTCCGAATTCGGAAACTGTTTCTTTTTTTGAGTTCCATTATTTTCGGAAACTGTTTCCATACCTAATATCCCAGAGTGATATTGTGTTAGGTGAGTTTTTGCTTGTTTTGCTTTAGTTTAATATAGGTACTTGTAGTTATTGTTTAATCAAAGCTTCTTTAGTGAGAGTTTGACCATGAAACATTTATGTTTTCTCTCAACTGAAAGTTGTACCACCTGGACAGACTGGGGAGAATACTCTCACTTACACTTAGCAACAAACATATTTGTGGATGGTCAATTGATTAGCTAAAGGGTTCTTAACAATTTTTAGCTAGTACTAAAAACTGATTATAAGTAAAACAAGGTATTTCTTAGCTAGCTTAGCAGTTTTTCCTAGTTAACTAGCTAGCTACACTTTTGTTTACATCCATCCTGGGTGCTTTTTATTTTAAAAGCTGTCTTTATGTGCTCTCAAGCTAGCTGCATAGTCTTTTTCATCCATTATGCTAATGAAGAATAACAAAGTCGTGTTGTAATGTAATATATACTTCACGTTGTTCACACCAATTTAGATGTTTATTTCTAATGCGAACAACGAAGGAAAAGAAAACAGTCTCATTTTCCTTTCTTCCCTCTATGAAACTTTACCGCCATCTTTCTTGTTCTCCAGAGCACTTCATCGCCGCGTTCTTCCGACACCATGTAACTAAATCCAATCTTGTTACCAGACCCCCCACGTAAGCGAAATCGAACCCTCTTTCTAAAATCAATACAAACCAAAAAACGACGCACGATTTTATGCAACGTTGAAGAATTTTCTCCTTACAATCATCTCGCTGCAAGATCTGGCTACTACCCCCTCAGCTCTTCGATGTCGTAAAAAAGGTCTTTTTTTCGTAAGGAGCAGACAAAACGATAAACAGACCACAATCGTGAAAAAAAAATAGTGAGACTAAGGCAGTTCTTTACTCGTTATCCAAATATGGACAAAACAGTCAAATAGTCAATACTCTGCAACCGGCAGGCTGCAAAGTCGCCACTTTTGCATACAAGTAGGCGAGGCAGACAAAATAGCTTTCAACTGAACGGGCTTGATTATCAATCAGGTTTCCTTAGTCCAACCGGATCTTCAACATCCAGTCGTATATCGCATACAGAGATGTTACAGTCATAAATAAACATCGTAAGAACTAACGTAACAAACTATTCTTACTTAAAAATAATCCAATGCTTATTATGTTTGTATTACTTTTGCACTTGTTCTTCGCACGTACTCTAGTTGCCAGGACAGTTGTCCCTCTTCACTGATCATATAATCGGCCAAAGCATCTCTCATAGCGACAGGCTCGTGTTTGTTTCTTCTACCTTTGATGTTGCTTATTTGCTGAAAACAACCTACTTCGTTTTCTATAGAGCTCCTCTATTCTCCCGGCTTTATATTACCGTGGACGTCTTCGGAATCTACAAAACCACAAGGACAATATGAGGCGTTATTTGTTTAGCTCAGGTAGTTGTGCAATGCCATACAGACTAATACATTTTTCAGCGTTCGGGACAGTTGATCGTATAGGTTTTAATAATATACACCATCTCGCAACCATCACACCAAAAGCATTTTCAATAACTCTACGTGCACGCGAGTGACGATAAATATAAATTTTCTGCTCTTCTGTTGCGCCATTAACTGGAAATGGTCTCATTAGCCATTCCTTAAGAGGGAATATCTCGTCACCAAGTAAGTAATATAGCAATGGGTCAAACTTACAACTTGGCAACGTATCAGAGTTCGGTAACTTAAGCTTTTTTTCATCAAACATGGAACCCATTTCTGATTGATTCAGTATAGAATAGAACAGAATAGATTGCTTTATTTATAGTTGATAGTGTACAAAAGATTTAAAATATACTAATAAAATGTACTAATAAAAAAATTAATAATATATCTATATTATAGTGCCCGTATACGCCTGTCCGTCCGTCCGTCCGTCTGTCTGTCACGCAAAATGGTAGCTTAGCTGCGACGGGAGAACCCGTGGATTTTTCCATGGACTAACGACTAGTAATAATAAAATACCATTTCTCTAGAAGAATCAATCGGGAATCTTTTTGGTTAAAAAACATGAAAGACTCTACTGGAAAAGATGGTTAGTCTATTAAGACTAATTAAGATCGACTGTCTAAACGTGAAATTTAATAAATCCTAAATTAATTATTTATTCTGCACAAATCCGACATTTGCATTGGGAAGACGAAAATTCGCCTATAACTCTACAGAATTTTAACAAAGACTCTGCAGATTTGATTTCATCAGGAAGAGAATTCCATAATGGGAGGCTATATATCCAAATGTTTGCAGCCCATATTTTAAAGATTGTACTCTAGATCTAACTAAAGCACTTGATGACCTTAAATTGCATCCAATATCATTTCTAAACCGAAACACATCTTCCATGTAGGAAGGATTCAATTTCCATTTCGTCTTGTAGACCTCTTTTAGTAATTGTCTACAATGTTGCATATAAATACTTTTCGTAGAAGAAATGGATTCCACTTTGGACTGAGACCTTGCCCTTTTTAAAACTCTATCCACCTTTGAAAGAAATTCCCTTCAGAGCATTAGATTTACAGCTAGCTCTTTTGCACACTGTGTTTATATGTTCTGCAAAAGTAAGTTGACTGCCAAATTTAATACCAAGAAGCTTTACACATTTGGATGCAGATAAAATTGCTCCATTTAAATTTAAATGCCGGATTTGTGGACTTTCTGGCTTTCCGAATATTATAAAATCGCATTTGCTTGCGTTTAATTGCAAACCATTATCGGAAAACCATAAAGCTGCTGGCCTAAAAAGTTGTTCTAACAATATTTTACTTCGTGAAAGGTTTCAGCTGATGCGCAAAAAAGTATTATCGTCAGCATAGTTACACACTAGAATATCAGAGCAGGGCGAAAAATTTCCTTCCAACAACCAAAAACCCAATCAACACCTACTCTCTGAAAGCGCTGCTTTAAATAGCTCCAAATAAAAGATAATGCACTAGAAGAAAATCTATAAGCATGAAGCTTAGCAATGAGCAGCTTGTGGTTAATACAGTCAAAAGCCTTGCTTAGATCCATGAGCAAGGCAGCAACACACTTTTTAGAGTCTAACTTTTTTTGAAGAAAGCACATTAGATTTAAAAGAGCATGTTGGCTACTGTATCCTTTCCTGAATCCAGGCAAGATAGGGGACATTTTCCTCTCCATGAACTCAATTATCTGTTCAAATAAGATTTTTTCAAACACCTTAGCCATGTTTGACAGTTTACTAACTGGCCGATAATTTTCTTTGCAGACCCTAGACTTTGCTTTGTAGAGTGGAGACACATCCACAAATTTCAAAGACCCAGAAAAGATGCACCTATATAATGAGTCATTAAAAAAGTGACTGAACTGCTTAACAAAAACATTTGCGCGAGCTTTGAGAAGATCTGCAGGTATGTCTCCCTCTGGACAAGCCTTGCCCCTTTTTAAAGAACGAATATAAAGTTTTAAACTTTCAACAGAAACATGACAGAATTTCATTTCGTCCATTTCAGCACTTTTGGAGAATTTCGATTTGATATTTTTTATGCTCGGATGTTCTTTGAAACTTGAAATAATTGCATCAACCTCCGTACGAGAACAATCATCAGCTGTCCCTGGATTGTTTTCAGGGATGTTGTTTACATTCAGTGATCTTGTGATATTTACGAAATAATTATTCATGACGTTTGCAATTTCATCTTTATTTCGTAAAACAGCATCAACTAACGAAGTTATATTTTCCTTGATTGATTTCTCGGAGAAATTTGGTTTCACGATTTTCCAAAATGCTTTGTTGTCTCGAACTTTCGACACGTCAAGTTTTCTGTAATAATTCTTTCTTGCATCTCTGACAATCTTTGCACACTTATCCCTTCAGCAGTTGGATTCGAATTCTACCTCTAGTTTTTCTACTTCTCATCATAATTTATTTGCGTACTCTTTTCGTAATAAACGGTACATGATTGTTTCTAACCATCTTTTGCTTCACAGGCAAATGTTCTTTAATTACGTTCTTAAAAGCTGTATCGAGGTTTGCGAAATTCATTTCCTGTAACTCCATGACTTAGTAAGCTCTTTTTGGAATTCGAATTTATTGAAATTTTTTATAGACCTGTACTTTATAATGCTGGGCTTCTTTTTTGGCATCTCCACTTCAAAGTGAGTTTGTGCCAATCGGATAGTCCTGTCTCTATTGCACAGCTATTTGTGAACCTTTTCTTGTCAGAAACCCATATGTGACCAATACAGGATGGGTTCGCAGGGCTCTCGTAACAAGTTGATGAATCAATTAAGTTTGAAACATATTTCGTTTGGTAATTCGTTCTTTTACCAAACCTATTAGGTGATCGAACCTCTCAGGACTCATACGAAAACACCTGAAAAAGTATTTCTTAGCCTGAATATTGAACGTATCCAAAATATTTTTTTCTTTAAATTGCGTTTTAATTTTTTTACACGTAGCAAAAGCAGCAGCAAAGCAACCTTCTTCTTCTACGTTCCATGCTCAAAGAGTTCTTGCATTAAGTATTTTTCTTTCTGGTGTGAATCACTTTAAAACAGACACTCATTTTCCAGTGCTCTTTAGTGCTCAATTTCTATCGCTCTTTAGTGCCAGGTGAGAACCAAGCCTTACAAAACGCGGCCGGTATTACAAAAAGACCTGATTATCATGAATTGCCAACCTCGTCCCCAGGGTATCTTGTGTATCACTTTGACATATCGCCATACAAACATATTGCCGTCCCGAATAGACAAGGTACATGTCCTCAGAACGAGGTTGGTCAACTACAGGGTTTGAATCGAGACTCTCTGCTTTCTAAGCAGGAATTTATACTACTCAGCGACCAATCACTTGCAACAGCGTGCTAAAGAACTTTAAAGTATTGTTTTTTTTCAATATATTCAATTTTTTGAAATCGTTTTACCACAAATTATTATTGGAACTTCTATTAAATTGATTTGAACAATACTGAAAGGTAGCTGGCACTCTTGCGTATCCTTTTTTATCACAGCCGACACTAGAATCATTAAAAATGCTTTAAATCACTTCTGTGTTTCATGATGTTATCTTCAGTAACTGATTTCGCGGGAATCGCACAGCAGAGAAATCAGTATTGCAAAAAAAAGAATTCGTTTTACAATCCCGCATTTTATTTATACCTTTTCCAAAGCGATGGAACGTTTTCCGAATATTTTCAAAAGCAAATACAGATACGCAGGGAAAATAGATGGGGATGCCTTTAAGAAAATAACAATATCAAATAACAAAAAGTATCTTCAAAGAACAAAGATACGACTTTCAAACGTCACTGCGTGTAACTATCGAGCACTAATACTCGATAGTAAAAAACTTTTTACAATAAACAATAAAAATAGATATACAGAAAGTAACAAAGGTTTCGTGTTTAACAACTTCGCGAGTCATGGCGATGTAATTCCTGCTTCGTCAAATTCAAAAACATAAAAAATAATAGTAAAACAAAAACTAACAAAAAGAAGATTTTCACAAATTAGTCACAATTAATTTGTACACCTCAATAAACACGCGGCGCTTAAACGAGAACACCGTTTCCGCTTGCCAGAACAGTAAAATTCTGTGATAAAAAAATACGAAATAGATTTTTACGATAAAAACAAAATGGACCAGAATGTTAAACAATGATAAAAAATGTTAAGGGGGTTAAGGGGGGTTCATGGCATCACTAAAGGCGTTAAGAATATAAAGTGTGAATGGTCATGAAACAAACAAAAAAGCAGCTTTAATATATACATAACAACAAACGCTGGCATTTAAAATTCCGTGTCACTTTCTAAACGATCACCAGCAAACACAGTCTCCGCTTCCTCAAACGATAAAACTCTTTCGCGTGGCGGACAGTAATGATCGAGAAAACTTTGCAGGTCTGACGGACGATCTATTTCCGATAAACCTTTATTGGAAGTTGATTTAGAAGTATTCGACCAGCCTCTTGTGCGAGCCTCGCGTCCATCGGGGGAAGTTCTGTCTTCCGGAAAACTTCTAAGAACAAGATAAATCTTTTTTGCATATAACCCAATTAATGTGACGAATCCAATAATGAGGCTCACACAGCTTGTGGAATATTCGGCCATAAATAGCTTTCCCGACATGTCGTGATACCCGGCTAAAAACAGGACCCAAATACCTGCACTGAAATACATTGTTAAGCCTATAGATTTCGTTTCGTTGCTGTTATGTGGAAAATGTCGAACTTTGAAAGCTAAAATGGCGCATACAACCATAGTAATAACACTGAACCCGACGGCTGCAAACACGGTCACGGTAGAATCAGTAGTGCAATGCACACTGTAGTATGACGAATCAGTAATCCTAGTTTCGGTTTCCGGAGTTTTAGAACTTAGAGATGACAAAAGGACCAATGAATGCAGAACCACTAAACAGGCCAAGACTCCAAGTTGGAAGTTTGAATTCCCCAACGAAGTTAGGTTTAGGGGTGTTTTAGCGCCGAAAAAAGTTCTGGAAATTTTGTAGACTTTTAGTACAAGTGGTGCGTATATCAAGATACAACCGAAGCCAAGTAACAGTACTCGTAACACACAAAGCAATCTGTTTGGTGAAAACAGGTGAGCGAAAGGCACTAGAAAGAGCAGGATTATCCCTTGTAAAATAAAGTTCCAAAACATATATCCTGACGCAGCAAACATTGGATGTTTTCTATGACGATATGTGACGATCATGGTAGAGAGAACTGAACAAAGTCCCAAACAAGTGAGTACCGCAAGCGCAATAGAAGCGGATTTTTCGAAATGCTTTTGTGGCATGTTGTTACATTTATTCGTCGTCAAATCAACCTTTTGTTGCTTCTGACAAGCGACGCACGTGTTATTAACAGTCATATGGTTTGGCGGGCAAGCTTCACACACCCAACAGCACTTGACAGGCATTGAAGGGTCCCGAACTGCAACAAATCCTGGCTTACAATCCAAAGCACAACGAGCCTTTGGAGTTTTCCCGACTAAACCAGACCTCCACCATATGCGTTTTTCATTGATGACGAAATGGATCTTCCCCTTCCTTAAATGCTCTTTTGGCAAGATGGTAGTATCTTCGCTTCTGTTTATATACCAATCACCAACGATGACCTTTTTAAAACTCCCCTTATACGGCACATAGTTGGATATTTTATAATGTATTGGTTGGTGTGCTTTTCGCCATGGCACAAGCGGCTTCAGCATGCCATCCGAATACGTAGCGCTTAGGAAGGGTTCAAACGGATGTCTGGGGGGTATGTATTTATTTGTTCGAATACAATATTTCTTACCATTTGGTAGCTGATCATATTCGAGGCAAAAAGACTCTACCCGTTTTCTATAAATATATGCTACCCCATACACAGCGTCAATAATCGTATTTATCGGATAGTCCGGGTAATAACCTGTTCCTACTTCCAGCTGCTCTTTCATGCTACAATTTTTTCCAGAAAGGTTTGAAGCGTCAACATTGCATTTAAAAAT
The DNA here is from genome assembly GCF_029227915.1 of Hydractinia symbiolongicarpus. Lineage (NCBI taxonomy): Eukaryota > Metazoa > Cnidaria > Hydrozoa > Anthoathecata > Hydractiniidae > Hydractinia > Hydractinia symbiolongicarpus. The sequence goes on from NC_079884.1 coordinate 12,938,286, forward strand.
ATGTCCCCAAAGCTTTATTTCTTCTTCGCCACCATTTGCTGCTTTATTAGGTTTAACATTAAGAAAATAATTCTTAAAATCTATATTTTCCTCGTGAGCAATATCAATAGATAGAGAGCCAGTTAACATATCCTCGTAACCGGCAGTGGTGATCTTGTCCAAGCTTGTACCATAGAAAAACACAAAATATAAGTGTCTCTCTAGTTTTATCGATTTCAGTAATTCCAGCAGTCTTCTAGTATCACTTGGTGTGGTGAAGAAAACAACAGCTTGAATTTGGGCGTCTTCGTGTAATCGTTTTTTAATGAATTCTTTATCGATGTCCGCGTCTTCTAATGTCAATTGCAATTTCTCAGCCACACATATATTCAACTCTGACAAACGTCGTTCAAACATTTTCGAATCTATGGCGCCATTATGATAAAACGAACTGAAGATGAAGAAATAATTCCACTTTAATCGAACGATGACATCGACTAAAACTTGAACTCGATAGGAATCGGAAGGTACAGTGCGAACAAATCCAGAAGTGGGCGCAACATTGTCCAGCTGCGCCGACGTCGCCCCAAAACTTATCATGTTTATCAGGGTGTAGCTGTAGAAAAGCTGAATTCCGTCATAAGCATTCTGAGAAGATGCCGGACCCACCACAACATGAGCAGTATTTTTTAGATACTCCTCAAAAAATATCTCTCCCAACTTGGATTGTTTGATTTCGTTGAAACCATAAATAATATTTTTTAATTCTAGCCCAAAACCAAGCATGTACATTTCTTTCTCCACCTTGCGCACAGCGTATTGCAGCGCTTTGGTCATCATAAGTCCATAATCCGAGTAGGTGTTCCGTACATAGATCGGAAGTAGGGCAATGAACGGGTACTTTATCGTCCCTAGACAAAAAGTGTAACAAAGGTAGTTATAATTTATTAAAGAAAATTGGGCGGTAGCCAGCCAAATATAATACATAATATAAATTTGTAGTTTTTAAGGTTTTCTTAACTCCCAAAGGTTTCAACTTTTTCTTGTTTTTTCAGTATATACATACAAACCTAGCCTGGTTAAGTAAACTTTCTTCGAGGGCATCAAAATTCAGTTTATCTCATACGAGAAAATATGAAAAAATTGATTCTGCCAAAAAAAAGATTTCGTGTATAAATAGAAAAAAATATTAAGACACGGAAAGATGAAAAACCACGAAATGCGGCGATACAAGCTTCACGCCGCGCCTAAATTTAGATGTAAGTGAAAACAAGCTACTTCCGGAATAAAAAATGCCGAAGTTTAAAAACAGATTATACCACATTCAGGATAAATTTGAGCTAACCAATGAAGAAATGGATACAGATTACTTCTTGTTGGGCAGCCAGGAGACAATTTTTCTTACCACTAGAAAATTGAAATAGTTAAAATGGAAAAAATTATGGTGGGTACGATTTTTTCTGCGCTTATCGATTGGTTACTTCTATTGTTCTATGCTCACATGGTCAATATCGGGAAATCCTTTCTTCGAAGCGCGAATGACCTCACTCACCCGAACAAATATAATTAATTATTGTATTATTTAAGAGGGTAGGATGTGACCGCGTTGACTTTGTGCTCATTGATTAATTTTAATTCGAAGTTTGCTGGTGTGGATTTGAATTTAAGGGACTTTCTCTGACATTTGATTGCGTCTAAGCTTTCGTTTGAGAGAAACTGAATTTGATATACTCAGAGAAAGCTTAGTTAACTAGGCTACTTGTTAGCTGCTTCTTGAATAAAATTTTTTTCACGTACCACAGCTTTTCCTTTAGATTTTTACAAAAATGTTGATAAAGTGAATTTTTAAAACCATACAACAAATAAACTACTTCCAACAATGGTTTATCTAATTTTATGTCGTATTTAATCTACGCTTGGAACCTTTAGACAAAAATTTTGTGATCTGTTCTAAAAACAAAGACGAGTCAGTGGACGAGTGTAGTAAGTGGACGAGTGTAGTAAGTGGACGAGTGTAGTCAGTGGACGAGTGTAGTCAGTGGACGAGTGTAGAAGAATCTAGACAAGCCATATTTATAGAGAAGTAGCACAACAAGTGTTCTTATCATTTTCTATATTATTGCAGTCGTGTAATGTAAATATGTATATATCTCTTTCTATTTTTTGGTTTCTGCTGGAAAATTTTATCTTAATTTTGATGCCAATTAAAAACTGCCAACCTCGTCCCCAGGGTCTTGTGACCCCTAAGCCGTTATTACGGAGTGGCCACTATCAACATGGCAACAAGTCAAAATGCCCTGGGAACAAGGTTGAAAAACTGCAGCTCTTCTAAATTACAGAAATATCGAAACATTCATCGTGATTTTTAACATTAAGCGATCGTTGACGTTTGGAAGGGCATTTTCCGCTAATCTAGAGATGCAAAATTTCCTATTCGGCGCCAACGGGCACCTTGAGTTGCCACTATATGAAGCGAAATTCATATATGGTCATTTTCTATATAGGTCACCCAATATTAAAATTGTGGTTACGGCACTGTTCGCACACACTCTCTCAACTTTCCGATGCAATTTCTCACTTTCTCTCTGTGAAACTAGAAGCATTTATTTTTACGTTAACCTTTTTCCCAATGCATTTTGTTTATATGTCTACTTGGAACGACGTTGAATTGAAAACTGCATGTTTTAAAGCTCTAAGGTCAGGTGGCCAAAGCGTTGGAGATAGCAAACTCTCCAAACAAAGTGACAACTGCTTCGTCTGACGACAGGATAAAAACAGTAAGAAGCAACATTCCCCAACCATAAACAAATCCTCCATCAATAATAGCCTAGTTAACTAAGCTTTCTTCTTCGAGTTGATAAAATGAGTTTCTCTCAATCAAAAGCTTAGACGCGAACGAATGACTCAGCGGGAACCCCAGGTTTAAATTGAACAATGTGACTAATCTCTTCGAAGGCCATTTTAATTTATCTGTGAGTTGTTTACCAAGCTTGGCCACATTTTACTATGTTTGTTAGGGTGAGTGAAACCACTCGCTGGAATATTCGGATGAAAAGGGCTTTCATCGACATGGAACACGTGAGCAAAGAACAATAGAAATAGCCAATAACAAAGCGCGGCCAGATTTTGGCCGCAGAAAAATCGTTTGAGATCCACCTTAACTGCTCCGATTTCCCGGTGGTGGGAAAAATTACGCTGGGTCTCCTGGCAACCATCAATCGTACATAGCCAAAAAAATTTTCAGAACACAATGACCAATCTAGGAAATAGTTGGCATTCTGGTTATCCTTACGAAATTGTGGTGTTACAACAAGTTGTTGGATTCTGAGAGCCCTTCCGTCTAACTTCGACATCAAGCTCCAAGAATGACGCATTACGAGAAAAAGTGCGACTGGTGAAGATCGCATCGCAAAAAAATCCGATGTTTTTGTTGAATTTCATGATATTTCAACAGATTTGTTAATCCCAAGAATGCCGGCACATGTTTTTTTGAAAGAATTCATCTTATTATTTTTTTTCTCATGTTCACTTTCTCAATTTGAATCAAAATAAACTGAAAAAGCCTTATATAACTTTTTATCGCATTAGAAATCTGATACTTAAAAATGAAGACTGTTTTACCAGAAGTTCGACTTAACCATTTAAAAGGTTTCAATTTTTTGTTCGTCAACACCCGTCCAGATTCGTCTACACTCGTCTCCTGGCTCGTCTAAATTCCTTTACACTCGTTTAGATTCGTCTACACTCGTCTAGTGACTCGTCTAAATTCCTCTACACTCGTCTAAATTTGTCTAGTGACTCGTCTGTGTTTTTAGAACAGATCAATTTTTGTCACCCCCGTAAAAATTTCCACACTTTTTGGCCGGCATTTTTTTGTCCCATAAATAATTTGCGAGGATTAAACTTCGCGAATTAAAAATGATGAAAATTCGCGAGATCTAAATTCTAAATGAGTCACGATATCGCAAAATTTAATTTTTACTAAAAATCATTTTCATATGGTATAAATAAAAAACAACTGAGAAACTGACTTTAAAACAAAAATAAATAAAAACAAAGGATGGTCCTCACGTGAGACATTTCTAATGACTTTCCCATCATTGTCCATAACAAGTAAAGGCTTCCTCTTGTACGCAGCCCAAGTTGGTGTGGAAAACAGACTGAGCATTAATAGATAACTCAGTAGCATTTCGAAATATTTCTAAAGAGAAAAAAACTCTTTATGAAGGAGTAAAAAGCGGGAACTGTTCGTTGGAGAATATGCCTATCAAATTTTGCTTAGAGAATTCAGCAACAGAAGGTACAAGAATATCGAACGTCTTTCTTAGCTGACCTCCCGTGAAAAACAAAGTTATTTTATGTAAAGTTGAGACTTGTCTGGGAATTTTTATATTTTTTGGAATCTCTTAATCGATTCTTTAAATTTTAAACCTAAAAGTTCTAATAGCAGACGGCTACGTGAGTTATAGTTAAGCTTTTAACCAATCAGTTTGGCGATGCAAGTCCTATATCTACACAGATATTTAAAAAAATAATATTATTTTGCAAAACATTTTACAAATATTTTTTTAGGAGAAAAAGAAAAAATCTGTAAAATTTCACCCTTGCAATTGTTCTTATAAAAAGTGTGCCTCAAAAAACCGAGAAAAAAAAATAAAAATAAATATAAAAAGAACCATGAACAACTTTTTAAGCTGTTTCATGCGAAATTAATGTTTGTTTTTTTCACACTTTCACAGAGTAACCTAGGGGGAATATATAACCTCTAATAATTACTAATTATAAAAACAAACTACATATTTTGAAGATTTAACAAAATATTAAAAAAAGACGATTTTTAACAAACCTTCACTTTATGGTCTCTTTTGATTTTTTGAGAACTATTTCCAACATCACATTTCCTTAAGCCGAGGTTAATTTTACAACACTTCACCGTGGATGTTCATCAAAATTAACGCATAAAATAGTTGGTAATCATCTTCGAAAACACACCGGCGTGGAGAGTTGAATGCAACCGAAATAAATATATTTGTGCATAATAGCATCTTTGCGCACAGTAGCTATTTGAGCGCGATTTTCCTTTTTTTCTTATTGAACAAAAAAGAACACGTGCATTGCTACATCACAACATCGTTCTCTCAACATGCTATTGTTTTGCATACAAATAATTAAATAATACATAGAAGACGTAAAACTCTTTGCATAACAGGTGGGGACAAAATAAATCTACCAATCCAATGTTTAGTGCTCAAAAGATGTTGTTATCAACATCAACTCCGAACCCAGGGCGTATATAGCTAGATATGCGTTTATCGACACGTGTGAAATTAAAAAATATAGGACCTGGGTTCCAGGTTGAATCAACATGTTTTTGTGAAGTTAATTATTCTCACTTTTTTAAACGATTGTCCTGAAAAGAATAGCCACCCGTTCCATCTTTCGTGGGAATATTTAGAACAACAAAGGTTTAAATTATTAAAAACAAAGATTTTTAAGAGGTTAAGGGCTTGTGCGTATAGATGACTTGCTATCTTGATCAATTTTTTTATTACTTTTTTGGAAGGCAAAATAAAGCAATTCAATTGGCTAATAATTCTTTTTAGAAGATCTAATTGGTTAAAAGACTATGCTGAAAAAATGTAAACAAAGCTTATTGCAAGTCATCTCCGTGATGTAAGGCATAGTAGAGGTCCTATGGTGTCCTGCATGCAGTGGCAACTAAGCTACAACCTTTGAAATAAAAAGGCTGTTATTTTTTATGTGAGAAAAAAAAAATGGATTGGAAAGCTACAACGAAAGTAGCGTCCACACGCCGTTCGCTTCATAAGAGTTAAATAAAAACCAGATCTCATTTTTTCTCCTTTTGACACATCATAAAATACAAAATGTAGGATTTTCTATCTGATCCAAGAGTTATCGTTACTTGTGTTGATGGCTGTTACTTGTCTCTTCCACAACGGGAGGGTGACATCTTCCTGTTGATGACAGTAGATGTCTGTCATCATCGAACTTATCGTCCATACTGTGTGACAGTACATAGGGAACATCTCCGCAGTCTCAAGAAGGTTATCGTCAAGTTCTTTTGAGTAAGAGTCTAAATTAGTGAATTAAATTCTTTTCATTTCAATTACATCTTTTTATTTTGTCCTCTAAACCAAAGTTAATAGCGACGGTTTTCATGACGCATATTTTTAATTTAGCGGTAGAATAATAGATTATTGACAGAACGTCTGATAAAACCAACACTTTCAATTTTCTTTTTTTCGGTTCTTTTTTCAAGTTTCGTTGCTATACCCGCTTTTTATATAACAATACCTAAGTTCTAACCAAGGTGACCATAATTTTTATTTCTCTATTGTTCTAAACAATAGACCTATTGTTTTTTAACCTGAAATCCCAGCCTAATAATCATTTATAGCATGTTCTAACAAAAGGTTTTTAAAATTTTTATAAACACAAAGGACCTAAGAGAAATATAAAAAAGAACCAAAAATGCAAAAAAAATATTCAAATTATTAGGAAAGGGAGTATTTAAAAGGCGCAGAGATAACAAGAATAATTTACGCTGCGTAACGTTGAAAGAAGTGATATTTTTTCTAACCTGTTCTATATTTTGCTGATTATTGTATTATAAAAGTCATCGTTTAAAATCACTATGCACAAACAAATTAATATTCTGTTTGTTTGCTTGTTTGTTTGCTTGTTGTTTGTTTTCTACCATAAAATTTCCAAGACAACTAATCATTTATTTATATCCGTTCTCAAGATGTGCTCACCTAGTTTTTCACATCGCCATAATGAACATGTTGTCATGACAACCTCGTGCAGGGTGTGGCATACGAAGAACATATTCTCGTATTTTTGAGCATCAAGCATGGTGACGTCATGCAAATCTAAAAAAAATGCCATCAAAGTTAAGATTGCTACCCGCACTTTCATTGTTCACATTTGTCTTAATACGCCATAGGCGTCTAATTTTTCCTTCCTGACACTTTCCCAATTGACTCCTTCGTATAGTTTCTTTTTTTTGAAGTCTACTACATGGAACGATATAGAATTTTAAACATGAATCCTGTGTTGGTAGCACGCAATTTTCAAGTAGAAATATTTTTCAGATGCCCCCTTCGGAAAAGTTAAATATCATATGTCATGTGAGTTGAATTTCAGGTTAGGGGTTGCCCCCATGTCCATGTTCATGTATGGGTGCACCAGTGTTGACAAGGGAGAATAAGGAAGAGTATACAAGTTTTGTTGATAACATTATAAAAGCAGATCTTCCAGACCCTAAAACATAACCAGAGTTATTTAGTATTGTAAAAATGTTTCGGATTCACTCCCACTCTGAAACGTGTCGAAAGTATAAGAATAGTGTATGTCGTTTTAATTCTGGACATTTTTTCACAGATTGAACAATAGTAGTTAAAACTCTCGGTGATGAAATGCCTCCTGCACACAAGGAACATATGAAAGAGATAAGAAATATTAATCAAATTCAAGGATCATGTAAATCACATCCTTTTCCCTAAAAGAAGAATATCATTGATCCTCAAACTGAAAATTTTGAATCTCCAGAAAACATACCTGATGCATTGAAAAGTTTAGATATTTCAGAGAGTGAATAATAAAGTTTATACCATCAGACTCAGATTTTGAAGTTCATTTAAGACGTCCCCCTAATTCGTGTTTGGTGAATAACTATTTTTCAGAAGGAATTTCAAAATGTGCAAAAGTAAAACAAAACTTAAAGAGCTACCTGATGACAGTGTTGATATATTTAAAACAAACACGCTTGATCGTTATTTAATCATACCTGATACTACTTTTAAAAGTGGTAAATATGCTGCTTTGGATAAAATGTGCTATGCATATGATTTCAAATGATGAGTCGATTGAAATTAATCACATTCCTAGATATCCATCACCAGGACCCCTAATGAATTTCAAACAAAAACTTAAACGATATAAGTTTCGTGCTTGTGTTGGATCATACACACCCAACCAGCACACTTATGTGCCGGTTGGGTGTATATGTGCTCACCACTTGCTGTTTTTATACTATACTTTTCTTGATGGCAACTATAATTTACTTGATGGTACTTACATGGAGAAGCTCAACCAACTTAAAATTTTGAATATTGCCAATGCAAAAAACAAAAAGTGAAAATATTTGGTGAAATTGTTTATCAGGCAAAGAATGATCTGATATAAACACTAATTAAGATTCATTTTCACAACAGGAAAATGAAGAAGTTCACTTCTTAGCATCAAGGGAGCAAAATGATACAAAAAATGAACCTGAACCAACATATTCCAATGTCTCTCCTCTAAATAACACAAGACTAGTAAATTAATAGAGATATCAGGCCTTTTAATACTAAGCAACGCTTAGTGTTTGAAACAGCATTCACTTGGGCAAGAAAATTTATAAAAAAAATCGTAACTGCGCTACACTTACTGATGTTAATACTCTGTCTATATTTTTGACTGGTGAAGGTGCATGCGAAAAATCATACAAAACTATTCACATATCCCTCACAAAATTAAAAATGCGAAAAAGTAAGGGGTTTGATTTATAGCTTCAACAGGTGTAGCTACTGCAAACATTGGAGGTACAACACTACATTCGAGTTTTGGAATTCATGGAAATATTTATGTCCTTCTTAGTGATAAAACTCATTTACGAAACAAGTTAGCAGTAAAATAAAATAAATATCGATTTCAGTACGGGTGGTTTGTGACCTAAGATGCAATAGTACAGTGTATCATGCTTGAATTTTTATCCACAGAAATGAAACATGATCTTGTGCCACGCAACTCTTTTTACAAAGGAAACAGGAAATCCAAAATATTTTAGCCTCCAAGGGCTTTTCAAATAAGTTTAAATGGTGGTATGGGTTAGGAATGTCAACATTTAATTTCATGTGCAAAAATATACGGTTGACAAATATACGGTTGAAACTAAACAAAAAAATACCGCAATTAGATTTAGGAGGACCCTTTTTGCAATAAATAAATAAAATAAAACATAATAAATAAAACAAGATATTGCCACTGGATTGAAAATAGACAATTTAACGCTATAAACTACTTTTTCGTGAGTACTCTGTAAAGACCAAAATTATTAGTAACAATCTTATTATATTACATTAGTTTCGAACTAAGGGTGAATATAAAGATTTTAATAACTTGCAACGCGTAACGATAAATTCAGTATTACCTTTATCCTACACACAAGTAAACCTTAATCTTATTTTCCACGCTAGGCTTTAGGTGGACAAGGATGGAGGGCCTTTTTGACTCTGGACTCAATAAGCCGGTTAATAATCTTTAAACCCTACCCTAACCCAGAGTGGTCACGTGACCATTTTCCAGTTAGAGTTTCATGAAAAAATGACATCACTTTCGAAGCATTGGTGCAGGATCATCCTAAGTGGTCACGTGACCATTTTTCAGTTAGCGTTTCGCGAATTTTTTGCGAACTAGAGGATTTTTGAATTCATTTACGAATTATTACAATCTCTAACTTAAAAAACGTTTTTTTAAAGACTTTAAAAATCACTTGAAGTAAAACACATACATCTTACCTCGTAATACTTTCGTATATTCTGATACAACAAGAACAAGGCTTTCCATTACAACATCTCTGATGGTGGCGCAACTGAGTGAAAGTGAATGCAGTGAACTTTCAAGACGCTCCAATAAAGAATTCTATAAACAAACAGATATTTTTGTAACACAAGTATTTTGATTAGAAATTATTTAGAATGTGCTTTTTGAAACGAAGATATGAATATGTTTTTTTACTTTGAAACCACTTTCACAAGGAAAATAATGTATTCTGCTTTATTTGCTATCAGCCTGAATAATTACATGACACACCACAACAAGTTGATATTTTTAAAGAAACCCTGTACCGTGACATTAACTGCGCTGTTGTTCTTAACGCCCATGTATTTTACGCATTTTAAAATACATGGGCGTAAAATATGGATGTGCGACATTGTTTACTTGTACTAAGTGTTCACCCTCGACCAAAATTCGTTTTTAAGTTTACCCGGGAACATTTTGCGACTGTTTTTGCTGTGTGCGCTTCACTCAATTTACAATATACTACATACCTGTACTAAAGCGCTCTACCTAAATGTGTAGTAAAGTTTACAATTCGTATTAATCGTTTCACTAGGCATTTCAACGCCGGCTCCCCCAGCTAGTTAGTATAACAAAAAAATATTGAATTGTGTTCGTAATGCCCACGTATTTTAAGCCTCTACGCTTAGATAGCTTTAAAAACATTATTTTCTTTATTCTATCACAGTAAAACTTTGAAAGTTGAATACCGTTTTTAGCTAAAGCTGGAGGTCCTAAATTTCAAAATCTTTCTTAGGTAGCTCCAACCATAACGAGGCCTTCTTAATTACTTGTATTGGTCCCTCTACTTTTAAAAAAACAAATTCGTTGGCTCTGTTTTGTGTAAACAAAACATCACTTCTCTAGTACCTTCCAAGTTTGATTACATTGAATACTGGTTTAACAACATGACATCACCTCAAACCGAGTATTCGTCATTAGCATTCTTATCAGATTTTTCACGATTTCTACGCAACAAGTGTACACTTTACTGTCTGAACTAAACTTCTCTTTCTTCAAAAGTTCTACAAAAAATAAAAAAATAAATAAGAAAATAAGAAAAACTACGCCCTTGTCTCTATCATATAGAGCAACCTAAAAAACTACGCCTTCGTCTCTATTATATACAGCAACCTAAAAAACTACGCCTTCGCCTCTATTATCTGCTCTGATAATCAGGAAACGTCGTGGATGAGATATTGATTTGGTAACGAAATGCTGAAAATTATAATTGCGTTCACGCAGCAAGAACATAAAAACGGATAACTTACTTTGCGATACGAGAGGTTTTCGCAGCTCGTGGGAACCATATATGTTTTGTCATCGTATTTTGAATAATTAACAAAAGATTTTCACCACGTGACATTTTTAACCGATACCTACTGCAATAAATAAACAAATAAGAAAATTACCTGTAAGTGGTTGCAAATTCTTCTCTAATATGTTTATGTTGTGATGATTTGTCGGCATGCCGTTCAAACAGACATTTATATCTGTAAAAAAATTATAGCTATAGAACATCCCTAATACGCTGCACACAAGTAAGTGCTCCACTTTAATAATTCTAGATGCTGGGTTACTGTTACCCTAGTATACCTCTATAAAATGCCCAATTTTTGATTCCAATGGCGCCAGTTACTTTTTTATCTAAACCATTTTTTTCTATTAAACAATATATGTTTAATAATTATTTTTTAATATTTGTGACGTCATTTCTGTTTCCTATGACGCCAAGAAAATATTTTTTTATCTGAAATGATCTTGTTTATGAGTTTGCTTGATTCATGGCCCTAGTTTCTTTTTCTTGTACACTTTAGGGTACACAAGGACAAAAAAAGTCCATGCAAAATAGGGTTACATTACATTGAATCTTTTCAGACCTTCCGGCAACCACTCTCATATTTAACCAATCAGGTTTTTCAGGCATTCACTTTAATAATTATCAGGTATCCTATGTAACAGGAACACACGAAATATTAGACGGAAAGCCGGATCGAAGTTCCAAGCTCTATACTTTAATCAGCATTCCTCTGAAGTTAGCCCTGCACGAAATATGTTTCTGGTGGGAAAAACATCTGCTATCCATGTTCAACTTAGCCAAACAAAAACAAGCAAGTTTCACGAATGAAACGGAATTTGAAAAGGTCTATACTGATTGACCATCTTTATCATAACAAAAACAAATCGCGCCATACCTTCAAGTGTTTTTACAAAATTGGTTTTCAAATTTTCAAATGCTGTTTCATCGTTCAACACTATCTTGTACCACTTGTTAAAAGAAACAACTAAAAATAGAAAAGAGAGAAATTGTAATAATTTAAAAAAAAAACTTCTTTGTCAGAAAGTTACATGACTCATTTTCCAGGCTGTTTTACCAAATAATTAGGGAATAACAAAAAGGAAAGATGAACTTTTTTTTGGAGCGGGGGGGGGGGGGGGGGGGTTCAAGAAATACATGGTAGAAATGAAAATGTTACTTACCTGCACGTAGGAATTTTTCACCCTGACGCGAATTTGTAGTGATAAGCAAGTCGTTAGAAGGCTCTGAAATGATAAAGAAAATGGTTGGAACGGAATACTGAAATGTAGAAGGAGAGAAATAATTACTTTTTCGGAACAAGACTCAAAGCGTTTCGAAACAAAGAACAAACAGTTCCAAAACAAAAAACAAAGGGTTCCGGAACAAAGAAAAAGAGTTCTGGAACAAAGAAAGAGTTCCAAAATACAGAACCAAAGTCAAGATCGAGAATTAAACTTTTTGTTATTTCTTTTTTATTTAAATTCTTATTCAGTTTTTATTTTCATTTTTATTCGGACAGCTACTTAGCGGTTGCTTAATTTTCAGTAAATTTGTAAAATTGGTAATTCTGATAAAACATGTGCACTTTAAAACAATACCTTCTCCTTCGTTGTCTTCTTCTGCTTCGTTGAAAAATTTACAACTTTCGTTTTTAAGTTTCAACAATGTGATTTCGTTTTCTTTTTGCTTCAAAGTTTCTTCTAAAGCTGTTACCTGTGGTAAAAGTTAAGATAAAGAAGGTTATAAAAAACCCACCAGAGTTTTAGACACTTCTCTGCGTTTCATTAGGCTTTACATTTAAAGCTGATGGCACTACCCCTGACATCCGTAATCTGTTCTAGTAGAGCTAACATGGAAGCGATGCTAAATAGAATATGAAAAAAACGTGGCGATTTCGTTCCTCTCTTTAACCTAATTTTAACATTACGACAGCGACATAAATAGAATTTTTTAAGTTATGGATAAATTAATTTTTTATCATAATGCCACAAGCTTCCAAATCGTCGCTCTCACCAAATTTTTTAAAAAAGTGTATTCTTCTTGATAGTTTTGCCAGAGTGACGACGAACGCATAAAAAGTTTATTTTTTCAATAAAAGCCTTTTTTTGCCAAAAAAAATTAGAACAAAATACTTAAGATAGAATAAATAAATTTAATTTTATCATTATTGAGTTTCTATCATGTCCTTCCTTCACAAGCCACACTTTTATCCTTTAAAAAAATATAGCTATACATCAAGTTTTAGATTTTACCTATGAACTAATACGAAAAAATAGGCTTATTTGACTATTTTAGTGATAAAGACTTGAAAATATGAAAAAACACATACTTTTGATTTCCAAGCCATTTCTTTCTTACGTAAACCTGAAACCAATTGACGTGTATACTCCTTCGCACTTACATCAGGAGGTTTGGAACGAATGATTGATGTTGCCTAAATAAAGAAGTTTGATTAGAAGAAGACACCTGAAGGTATAAACGTTTTAACAACACGCACACACACAGAGAGTTCTTGTCAATTTACACCATTAGTTCACACCATCTCATAACGAGCTAGGGGTGGTCAAATGTATCATACACATAAAGAAAAAGGTAAATGATACACTTGAAAATTTTGTAATTGAACGGGATTATTCAAGCTAAGAGTGACACATAAATTTCCTTTTTTCTGGACAGACTGTGGAGGTAAAACTAAAAGACAAACAACCAGGAAACCCATCATAGTTTTTCTGATTAATCAGCTTTTGACTATCTTGACTTCTTTTGTCAAACTTTTTGGTAAAGAGAATGTCCTCGGCTTGTATTGAAAATAATTGAAAGTTTAGATTTGCATTTAGTGGAGGCGCTCAGTTTTGTCTTCCTCACTGTATTCTATAGGATACGGGCTTAATTCAAGTAAAAATAAATATTTAAATTATATTTCCATTACTTTATCCCATTAGTGAAAATCACCGACAAATAGTTTACTATAAATAAAAGCATCCTAATTTCACAGAATTTCCTGAATTTGCTAGATTATCTCGTGCAATACAAGATACAAGAAGTGTAAATATCCAAACAACACTTACCAGTGCCAACTTTAATGTTTTGATGTACGCTTCTTTATTCTCCTTCTTTTCCATATTTAATTTTTCAGTCTACTGCTAGGTGAATAAAGAAAGTTACATGCAGGCGTATCCTAGATACGATGTTTTTTTTATATAAGCATGACATTTATAAGCATCTGTAGGCTTAGATTTTTTAAGCATATGCTAAGCATTATGCGAAGCCTTAGAAAATGTGGTAGAGCTTTTATGTTTTTTCTTTTTATTCTTTATGTCTGAATTAACTAGTGTATAGTTAGATTTAAGTTGTAATTACTGATATTGAAAATTCAAGTGCAATATTTTTTTACAAATAAGCACGTTTTAAGCCTGATCATGTGTTTTTCATAAGCATATTCCAATAAATCTTTTTGCCATTAAGCATAACCTAATAAATTACTTTCCATAAGCATCCTTAAACCTCATTTTGGAATTTTAATTGCTTATAAAAAAAACCATGTAGGTTATGACAGGGCTAACCAAATTTTTTTGACATTGTAATATATCTTTTGTAACATTATCAACATTCTAGAAAATATTTGAGGCAGTATTTAAAAATCCAACACTTTCTTTTTAAAAAGTAACATGCCAAGATGTGATTTTGGTTATTGCCTGTATTAAGAAGAACTTTTGATAATAAGCACAGCTTCGCCTAAGAATGTATTTAAAATAATTTTTTTTTAAATTCAGATTTCAATTGTTGTAATATTTTTACCTGGCATTAAGGACAATAAAAAAACATCTTATTTTGATCCATCACACGTTCTGGAATTTTTGAAAAAAGCAGTTTGTAATTTTAAATAAAAAGAGAATTTCCACACATTAACCAAATACCCAACAAGTAAAAACAGGACTAAATATTAGTCCCCAGGGAACCCATAGTTGCAAAGTTGTGGAAGCATAAATAGGTTTTATTAGAGTACTTCTTTATTGAATTAGACTGAAAGAAGGTTTAACATGAATAAATTTTGAAATGAACTCAAATCATATACAATAAAATGTACTAATTTTTTATTCTTCTCTTAAAAAAAATCACTGGTGAGAAATATTTTTTTTAAAAGGAAAGAGGTGGGTTTTGCACCATTCTTAGATCACTGCTGATACAATGTTGCTGACAGAATACAACATTTTATCACATTTTGTCTTTCAGCCATTTCAACAATATAATTACAAATTTAGTAGTCTAAAACAAAGCTAAAAATATAGTAAAAATTGTGCTAATTTCCACAAAAATTGATAGAATCAAACTACCTATGGAATAAATTAATTATTAAAATCATAAATTAATAAAATGTTGCCCAAAGATGAAATTAAGAAGTAACACATATAAATTTTTGCTTTTTACAGATTTATGCAAACATTGGAAAAGCACCGATAAAAAAATCTAGACAATTGCTAAAAAGATTAATTTGCTTTAAAAATTTCTACGATAGGGTTACATCCCTTTAAAAAACTACATTATCATGATAAAACAACTCACTCATTTTTAAACCCAAAAATAATAAAAATAAATAATAAAAAGGGTAAATCACTGCAAATGCTTGATTTAGCACCCAAGGTACTTATTTCAAAACCACGTACGGAAGAAGGAGCTTTAGCAAGAGGAATGATTTAATAGAAAATATTTATTTGGAGCTTTTTACTTAATAATTACTAGCTCCAATTCAAACAAGTGTTCTCTAACACAGTAATCAAACTCAAAAGCATTCCCTTTTTGTGATAATTTTGTATTATGTCTGATGCCCTGAAGGACTTAATCAGAGAGACTTATTTTTATTTTTTTCCTAAATAAAGGAAGTGTGCTTCATCAAAAAAGTATTTATTTGAGAGGTGCTACCTCAAGTTTTTACATTATTTCTGCATCAGTCTACATTTTTAAAACACATTCATAAATTATTTCAACAAAGTTATAACATTCTTCCTCTGTTTCATATAAGAACAAATTTGCACATCTCAAAACTAAATAAAGCATACTCAATTTTACACAGCAATATATCAAAACTAATAACAATAAAAATTTAGTTATAATCTAAGGATAACTTTTTAAGTAACTCATTCTCTTGTTGTAAAAATTCAGACTTTTGTTTTTCCAATTCTTTCGCTAATAAATTTTCAAATGAAGATTTTAACGTCTGCATATCTACTTGCAATTGTTCATTTGCACTTCTATATTTCTTATTATCCTCTTGCAAAGATGAATGGACTTCTTCCAACTTTCGATTCAATTCTGCCAAAACAGCAAGTTCTTTTTTAACATTTACATGTTCAGACTTGATCATTTCAATTTCACCGCAGGCAGAATGTTTTTGTAGTGTTCTTTGTCGTAATTCAGATTTTAACCGCTCATTTCGGTATGATAGGTCACGAATTTCCTTCTTATATTGTTGCTCTTCAGTAAGACGATTCTCCTTATCGTCATGCATCTGTTTACTCTGTTCTTCCATTTTCTTCATAGTTAGGTTTAAGCGTTCAAGAAGTTCACTTGTATGTTTTGTAGAATCTTTCCGTTCACCTAGTAATATCTCATTTTCAGTAGTTACTATAGCAACTCTTGATTCCAGCTCTTCTACATTCTTTTTATAACCTTTGATTTCATTCTTCAGGTTTGATGCTTTAATTTCTTCAGCTTGTAGTTCTTTTATTTTTGCTTTTAAATTTGATATTTCATTTCCATTTGAAGTGTTAAGCGAAGAAAGCTTTTCAATTTCACTTTGCTTTTGCTCCAGCAGTTCAGAATACATAGTCGTTTTCTCTGTAAGAGATTTACATTGGGCTTGTAATTCATGTTTTTCATTTAATTTCTCCTCAAACTTCTTTTGGTGGTTGTTTAACAAACCAGAAATCTCCTGTTCATGTAACTTCGTATTTTTCTCCTTTTCATCTCTAATTTTTTGACACTGTTCTTGATAATCTTTTATTTGAGTTTCTAAGGATTGAATTCTCTTTGCACTTGTCTTTTGTTCAGCTAAGATTTCAGACTTTGATTGTTTTTGTAACAAGTCTATTAATTCGGTGTTGCCTTTATCTTTTGACTTCAAATCATTGTTTTCAGTGCTTAAATCTTTAACTTGTTTTTCTAAGTTTTGTATTTTGTTCACCTTTTCATTAAAATTTCTATTTAAATGATCATATTTAGATTTGACGTCTTGCAAGGCAAGCGAATACTCATCAATTTGAGCATCATACTGTATGTTTTCTGTTCTCAGATTTTTACACTCCTCAGTGATTTTGGCTTTCACAGATTCTAATTCAGATATTTCTTGATATTGTATAGATGCATGCTTAGTATTTTCTTTTCGAACAGAATCCAGAGTGTGCTCTAACTTAAAGAACTTTTCCTTTAAATCGTTAAGCTCAAGTGATAACTGTGCATTACTTTCTTCTAAACATTTCTTATTTTGAACGAGCGTTTTTACTTTTACTTCATATTCATTTCTCATTTTTTCTTTTTCCGCTAGGTACACCTCCTTCATTTTTAAGCTTTGTTTTTGAAGCTTTTGTATTCGAGCATCAAATTCTGTTACATTTGCATCAGATTTTTTTTTTAATTTTTTTAACTGGTTTTCGTGATTCTCTTTCTCAGATTCATAAACAGAAAGTTTTTGAGACATGATCATTTCCTCTCGTTCTGTTTTGTTGACAGTTTCTTTTAACTCTTCTATATTGTTTTCTAGTAAACTATTAGTTGATAAAAGTTCTCTGTATTGTCTCTCCAACTCACAAGATTGGTTCTTTAAAACAGTGTTCGTCCCACTTATCTCTTCAATTCTGCTTTTAAGCTGGTCACATAACTCCTTCTTTGTAATTAGTTCTTTTTCCAACATTTCATTTGTAGTTAATACAACTTCGTTTTGTTTTTTAATTTGATTAACTTCTTCTGACATTACTTTTTCGATTGTTATTTTTCTCTCTACAGCTACTTGCAATTCTGACTTGAAAAAATTGTTTTGTTCTTCCAAACTTGAATTATTATTTTTGCTTATTTGTAACTTATGTGTACTTTCCTCGAGTAGTTTTTCTAGCTTTTTTTGATGTTTTCGTAGTTCTTGGATTTCTTGTTCACTCTGGTGTTGTGTTTTAACCATTCGGTCATACTCTGATGATAAAGCGTTTTTCTCAATGTTCGTAATCACTAACTTGTTGGACACTTCTTGCTGTGATACTTTTAACTCTTCTAGGTTGGTTTTCTCCTCTTCTGATGTAGATGTTAGTGTATTATTCACAATTTTCAAACTTTGGTTCTCCTCCTCTAATAGCTTCGTCTGCATTTTCAAAAGTGCATGACTTTTTTCTTGCTCATGATGTTTATCAACAAGTTGCTGATGAGTCTTCAGCAAATTGCTGACCTCAGCATCCATATTGTTAATCTTTTTTAACAGCCTCTCTTTTACTATTTTTTCCATAAGCAACTGTTTGTTTTCCTTCTCGAGTTTATGATACCCAGTTTCAAAAGCATGTTTGCGCTGACTTAAAATAGCTATCTCATTCTCACAGTAAAAAAGTTTGGTAGACAATTGGTCAATTGTATCTTGTGCTTCTTTCAATCGGTCAAAAAGTATACCTTTACCCTCCATCCTAGATGAAATGGGATCGTTTATTGAACTAGAAAGTGGTTGATAGATGTCGTCAAAAGCATATTTTTCAAAATTAATATTTGTGTTTTTGTAGTCCTGTGTTATCATGAAAGCATCATGGTTAGCTGCCCTGCTTGTATTAGCTCCAGAGAAGTATCCATCTTCCGATAAGTTATCAAATTGTTGCTTTGACATCAACTAAAAATAATACAAAGTTTTAATAAGAAACAATAAAAATTGGTCATTATAATTTTGATGTGAAATAATTAACAAATCGTGAATTTGGGAATGTTAGCACAATGATTCAATGACAATATATGACAATAATTAATATGACAATATATTCTAAAAGTATTAAAAAAACTCAAAAGATTATTTTTAATGATGTAAAATAAAGCACAAAACACTTTTAATTATTTTATCATTTCTCTTATATTCTTCATTAGCATAAAAATGAGATAATAGCTTAATCTATGACATCTAGTAATAATAGTGATAATATTAATCTAGTGTTTATTATTATTTTAAGATTAGAAGTATCAAGGCTTTGCTAGGGAAGCTTTAAAAAGTAGAAATACCAGTTACACATTTCTTTGGGAACTTTTTTTCCATACAGTTTATGTTTTTAATTATCCCAATTCAATTCTAAAAGCCGAAATATCTCATTAAACAAATGGCAAGAAACAGTATTCATAAGATATACATAGAGTTGTTCGCCATCAGAAAACAAACTATGAATAAAAGATATCGGTACATATACGTACACGATGGAAAATAATTATCAACCCTATTAAAATAAACCATGTGAAAAAAGTATTTTACACATAAAAACATTAGGTTTATGAGCTTGATCACTTATGCAAATGTAAGTGTTTAAAATGTTAAGATTCCAGAACAAAAACAATATAACTAACTAGTTCAAATTTTCAATAATTCTGGGATCACCTAAATTAAGTCAGTCATAAGATTTTATATTCTCGAATTGCAAAAATTTAACCTCTTAGGACTTCCCAGGACAAATTTCTTTCTCCTGAAATTCCCAAAGTGTGGCTATCACCAGTCACTGAGAATCTCTAGAGATTTATTGTTCGACAATTTTTTTTCAATTTCATTATTGATGTTATTATGTATATCATCTTAATATTCATTGAAACAAACAAAAATGTGAAGTGTTAGTGTAGAATGATTCAATTTGTGACATTTTTCATATAAAATCATATACTTTGCACTGTCACCCTGTTGTTGCGTATTAAAATTAAGCATTGCAAGACGCCATTAACACAATCAAAAGGCTTGCTTGATTAATAAAGGCGAAGACCACTTTAATCTTTTAGCACGTCAGTTTTAAAAGAACATGTATTAAAGTGCCCAATATTGCACATAAAGAGGGCTTTTCATAGGCTGACTGTTTTGAAAATCAAAATCACACTGTCAGAAAAGCTTATTATAACAAAGAAATAAGAGATCATTCAACGTTACACGATAAAAGAGTTAAATAAAAAGATTTAAAAATTTATAAAAGATTTGAATATACTTTAATACTCTTAGACTAGAAAACTACTCTTAAATTAGACAAATCAACAAAGATTTCACATGTCATTAGTCCAAGCTACCATATTTAACTCACAGATGACAGATAATGGTAATTATAATATAAAAAACATGTAAAATAACATATAGTCCATAGCAACATGAAAATCTCCTTACTAACAGGCCTTGCCATGGATCACTCAGATCATAAACCGCTTTGTTGCCCTTAAATTGTTTAAGGCAGAAATATGCAATCTCCTTAAAAAAAGGTTTAGACCTATTATGAAAAAAAAGCAAAAAAAAAGGTTTTTGATGCTTCCCTTTTTTATATCCCTATTTTAAAGAAAAGGATGTGTTCTAATTCATAGGTATTTCTGTGTTTTCTTCTGTTTTCTGTAAAAGTGAGTTCTTTTATTTCAAAATATCTGTGACATCAAAATACAGAATAAACAATTCACAAAGCAAAAAAAACAAAAACATGAAGCAAGTTCAGCAAATGAATATTGTAAAAATTGAACAAATGAAAGAATATATCTATACCAGCACAGATAAAAAATTTATGGATGATGCATCCTATAAAAACCGTGTTTCAATTTGTATTTGAAGGCTCAATCTCTTTTAGAAAACATCCACGTTGCATGCAAAGAAATTTGCCATCTTTACTTGTCTTCTTTGACAAATTCTGCTATTTCTACTGTTACCTTTCAAAATAAAAAGATATTAAAAGTATTAATTATGAAATATTTTTTTTCTTTTTGCAGGAATGGTTTCACCCAAAACCCTGTATGTTAACAACTGTTTGAACATTACTTTCTATTTTTAAATAGATAGAAGTTCAAGTTTTATCCCTTTTAGCTTACTTGCGTAGACAGGTGATCCATATGTTTAAAACTACAGGGTGTTACCTGTCTGTTAGTTGATTTTTTCTTTCTAATGACTACTAATTTTTTACTGTTATATATATATATATAGTCAATGCATTTATTTCTTAAAAACTACCTGGCAAAGTTAGTCAAAAATTTGTTGCAACAATCAAAATGATTTAAAATCTTGGATCTGTGTTAAAAGGTATTAGTGTCAGGAGAGCTGTTTCAGTTGGGACTAAAAAATTTCTAAATTTGGAGCATTCTAGAGAAAATTCCTAATTGGGACCTAACAGCTGTAATTGTAAATTTTCAGCATATTAATCTATGATCCTTAATCTTAGTTTTATATCTTCCCTTTAAAGATATCATGTATTTCAGTCCTTACATAAATCTATAAAAAAAGATTTCAAACCGCCAAACATAAAAATTTTCTTCGTGTTTATATACAAACCTAAAGAATATTTACACTTTGTGTTATAATTCACTATTATAGGTGTGTCCCATGCGGCTGTCAAATAAAGATTTCGTGCAAAGGGGACAAATGGCCATTTTGTAAATACGTAAAGAATCAAATAGGTGCCTAGACACTTATGTCACGTACTTTATTTCCTGAATGGTGCTTATTTGAGCAGGTGCTTGTGAGTGCATGTGATAGACAAAAATTCCTGTAGATATTTTTCGGTCTAGAAACTAGTTTCATTCAAAGAACATCTAATTTTCTAAATAAAATTTTACAAATAACTGTGGAATGAATCATCCTACTCTCTTTCTATCCAAAAAATGCATAACACATTGTGTAACACATACTGGGGTACTGGGGTATGGACCCCTCCCATCATAAACTTCAATTATCTGACCATGCTATTTATTTAAACTAATTACAAAGGTGTAAAGCTTTATTTTCTACCATGTTGAATTTTGAAATTTGTTTTATGTAATTGTCTCAATTGTGTGATTTCACTTTTCTGCTAACTTTTTCTTTCCATTGGTAATACTGGATGGTTATGACATAATTGTAATGTCTGTAAAGAATGTACAGTATTTATCAGTAAACAACACAGCTTTACGCTATGGTATTCGTCATATTGTATATTTCCAGCTATATAACTCTTAGTCTTACAAAATAGTCAGAGCAAAGTGTATATGGACGGAGATATGATTTCCGAGCGGAACGAACGGACATCACATCTCTTCCCTACCACTAAATAAACTAAGTAAAATAAGAAAACTATGACTATGGTAAAAAGGAAGAAGTTCTAACTTGTTGAACAGAATGTTTTCGATAAATATAGTTTGTAAATGTTTAGTTCATCACATGATCAGTGAGATGTGCAGGAGTTTTTCTTATACGTTTGTTCTTTGGTTCCGGAATAAAAAGATCTTCCTCAGAATCCAATTCTTGGTATGGTATGGTTTGATCATCCGATTCCTCGTTTGTTATTGTATTAGCTCCCGACTGTTGTTCTCTGTTATGACATGTTGTTGCTGATAAAATAAAGTCATCATCAGCGATCGCGCCCCGCACCTTCGCAGGCTCCTGCAACAATGGAGCAGCGTTTTCAATCACGCACCAAAACACCTTACTCACTTCAATAATGCGCACCTGAAATGTCTTTTGTATAAAGTAATTATTTACTATACTAATAATCAAAGAAAAAAATGACTTACCGTTCAGAATTTGAATGAAAAACATGCGCGTTTAAAAATGAATTATTTATTCATTAGTTTAGGACATCATTAGGTTGCATATCTCAGAAGTACAGTGGCATGCTTCGAAAATGCTTGTCACAGGCACAGTTTAACATGAAGCAAAACTGTACATTAGACTCAATTGTTAGAGTCTTTGCAGAACATCTCTTCTCAAAAAACCAAGGGCAGGGCCGACTTATTGCCTGCTGTGTCGTGTGGGAGAAAGAACTTCTGGACTTCTTTTTAATATGATATACAATTTTTTCAATTATTATTACTAAACATAATTGATTTCTCTCTCCCCTTTTAAATTTTTTAAATTAAATTTTTTAAACTTTATTCAACATGTTTTTTTCTTTGGTATTACATCACGACAACATCTGTCCGAAAGCTGTATTAAGTTACAGAACACCTAACCTCTCCCATGTTCTGTTTTTATTTAACTGCATGGGTGGCACTCTTCTCGCAGTATTCTGTGACGATGAAAGTCGGACTGACTTGTGGCATTGTTCCAAATGGTCTTCCGTTCGACTCTCAGTGTAATGCACCAGCCGAGCATAAGAGTGTCGGCATGAAGGAAAGGGGTCAACTTTAATGTTCTCTATACTTTTTAAACAAAATCAATCACAAAGAAATGATTGTTACATCAGCATAAAAGCCTTTTTCATCACTATAATATGTTAGAAATAGAAAAAATTCACGAGTGCGATAAAAAGCACTCGTAAATCTTTTTAAGAGTGTGCGGGCGAGTGCGCGTGCGATAACACTCGTCTCAAGGAATGGCCTGTAATTGTAAGGTGTTTTTCACGTAGGCCTTGAAAGACTTTATTAATTCGGTCAAGCAGTTCTCCAGTATGGTGTCCTCCAATTATAATATCATCAGATATGTTGCGCACTCCAGGAATTCCAATGAGGGCATGCTCTATTTCTCTTTGATAGAGCTCAGCAGCAGATGACATACCAAAAATGAGCCTTTTGTATCTGAAAATACCATGGTGAGTAGCGAAAGCAGTTAAATCTCGACTTTCGGTATCTAGCGCCATTTGGTGGTCCCTTTGTTGAGATTGGAACTTTGTAAACACGGTACAACCATTTAGCTCATGTAGCAACTACTCCAAAGTAGGTATTTGATATGGTTCTGCAATAATAGCAGTATTTGCAGCACGCATATCAACACACATGCGTATGCTGGTAGATGAGGAATCTTTCTTAGGGACAATGACAAGTGGGTTGACCCATGTTAGTGGTGACTCAACAGGTTCAATCACATGATAATCAAGTAATCTATCAAGCTCATCGCCAACCTGTTTCTGCATCAGTATTGGCAATGGATGGGCTTTTTGAACAAGGGGTGATACAGTATGATCAGTCTGGATGTGTAGTTCCACGTCTTTCAACTTTCCCAAACCTTCAAAGCGATCAGTGTATTTACTCAGCATTTAATGTAATCTGGGATTGGTTATTTCAATTTGGTTGACCACATCAGTATTTGAGCCAACTCATAGTAGATCCAAAACACAAGCGGTATCATAACCTAAAACATTGATGTCAGAGCTTGGTACGACAACAAGTTTTGCAGAAATGTTTTGGTTATTGGACAACAGCTGCCCATACATAGCCGATAACAGCAATTGGTAACTTAGATTTGTAGGGATAGACGTTTCTGTTGTGAGGCCTTGCTTGAAGTGGTTGTTTGAGGCTGTTTAAGATATCTGCACTGATCAAATTGATATTGCTGCCACTGTCAATGAGAACATTAATGACATGACCATTAAATTGGATTGGGTACAGGTTGTTGGATTGTGTAGTATTGGTGAGTGCAAAAACAAAGTCGTCATCAGAAGAAGAGCTGTCAGCGATTACATATCTGACTTTATCTTGTCGCTGGCTTGATTTGCAAACATTACTGAAATGACCAGGTTTTCCACACGCATGACAGGATTTTCCTTTTGTTCAAGTATTAGCAAGGTGATTCTTGATACCACACCTGTAACATGTTTGATTCTTCTCTGTTTGTCTTGAAATAGAACTTTTTGGAAAGCGAATACGATGAGTGCAATTTAAAATTTTGTTGACCTCATCGTTGTCAGATTCCTCGTTAACAATAGTGTCCGTAGGTTGTGTGTTTTTGTACTGCTCTGCTTGGTGATCTGCAGCTTCAATGATTGCAACAATTTCACACAACTTCGCAAGTGTAAGGTCATGTTCTTTCAAGAGTCGTTTTCAGAGTTTACGGGAATTGCATTTTTCAATTACTTGGTCAACAATTTCATTGTCTGTGTCATGAAATCCACACGTTTTTGCTAGGGATCGCAAATGTGTAACATATTCCGCAATTGATTCATTTGTGTCTTTTTGGACACATGTACGAAAAACATGACGCTCATAACATCTATTCTTTCGAGGGAGAAAATAAGTGTCCAATTTCGTGCATGCAATTTTGTATACATTTGTTTCCTCAGGTAAGTCTGATTCAGGAAGGGTGTCAAATAACTCCCTGAGATCTTCTCTCCCACAGTGAAGAAGTAGTGCCTTCATCTGGTTATTATCTGTAATGCCAGCAGCTATTATATATAAATCAAAACCTTGTTGCCATTTCTTCCAGCGAGTGCCAAGGCTGGTTGGGTCCCCGTGGGTATCAAAAGAGGACCGACATTTGATGTCAACAAATTTCGCCATATCAGTAGAATGAAAGTATAGTTCATAATAATGAAGCATTAAATACGGGATAAAATGTCTCAAGAGTTATTAGAATGTAAAACTCTAAGTTGTTTTCACTCGCTGCGCCAGTGTAATGTCTGTAAAGAACGTACACTATTTATCAATAAACAACACAGCTTTATGCTATGGTATTCGCCATATTGTATATTTCCAGCTATATAACTCTTAGTCTTACAAAATAGTCAGAGCAAAGTGTATATGGACGGAGATATGATTTGCGAGCGGAACAAACTGACATCACAATAATGTCCTGAGTCTTACATTTAGGATCTACCATATTACTAATTTCACTGGTAAACTTATGCACTTTACAATGTTTCGACAGTATTACAACTTAAACATCGCTGGGGTAGTCATTGATGAGAAAATTTTTGTGTGGTGTGGATATGACATTTTAATCTATTAAACAAACAACCTATATTATTATGAAACTAGACATGCCGAAGAATACTTTTTTCAAAAAAAATTCATCACAATGTATGCTCTCTATCTATCTATCTTCACAGATCCTCTTTGTTAAATAGCCTCAATAAGTTTTTCTAATGTCACGTCTGTTTTTTAACAATTGAAAAAGGTACATAGCAATGTTTAAAGCAGCTAACTAGCTACAGTACCGATCGCGAGTAACTATACACGAGTATTAAACTACGGGTACGAGTAATTTCTTCCGTAGGTATTCCATGAGTACGCTACGAGTATAATGCGCGAACAAGTATGTCAAAAATACTTGCACATTTTTGCTACTGTACTCACACAGTACTCGCTAGCGTGCTCGAAAGGCAAACGATATAATTAAACGAGAAACTGGCGGAGAATGCACTTGCGGCCAATATGCTTTTATGTTGGTGTTGAGGATTTATTGAAAAACACTGTTTTTACAGTGTTATTTTCTTCGTTCGTTAGTTTTCTATGTTCAATAGTTAAAGCTGGCATTGAGAATACATGCTAACACTTTAAGCCGTAGCCTTTTTTTGATTTACGATTGAATCAGCAGTCCCATTTGGAACCATGCCACAGGGACCTGACACTCCGAAGAGCCAGACTAAACTGATTCGCGTTATCTTAACTCAACTGCTGGAAAGTGCGCACCAACGCAAGCTATATATGATAGCCAGAATGAGGGAGAACCTCAATTGCCTTACAACGGAGTCGTAACTTTCAAACGAACTCTTTTGCTTCTGAACAAACAAACAAACAAACAAACTTCTGAAAAATGATTTTTAAGTTGTAATAAAGATCTCTTCATTCTCTCTAAAACACAATTCTGGAGATAAATTTTTCTTTTGTGTTGAATGTTATTCTAATCTATTTATATCTTTGCAATCACATTTAGAATATTGAAATGACTTCATCTGATGATAGAACAATATAGCAGGTATCATGTTTACGAGTTATTGACATGTATTTCACAAGTAAATGCTGTTAAAAACAGTAATAAATGTAACAATTTAGTTTGAATGATATTCATTCTTTCTTTTCTTTTTTATATTCGCTACTTTCAAACAACAGGTGCCCATAAAATATGTGAAAAAAATTAAAAAAACAATTAATAAGACACGTGAGACTTTGTCCTCCCCACTACTCCTGCCTATTTTATTATGCACTCTATGATTGGTAAGATGAAATTGGATAATAAAATTATAAAAACATGAGAAAGAATCTTCCGTACATCGTTGTTACAGACGATCTGTAATAATTCATTATTTTGTTTATTTGTATGCATTTTAACTAAGACGCATATCTTTGATACAAGTTTTTTTTTTAATATAATATTTTTCATATAAGAACATAAGGCTTCATAGAAACAAAATTTAGTGCTGAAATTTAGTGCTGAAATGCTTCTTTAAACTTTAAAAATAGCGAAATGCTGATAGCTACACGATAGACTTGAAAGCTACTTATAATTATAATATTTAATACTTATAATAATGACAACCCATTTTGAAGTAATTACAGAACTCACTCAAAATTCAGGTGCACATCATTCCCACTGGATCCAAGATTTCCCTGCTGGGCACGTTTTTACTTTTGGTTACTTACAAAACAATAAAATTAAATGTGATTGGCTTAATTTAGTCTCCAGAGTTCATTGTTTAATTCATGCTTGCGAAGAAAAAGGTATAGTGTTTGAATGTAGTAACAAATTATTTAGCTAGGAGAAAAAAGGATTTAGATAACAGATGTAAATAGCAAAGGGTTTCCTCGTCGGTGAGAAATTAACTATATAAAATCAAAGAGCCAGACAAAAAAAATTATGTAAAATAAAATGTTATTTCTTACGACGCGAATACGAAGTAAAAGTTTTCACAATGTATAAGGTAGCAGACAAATGTGAGCTATCGATAAAAATTACGCTGCGACGAATTCCCGTTCTTTATCTTATAATCGCACACATACTCACAAATCATTCACTTACTGTACTCGCATCGCAAGAGGCTATACTCGAGGGTATGGAGTAGTATACTCGCTGATTACTCGTACTCGTCTTGCACTTTACTCGGCATTTAATGTGCCCGTACTCGTATACTCATGTATAGTTACTCGCGATCGGGACTGTACATCATCACTAATTATTGCAACCATTTTATTCATAAAATAGGCTTTAGAAATAATTCTGGTTGGTCTCACATTGGAAAACACATCACAGAATTATGAGGTATATAAATCACAGAGCTAGGATGTTACAGCCTTTTTTTGCTCATGTTCACTGGCATTTTTGCAAAGTTGTAGTAAGAATGTTATGTGGCAAACGGAGTATCCAAATTGTTGCCAGAGCAGCAGTTCATGTAATTAGGATGGTATAGACCTTTTTTAATGTTTATATATATTTTTTGTAGTAAGCCCTTTCGGCTTTATCAATTGCATTATATGTAAATACATTTTAAAAATTTCATTGTTGGCCTTAGTCTTTTGCCAAAAAAGAAAAACTTGATGTAAATTACCAGAAGAATATCTAATAAAAAGTTTTAGGCACATCACCGCATCAACATTTTAGTTTCTTTGACCAATTTTGAAAAAATACTGAACAAATTAACTTTCTTTTTAAAATATTTCACAAAAAAATTATTTTACTTTTCTTCATGGCCAAAGCCTTCTTAATTCATAACAGTTTACTTTCACTTTTTTAATTCTCAATGACAGCGTTGTAACAAAAAACAAGACTATGCAGTTATTTTTCAAAATTAATTTTTGAGATCTTCTTGAAAAGAAAATTCCTCAAAAGTGAAGCCCAGAAGAGGAACGCAGAAAGTTGATGGTCAATAAAAGTCTTCGTTTCTCTCTTACATAATGTTATGGAAATTTTATTTTTTGTAGACTACATTCCAGGCATTTGGGGAGACCTTGATGCTGCCTACATTCATTTTTGTAAACTTTGGTGGAAACACTTTTACTTTACCAGTAGTTAAATAAAGCTTTTGAACACGTATCTTGTCTTTAAAAAAAATTATATAATATAAACAGCAAAAAAAAAAAAGTAAAAATAGTTACCAAGATGAGATTCGAACACATGACTACTCCTATTTCGGTGCTCAGAGTGGCAAAATTTCCATTCTTGTAGGACACATTTGCGTTTTAATACAAGCTCACAAGCTTGTAAAAAAAAGTTATTTAAACAATTATGCCACCCTCAAAAATATAATTGGTTAGCATCACCCAACTCACTCACTTTAAAAGGCGAAAGTCGAGTCGGGGAGTTGGTAAATTTGTAAAAAATAAACCAAACAATCCACGCGCAATCTTCAACACGCAACAAAAGCCACCATTTACCTTTTCAGCGGTCCTCCGAATTACGGTTGTTACGTCCGAAAGTTATTTCGATAGGGGACTGTGCTGCTCAGTGCTACATTTTCCTGCATCGCATTTATACGACAATACAAGCGAAAACCATGGGAACAACATTGACTGACAAAAAACTAACTTGCAAAGGAGGCAAAAAAAATAGAGCTGTCGTACATTTAAAACGAATAACAAAATATGGCTGCAAAATATAGTATTTTTGTAATTTTTTGGGAAAAATATTTATTCGACCTACCAACTCACTTTTGTAATTAGAAATGACGTTAACCAAACATATTTCGACAGTGGCCTAAACAATGTTTGAAGCAGCATCTTTTTACATTCTACATCTGAGACAAGTCAGAAGTAATAATAGTCACGCAATAGGGTATACGCTAGCTAAGCTATGCTAGAGTCAAAAATAGTGCTGGAATACACCTTTACGATAATTCGGGAAACCTAACACTCCATCGCAGCTTATTTTGCGATCGGAGGAGGTAAACATCACACTTTTATAAAAGTTTATTAGGGAGAAAACACGTTTTTTCGTGATAACTTTTCTTGCCGCGTTTTGTTTTTTAATGAAAAGTACACATAAGTTGTAACGTTTCCTGAAAATTTGAAAGAAATTGATCCGACGGAAGTTAAAAAACTGGAGAAAAACGCTTTTGTCTCTAACAAACTCTCATAAAAACACGATTTTTACCTCCTTTTTTCCGATATTGTAAAACAATGGAGCGCTGTAGTATTGAGTATTGTGCATTGAGGTTTAAGGATTATTGCTAGCTGGCTAATATTTTTTTTATTCATTATTAAGAAAAAATCAATTAGTTCTTAGTGTCACCCATATGAACCCCCTAGCCTATTGGTGTTAAAGAACAGCATGAACTGTTATGGAAAATATCCGTATGTAAGAGGTTGCATTTAACTGAAAGTGAAAACTGTGAATTTGTGTATATGTTTTTTCGCCTGAAATAATTTTACTTGTGCCTTAAATCAAATCAGAAAAGTATTTAATTAGCCTAGCTGGCTATAACTGACTATAGCAACATATAACTGATTATAGCTAGCTAACAGTTTAGAAATTTAAAAAAAACGATTGGCTTACATTTTCTCGCATCATATCCGCCATATTCTTCTTCCAGAATTGTTTGACACGCAGAAGTGTTGTTTTGAAAACTCTTTGTCTGTTTTGTCAGCATCTATTGAACTTGGAGAAAAAGTGATGTTGTAAGTTTTATTTTCAATTTCACTGGTCGCATACATTTATCCCGCACGTTTGTTTATTCGATTAGAAATGGTAGCCTTTAAATGAGCAATCGCATCCATTGGCAAAAGCAAAGTCTGTGGCTGAACATGCTTTTATATCGTAGTGAGGTGCTAGCTATAGTAAACACGTAAATATTCTGCGGTGTTTTGCTGTCTGAAAATGGATTTTTGGTGGTTTAGCTGATCAAGATGTTACAGATGATTTGTAGAAATGGAAAGGAGATTGATTATTATCAAAATTCTCGTCTTTATCGTGGTACCAACTTTTCAGATCATTAGTAAGTTGCTCTGTAAAGGCGGTCGAGGATGTAGACAAATAATCAACTTGAACTTACTTTAAAAGCTTTAGAAATGTTTTATCCTTTTGTAAAATTCAAGTGATTAAGGCTCTCTGTAAGTCTGCATATCTTTACGAGAGTATCATGCAGATAATTTTCTTATTTATTAGGGGTGAATTCTATACTTATTTTTGCACAAAATGCTGTTTAGAGTGATTTTTGATTTATATCTATTGTTATAGCACACACAGTTAGACCACTATCAAAAATATGTTAACAGCAGAGTCTGCAAACAGCGCCAGTTGACATGGTTTGCAGACCCTTTTCGCCTCCCTGTAAACTGTGTGTAGCTGCAGGAGTACCCTAAAGGAATTAATATTTATGGGAATTAATTTTTGCGAGTTTTTGTCAATTTTGCGAAAATTTTTCCAGGTTTTTTTCGACTTACTAACTTGGGTTTTTATTACTAAAAGTGAGTCAGTTGATGGAGGACGCGGACATAACATATTTTTGATGCCTTAAAAAAACTATGCAAACTTTATTTTAAATAATACAAACTTTATAAGAAGTTTATAATTTTGATGATTCGAATAAGTTCGTATTAAAATTAGAATATTGGGAAAGATTTAATAAATGGATACGCAGACGATCCCTTACCTAGCATATTTTCACTATCATAAATAAGACAATAATAATCTGTCTTGTTTTGCACTGGTATTAAAACTACTTCAGTGATAGATAATCTCACTACGTAGCTACAATTTAGGCACTTTTTTGTTATACATTGCATAAAATTTTTTTTGGATTTTGTGCATTTGATTAAGACCTGAAAACTGCAAGCTCAATTCAGTTTTAGGGGGTTTGTGGCTGTGTGCGAGTGTGATCGCACACGCTATAATGACAAGACTGAAGGAGAAATGATAAGCTTCTCCATTGTAAACAAATTATATGAAGAATTAAAAATCCCAAACATTAACATTATAGGAATAATTTTGAGCATGCACATAGCCTACTCTTTATTGACATAAATGATTTTAATTTGTATTATGATAACATCAAATATTATGTGTTATGCTTGACATATGCTTACAATGTTAGGTGTGCTGTGCTGTAATAGACAAGGCACTCAATCATGAAATTAAATGAGTATGAAAGACATAGTCAGTGTAGGAGCAAGGTTGCATAATAT
This sequence comes from Hydractinia symbiolongicarpus, assembly GCF_029227915.1. Taxonomy (NCBI): domain Eukaryota; kingdom Metazoa; phylum Cnidaria; class Hydrozoa; order Anthoathecata; family Hydractiniidae; genus Hydractinia; species Hydractinia symbiolongicarpus. The sequence continues at coordinate 12,970,168 of NC_079884.1, forward strand.
ATATAGAAGGATCTGGGTCCGTGAAAAAGTTAATTACTTTAATTGCTGTGATTGGATTGGTTAATTTCGATCCTCTAATTATCTCTTCAAATAATAAATAGCCAAAGGTGATTATGATCATTGCCCATCGATGACAGCCGTAGCTGTCGAAGCATAGCCTAGAATAAACTTGCTTGTTCATGACATGAAAAATTTTTGTTTATCGCATTTATATGTCATGAACTTCTAAGTATATACATGCTCAATATAATTATTTTATATTAAATTTGTGTTATTGTTTTGAAATAAATTTAAATGAATCACCATTGATCGAGGCATGGCTAAATTTAAAAGTGAAAACCCATTTTAATAAAAACGTCATCAATCGATTCGATCAATGTTGATCGATTCAACCATATTCGTTTGAGTGGAAACCCGCTTATATTCTGTAGATAATAAATAAGGTTTTGAAGATGCTTTAACAAGATGAGAATGGCTTGTCAGAAACAAAAACATTATGTAAATATTTTCCACCTGGCTTTTTTCAAGTAGATCATGTGAATGTACACATGCAATTCGCTGTCTGGCATTTTTCAGGTCATAAGTCATGATAGCCATCCGCAGATAGGTTACAGTATGCACAAGAAAAGAGAATAATACACAACATGTTTTAGACATTAAAGTGACAATATAAAATATGATAAACTTTTTTGCTTTTTCTCACTTTAATGATAGCAAATTTAAAAATCTTTTTCTAAATTATAAAAATGAAAGGTATGCTGAAGATTAATCTAAAGCACAAGCAAGTAAAAAAATCAGCATACTTAAAATGTGGTTTGTGGCAGCGTGCATCTGCGATTGTATGCCCTAAAACGAGAAAACTGAAACCATGTGGCATGTATGTGTTAGTGCTGAGCAAGTTCTTTATTTGTATATGTAAACTGCAGGCTATTAGAATTATATGGAGTGTTATTATCTTTAGCATTCAAATCAGAGCCACAAGATGATGTTGTTAAAACTGGTGACCAACTTCGTTTGCCCTGCCATGCTGTAACTACTACATTAAATGGAAATCTGATTACGACTTGGAGTAAAGATGGCAGCTGGATAACTGACTATCAAAACAAACATTTTAAGTTAGAAGCAGATGGAAGTTTATTTTTTCTTTCTTTTCTACCATCCGACGAAGGGGTGTACCAATGCTCAGCTGTTGTGTTGGTGCAAGGTGTAAACACAGAGCAAAAACAGAGCAGGACTGCAAGAATAAAACTTGCTTGTAAGTTTACCACTTCATTTGTATGTTGGGAAATACTTTTTGTATGGGGGACAGTTTTAAGATGTTATGGCAAAAAACAAAACTTCATATGACACATGTTCTCCACCACCTTGTATTTAGTAATATGATGCTAAAACTTGTGATTACTAAGAAAAACTCTCCTGAGAATTTAAATTCCTTATAAAATTTTATACTATCATCTTGACTTCTTTTATGCAACTCAAAAATAACCATGCTGTAGGAGGGACCACAAAGACAGCTCTAGATTGTTTAAAGCTTTCATTTGATCTACAGAAAATCTGCCTGAGTAGACATTGGCCTCATAAAGGGAAATATAACTGATCAGATCCTTTAAACATTCTTCATTTGCAAAACAGGACCCTTCTTGGGTACATTTTAACTTCTTTTCTGAACCAAGTTTTTCCTCACCATTATGTTGCTCTAAAAAGTATTTTTGATACTTCAAAACAACTGAAATATTAAAAGTGTGTTAACTTTTCAGACTGGGATAAAACATTTATGGAGTATTTAAATAAACAAAGCTGTCCTCCCCTGAAATAATAAAATATAAAATGTTTATGAAAACCGAGGCCAAAATACTTATAACTTTTGCTAAACTTTTACAAGATGTGTAATTTGATTGTGTTTCTTTACAGTCATTGGTTCTAAATTCCTTCATTCCACTAAAGCTGTTGCCGCTAAGATTGGAAGCACAGTTTATTTGCAATGTATGTCGCCAGAGAGTCTTCCTGTTCCTTTGTTGTTCTGGCAAAAAGAAGACAAGAATATATCTGGTTATGCCAGCCAAGTTGTCAACTTTCGAATATCTAGCACATTGACTTTATCTAATATTTCTTTTGATGATATTGGCTTATACAAATGTCTTGCATACAACCCCATGTTAACTAGTATTGTCATTGAGAGTAAGGATATTGTTGTCACAATAAAAGGTACAGTATTATTATGTGTATTGGTAAAATTCTAATGTTTTATGTGCCATTCCTAGCCAATTACTTTTGGGCCACTTTCATGTGTGGTTCTTATTAATTATTTTAGGAAAGAAAATTTGTTGACACAAACAATTATTTGATTTTAAATAGTTTCTTCTTAGTTTTGTTTGTCTGCAATCATTAATTTTTTTTTCACAAATCAATTGTTGTAACAATTGCAAGAAAACACTGAATATTTCCAAATAATTAGTGAAAAATATTCACCAATATGAAAAATTACCTCTGTGAACTTAATATCTGCATGTCTGATATTGTGCTTATTTGTGTTATAGCTGATCAACTTGCTCCATATTTTTACGTAAAGCCCAAATTAGTTGTAGCAACACGCTTTCTACCAACACAGATCAATTGTAGAATATTGGGCTCTCCATTACCTGAAATATCATGGTTTAAAAACAACATAAAACTGAAAAATGGCACTCTGCATCGTATTCTAACAAATGGATCATTATTTATTCCAAGTGTAAGAAGAAATGATTCAGGCAGGTACAAATGTTCTGGAAGCAACAAGCATGGTACCATTCTTTCACCCTCTGTGCCTTTAATAGTTGCATGTAAGTGTACATATTCAATGTTCAATGTTATTAAAAAAATGTCATCAATGCGCTAAATTTTGTTAATGCTGCTTTTTTATTTAGATATTGATTATGACTTTATTGTGAATCCAACTAATGCGGTTGTGATATCAGGAAATGCATTTACTCTGAATTGTTTTCCTCCAGCTAGCTACCCAGCTAATCCTGACATTATTTGGTTTTTTAACTACAAGAAAATAGAAATAAACAATAATAGAAATAAGTTATATGTAAATGGGAGTCTTGTTACTTTGGGAACAAGCATAAAGGATCAGGGGAAATACCACTGTGAGGCTGTTAACAAATTGACGAATGAAGTCCGAACATCTCGAAAAGCTTTTATTAATATTTTAGGTAAGTTCGTGATTACATTTTCTAATTAAACAACATTACATAAATATTGTAAACATTTTAAAGTCATCCATGTTAAGAAGTATTTCAATTTTTATATTGGGTACTGCTTGAGTTAAAGATTGATTTTTTCTTTTGACATAGTTCCACCTAAGATGCACATTCACAAATCAAACATCTCTATCCTATCTGGCAATATATTGCATATAAAATGTAACGCAACTGGAATTCCTCAACCAAACATCACAATACACAAATATGATGCATGTACAAACAAGACAATAACACTTTCTTATAATGGCAGCCTAGTTGTGTATTTAGTAAAAAAATCAATGAAGGGTATATATACATGTAAAGCCAAAAATGCTGCAGGTTGTCTAGAAAAAAATATTTTTGTTGATGTGCTGTGTAAGTCTATATTATTTTGAGTGTTGCTGCACAAATAAAACCTTTTTAATCATTTTTAATTGTATGTAATTGCTCCGTAAGAATAATTAAGCAAATACCACAAAGCTGATCAGAAAATATGAAATCCTGTTAAAGTCGATCGTGGCAGGACTTTAACCTGCCCAATCGGTTATTTCTTTGATTCAGATTCTGACTTGTGATAAAAAGCAATACATACATCAGTTAATAATAGTGACAAAGAATTTGGTTTATTAAACTTCTTTGAAATGCATGTATACATGTAAGCATTTGTATAACACTCTTTATTTAGCTGGTCCTGAGATTGTAACAACACCAACAAATTTTACAGTAAAATCTGGTATGGAAACAATCATCATGTGCAGATTTAATGGCAATCCTATGCCAAGCACCCATTGGAACTTTGTAGGTTTTGATGGTTATGAAAGTAATATTAGCCAGTCAGAAAACTTTAAATTTGTTTTTAATGGATTGCAAATTAAAAAAGTTAAAAAGCAAAATGAAGGTTGGTATACATGTATTGGAAGAAACCAAGTTGGTATGATAAATAAAAGAGCATTTCTCCATGTTTTGGGTAAACATGTCTTATTATTATGTTATTATGGTCTGTATTGGTGTGCGCCTAATATCCTATTGACAAGTACTATGTTAACACAAAAATGCTAGCGCTGAAATATCTATAGTAAACTTGCTAAAGATTTTAATCACTGAATGATACCACCAGATTTACTTCATCTTTAATTATTTAATTATTTTTTATAGTGTTCTATCACCTCTTCTCCTTTCATAAATATGGTAAAAGTATTGTGCAAAGATTAACTTAAAAATGTAAATTTTTTTTTTTAGTGCCTCCTGAAAATTATGTTTTTAACACCGTGGTTACAGCTAACAACACAGAGAATGCCTTATTCACATGTAATTCTGTTGGTGATCCATTTGTCAGTATCTATTGGTTGAGAGCTAACCAAGTGATTTATAACAGTGGAAAATTTCAAACAATTTTAACAAGCAAAAAAGTTCGAAATTTGTATCACACAACAAGTCAAATGACGATTCAGAAAGTTTCTTTATATGATGCTGGGATGTATATGTGTGTATCACAAAATAATGTTGGGAATATGTCCAGTACAATTAGTCTCACAGTGCAAGGTAAGTACTATAAATGACTGACACGAAACACAAAATTGCCAACGTAAAGCAGGCGAATGACATGTCATCTTGGTAATTTTTTGCCAATGTGAAATAAATCGAATTGGATAGGCTACTTTTTTATAAACTGATTCCCAGTTATTTTTTTAACACTGGAAAAACTGTTTTTACAATGCTATAGCTAATATCTCTGGCTAACGAATCCCTGTTCTAATACTGTTCTATTGTTATTATATTGTTTTAGTGCCACCAAGTATAAAATCATTCACTCTTCCTGGTTTCTTAATGCTTGGTCAAACTTTAACAATTCTTTGCCAAGGGTTTGGAATACCAACACCTGTTGTTATCTTAAAACAAAATGGTACCATCATCTACTCTGAACATCATCCACAAAAACATAATATTACTCTGAAGCTAACTGTTCATAAACTATCTTCAATACATAGTGGAAATTATTCTTGTAGTATGAGAAACCAACTTGGTTCAGTAGAGCAACAAAAATATGTGGTTATTAAAGGTATGTATGGTATACAAGAGATATATATTTCATACAAGAGATACACTTTTATTATAAACATTTTTTTGTAGCTAGTATAACGTATAAATTATGTAAGTTTTAAGCTGCTTCCTTGGAATGTTTATTCAGTTTAAAAAATATATTTGAAAGTTTAGTGCTGGTATTAACTGCCAGTCAATTTTTTTAGTGCTGCCACATGCACCCACATTGAGTTTTCTGGATGTTATTTCTCTGTCGTCTATAAAAGTATCTTGGCAGCCAAATTTTGATGGCTATTCTCCTATTCACTTGTATAATCTACAAATTAAAGAAAGTAAACATGGAGCATGGTTTGATGTGGATGGAAACATCTCTTCACAAAAAAAAGTATTTATTGTCCATCAATTGAAGCCATACACCCTTTATTATACCCGACTACGGGCAAAGAATGCTGTTGGATTTAGCAATTTCAGTTTGGTACATCAAGCGAGGACACTACAAGGAGGTTTGGTCATGTTAAACAAAATATAAAATTGAATTTTAAATGAAGTAAACAAAATGTGTTGTTCACACTTTCTTAGACCTTTGTTACTGACACTTGATGTGTGCCATTATTTGTACGACTTGTCAAGGCACTTCTTGATGTATTAAAGTGATGAAAAATGAAAATATTGAATACACTTATACAATTTTTATAAGTTTAAATTTTATGAAAGTGATAGGATAAAGTTTGACCATTTTTTCAAGTCAGAATAATAGTTTTACAGTTTTAAAACGAGAAGTAAGTAACTAGTAAGGGTCATCACATGGTTAAGGCAAAAGATTTTATTAATATTTTTGTGTTTTTTGTGCAACATTATACTAAGAGTTCATCTATACTAAGAGTGTTTTCAATCGGAATGCTAAGTATAATAAAGCTTACCTCCTGTGAAAAAAGCAAGTTTAGCTAAATTGATTTATAATGTCGTAAGAACACACAATTTCATATTTTTTTTGTGAATTTAATATTTATTAATATGGAATTTACCTCTTATTTTTAACTCTTATACTACACTTCCATGGTAAATTTTTTATCCTTAAAATACAGATGTGACGTCATGAACTAGCTCTTTTCAAAATTTATGCCTGATCTCCAGGCAGCATAAGTTGCACTTTTTCTGATGCTGGAAGAAAGGATTGTATATAGTTGTATAAGGAAGACTGACATTTTTATAAATTTTTTATGGCTTATTGCGCAGCACCATATTGTACAAACACACACAAATGAATAAGAACATCTCTACAACTGAGCTTGGAGAAATTTCATTCCAAAGGATAGAATTCTTTATCCTAAAGCCACAAAAAATACACAAACTAAAGGTCCACAAGTCTTACCATTGTGTAAAAAACATCATGAATGTTGTCTACTTTCGTTCTGTGAATTCTGAAAAACTGAAGCAGAATTGAGAAACAATTATAAAGCTGTTGACTAAGTATTCAGCTTCTGATAAAAATATTTTATCAACTTGGTCCGCAGTATTTATGCAGGCTATACTCCTCTTTCTATCTCCTTTTATCTTATTTATTCTATGAAAATGAGTAAATTTAAGCAAACTTAATTTTTCACAGGAGAAAAGCTTTAAATTGGATAAAAAATATGTGAAGCATAGATAAGCGATCACTGACTAGTACATAGTCAGTGATCGCTAATGATCCATTAGTTGTTAACATTTTAGATATATCTTGCAATAAAATATAGTAGATTTAAAATTTGTATTACCTCATGTTCTTCTAGCCCCGTCACAACCACTGAATATCACTGTCATGTATAAAAATGCAACATCAATTAGGCTGACATGGTTTCCTCCTGCTCGTTGTAACGGTATAATTTTGTGGTATCAAATCATGACTACTACTGCTACTCTCAATGTGAGTGGAAACCACATGGATGGTATCGTCAACAACTTGACACCATACACAGAGTATGTCTTCAAAATAAGAGGTGTGACAGGCTCAGTTGATGCATGGCTTTATGGAAATTTTTCATCAATTGGTCCCATGAAAACAGATGAAGCTTGTACGTTTTTCAAAGAAATAAATATTTTAAATTAGTTTGTAATAACTGTACAACTGTACAACCTGTAATTTCTTTTCTAACTGTGTATTACCTGTACCAATATGTCAAAACTGTATGTTTCACGAAATTAGACATGTGGTTGATCAATTTCTCACCTTTGGATTACCTATCCTGTTTTAGCTTCTTTCTCTGTTTTTTCTAGTACCTGTTGCTATCCTTAGCCCACCACAAGCTAAAGATATCACAACGAACAGCTTCAAAATAATATTTTCTTCTCCTCCACAAAAAGAAATGAATGGATTATTATTAGGTTACAAAATCAGTCTTTTCGCTGGTGATCGAAAAACATCCTTCACGACGAATTTAACTAGTTATTTCTTCAACCTGTTGAAACCATACACGACATATAAAGTTGGTGTTGCAGCTTTCAACAGTATTGGTGTTGGTCCGTCTTCACCTTTAATTGTTGTCATGACAAAGACAGATTGTAAGTTGATTGGTCTGTAAAAGCAGTAAATTGTTTGTACTTTTCGGGAAACATCCTAAGAGGAACGTGGAACAGGGGTCATGGATTTTTGTGAAATATCTGATGTTGACGATATCTGCTTGAAAAATTTTGTACGTTTGGCTTTGATTGAGATTTATCATAGCCACAAAATTTTTATTGTAGTACAAAAACATGTACAGTCATTTATGTTAACCCGGAAAAGAAACACTGTAGCAATGGTGTCAGTGAAAAAGAAATTAAAATAATAATAATAATAATAATAATAATAATAATAATAATAATAATAATAATAATAATAATAATAATAATAATAATAATAATAATAATAATAATAATAATAATAATAATCATTTATTTTTAAATATTCTTAGTACCTGGAAAAGTAAGAAATATTGTTGTGACTCCGATCAACGAATCGTTTATTAACTTGTCGTGGAATGAACCGATTATAAAAAATGGTGTGATTACAGGTATGGACTAATATGTTTATAATATCAGTAATTGTATGGGGAAGTAGTAGGTGATTGCTAATTTTTTAGTACAAAATTTAATTTTTACAAAAACTTAAATTGGTTAGCCACGCTGTTCTAACAACCCCGAAAGGAGTCAAAATTCAGCCTCGCTTCAAACACCACTTCTTTATATAAAAAGTTTTACTTATTTTTTATGACAGGGTTGTCCAACCTTAAAACTTCTTGATTTTCCTCCTAAAGAAGCATTATTTGAAACTTTTTCATTCAGTCTCTTCCATTGTGTAAATTATTCAAAGCTTTGTTAAAACTTTTCCAGTTTAAAATATGTGTTAAAATATAAACTTTCCTAATGCAAGAGAAGTATTTTCTTCTCACGTGAGTGGTTTAATGATATTCTAAAATTTTCCTCTTTTTTAGGTAAAAATTTATTCCACTTTTCTTAACATAATATCACGATTTCTTGAAAAAATGGTTGAAAATTTTTAAAACTTCTCAATTTTCTTTAGTATCGACTTTAAAAAGAATGGCAACCATGCTCGATTTAACGACACTCATACTAAGACTTGTAATCTGATATGTTGTATTGAATAAAAGATTGTGGATTCATTCTCAGTATTTCTTTTTTGCAGGTTATAAAATTTTTCTCAACAATACAATAACTCAAGAACTAATCATACTTGCTTCAACAAAAACAAACATGTTGATTGGTAACTTGTCATACAATGTCACTTACGCTGTTTACGTCAGTGCGACCACGTCAGCTGGTATTGGAAGTCAACAGGATAATGTGGTAACATTCAGAACAGGTACTAGTCATGATTTGTTTGTTGTTTGTTTTGTTTGTTGATTTGTTTTTTTTCTAATTTCTAAACAAAGGGGATCTTTGTGTGTTTCTCACTAAAGCTGTTATGACATTTCCAGTCATTAAAGTTATGTAATCCTCCACACTGAAGAGGGAATTAACCTTAAACTAAACCACTGAACGCAAGTTCAATGGCCTGAAAGATCAGGGTTGACTTTACACCTTTGTGATCATTATGGCGGTATCTGAAGTTTTAAAAATGTCCGTTAATTTCGGAGTGGGATTTATCCCTTCACTCATGGAAAAAGCTCTTAGAAAGACAAAAAATCAAGGAAAACATCTGAAATTTTATTATTTGTAAAGCTGATTTTTTGTTTAGATTTAGGTTTTAGTCGACGAGTTAGGAAAACTTGGAATTTCTTTGGAATTTGTGTTTTTGTGAAACTAAATTAATTCTGAGAGAAGGCCCGAATTTCCTGGAATGCTCCTAGGAGCTGAGTTTTTTGCTTGTTGATGCCCCTTGATTTAGAATTTGTTTGTTACCTGACTAAAAGTAGATCAACTCTCCGACACTTTCCCAGAAGTAGTACTGTTAAACACGTTTTTCTGGAGAAAGATTTCCATACCATTCCAACAAAAGAAATCTGCAACTTCATTGGTTGCTCTGTTAATTATTCCTTTTTTTTAATTATTCCTTTTTTTAATTATTCCTTTTTTTTAATTATTCTTTTGTTGTGATAGCAATTTAATTGACCAAAAATTTGAAAATAATATAAATAAATCTTAGAAAATAATAGAAAATTAATCCGATCCCACTTCCAATTTTGTTTCACAGAAATTTTTTTTTTAACGTTTCACCGATAAAAATTTGGAATTTTGGAGTACACCCTATAACAGATGTTTTAAGTGTATTTTTTTTTTTATTCAGGATTAGCACCAACATTGATAACAACAGTCACAGTGCCACTTGCATCCACTTCAAGTTGGTTAGAACGAGAATACATGATCGTTATTATCGCCATTTCTGCTTTCGCTTTCTTTGTTCTTATGATTTTATTCGCTGTAATGGTTTCAAAATGTTCATGCGAAAAGAAAGAAAAGGACAATAAAGGTACTTTTACTAGAAATTGCTTCCCACCTCCTCCTCCTCCCTACCCCTGATTTCTGAAAAAAATGCAGAAAAATCACAACAATATAAGCTGCCATTTTAAACCTTGGAGGAAAGAATACGGACAGATAAAACAGAAGTGAACATTTGCAAAAAATAAAGCCCGTGTGAAAGAAACTAAGTATTACAGCCCGTAAACTGTAGTTCGGAATTTAGTTGCCCCAAAATTATATTTTCTTAGATTTTTGCAGATTATTTGTATTCATCTCCTTCTTTACTATCACTTCAATAAAGTAGGCAAATGGTAAAAGAGTTAAATTAAGTGAGTGCTACATAAAATCTTCTCAAGAAAATATCTCTGTACGAAGTCTGTACGAAGTCATAAACAATCAGAATTCCAATTGACGTTTAAAATAAGTTTTCAAATTTTTATGTTTGTTTTCTTATGTTTTTTCCTGTACTAAAACTTTTATTTAGTGAAGTACTAAAAACCTGTACTAACAGATTTTGTTGTGAACACATTAATGCTTAAAACTATGAATAGTGTCGCTTTTCGAGGTAAAGAAAAAGCAGAATATTAATTTTGTGTTTCTTTTTTTTCTTTTAGCTGAATTAAGCAGTGGTTGGGAACTAAACCCATGTAAGTAAATTGTGACAAAATGTTTTCTTTTCTAAATCTTACTTCTGTTCATATATTTATTTTTTGATTTTCTTGGGTATTTTCTTCTTTTTTTTTTTGGGGGGGGGGGGGGTTCGGTGGGGGTGGAAGTGGAAGTGGAAGTGGGGGTGGAAGTACGTGTAAGGAAGGTAAGAAGTGTGTGCAACATTTTTTTATTATAAAGATTAGTAGTCGGGAATTATAAATATGCTTTTAGATTACGATAACGATGGATCGATGCAAAAAAGAGGTCCGAGGTCAGTTTTTTAACATAACGCTTTCGCAAATTTCTCAATCTTGCGCATATTTATTTATTTATCATTATGTTGCTAATTTGCATGTAGTAATTCGACACCGCCCACAATTCAATATCGTGATTTCCGTGATGATTTTATATGGGACGAAGATAGTTTTGGACATTCAAGTATTGAGCCTGATTATGCGGTTGCTATAACACCAGTTATAAATTATGCAAGCGTTGAACCGTATCAAGGTCAGAGGGTTGAACTGTCGCCATTGGTTAAATTAAAAGGTGTGCCAAAGAAGCGCAAACTTAGGTACGTCTTTTTTCATTGAAGTTTAATGAGTATCTAATTGATCAAAAAAATCGAAGATTTCGCAAAATTGACGAAAAGTAAGGAAAAATAACCAAGATTTGATTCGATTGGAAAACATTTCAAAATTTAAAATTGTTACTTTTTACTTTCGGCCTATATGTTGTTACAATCCTTTGGTGTAATTTTTTGTTGTTGTTATTCTAATGTAATTAGGTGTACCAAGCATGCATTTGTACAATTTCAAACCGCCTTAAGCTACTTCAGTGGACTGAATCCACGGTGTATTGTAATAACACTGTTTTAATGAGTTTTTATCACGCCAGACGAAATTGAATTTACTTGGGTGGCATTTGACTTCTATCAAGTTGATTAAAGCAAATTTTAAACCGGTGTGAGCTTTTTGTGTAATCACTCCTGCCGGATTGAAAAGCTATTTTCCATCAATTTTATACTTGAAAATCACGAACACAAAAGATTCACCTCTTTATTAGCTACCCCTGACCAAAAATTTACCCTGAATTGAAAGATCGTGTAAATAGTCGCACTTTTCACTTCGGTGTCTGAATGTCACTATCGGTGTCTGAATGTCACTATCGGTCTCGTGTAACCGACACATTGTTTATACTGTTGTCAGAAAATTTAAACGTGTCATATAGTAAACATCGTTAAATCGTATGGAGTAACAATTGTTTTATGCAGATTTCTTAAGCTTTATCTTAATATTTGATAACAAATTGAAGTCAGTTTAAATCCGCGCTGTTTTTTGTTTACTTCCTACTATCTGCGTCCTGTATACAGAATAATAATTTCAGCTATGCTACGCCTGTACATGACCATCCTTTAAACGATAAAGCCCTTGTTCCACCAGCGCTTTGCTACAGCAATCCTGTCACTGAATCAGATTATCAAGGCTCTGGTGGTGACTTTCCGCGGCCGCCATCTTTATCCAACCTCGATCTAATTGATGCGCTCATTGAGAGCGAGTTGGGCGTTGATTCTAAAAAGACCGAGAACGTCGACTACCCAGACGATTTATTTGAACGGCTTGGTGAATTTGAATCAATCGATTTAAATAACTGTATTTTATAATTTTTAACCTCTAAAGACTTCTAAATGTTTGCTAGTGCCCAGGGTTTTTACCTTTTTGGTATGAGAGATGACGTCGTTTTACTCGCCTTCTCTCATATTAAAAAGACAAAACCCTGGGACGAAGGTGCATTCGTAACTTGTTGGACAATACGTTAGTTGCCAGTGCGCCATCTTGTCTTGTGAGTCCTAGAGTAGAAAAACTAAAAGTATGTACGAATTAATATTTTTTTGTAAGAGGAAGTCCTAGCATAAGAACTTGTATAAGTTTGTATATAAGCCAAGGTGTGTTTAGGTTTTTACTGCAATTCTTTTATTACTATCTTTTAATGCTTTGCAACAAATTTATATATAAGCTTTAGTTAATTTATATTAGAAGGTTTTCTAAAGAAATAAGAGTACAAGGAGAACCTTTTATTGTTGTACAACATCGTTAACAGGCCACTTTGCTTTTACGGATATACTTTTATCGTGTCATACTGTGTAACGTGTTGTGTTTGCAGCTTTTTAAATGCTTCAAATTCAACTTCACGCTATGTCTAGACCTTTTCCTTGTAACTGTGTACGTAAGAAGCTATTTATGGAAAACAACTTATAAATTAGGGAGGGCGATGGGTGATCCTGAGAACTTTGAATCAGGTAAAAAAAACTTGCAGACTTCTCGTAATATATCAGACATGGTAAATACGCTGCGATCAAGCATTGTTGTGGACTGGTAACTAGGTTAAATATAAACATAATTTTTTTAGGAATTTGTACATTTGTAGCTTTTTTATATGAAGGATTTTTAATTTATATAAGAATTGTATTATGTGTATTTTGAATATATTATCCATAATAAACAATTTTTCCGTGGTTTCTTTTGCCCCTAATTGTGCGTAAAAAAAGAAGGGCACCCTTTCCCCGTCCAATAAAGGGCTATTTGGTGACATTTCTTCATTTTTAACTAGCTTTAGAACAGTAAAAAAAATTATGTTCCACAATATTAGCCTTTTTCCAGGTCCGTTGAGGGGGGGAAGCATTAGTTTTAGTTTTTCCTTGCCTTTTCCAAGCGGGAAATTTTCAAACTTGAGTTTTGAAAACCTTTTGGACAAAAAAGTGACGAAATATTTTTCTGTACAAAGTTTCGTTGCTACAATCATGTTCATAAATGTTTGTAAAATGTTGGCCATTATTACCCGGAAGCCAGGGACACCTCTAATTTGGCAGGTGTGTTGACGTCACCAAGAATTATCACGGTTGAGGTATCAAATCTGAACAAATAACCTTAGTCCTAAGTCCGCTGTAATCATTGACAAGTTCAAAATGCGTGGACATGATTTGAAACGCTGTAAATCATTGCTTGTGGGTATGAACCTCGAAATTAAGCGCTTATTCCAAAAATTTTGTAGTTGTAGTGGATAGCCCCGTGGATAAATCCTGCTATAAAATAGACAGACAAAATTCAAGTATTATTAATATAGAGAAGAAGTCGTTACTGCTTAGGAAAATCTACATAAATTCACCCATCGTACGTATGTCTCATTTTCCATTTCATGCATTAATTTATTTTTCGTGTCTTCGTTACACGACTCTTTTCTCGTGCACAAGCAGAATGCGGGTATTATAAATAACTAGTCGTTAGCCCGTGGAAAAATCCACGGGGTCGCCCGTCCTTTAAATTAACCCGTTGCAACAAAGTGGACAGAAATATATCGCATTTGGTATTGATGCGCATTTTAAAAATTTCGTGTTTCCGTTACGGGATACGGCTTTCGCGGACACACAGACAAACAGACGACGGCTATTATTAAAGAGACTAGTCGTTAACCCGTGGAGAAATGCACGGGGTCGTCCGTCCTTTATATATCGCATTTCGTGTTTTCGTAACAGGATGCGTCTTTTGCGGACAGACGGAATACGGCTATTATTAAAGAGAAGAGATACAGACTAGCCGTTAACCTGCTGAAAATTCGAAAGGAATTTGCCTGTCGTTTCTCGCGCACAAACAGACAGACAGAAAACACGTGTTATAGAGACTAAAAAATACATATACTAAGTGCATATACACAAAAAAGATTACAAATTTACAAATGACAAATTATCAAAAAAATCTAGATATACAACTGTCCTACTGCTGAAAATAAACATATCATAGGCTGTGATAAATATCCAAGCAGCAACCAATCCGGATACCTGACCTCCACTTTTACCAGGAAACTGGACTACATAAGTTAATATGGGTTATAATTTAGAACAGTTCTACCAACCACACGCCAAGTTACATTGGAACTCGTTAACTCAACCAGAGGATACGCAATAAAGCTGTACAAAATTCAACATTTCTTTACTTTCATTGTAATAACATTTTTTCCCAATCGGACACCAATCAATAAGTAAGTTAAATTTTTTACATTAAATTTAATGAAAGTAATAAATTTCGTTCGCACACATTTGACGCGAATTATTAGTTTGTAACATTTTACGAGAATTTTTTAGAATTTTACGCGATTTGAGAATCTCGTCGTAACGCACAGTATAAAACCATCGTGAACACCATACCGACAATCTGAAAAAAAAGGTGAGAGCGTGACAATATGATAAGCAAGGGGTCAGGCATCTGCAAATTCAAATAAAGGACGTCTACCGCAGAAGAAACATCTGATGTAAGAAGTAACTTTAGGCCATTTCCTATCTAAGTGCGCACACGCTTACAAAAATCTTTTTGCACGTAATGGAAACGGGTCTTTACAATTCGGCTCTACTTAAGCAATAAACTTCAACCTCATCCGTAACATAACATAACAGCAGGGGCTAGAAGACCCGGGGGACGAGTGTGAGGAAACTTTACACGCCATAAGAGATATTACCTGAAAGATTGCGAACACCACACCAGTTATACCAACATATAACAAGTTTTCCTCAATAAAATCTTCGATAGATTTATAGCAACCCTGTTGTAAGAAATAAAAGCAAATTTCGCGTTACAAAAACTCTTTGCTCACCTTATAGTAAACTTAAGTAAAATTTCCGTAGAGCAGCAGTTTGCTATCAGTTATATTCTCGTTTGAATTTTGTCTTTTTAATATTAATAAGTCCCTGGGTACGAAGGTGCTATGAAGAATAAACTCTAGTGTAATTTGAGAGTTCGACTCTCGCTACTATGCAAAATATCCAAACAGACGCCATCTATTGCGCTATGTACTACAGCACAAATTTTTTAACTTTATTGCCAAATGCTGCCCTACAAAAGTCAACTTGATCAATAAAATACTTTGAAAATTCTCGCGTAATTAACAAACAGTGAAAAACTCCTTGTATAGTCCTATTATTCTATTAAAAATAAAAAATAATTTTTTGAACATCCAAAACGTTCAAATTTGTATCAAATAAACTCACTTTTGTGTTGTATCGAGTGATGTAAGATACGGCGTTCGTATAAGGTAAGGTCCCACACGCAGAAGAGTAGCCGGCATTACTTCTATCATCGATGCAACATGACGATTGCACTTCCGCTACTAAGTTGCCATCTTTATTTTTAGCTTGTGTTTTCCAATCCGTGATGTTGTTTACACCGCAACAGTCAAAATGTCTTTGAATGGAATTCATAGCACTGAAAATACCACTTTCTTTGTAGAATCGGCTAGGAATCCGTTCTTCAAGCTGTTTACGTAGCTCATCTTTTACCTGAAAACAGGCATGTTTGTTTGTTTTAGTATATAGTATAGATTCTGAAAAAGGTAAAAAATGTAAACAAATGGATTACGAGTAACATTTGAGTTTTTATAACCGATCTTAAGAAAACTAAAAAAAAATCCTTTTAAAGAGCTTGGTTTACAGACACATCGTTAACAAGTATTACGTCATACCTCTCCACGCATGACGTAAGCAGCTATACCAGTCCCAATCTCCATGATGAAGATAATCAGCAAGAAGACGAAGAACTGAAATTTAAAAATTACACGTAAAAACAAACTAGTTGTATACAAGGGAAAAACGAACAAATAAACACTAAAACAAACAAACAAACAAGGGAAACAAACAAGGGAAAAACTACTTACAATAAGCAGCATACATTTGCTTTCTGTTATCGCACCGCAGCACCCAAGAAAAGCAAATACGATAATAATAGCACCAGCTGCGATCACTACGTTTGCAACTGAAATGTAGTCATACTTTGAAACCCCCTCCCAGTCATCTCTCTCAATATTCAACCAAACTCCAACAGCGATTAATGCGCAACCAGATAACTAAAATAAATAAAAAATGTAAGAAACATACATATTTTACAGAAGGGAATACGAAAAAACAACAGTTTATATTCGCAAGTGTTCCCTGTTTTCAAATTATTCAAGACAGTAATTTTATATTTATTTCAAACTTGATCTTGGCCACTAATATGAAACAAAAAGACCAGTGCACGAAGTTACGCTTGTTTGTAAATATATAAACCTTATTACTCATAACAATGTAATCAATCTCGAATGAATGTAATCCAGGTCCTAATGTTCTTATATGGACACAACAGAAAGTTCAACGACCATTAACACAATAACATCTTCTTAGTTAGCTATTTCCGTGTAGTTAGTGCGTCATTATAACCACTGATGGAAAGGAAAAGTGATATCCAAACTGTTTATAACAAACTTAGTTCCAGATCACTTTAAATTATGAGTCAACTATTAAAGCCTCCCAAGCAGACTCTATATTATAACCCTTTGTTGCTACCAATCTCTTTTTTCTAGTAGGACTTTCTCGCCTATTTTATACTGACGACGAGACAAAAGACAGAGGCTTAGGAACAAGGTTAATTGGATATGGGAAGATGGGTTTTGCACAGGCTCTTCGAAAACCACGTGATTGATCTCGTTACCAGGAGTGATAAAATTAAAAATGGGAAGCAAAACTGTAATTGTGTAAGGTAACTAGGGGCAACAGTACTAGTACAAATAGGTATCTATGAGGTGTTTAAATAAATGTTGTTTAGGCGGATGGTGTTTAGAATCATCAATAAAACATTTTCTTAATTATATGGGCAAGGTGTTCATGTCTAGTTTAACATCTGCTAGGCTATACGAATAGTGTGTAGATTTTATTGTTGATAAGACAAAGTATTATTCAAATCTTCCATAAGGTTCCTAAAACTATAAAATTTTCAAAATGTTGCAAGAATTTTTATGTAGGAACCAGTAAATTTGTTGGGCCTGAAATGTTACTAGTCTTTTCTAAGTGACAAAAAAGAACTAGACAAAAAATTATTGATAAAAAAGCAGGTTGTCAAAACAATATTTTTACACAACGATATGAATTGAAGGCTTTTTTAGCATCCCATCGATTTTTAATAAATAAAAACGGTTTCTAAATGAAAGGGGCCACAAAATGGTACCAACAATAAGTGGGCGCCAAAAAAAAAATATTTTTGATCTCATACCATCTAAAATGGCCTCAAATTAACCGTTTTAAGTTACAGAAATGTCACAGGAAATTTTCAATGTCTGCAAATAACTACTTATTTTTTCAAATCTAAGCAAAAAGAAAGGGGCATGTGACCCCCACCCCCTTTCCCCCGGCGCCTCCTCCCTGGTAAAAAAATAAAAAAAGAAGATCACAAAATAAAATAGCATAAAAAGAAAAACATAAAAGAAACTTACAAAGAAAAGTAGGTTGAACACAAACAAGAGCCATTTTACACATTTCACTCCACCTTGAACCATTTTTTATTTTTATTTGAACCTGAAAGAATAAAACATAAATATAACAAAATTATGTGACTAATGTCACTAACCTTAAATTTGTTAGACAAGAAAAAGGAAAGATTTGTTACAAGAAAGAAAAATTTTAGATTATTTCACCGCCAAGAAGAAGAAATTTATTACCAGTCACCATATACTATATGTTTCTTTGTGAAAAGCAATTTAAAATGGCGTCGAGGAATATAACAGTTTAACAAAAAAATAGTTGTATGCTGTAACCGAAACGAAAAAATATAAACTTAAAAATATTAAAACAACATGTGAAGAGAAAAAAAAAGATATCGAATAAAGATTATATCTAATAACAGGTGTTAATTAATAGAAATATTAAGAATAAATAAACACAGATAAATGTTATATCCACATCTTCATATAACATATACTCATTTCTACAATTGCTAACTTTAAATATTCTTATCCCACACACAAAATTCTTTTATAATGAATGCTATAACGAAACATTTTGTAAATAAAGCCGTTTAAGTAATTTATGACTCATTAATTCATTAGTTTAATTTTCATGAATAATTATTAATTATGCAATTTTTTTTGCTTCATAAGCTATACTGGTCATGCAATTTTACTGAAAGAATGTTATGTGTAACGCGACAAAATTAGAAACTGTTTTAACTTCGAATTTCATTTCTATAACAAAGTTAAATAATTAATCAACGTCGTACCTTTTCGCTATATAAAACGAACACAAGATGTGTTCCATGTAATCAATTCGATCACCCTCGTTTCCAGGGCACTTTTCTTCTTAACAAAATGAATAGCGCTGCTTCGTAATAACGGCTCTGGGGATAAATACGTTCTTGGCAATAAACAGCAACCTCGTCCCAAGGGCTCTTTTACGCCTATGTTGGTCTGACCATCCCGTCGGACAATCGTAGGCGTAAGAAAAGTCCGGGAACAAGGTTGAATTAAAAGCTGTGTAGCTATATCCTTATGTTCTTTGTTTTGGTATGATGAAAAAACGCGTACGCAAAAATGCTGCAGGGCCTGGATCGAGGTTGGTCAAATTTTTTATGTGATTTGATTGTATATCGACAAAAAAACAAGAATGAAGAAATTGGGAAACCATCCAGAAAAAAATTAGAAATAAATAGCCAACCAAACTAAGAATCATAATTTTTTTTTCTTTTTGTGTCACCAATAAGTTATCTTTCAAAAAATTTCCTTGTAGAACTAACCTCTAGGCTTTTTAGGGTTATCACACTGAGAAGTTACTTCCCAATGTAAAATAAAAAAGCCCTGGGTACAAGAAAAGTTCAAATAAATTGAAGCAAATTTACATTAATTTTTACTTATCTTGAACTTTTCTTTGTCGTTACCTAAAATTTAAACATCAGATGAAAGACTGACTGCTAACATCAATAACAAATTCATTAGCCAACCTCGTTCCTAGCGTATTTTACCTTTTTGCATACAGAAGAAGTTTTCTTGGAGATCTGAGAACAATAGTCAAACATTTCAACAATTTTAAACAGATTTAAAATTTTTAAAAGGTATTTCCAGGATCAGCTCTGGAAAAAAAACTACATTGTATGTGATAGCTATAGCCAAATAAATTATTGAGTTAATTGAAGGTTTACAAAGTTAAAGATGAGTTCTATGAAAACAGGTTTCCCTCAACTTTTTGAAATAATTACCAATTTTCAACTAATTAAAAACATTCATGAATAGGTTTCATCTTGTAACAATATATTCCGATTGTTACTTCTGGAAATTCGCACACAGATGTTACAAATTCTCAGAATCGTGATTTTTTTTTAAAAAAAGATATAAAATTTAAGTAAAAATACAAACTCTCTCCAGTCCATTATCAAATTTCCTTTTCTTAAGCAAACAAAACTCTCTCTCTCCTTGGTAAAAATTCATCCTGGTCTAGAGGTAAAAAAAACTCGATTCAAGGATCTTTTGACACAAAATTATACAATAACACATTTTTACTTGCCACTAGGTTTTAATTACGATAACAATCTCGATCCTAAGCCAGCTTCTTCGCCTTCTGATATATGACCGGCACAAAAGTAATAGCTATCCCGAATATCCAAATGCAAACGAAAAAAAGCTCTAGAATCAAGATTTTATGGTAACAAAAAATGTAATAAAAAAGTCTCACAATATAAATTAAATTTTGCTTTAACATTACAATAACTCATAACATCAAAAACATCTCAATCGATGTAAATATTTAAATAAAAAATTACAAAGAAACACTTGGTGTTAAAAACCCAAGAGAAATTACAATAAAGGACAAAATAAAAATAGAATAAATAACTTTTCTCACTGCGAATAAAACACTCAATTCATTGAATTAGTTTAAGCTTAGAAACTATCCTCAGGAAGGAAAATATCGGCTCTGATTCTTCTTACGTCATCTAACTCAAAAAATACGACAAAAAAATGAAAGCGCCTCTTAGAATGACATGTCGGTTTCAAGGAGTTTCCTCTCGTTCTTTGTAACCTCGTTCCCATTGCATTTTTTCCTTGTTTGAAAAACGTTTTGAGATATCAATTGACCTCTAAGTACCCGAAGAGATTACAGGTTTCTGTATAATACTTTCTGGAAGTCACTTTCTAGAAACAAAACAAATAAACAAATAAACAAATCAAATTGTGTACTTAGTTCTCTCTTAGTACTCTCGTTCTTTGTAACCTCGTTCCCATTGCATTTTTTCCTTGTTTGAAAAACGTTTTGAGATATCAATTGACCTCTAAGTACCCGAAGAGATTACAGGTTTCTGTATAATACTTTCTGGAAGTCACTTTCTAGAAACAAAACAAATAAACAAATAAACAAATCAAATTGTGTACTTAGTAACAATGAAGCTTATGATTATGACAAACAGATTTCATCCAGCTCTTGTACTCTCCTCCGTCTTGCTTCACAAGATCGTTGTGCAATATGAGAACAAAGTGAAATTCTTCTTATTCCACGAAATTACTTCAAATTAGTATGCGTGTGTGAAAATTAGTATTGTCATGACACGGTTTACTTCCTTAATGTGATTAAGGCAGGCTGCAGGGCCAATCTCGTCCCCAGGGATTCTTTTTCCCTTTCTAATATTGTAAATGTTTTTAAAAAACAAAGAAGCTGGGGTTTTTAATGAACTCATTCTCAAAATTAAGATAAAATATTTCCTGATTCGCGCTATTTTAATGCTTTTTGCAAATCAGATGCATTCAATCGCTTAAGGTAAATTTTTTAAGTTGATTTAGGCATTCGTGTTAATTTTCTTCACGCTAATTTCGTGATTCGCTAATTTTAAGCCTGTTAATTTCCTACAATAATGTATGACTTACACTATTTAACTATTACACTATTAAACAAAGGAAAAAACTCCCTTCACGAAAACGAAATTTACGATTTGAAAAAACGCTGACTAGAACATTCTAAGGCTAAAACTTTTTAGTACTCATTTTCTGTAATACACGAATGATGTAGGGAAATTTCCCGCGCATGACATGTGGGATGGGCGAAATATTATGTTACATAATTACAAAATATCGATTTAAGTGTATTTTCCGGTGTAAGTCAGTTTCGATTATCCATACTTTAAAAACAATGTAACCATTGTCATCTTATTAGCAAACAGCACGCCATACTTTCAATTTTTTGTTAAAACTGCAATTTTTTATTTCTCAAAAATGTGGTAAAAAATTACAAAACAACTTTTATCGGGCATTCAGGCAATAGCTCTACTGGCAGGACAGATAAAAAGAGTTCAACTTGTATTAGTTGCGTAAAATTCTCGCATTGCAGAAGTTTACACATAAATGTCCGCGAAGCTCTGGAAAGGTTAGAAAAAAGCTCATTAAAATAGGATTTAATTAAAGAGCCTAAGTCGTAAGTCCTTTGTGAACATTTACAAAGTGAATTGTGGAAAGGTTAGGAAAAGGCTCATCAAAATGGATCTAACTTTGTAGCCTAAGTCTTAAGTCCTTTATGAACATTGATAGGTGAATATAACAAAGTCACAAATATAAATAGCGTTGATAATTGCGTGCTGATCAGAATCCTTATTGGTTCATAGGAATTGAAAAAGTTAACCCTGAAATACATGAATTAAATAAATATGTAAATAAAGGACATGAAAATAAAATAAATATACCGACTTTCAAGTTTTACTTTCTCCATCTGATATCACTTCCTAATTTTGCAAATGAAAAAATAAACAAACAAAGGAAAGGACTTCTCATAAGTTTACGTGTCATGCTTGTAGCATTTCTCAGAAAATGTAGACATTATGTCACGTGATGTATCCGCTGATTTGGTTATAAATTAATTATTACGTACTACTCAGTTTGGATTTCATATTTCCTCGATTACCTGTACCTCGACTACCAATACCTTTGGTAATATAGATACATTTAACGGATACTTTTATTAGCGAACACGTCCAATTAAGGAACAAATTCCTTTGCAGCGGAAAATCCATGTTAAAACCTCATACAAAACTTTTTAAATATCGGACAGTCAATTAGCGGACACACTAACTAACAGAAAATTTAATTGCACGAAATGAACTTTCCCAATAAAATTTAATTTCTTTCTAATTAGTGGACAGGATAAAAAAAAAAAAGAGACGTTCATTTCAACCAAATTTTTTCGTATTGTTTAAATTGAGTTCTCGCCCAACGACCTTCTTCTTCCACCAATTGTCATCTGTGGTCCTTGAAGCGTGTATGTAACAGGAAAATACAGTTTATACTCTGCCCCTCTGTTCACACGTTTTCCAGTGAAATTTCAACGTGCTGTAGGATTGGGGAGTTTTAAGAACTTACAAACTGTTTTGAAGAAGTTAAGTGGTATATATCCAACTACTTTTCATTCACGAGATCATAGCGAATTAAAAGATACATTCCTTTTCCTAACCCAGGCCAGGGCAAACCAGCCCAACATTTCATCCAAAATTGTGTTTGATGATGTTGGATGAAGTTTGATCGCTGTCAAAGATCAAAGAAAATCTCTGATTGAAATGCGTCATTTTTTATGTTGGAATGGTTTGGTGGTATGTGATGTCCAACATCTACAAACTCTGTGAATTTCGAACGTTAAAACGTTTAAAAAAAACGTTCAAAAAGTTTTATATTCGTCAATGGAATGTTTACAATGCGAATGCGTCACTAAAAAATATCATCATTTGCAATAATGGGTATTCTAAACATTTCCCTGAACCCGAGTAGTCTTCGATTCTTAATTCATTTAGGATGTTATTCTGAATCAAGAAGCTTATTCAGTAACACAACAAGCACTAGAGACCTCTTGTCATCCGCCATTTTGTTTTAAAAGAATGAATGAACGAGCAAACTTTCAAACTTTCAAATGTTGGATGAAAGAAGTGCCCACAAACCTATAATCTTACTTCATCCAACATGAAGTTTTTCATCCAACATTTCATCCAACATGGGAGAAGCGTGTTGGACGAAATGATAGTCCATTAGTAGTAGGACATTCCTTCGTATGACAAACAACATTTAAAAAAGAATAAAAAGTGACATCTTGAGAAGTTACGTCACAAAAAATGACGATTCTTTGTATTTACATGGAGTTTTCGTGTCGGATTATGCAAAGTGCACATGCACCAGAATTTATTATGCGTGCGCAAAAGCTTTGTACGCATGTGCAATAATTCCATTTCCGGTAAATTGTGTTTACACGAATATTTTGAGAGTAAAATGTATGCTCATTTTGCTCGTTTTGACCAAAAAAAAGGCCAAAATGGATATCATTTCGCCTGAAATTATGGAAACATTTATAAGGACTATACAAGAGACTGAAGTAAAATTTTCATTTTGTCCCACAAAATAAATTTCATGTACTGGCTGCCTTATTTATCTTCGGGAAATTCGTTCGGCACTTCGTTTTAATATAACACTTTAGAAATCACGCTATGTCTTTGCCAACAGTTGATTTAAATCTCAAGTGTGAAATCTTTGATACATCTCTCCTCATCAATTGTGGAATGTCATTTTCGAAACCCAGATAACAAATGCACGCTGTAACATTCTTTTGAATAGAAACTATTTGATATTTTACAGCTATTCTACTATAGATTTAGCTATATTATGAAGGCATACAGCTAGTTATATAGACTTGTTAAGAATTATTTACTAGCTGGAAGTCTCGTGAAAATAATCCGTCCAATAAAAACTGGAGTAGCAATTATCCATTTAATAAGTCGTCTTACAAACTAGATTCAGTTTCCAGTACTTTGATTTCGGAAATGGAAGAAAGTCAAATGCTATTTTTTATGAGTCTTTAAAAACATAAAAAGACACAAATATACGCTTGCAATAGTCCAAGGTTTTGACAAAGAAGTCGAAAAAGTGAAGTGTATTATGTTCAAAAAATATCTGACAACAAATCTTGAATAGGAAAGGATAACATACTCCTCACCAAAAAAAATAAAATTAAAGTAAACCAACCAAACACCCAACCCTCTCCTGCGTTCTTAATAGCCCCCCCCCCCTTTCCTTCTCCCACCTCAAAAGAATGCTTTAAAAGCTATCACCTACGCCATTTTCTTTGCTTTTTCTAACGAGATATTGTGAGCATTTATTATTGTCGCAGAGTACGCCAGGACTACGAGTGAACAAGGTTTTCAAGAATGGAATGCAAATAAAAACCAAGAAGAAAATAAGGAAATGCCATCTCAAAAAAATTTGTAACAGAATAACAAAAATTCCTAAACCTTTATTGGTTGACAACTTTTTTTTAATGCAAATCAAAAATAGAAAGCATTTAAATTTCCCTGTTGAAGGAAACGGAAACGTCGTGTCGTATTGTAGGACAACTAATCAGATTACAGTGTTGTTTTCATTTCTTTCTATTCCGATATGCTCGTGAAAAAACCTTACTCACTCATAGTGCTGACGTTCCCTGCAAAAATACAGCTAATAAATTAAATGCGTATCCTCTTATAATGGAATAATATTTCATAGCTTTTCTCATATTTTCAGTGCAAAAAGATTGAGGTCTTCGTTATTTTCGTTTCACAGATTTCTTAACGACTACATACCTGCAGACTTGTAACAGGTGTGAAAAAATCCTGAGATCTCACAATAAGTCCGAAGTATGAATAACTCTTGTTGAAAAACCCTCCAAATTTCACCTTTCGAACTTACAAATCAATGATTGATTGTTAGCAAATGACATCAATAAATCGAATCCTGCTATTTTGACATTGAGAAAAGCTACTACTATAAAAGAAGAAAAGAAATATAGAAAAGCCAATCTTGAAAAGTTAACTGTAGTAATTACAAGAAGTAGAAACTGCAAAGAAGATGTGGATCTTATTTTATCTAACTTGTTTACAATTCGTTGTGGTGCATACTGCTACGGTATTTGTTTTTTTTCTTATTTGTATTACGTCATTGTTGCTATCATTTGCACAAAAAACGTTGAAAGACTTTTACTTTTTGACATTTTTTAAAGAATTTTTTATTTTTTATATTTCATCATTAATATATTGTATCATCGAGTGTTTTTTCAAAATGTTTAATCCTCACACCTCTACTGTGAAATCTTTGACTGAACACTTAATATTTATTAGTGGTAGTAATACTCGACTAACTTCGACGTAAAACTTAAAAACACATTTGAATCATTGTATGATGGCCCTTGGGCTTACACCTTTCTTCTAAGTCAAAACACTTCTCTTCTGTCCTCCGATAATCCCCCTTTCGTTTGAAGCACTTCATTTTGCAGTGTAAGACACTTCTCTTCCACGATATCAAAAGTTACTAGACCTAATTCTACTCCTTAAACCTCCAAGCTTGCGAATGATTAATACAATGGAATCACTCTAAAGCAGACACCACCAGTGCAAAAATAAATTTCCGCTCAAACACGATGTCCGCTTTATAGAGCTTTTGCCAAAAATTTAGTTTTACACGGGATTTGGACCAAAGTATATTTTAATGCAATTTTTCACAATACATGTGAACATTTAGGTATTCTTTTTAAAAAGAATAGCTAAAAAACATTTTTACAAACCTTGAGTAAAACAATCTTTGATTGCACATTGTTTTCGATACACTAAAAAAGTTCTTGAAAACATAAATAAAAAAAGTGTAAAATAGGACAAAAAATGTAGCAGAGAAAGAAGCCGTAACAAAATATATTTTTTGTCATTTTATATTTTGCAGTGTCCGCTTTAATGACTGTGTTAACAAGAGAAATTTCTATTTGGTGCAAAAAATCTGCCCGCCTTATGATTGTCCGTTTTATGAAGATTTTTGCATGAGAGTTTAAACTAAACTCAATCCGTTCGAAGCTTCACTCTCCGTCTTAACTGCTGCAACATAAAGTTGTTGATAATTCGAGCCACGTGATGTAAGCCAAGTTTTTATGTCGCGAAAAGTAAAAGAAATACAGGTGCAACATTGCGAACCAAATTTTTTAATTTAGTTGTAAAGAGGAAATTTCAGACCACATAGAGAGAAATTTTAAGCGTAGAAAAGAAGTATTTTAAAATTGGAAGAGGACTGAGCATTAGGTGCTATTTTAATAAGCTAGCTTAACTAAAAAGTTGTCATCGACGTACCAATTTTTAATATGGTATTCTTATACAACCCAAAAAATTTTGTTATTATCATCAGCAGTTGTTGAAATGAAAATGAAAATGAAAATGAAAAAGGAACCCATTGCATAAACAAAGCAACCTCGTCCCCAGGGCTTGATTCAATGACCTTATTTTTAAATAATTACACGCCGACTGACAAAAGGTAACCGTAATGCTTCGAATAAACGCCTCCCTTCTATTAAACGTCCACCTTGAATAGACGCCCCTCCCCCATAAGGGGCGTTTATTAGAGGCGATAGTAAAAGTATACTTACTTACTTACTTTTTTCCTAAATCTTAGGTTTAAGGTTGGAAATTTATTTTTTTGATTTGAAGTTTATCCACTAAAACATGTGAATATCTTTTATTTTCTGTTGTGAAGATATATATTATAGGTATCCTTAAAAACTGCAAAAGAGACGAAGTGTAAAAAATTTAATAAACGACCCCTCTCTTTTAAGCGCCCCCCTCAAATAGACGCCCCCAAAAAACGTCAAAAAATTTTTAAACGCACCGGGCGTTTATACGAAGCATTACGGTATATGTATTTCTATTTAACACATTTTTTGTTTTATTTATTTAGCTTTCACATAAAAGCCTTGCTGACGGTGTTACAAAAGGTAAGGCACCCTTTTTTTTATCTTTTTATCTTCATATATATATATCTCATATATATATGAGACATATATGGGACATATATATATGAGACCGTTCGCTTCATCTCGTCCCCAGGGCTTATTGTCAGAAAGACAAAGAAGACCTGAGTACAAGGTTGTAATGTTATAGCAATGTCATACTAAATAATATAGAACATATTTGTTTAGGCTGCAGAGGTGCTGATAACAATCCTAATGGATACCCTGGTCAAATCCCGACAAACACAATAACAGGTTCTTGTAGAAAATCTGATCAATATGGCGGATATTATTTTTTGATCACATGGGGTCAACCAATTGGTATGAGCAATAATTTTTTCAAACTAACTCTTATATGATATTGAGAATAAATCTTTTCATCAGCTTTTTTGTTTTCGTTCAGATGCAAAAACTAAACCAGCCAGCGGTTATCAAGTATCATTTGATTATGGTTCGTCCTCCTTTATCTGTTTCCAAGTGAAAGTAAGTTGCTTTAAATACTGAAAAAGGTTCGTGGTCAATCTTTTGTGCATTTTGCAATTTTTTGACCAATGATTGTTTGAAATGTTTGAAATAGTTGGTAGTGTGATACTTCGTTTTGTCAAGTTTCGTACGTTGCTTACATACGAGCCTTGTTTTTTTTTCTAGAACAACACAAATCAGTTTATTTTTACAAAGAAGAGAGGTTTCGTGGAAGGTCAAATTTATGATTTAGCGGTAATATTTATTTTCTAATTTTTTAAAAAGTAATTATTTACCTCCTCCATGTATCTTGGCTACCTTGTTGATGTTAACAAAGTAAGATCTAACCCCGTCTTTAAGGCCTCCTGTTAGAATTTTCTTAAATTAGGAATGTCGCCTTCACCAATAAAAAAGCGAAAATTGACGCCTGAGGACGAGGTTGAGTAAGATTTAACAACTTTTTTTTAGATTATTCCTCGTCCCACACCATACGCGCTTTCAACAAAGATGGTCCGCATCGGTAAATGCCCAGGTAAGTTATATTAATACACAAAATCTTCAAGGTATTTTTTATTTCGCATACTAAGGCAGAACTCAAACTTGTCCCTTTTATCTCATTTTTAAGGCGCTGGGGACCAGTTTGAGGCAGAACTATTAATGTGGTAAAACAGGATCGTCGACATTTAGGAGTTGATGGTGGCCTTCCCACTATCCACTTTTATGCCAAAAAAAGGTTTTGGTAAAATCTATGTTGAACCTTCCCAACCAAGGTTTCCGAAAATATTCTAAAACTCTGGGAATCAAAAGTTTTGATGCCGTTCCTATTTTTTTAAAACTTTGGAATTTCGCAACCTCATCCCCAGGCTTGATATATTTTATTTGGACGGAATCTAAACAAGATCCTGGCCGGTCATGTTACAAATTTGATCGGAAGCATGATCCTGCAAAATTTAAACGAGTGATTTTCCTGCGAAATATCGAATAAAAGTGAGATTATTAAAAGACTGGAGAAAAGTTCGCGAATTTCAGTCTATTTTCAATGTCGTTTTTTTAAGAGGGAAGAGGAAGAGCGTTTGGTTTTAAACTTACTGTCTCCGCGAGAGCAAAACATGCTTGAGGGGGAATTAGAGATTAGCAACTCTTAGATTTCTGGAAACGCATTGAAGTTCAATACAATCTGTGCAACGGACACGTTTAGGGTAGCGGAAACAATATTGTTATTTTTTCTCATCCATTTTTAAAAGACAATGCTATGGCATTGAATTTAGGCATTATGTTTGACCATGATTTGACCATTTTATTTCTAATCTGTATTGTTTTCTTATAGCAGATCCAACATACCCTACTCTTAAGACACGAAAAGAAGTACGCACAACATCTACTGTAAAACCCAAGGTTTATGGAAGAAAAACGAAAAAAGCACGAGTTTGTGGTTAACTTGGTCTTGTAATACAGACATATTTAGGCAATGACCTTTTTATAACCATTGTCACTGACAAATAAAGAAGAAAAGAACAATTTAGTCTATTTGCAAAACACATCTTAATTTCGTACGGGTTCCTCGTAGGTGTTGCTAACACTATATGATCTTTATTCTCGGTAAACTTGTAGACTGGATACAAAAATAACTGCAAAATATTTTTTTTATTCTCTCTAACCATATCTTTATCGCTTAAAAGCCCCGTATGTATGGAATAGTCAACCCGTGGAAAAATCCACAGGGTCATGAAATGAACTTTCCCCTAAAATCTCTTTCTAATTAGCGGACAGGGTAAAAAACAAACAAACGAAAAAAACAATAAAGAGACGTTCATTTTAAACAATTCTTTTTCATATTATTGTTGAAGTTGAGTTCTTTCCCTACAAAATATTTTATCCACTGAATTGCTTTCTGCGGTCCTTAGAGCGTGTATGTAACAGGAATTCCAGTTGATATTCTGCCCCTCGGTTCACACGTTTTCAAGTGACACTGCAACGTGCTGTAGGACTGGGGAGATTCTTTTGGGAAACAATTATTAAAATTGTACCGTAAAATTGTACTCGATTATTGCCACAGAACGTATTCGGTCTGTTCAGTTGACCTCTAGCTTTGTTTTTCACAGCGCAACAATCAGTTTTCTCTTATCACACGTTACCACATTTTGTTGATAAATAATACTTCTTAACATTCTCGTCCCCAGAGCTCTTTGAGATTAAAACCTCTCATCACTATAAAATATAGTTTCAGCTGAACAAATAAAACTTGGTTTGAAATAAAACTTTCTAAAGTCAAGCGTTGAAAAACATAAACAACCAAGATCCATCGTGTTCGCCATGTACAAGTGAAGAAACGACTTGATCAAGTTGCTTTTACTAATGGGAGAAATTGTAATAGCGAGACAAATCATTAATTATTTATAGTACAATATACTGATTATGAAAAGCAGCCTGTACCATGGTCTTGTTGGCCGTCAAGTAAGCACTAGCGGCTTTGACATCAGACTTCAAACCCTGGGAACGAGGATGTATAAATACTACAATAAAGTTTCATTGTCTTCTTTTATAGTCGTAGCTTTTTGCAATGTCAGTTAAGTTAAACGCTCCCACGCAGAGATTTTTAGCTGAATTTATGCAAACTGGGGGCGATAAGGGTTTGTCTCACAAAATTACATTTCTAGGATTTCGATACGTCTATTATGATAAAACCAATTAATATGTAACCTATAAAATAAATTTGAGAATGACACAATTTGCATACATGAAAAAAAAAACTTCAGAGACCGGAAGAAAACAATCCTTTAGTAGTAGGACACAAAAAATGACGTTATTACTAAGTGTTAATTTTTAAGCATATTATGTAACCTTTACGTGTACCCGCAACGAAAGACGAATTATACAAAGTGCACATGCACCGGAATTTTGTACGTGTACAATAATTCCATTTCCGGTGTATTGTGTTTCCACGAATAAATTAAGAGTGAGGTGAAATGAATTTACATTTCGCTCGTTTGGACCAAAATCAATGCCAAAGTGGATTTCATTTTGCCCAAAATCATGCAAACATTTATAAGGACTATAAGACAGATGGAAATGAAATTTTCATTTCGCCCCAGAAACTAAATTTCTGCCTTATTTATCTTTGTGAAGTCCGTTTGACACTTTGTTTTAATATAGTAGTTTTAAAATTACGCCATGTCTTCGTCAATAGTTGATTTAAATCTCAAGTGTGATTTAGCTTTGATACATCTCTCATGAAGCAAATTGTGAAATGTCATTTTCAAACGAATGCGCACTGTAACATTCATTTGAATAGAAACCATACATCTAGTATACTATACATTTAGCTATATTATGAAGGCATACAGCTAGTTATATACACTCTTTGTTAAGAATTACTTACTAGCTGGAAGTCTCGTGGTAAAAATTCACCGATGGAAACTGCAGTAACCAATATCCATTAAAAAGGTTGTCTTACAAACAACAGTCAGTTTCCAGTACTTTGATATCGGAAATGGAAGAAAATCAAACGCTATTTTGTCACAAGGAATCTTAAACAAGATAACTAACACACTCATAACAAAAATGAAAATTGAAGAAAACTAACCAAAAACCCAACCCAATCCTGCGTTCTTTCTTTCCTTTCCATTCCGATATGCTTGTAAAAAAACCTTACTTACTCATAGTGCTGGCGTACAAAATACAGCTAATACGTATCCTCTTATAATGGAATAATATTCCATGGCTTTTTTCAATTTTTTAGCGATAAGAGGTGAGGCCTTCGCTTTTTTCGTCCTGCAGATTTCTTTAAGACTACATACCCGCATGTGTAAAGAAATTCTGAGATCTCACAATAAGCCCTAAGCATGAATAACTCTTGTTAAAAAAGCCCTCCAAACTTCACCTTTCGAGGTTACAAATCGATGATTGATTGTTAGCAAATGACATCAATAAATCGAATCCTGTTATTTTGACATTGAGAAAAGTTACTAATATAAAAGAAGAAAAGAAATATAGAAAAGCCAATCTTGAAAAGTTAACTGTAGTATTTACAAGAAGTAGAAACTGCAAAGAAGATGTGGATCTTATTTTATGTAACTTGTTTACAATTCGTTGTGGTGCATACTGCTACGGTATTTGTTTTTTCTTATTTGTATTACGTCATTGTTGCTATTATTTGCACAAAAAACGTTGAAAGACTTTTACTTTTTGACATTTTTTAAAGAATTTTTTATTTTTTATATTTCATCATTAATATATTGTATCATCGAGTGTTTTTTCAAAATGTTTAATCCTCACACCTCTACTGTGAAATCTTTGACTGAACACTTAATATTTGTTAGTGGTAGTAATACTCGACTAACTTCGACGTAAAACTTAAAAACACATTTGAATCATTGTATGATGGCCCTTGGGCTTACACCTTTCTTCTAAGTCAAAACACTTCTCTTCTGTCCTCCGATAATCCCCCTTTCGTTTGACGCACTTCATTTTGCAGTGTAAGACACTTCTCTTCCACGATATCAAAAGTTACTAGACCTAATTCTACTCCTTAAACCTCCAAGCTTGCGAATGATTAATACAATGGAATCACTCTAAAGCAGACACCACCCGTGCAAAAATAAAATTCCGCTCAAACACGATGTCCGCTTTATAGAGTTTTTGCCAAAAATTTAGTTTTACACGGGATTTGGACCAAAGTATATTTTAATGCAATTTTTCACAATACATGTGAACATTTAGGTATTCTTTTTAAAAAGAAGGCGTAACAAAATATTCAGGTATTCTTTTTAAAAACATTTTTACAAACTTTGAGTAAAACAATCTTTGATTGCACATTGTTTTCGATACACTAAAAAAGTTCTTGAAAACATAAATAAAAAAGTGTAAAATAGGACAAAACTGTGGCAGAGAAAGAAGGCGTAACAAAATATTTTTTTTGTCATTTTATTTTTGCAGTGTCCGCTTTAATGACTGTGTTAACAAGAGAAATTTCTATTTGGTGCAAAAAATCTGCCCGCCTTATGATTGTCCGTTTTATGAAGATTTTTGCGTGAGAGTTTAAACTAAACTCAATCCGTTCGAAGCTTCACTCTCCGTCTTAACGGGATTCCCCTGTTTTATTTTATTTAACCACATGCTTATTGGAGACTGCTACAACATAAAGTTGTTGATAACTCGAGCCACGTGATGTAAGCGAAGTTTTTATGTCGCGAAAAGTAAAAGAAATACAGGTGCAACATTGCGAACCAAATTTTTTAATTTAGTTGTAAAGAGGAAATTTCAGACCACATAGAGAGAAATTTTAAGCGTAGAAAAGAAGTATTTTAAAATTGGAAGAGGACTGAGCATTAGGTGCTATTTTAATAAGCTAGCTTAACTAAAAAGTTGTTATCGACGTACCAATTTTTTATATGGTATTGTTATACAACCCAAAAAATTTTGTTATTATCATCAGCAGTTGTTGAAATGAAAATGAAAATGAAAATGAAAAAGGAACCCATTGCATAAACAAAGCAACCTCGTCCCCAGGGCTTGATTCAATGACCTTATTTTTAAATAATTACACGCCGACTGACAAAAGGTAACCGTAATGCTTCGAATAAACGCCTCCCTTCTATTAAACGTCCACCTCGAATAGACGCCCCTCCCTTATAAGGGGCGTTTATTCGAGGCGATAGTAAAAGTATACTTACTTACTTACTTTTTTCCTAAATCTTAGGTTTAAGGTTGGAAATTTAGTTTTTCGATTTGAAGTTTATCCACTAAAACATGTGAATATCTTTTACTTTCTGTTGTGAAGATATATATTATAGGTATCCTTAAAAACTGCAAAAGAGACGAAGTGTAAAAAATTTAATAAACGACCCCTCTCTTTTAAGCGCCCCCCTCAAATAGACGCCCCCAAAAAACGTCAAAAAATTTTTAAACGCACCGGGCGTTTATACGAAGCATTACGGTATATGTATTTCTATTTAACACATTTTTTGTTTTATTTACTTAGCTTTCACATAAAAGCCTTGCTGACGGTGTTACAAAAGGTAAGGCACCCTTTTTTTTATCTTTTAAGGTACTTGGTACGCTTGTTATATATATATATATATCTCATATATATATATCTCATATATATATGAGACATATATGAGACATATATATATGAGACCGTTCGCTTCATCTCGTCCCCAGGGCTTATTGTCAGAAAGAGAAAGAAGACCTGAGTACAAGGTTGTAATGTTATAGCAATGTCATACTAAATAATATAGAACATATTTGTTTAGGCTGCAGAGGTGCTGATAACAATCCTAATGGATACCCTGGTCAAATCCCGACAAACACAATAACAGGTTCCTGTAGAAAATCTGATCAATATGGCGGATATTATTTTTTGATCACATGGGGTCAACCAATTGGTATGAGCAATAATTTTTTCAAACTAACTCTTATATGATATTGAGAATAAATCTTTTCATCAGCTTTTTTGTTTTCGTTCAGATGCAAAAACTAAACCAGCCAGCGGTTATCAAGTATCATTTGATTATGGTTCGTCCTCCTTTATCTGTTTCCAAGTGAAAGTAAGTTGCTTTAAATACTGAAAAAGGTTCGTGGTCAATCTTTTGTGCATTTTGCAATTTTTTGACCAATGATTGTTTGAAATGTTTGAAATAGTTGGTAGTGTGATACTTCGTTTTGTCAAGTTTCGTACGTTGCTTACATACGAGCCTTGTTTTTTTTTCTAGAACAACACAAATCAGTTTATTTTTACAAAGAAGAGAGGTTTCGTGGAAGGTCAAATTTATGATTTAGCGGTAATATTTATTTTCTAATTTTTTAAAAAGTAATTATTTACCTCCTCCATGTATCTTGGCTACCTTGTTGATGTTAACAAAGTAAGATCTAACCCCGTCTTTAAGGCCTCCTGTTAGAATTTTCTTAAATTAGGAATGTCGCCTTCACCAATAAAAAAGCGAAAATTGACGCCTGAGGACGAGGTTGAGTAAGATTTAACAACTTTTTTTTAGATTATTCCTCGTCCCACACCATACGCGCTTTCAACAAAGATGGTCCGCATCGGTAAATGCCCAGGTAAGTTATATTAATACACAAAATCTTCAAGGTATTTTTTATTTCCCATACTAAGGCAGAACTCAAACTTGTCCCTTTTATCTCATTTTTAAGGCGCTGGGGACCAGTTTGAGGCAGAACTATTAATGTGGTAAAACAGGATCGTCGACATTTAGGAGTTGATGGTGGCCTTCCCACTATCCACTTTTATGCCAAAAAAAGGTTTTGGTAAAATCTATGTTGAACCTTCCCAACCAAAGTTTCCGAAAATATTCTAAAACTCTGGGAATCAAAAGTTTTGATGCCGTTCCTATTTTTTTAAAACTTTGGAATTTCGCAACCTCATCCCCAGGCTTGATATTTTTTTATTTGGACGGAATCTAAACAAGGTCCTGGCCGGTCATGTTACAAATTTGATCGGAAGCATGATCCTGCAAAATTTAAACGAGTGATTTTCCTGCGAAATATCGAATAAAAGTGAGATTATTAAAAGACTGGAGAAAAGTTCGCGAATTTCAGTCTATTTTCAATGTCGTTTTTTTAAGAGAGAAGAGGAAGAGCGTTTGGTTTTAAACTTACTGTCTCCGCGAGAGCAAAAGATACCTGAGGGGGAATTAGAGATTAGCAACTCTTAGATTTCTGGAAACGCATTGAAGTTCAATACAATCTGTGCAACGGACACGTTTAGGGTAGCGGAAACAATATTGTTATTTTTTCTCATCCATTTTTAAAAGACAATGCTATGGCATTGAATTTAGGCATTATGTTTGACCATGATTTGACCATTTTATTTCTAATCTGTATTGTTTTCTTATAGCAGATCCAACATACCCTACTCTTAAGACACGAAAAGAAGTACGCACAACATCTACTGTGAAACCCAAGGTTTATGGAAGAAAAACGAAAAAAGCACGAGTTTGTGGTTAACTTGGTCTTGTAATACAGACATGCAATGACCTTTTTATAACCATTGTCACTGACAAATAAAGAAGAAAAGAACAATTTAGTCTATTTGCAAAACACATCTTAATTTCGTACGGGTTCCTCGTAGGTGTTGCTAACACTATATGATCTTTATTCTCGGTAAACTTGTAGACTGGATACAAAAATATCTGCAAAATATGTTTTTTATTCTCTCTAACCATATCTTTATCGCTTAAAATCCCCGTATGTATGGAATAGTCAACCCGTGGAAAAATCCACAGGGTCATGAAATGAACTTTCCCCTAAAATCTCTTTCTAATTAGCGGACAGGGTAAAAAACAAACAAACGAAAAAAACAATAAAGAGACGTTCATTTTAAACAATTCTTTTTCATATTATTGTTGAAGTTGAGTTCTTTCCCTACAAAATATTTTATCCACTGAATTGCTTTCTGCGGTCCTTAGAGCGTGTATGTAACAGGAAATTCCAGTTTATATTCTGCCCCTCGGTTCACACGTTTTCAAGTGACACTGCAACGTGCTGTAGGACTGGGGAGATTCTTTTGGGAAACAATTATTAAAATTGTACCGTAAAATCGTACTCGATTATTGCCACAGAACGTATTCGGTCTGTTCAGTTGACCTCTAGCTTTGTTTTTCACAGCGCAACAATCAGTTTTCTCTTATCACACGTTACCACATTTTGTTGATAAATAATACTTCTTAACATTCTCGTCCCCAGAGCTCTTTGAGATTAAAACCTCTCATCACTATAAAATATAGTTTCAGCTGAACAAATAAAACTTGGTTTGAAATAAAACTTTCTAAAGTCAAGCGTTGAAAAACATAAACAACCAAGATCCATCGTGTTCGCCATGTACAAGTGAAGAAACGACTTGATCAAGTTGCTTTTACTAATGGGAGAAATTGTAATAGCGAGACAAATCATTAATTATTTATAGTACAATATACTGATTATGAAAAGCAGCCTGTACCAGGGTCTTGTTGGCCGTCAAGTAAGCACTAGCGGCTTTGACATCAGACTTCAAACCCTGGGAACGAGGATGTATAAATACTACAAATAAAGTTTTTAAGATTGTCTTTTTTATATTTCATTGTCTTCTTTTATAGTCGTAGCTTTTTGCAATGTCAGAATAACAAGATTTAATTTAGTGACGTAATGTTGACCGTAGATTTGTAAACTGAAAAGTTAAACGCTCCCACGCAGAGATTTTTAGCTGAATTTATGCAAACTGGGGGCGATAAGGGTTTGTCTCACAAAATTACATTTCTAGGATTTCGATACGTCTATTATGATAAAACCAATTAATATGTAACCTATAAAATAAATTTGAGAATGACACAATTTGCATACATGAAAAAAAAAACTTCAGAGACCGGAAGAAAACAATCCTTTAGTAGTAGGACACAAAAAATGACGTTATTACTAAGTGTTAATTTTTAAGCATATTATGTAACCTTTACGTGTACCCGCAACGAAAGACGAATTATACAAAGTGCACATGCACCGGAATTTTGTACGTGTACAATAATTCCATTTCCGGTGTATTGTGTTTCCACGAATAAATTAAGAGTGAGGTGAAATGAATTTACATTTCGCTCGTTTGGACCAAAATCAATGCCAAAATGGATTTCATTTTGCCCAAAATCATGCAAACATTTATAAGGACTATAAGACAGATGGAAATGAAATTTTCATTTCGCCCCAGAAACTAAATTTCTGCCTTATTTATCTTTGTGAAGTCCGTTTGACACTTTGTTTTAATATAATAGTTTTAAAATTACGCCATGTCTTCGTCAATAGTTGATTTAAATCTCAAGTGTGATTTAGCTTTGAAACATCTCTCATGAAGCAAATTGTGAAATGTCATTTTCAAACGAATGCGCACTGTAACATTCATTTGAATAGAAACCATACATCTAGTATACTATACATTTAGCTATATTATGAAGGCATACAGCTAGTTATATACACTCTTTGTTAAGAATTACTTACTAGCTGGAAGTCTCGTGGTAAA
The DNA here is from genome assembly GCF_029227915.1 of Hydractinia symbiolongicarpus. Classification (NCBI taxonomy): domain Eukaryota; kingdom Metazoa; phylum Cnidaria; class Hydrozoa; order Anthoathecata; family Hydractiniidae; genus Hydractinia; species Hydractinia symbiolongicarpus. The sequence continues at coordinate 13,008,080 of NC_079884.1, forward strand.
AATTCACCGATGGAAACTGCAGTAACCAATATCCATTAAAAAGGTTGTCTTACAAACAACAGTCAGTTTCCAGTACTTTGATATCGGAAATGGAAGAAAATCAAACGCTATTTTGTCACAAGGAATCTTAAACAAGATAACTAACACACTCATAACAAAAATGAAAATTGAAGAAAACTAACCAAAAACCCAACCCAATCCTGCGTTCTTTCTTTCCTTTCCATTCCGATATGCTTGTAAAAAAACCTTACTTACTCATAGTGCTGGCGTACAAAATACAGCTAATACGTATCCTCTTATAATGGAATAATATTCCATGGCTTTTTTCAATTTTTTAGCGATAAGAGGTGAGGCCTTCGCTTTCTTCGTCCTACGGATTTCTTTAAGACTACATACCCGCATACGTAAAGAAATTCTGAGATCTCACAATAAGCCCTAAGCATGAATAACTCTTGTAATAAAGTTCTCCAAACTTCACCTTTCGGGGTTATAAATCAATGATTGATTGTTAGCAAATGACATCAATAAATCGAATCCTGTTATTTTGACATTGAGAAAAGTTACTAATATAAAAGAAGAAAAGAAATATAGAAAAGTCAATCTTGAAAAGTTAACTGTAGTATTTACAGAAAGTAGAAACTGCAAAGATGATGTGTCTCTTATTTTATGTAACTTGTTTACACTTCGTTATGGTGCATACTGCTACGGTATTTGTTTTTTCTTATTTGTATTACGTCATTGTTGCTATCATTTGCCTAAATATGTTGAAAGAGTTTTACTTGTTTACATTTTTTAAAATATTATTATATTTATTATATATATTATTATATTTATTATTTATTTATTTATTTCTTCCCACTTAATAAATTCTATTCAACGCGTGCCCGTCTTAACGGGATTCCACTGTATTATTTTATTTATACACATGCCTACTGGAGCCTTCTATAACGTAAATCGAACCACGCGATGTAAGTCAAGTATATTTCTATATTTCTTACGAAAAGTGAAAAAAAAAACACAGACTATATGGGTGCAAAATTGTGAACCAAATTTTTTTAAATAAGGTGAGAAGAGATTTCAGACCACATACAGAGAAATTTTAAGCGCAGAAGAAAAGCGTTTTTAAATTGAAAAAGGAGTGAGCCATATGGGCCATTTTGGCAAACTAGTTTAACTAAAAGTTGTCATCGCACACCAATATTTAATACTAGCCGGTAGCCCGTACAAAAATCCACTGGGACGCCTGTCCTTTTTATATCGCATTTCGTGTTTTTGTAACAGGACGCGTCTTACGCAGATAAACAAAAGACGGAAAACGGTTATTAATAAAATGGTATTTATATACAACCCAAAATTTTTTGTCTTTTTTATATATTTTTTGTTATATTCATTTAGCTTCCACATAAAAACCTTGATGACGGTGTTACAAAAGGTAGGGCACCCTTTTTTATCTTGTTACCAAATATTACTTTTTGGTGATTACAATACGTCATTTGTCATCAAAGTACACGTAAAGTACACAGTATGAGAATTAAATTCGCTGTTTATTTCGTCAGACGAAATGTTAGTAAAAAAAAAGATTTTTAAAGTTTTGTACTTACTAAAAAAAAATTTAATACTAACAGTTATACTGAAATATTATTCTTTCTGAGAGTTATTAAAACAAAATAAAAAAATACGGAACCGTACGCTCCATCTCGTCCCCAGGGGTTATTGTCAGAAAGAGAAAAAATCCCTGAGGACAAGGTTGCCATATTCCCACAATGTAACACTAAATAATATAGAACATATTTGTTTAGGCTGCAGAGGTGCTGATAACAATCCTAATGGATACCCTGGTCAAATCCCCACAAACACAATAACAGGTTCCTGTAGAAAATCTGATCAATATGGCGGATATTATTTTTTGATCACATGGGGTCAACCAATTGGTATGGGCAATAATTTTTTCAAACTAACTCTTATATGATATTGAGAATAAATCTTTTCATCAGCTTTTTTGTTTTCGTTCAGATGCAAAAACTAAACCAGCCAGCGGTTATCAAGTAACATTTGATTATGGTTCGTTCTCCTTTATCTGTTTCCAAGTGAAAGTAAGTTGCTTTAAATACTGAAAAAGGTTCGTGGTCAATCTTTTGTGCATTTTGCAATTTTTTGACCAATGATTGTTTTAAATGTTTAAAATAGTTGGTGGTGTGATACTTATACTTCGTTTTGTCAAGTTTCGTACGTTGCTTACATACGAGCCTTGTTTTTTTTTTCTAGAACAACACAAATCAGTTTATTTTTACAAAGAAGAGAGGTTTCGTGGAAGGTCAAATTTATGATTTAGCGGTAATATTTATTTTCTAATTTTTTAAAAAGTAATTATTTACCTCCTCCATGTATCTTGGCTACCTTGTTGATTTTAACAAAGTAAGATCTAACCCCGTCTTTAAGGCCTCCTGTTAGAATTTTCTTAAATTAGGAATGTCGCCTTCACCAATAAAAAAGCGAAAATTGACGCCTGAGGACAAGGTTTAGTAAGATTTAACAACTTTCTTTCAGATTATTCCTCGTCCCACACCATACGCGCTTTCAACAAAGATGGTCCGCATCGGCAAATGCCCAGGTAAGTTATATTAATACACAAAATCTTCAAGGTATTTTTTATTTCGCATACTAAGGCAGAACTCAAACTTGTCCCTTTTATCTCATTTTTAAGGCGCTGGGGACCAGTTTGAGGCAGAACTATTAATGTGGTAAAACAGGATCGTCCACATTTAGGAGTTGATGGTGGCCTTCCCACTATCCACTTTTATGCCAAAAAAAGGTTTTGGTAAAATCTATGTTGAACCTTCCCAACCAAAGTTTCCGAAAATATTCTAAAACTCTGGGAATCAAAAGTTTTGATGCCGTTCCTATTTTTTTCAAACTTTGGAATTTCGCAACCTCATCCCCAGGCTTGATATTTTTTTATTTGGACGAAATCTAAACAAGGTCCTGGTCGGTCATGTTACAAATTTGATCGGAAGCATGATCCTGCAAAATTTAAACGAGTGATTTTCCTGCGAAATATCGAATAAAAGTGAGATTATTAAAAGACTGGAGAAAAGTTCGCGAATTTCAGTCTATTTTCAATGTCGTTTTTTCAAGAGGGAAGAGGAAGAGCGTTTGGTTTTAAACTTACTGTCTCCGCGACAGCAAAACATGCCTGAGGGGGAATTAGAGATTAGCAACTCTTAGATTTCTGGAAACGCATTGAAGTTCAATACAATCTGTGCAACGGACACGTTTAGGGTAGCGGAAACAATATTGTTATTTTTTCTCATCCATTTTTAAAAGACAATGCTATGGCATTGAATTTAGGCATTATGTTTGACCATGATTTGACCATTTTATTTCTAATCTCTATTGTTTTCTTATAGCAGATCCAACATACCCTACTCTTAAGACACGAAAAGAAGTACGCACAACATCTACTGTGCAACCCAAGGTTTATGGAAGAAAAACGAAAAAAGCACGAGTTTGTGGTTAACTTGGTCTTGTAATACAGACATATTTAGGCAATGACCTTTTTATAACCATAGTCACAGACAAATAAAGAAGAAAAGAACAATTTAGTCTATTTGCAAAACACATCTTAATTTCGTACGGGTTCCTCGTAGGTGTTGCTAACACTATATGATCTTTATCCTCGGTAAACTTGTAGACTGGATACAAAAATATCTGCAAAATATGTTTTTTATTCTCTCTAACCATATCTTTATCGCTTAAAATCCCCGTATGTATGGAATAGTCAACCCGTGGAAAAATCCACAGGGTCATAAAATGAACTTTCCCCTAAAATCTCTTTCTAATTAGCGGACAGGGTAAAAAATAAACAAACGAAAAAAACAATAAAGAGAGGTTCATTTTAAACAATTCTTTTTCATATTATTGTTGAAGTTGAGTTCTTTCCCTACAAAATATTTTATCCACTGAATTGCTTTCTGCGGTCCTTAGAGCGTGTATGTAACAGGAAATTCCAGTTTATATTCTGCCCCTCGGTTCACACGTTTTCAAGTGACACTGCAACGTGCTGTAGGACTGGGGAGATTCTTTTGGGAAACATTTATTAAAATTGTACCGTAAAATCGTACTCGATTATTGCCACAGAACGTATTCGGTCTGTTCAGTTGACCTCTAGCTTTGTTTTTCACAGCGCAACAATCAGTTTTCTCTTATCACACGTTACCACATTTTGTTGATAAATAATACTTCTTAACATTCTCGTCCCCAGAGCTCTTTGAGATTAAAACCTCTCATCACTATAAAATATAGTTTCAGCTGAACAAATAAAACTTGGTTTGAAATAAAACTTTCTAAAGTCAAGCGTTGAAAAACATAAACAACCAAGATCCATCGTGTTCGCCATGTACAAGTGAAGAAACGACTTGATCAAGTTGCTTTTACTAATGGGAGAAATTGTAATAGCGAGACAAATCATTAATTATTTATAGAACAATATACTGATTATGAAAAGCAGCCTGTACCAGGGTCTTGTTGGCCGTCAAGTAAGCACTAGCGGCTTTGACATCAGACTTCAAACCCTGGGAACGAGGATGTATAAATACTACAATAAAGTTTCATTGTCTTCTTTTATAGTCGTAGCTTTTTGCAATGTCAGAATAACAAGATTTAATTTAGTGACGTAATGTTGACCGTAGATTTGTAAGCTGAAAAGTTAAACGCTCCCACGCAGAGATTTTTAGCTGAATTTATGCAAACTGGGGGCGATAAGGGTTTGTCTCACAAAATTACATTTCTAGGATTTCGATACGTCTATTATGATAAAACCAATTAATATGTAACTTATAAAATAAATTTGAGAATGACACAATTTGCATACATGAAAAAAAAAACTTCAGAGACCGGAAGAAAACAATCCTTTAGTAGTAGGACACAAAAAATGACGTTATTACTAAGTGTTAATTTTTAAACATATTATGTAACCTTTACGTGTACCCGCAACGAAAGACGAATTATACAAAGTGCACATGCACCGAAATTTTGTACGTGTACAATAATTCCATTTCCGGTGTATTGTGTTTCCACGAATAAATTAAGAGTGAGGTGAAATGAATTTACATTTCCCTCGTTTGGACCAAAATCAATGCCAAAATGGATTTCATTTTGCCCAAAATCATGCAAACATTTATAAGGACTATAAGACAGATGGAAATGAAATTTTCATTTCGCCCCAGAAACTAAATTTCTGCCTTATTTATCTTTGTGAAGTCCGTTTGACACTTTGTTTTAATATAATAGTTTTAAAATTACGCCATGTCTTCGTCAATAGTTGATTTAAATCTCAAGTGTGATTTAGCTTTGATACATCTCTCATGAAGCAAATTGTGAAATGTTAATTTCAAACGAATGCGCACTGTAACATTCATTTGAATAGAAACCATACATCTAGTATACTATACATTTAGCTATATTATGAAGGCATACAGCTATGTATATACACTCTTTGTTAAGAATTACTTACTAGCTGAAAGTCTCGTGGTAAAAATTCACCGATGGAAACTGCAGTAACCAATATCCATTAAAAAGGTTGTCTTACAAACAACAGTCAGTTTCCAGTACTTTGATATCGGAAATGGAAGAAAATCAAACGCTATTTTGTCACAAGGAATCTTAAACAAGATAACTAACACACTCATAACAAAAATGAAAATTGAAGAAAACTAACCAAAAACCCAACCCAATCCTGCGTTCTTTCTTTCCTTTCCATTCCGATATGCTTGTAAAAAAACCTTACTTACTCATAGTGCTGGCGTACAAAATACAGCTAATACGTATCCTCTTATAATGGAATAATATTCCATGGCTTTTTTCAATTTTTTAGCGATAAGAGGTGAGGCCTTCGCTTTCTTCGTCCTACGGATTTCTTTAAGACTACATACCCGCATACGTAAAGAAATTCTGAGATCTCACAATAAGCCCTAAGCATGAATAACTCTTGTAATAAAGTTCTCCAAACTTCACCTTTCGGGGTTATAAATCAATGATTGATTGTTAGCAAATGACATCAATAAATCGAATCCTGTTATTTTGACATTGAGAAGAGTTACTACTATAAAAGAAGAAAAGAAATATAGAAAAGCCAATCTTGAAAAGTTAACTGTAGTATTTACAAGAAGTAGAAACTGCAAAGAAGATGTGGATCTTATTTTATCTAACTTGTTTACAATTCGTTGTGGTGCATACTGCTACGGTATTTGTTTTTTCTTATTTGTATTACGTCATTGTTGCTATTATTTGCACAAAAAACGTTGAAAGACTTTTACTTTTTGACATTTTTTAAAGAATTTTTTATTTTTTATATTTCATCATTAATATATTGTATCATCGAGTGTTTTTTCAAAATGTTTAATCCTCACACCTCTACTGTGAAATCTTTGACTGAACACTTAATATTTATTAGTGGTAGTAATACTCGACTAACTTCGACGTAAAACTTAAAAACATATTTGAATCATTGTATGATGGCCCTTGGGCTTACACCTTTCTTCTAAGTCAAAACACTTCTCTTCTGTCCTCCGATAATCCCCCTTTCGTTTGAAGCACTTCATTTTGCAGTGTAAGACACTTCTCTTCCACGATATCAAAAGTTACTAGACCTAATTCTACTCCTTAAACCTCCAAGCTTGCGAATGATTAATACAATGGAATCACTCTAAAGCAGACACCACCCGTGCAAAAATAAATTTCCGCTCAAACACGATGTCCGCTTTATAGAGTTTTTGCCAAAAAATTAAGTTTTACACGGGATTTGGACCAAAGTATATTTTAATGCAATTTTTCACAATACATGTGAACATTTAGGTATTCTTTTTAAAAAGAAGGCGTAACAAAATATTTAGGTATTCTTTTTAAAAACATTTTTACAAACTTTGAGTAAAACAATCTTTGATTGCACATTGTTTTCGATACACTAAAAAAGTTCTTGAAAACATAAATAAAAAAGTGTAAAATAGGACAAAAAATGTAGCAGAGAAAGAAGCCGTAACAAAATATTTTTTTTGTCATTTTATTTTTGCAGTGTCCGCTTTAATGACTGTGTTAACAAGAGAAATTTCTATTTGGTGCAAAAAATCTGCCCGCCTTATGATTGTCCGTTTTATGAAGATTTTTGCGTGAAAGTTTAAACTAAACTCAATCCGTTCGAAGCTTCACTCTCCGTCTTAACGGGATTCCCCTGTTTTATTTTATTTAACCACATGCTTACTGGAGACTGCTACAACATAAAGTTGTTGATAATTCGAGCCACGTGATGTAAGCCAAGTTTTTATGTCGCGAAAAGTAAAAGAAATACAGGTGCAACATTCAAACCAAATTTTTTAATTTAGTTGTAAAGAGGAAATTTCAGACCACATAGAGAGAAACTTTAAGCGTAGAAAAGAAGTATTTTAAAATTGGAAGAGGACTGAGCATTAGGTGCTATTTTAATAAGCTAGCTTAACTAAAAAGTTGTCATCGACGTACCAATTTTTAATATGGTATTCTTATACAACCCAAAAAATTTTGTTATTATCATCAGCAGTTGTTGAAATGAAAATGAAAATGAAAATGAAAAAGGAACCCATTGCGTAAACAAAGCAACCTCGTCCCCAGGGCTTGATTCAATGACCTTATTTTTAAATAATTACACGCCGACTGACAAAAGGTAACCGTAATGCTTCGAATAAACGCCTCCCTTCTATTAAACGTCCACCTCGAATAGACGCCCCTCCCTCATAAGGGGCGTTTATTCGAGGCGATAGTAAAAGTATACTTACTTACTTACTTTTTTCCTAAATCTTAGGTTTAAGGTTGGAAATTTAGTTTTTCGATTTGAAGTTTATCCACTAAAACATGTGAATATCTTTTATTTTCTGTTGTGAAGATATATATTATAGGTATCCTTAAAAACTGCAAAAGAGACGAAGTGTAAAAAATTTAATAAACGACCCCTTTTAAGCGCCCCCCTCAAATAGACGCCCCCAAAAAACGTCAAAAAATTTTTAAACGCACCGGGCGTTTATACGAAGCATTACGGTATATGTATTTCTATTTAACACATTTTTTGTTTTATTTATTTAGCTTTCACATAAAAGCCTTGCTGACGGTGTTACAAAAGGTAAGGCACCTTTTTTTTTATCTCTTAAGGTACTTGGTACGCTTGTTATATATATATATATATATATATATATATATATCTCATATATATATCTCATATATATGAGACATATATGAGACATATATATATGAGACCGTTCGCTTCATCTCGTCCCCAGGGCTTATTGTCAGAAAGAGAAAGAAGACCTGAGTACAAGGTTGTAATGTTATAGCAATGTGATACTAAATAATATAGAACATATTTGTTTAGGCTGCAGAGGTGCTGATAACAATCCTAATGGATACCCTGGTCAAATCCCGACAAAGACAATAACAGGTTCCTGTAGAAAATCTGATCAATATGGCGGATATTATTTTTTGATCACATGGGGTCAACCAATTGGTATGAGCAATAATTTTTTCAAACTAACTCTTATATGATATTGAGAATAAATCTTTTCATCAGCTTTTTTGTTTTCGTTCAGATGCAAAATCTAAACCAGCCAGCGGTTATCAAGTATCATTTGATTATGGTTCGTCCTCCTTTATCTGTTTCCAAGTGAAAGTAAGTTGCTTTAAATACTGAAAAAGGTTCGTGGTCAATCTTTTGTGCATTTTGCAATTTTTTGACCAATGATTGTTTGAAATGTTTGAAATAGTTGGTAGTGTGATACTTCGTTTTGTCAAGTTTCGTACGTTGCTTACATACGAGCCTTGTTTTTTTTTCTAGAACAACACAAATCAGTTTATTTTTACAAAGAAGAGAGGTTTCGTGGAAGGTCAAATTTATGATTTAGCGGTAATATTTATTTTCTAATTTTTTAAAAAGTAATTATTTACCTCCTCCATGTATCTTGGCTACCTTGTTGATGTTAACAAAGTAAGATCTAACCCCGTCTTTAAGGCCTCCTGTTAGAATTTTCTTAAATTAGGAATGTCGCCTTCACCAATAAAAAAGCGAAAATTGACGCCTGAGGACGAGGTTGAGTAAGATTTAACAACTTTCTTTTAGATTATTCCTCGTCCCACACCATACGCGCTTTCAACAAAGATGGTCCGCATCGGCAAATGCCCAGGTAAGTTATATTAATACACAAAATCTTCAAGGTATTTTTTATTTCGCATACTAAGGCAGAACTCAAACTTGTCCCTTTTATCTCATTTTTAAGGCGCTGGGGACCAGTTTGAGGCAGAACTATTAATGTGGTAAAACAGGATCGTCCACATTTAGGAGTTGATGGTGGCCTTCCCACTATCCACTTTTATGCCAAAAAAAGGTTTTGGTAAAATCTATGTTGAACCTTCCCAACCAAAGTTTCCGAAAATATTCTAAAACTCTGGGAATCAAAAGTTTTGATGCCGTTCCTATTTTTTTAAAACTTTGGAATTTCGCAACCTCATCCCCAGGCTTGATATTTTTTTATTTGGACGGAATCTAAACAAGGTCCTGGTCGGTCATGTTACAAATTTGATCGGAAGCATGATCCTGCAAAATTTAAACGAGTGATTTTCCTGCGAAATATCGAATAAAAGTGAGATTATTAAAAGACTGGAGAAAAGTTCGCGAATTTCAGTCTATTTTCAATGTCGTTTTTTTAAGAGGGAAGAGGAAGAGCGTTTGGTTTTAAACTTACTGTCTCCGCGAGAGCAAAACATGCCTGAGGGGGAATTAGAGATTAGCAACTCTTAGATTTCTGGAAACGCATTGAAGTTCAATACAATCTGTGCAACGGACACGTTTAGGGTAGCGGAAACAATATTGTTATTTTTTCTCATCCATTTTTAAAAGACAATGCTATGGCATTGAATTTAGGCATTATGTTTGACCATGATTTGAACATTTTATTTCTAATCTGTATTGTTTTCTCATAGCAGATCCAACATACCCTACTCTTAAGACACGAAAAGAAGTACGCACAACATCTACTGTGAAACCCAAGGTTTATGGAAGAAAAACGAAAAAAGCACGAGTTTGTGGTTAACTTGGTCTTGTAATACAGACATATTTAGGCAATGACCTTTTTATAACCATTGTCACAGACAAATAAAGAAGAAAAGAACAATTTAGTCTATTTGCAAAACACATCTTAATTTCGTACGGGTTCCTCGTAGGTGTTGCTAACACTATATGATCTTTATTCTCGGTAAACTTGTAGACTGGATACAAAAATATCTGCAAAATATGTTTTTTATTCTCTCTAACCATATCTTTATCGAATTCTTTATAGGTTTGCCTTTTCATAGTTAATTAGCAAATATTTCTTGGGTTTAAGGCAATAAATAACAAATTAAATTTTGATAAATTTTCTCCCTGATCTTTGTCAGAGCATCTTTAGATCTTTATCGTTTAATCTTTATCGCTTAAAATCCCCGTATGTATGGAATAGTCAACCCGTGGAAAAATCCACAGGGTCATGAAATGAACTTCCCCTAAAATCTCTTTCTTCTTTCGGACAGGGTAAAAAACAAACAAACGAAAAAAACAATAAAGAGAGGTTCATTTTAAACAATTCTTTTTCATATTATTGTTGAAGTTGAGTTCTTTCCCTACAAAATATTTTATTCACTGAATTGCTTTCTGCGGTCCTTAGAGCGTGTATGTAACAGGAAATTCCAGTTTATATTCTGCCCCTCGGTTCACACGTTTTCAAGTGACACTGCAACGTGCTGTAGGACTGGGGAGATTCTTTTGGGAAACAATTATTAAAATTGTACCGTAAAATCGTACTCGATTATTGCCACAGAACGTATTCGGTCTGTTCAGTTGACCTCTAGCTTTGTTTTTCACAGCGCAACAATCAGTTTTCTCTTATCACACGTTACCACATTTTGTTGATAAATAATACTTCTTAACATTCTCGTCCCCAGAGCTCTTTGAGATTAAAACCTCTCATCACTATAAAATATAGTTTCAGCTGAACAAATAAAACTTGGTTTGAAATAAAACTTTCTAAAGTCAAGCGTTGAAAAACATAAACAACCAAGATCCATCGTGTTCGCCATGTACAAGTGAAGAAACGACTTGATCAAGTTGCTTTTACTAATGGGAGAAATTGTAATAGCGAGACAAATCATTAATTATTTATAGTACAATATACTGATTATGAAAAGCAGCCTGTACCAGGGTCTTGTTGGCCGTCAAGTAAGCACTAGCGGCTTTGACATCAGACTTCAAACCCTGGGAACGAGGATGTATAAATACTACAATAAAGTTTTTAAGATTGTCTTTTTTATATTTCATTGTCTTCTTTTATAGTCGTAGCTTTTTGCAATGTCAGAATAACAAGATTTAATTTAGTGACGTAATGTTGACCGTGGATTTGTAAACTGAAAAGTTAAACGCTCCCACGCAGAGATTTTTAGCTGAATTTATGCAAACTGGGGGCGATAAGGGTTTGTCTCACAAAATTACATTTCTAGGATTTCGATACGTCTATTATGATAAAACCAATTAATATGTAACCTATAAAATAAATTTGAGAATGACACAATTTGCATACATGAAAAAAAAAACTTCAGAGACCGGAAGAAAACAATCCTTTAGTAGTAGGACACAAAAAATGACGTTATTACTAAGTGTTAATTTTTAAGCATATTATGTAACCCTTACGTGTACCCGCAACGAAAGACGAATTATACAAAGTGCACATGCACCGGAATTTTGTACGTGTACAATAATTCCATTTCCGGTGTATTGTGTTTCCACGAATAAATTAAGAGTGAGGTGAAATGAATTTACATTTCGCTCGTTTGGACCAAAATCAATGCCAAAATGGATTTCATTTTGCCCAAAATCATGCAAACATTTATAAGGACTATAAGACAGATGGAAATGAAATTTTCATTTCGCCCCAGAAACTAAATTTCTGCCTTATTTATCTTTGTGAAGCCCGTTTGACACTTTGTTTTAATATAATAGTTTTAAAATTACGCCATGTCTTCGTCAATAGTTGATTTAAATCTCAAGTGTGATTTAGCTTTGATACATCTCTCATGAAGCAAATTGTGAAATGTCATTTTCAAACGAATACGCACTGTAACATTCATTTGAATAGAAACCATACATCTAGTATACCATACATTTAGCTATATTATGAAGGCATACAGCTAGTTATATACACTCTTTGTTAAGAATTACTTACTAGCTGGAAGTCTCGTGGTAAAAATTCACCGATGGAAACTGCAGTAACCAATATCCATTAAAAAGGTTGTCTTACAAACAACAATCAGTTTCCAGTACTTTGATATCGGAAATGGAAGAAAATCAAACGCTATTTTGTCACAAGGAATCTTAAACAAGATAACTAACACACTCATAACAAAAATTAAAATTGAAGAAAACTAACCAAAAACCCAACCCAATCCTGCGTTCTTTCTTTCCTTTCCATTCCGATATGCTTGTAAAAAAACCTTACTTACTCATAGTGCTGGCGTACAAAATACAGCTAATATGTATCCTCTTATTATGGAATAATATTCCATGGCTTTTTTCAATTTTTTAGCGATAAGAGGTGAGGCCTTCGCTTTTTTTGTCCTACGGATTTCTTTAAGACTACATACCCGCATACGTAAAGAAATTCTGAGATCTCACAATAAGCCCTAAGCATGAATAACTCTTGTAATAAAGTTCTCCAAACTTCACCTTTCAGGGTTATAAATCAATGATTGATTGTTAGCAAATGACATCAATAAATCGAATCCTGTTATTTTGACATTGAGAAAAGTTACTAATATAAAAGAAGAAAAGAAATATAGAAAAGTCAATCTTGAAAAGTTAACTGTAGTATTTACAGAAAGTAGAAACTGCAAAGATGATGTGTCTCTTATTTTATGTAACTTGTTTACAATTCGTTGTGGTGCATACTGCTACGGTATTTGTTTTTTTCTTATTTGTATTACGTCATTGTTGCTATCATTTGCCTAAATATGTTGAAAGAGTTTTACTTGTTTACATTTTTTAAAATATTATTATATTTATTATATTTATTATATATATTATTATATTTATTATTTATTTATTTATTTCTTCCCACTTAATAAATTCTATTCAACGCGTGCCCGTCTTAACGGGATTCCACTGTATTATTTTATTTATACACATGCCTACTGGAGCCTTCTATAACGTAAATCGAACCACGCGATGTAAGTCAAGTATATTTCTATATTTCTTACGAAAAGTGAAAAAAAAAACACAGACTATATGGGTGCAAAATTGTGAACCAAATTTTTTTAAATAAGGTGAGAAGAGATTTCAGACCACATACAGAGAAATTTTAAGCGCAGAAGAAAAGCGTTTTTAAATTGAAAAAGGAGTGAGCCATATGGGCCATTTTGGCAAACTAGTTTAACTAAAAGTTGTCATCGCACACCAATATTTAATACTAGCCGGTGGCCCGTACAAAAATCCACTGGGACGCCTGTCTTTTTTATATCGCATTTCGTGTTTTTGTAACAGGACGCGTCTTACGCAGATAAACAAAAGACGGAAAACGGTTATTAATAAAATGGTATTTATATACAACCCAAAATTTTTTGTCTTTTTTATATATTTTTTGGTATATTCATTTAGCTTCCACATAAAAACCTTGATGACGGTGTTACAAAAGGTAGGGCACCCTTTTTTATCTTGTTACCAAATATTACTTTTTGGTGATTACAATACGTCATTTGTCATCAAAGTACACGTAAAGTACACAGCATGAGAATTAAATTCGCTGTTTATTTCGTCAGACGAAATGTTAGTAAAAAAAAAGATTTTTAAAGTTTTGTACTTACTAAAAAAAAATTTAATACTAACAGTTATACTGAAATATTATTCTTTCTGAGAGTTATTAAAACAAAATAAAAAAATACGGAACCGTACGCTCCATCTCGTCCCCAGAGATTATTGTCAGAAAGAGAAAAAATCCCTGAGGACAAGGTTGCCATATTCCCACAATGTAACACTAAATAATATAGAACATATTTGTTTAGGCTGCAGAGGTGCTGATAACAATCCTAATGGATACCCTGGTCAAATCCCCACAAACACAATAACAGGTTCCTGTAGAAAATCTGATCAATATGGCGGATATTATTTTTTGATCACATGGGGTCAACCAATTGGTATGGGCAATAATTTTTTCAAACTAACTCTTATATGATATTGAGAATAAATCTTTTCATCAGCTTTTTTGTTTTCGTTCAGATGCAAAAACTAAACCAGCCAGCGGTTATCAAGTAACATTTGATTATGGTTCGTTCTCCTTTATCTGTTTCCAAGTGAAAGTAAGTTGCTTTAAATACTGAAAAAGGTTCGTGGTCAATCTTTTGTGCATTTTGCAATTTTTTGACCAATGATTGTTTAAAATGTTTAAAATAGTTGGTGGTGTGATACTTATACTTCGTTTTGTCAAGTTTCGTACGTTGCTTACATACGAGCCTTGTTTTTTTTCTAGAACGACACAAATCAGTTTATTTTTACAAAGAAGAGAGGTTTCGTGGAAGGTCAAATTTATGATTTAGCGGTAATATTTATTTTCTAATTTTTTAAAAAGTATTTATTTACCTCCTCCATGTATCTTGGCTACCTTGTTGATGTTAACAAAGTAAGATCTAACCCAGTCTTTAAGGCCTCCTGTTAGAATTTTCTTAAATTAGGAATGTCGCCTTCACCAATAAAAAAGCGAAAATTGACGCCTGAGGACGAGGTTGAGTAAGATTTAACAACTTTCTTTTAGATTATTCCTCGTCCCACACCATACGCGCTTTCAACAAAGATGGTCCGTATCGGCAAATGTCCAAGTAAGTTATATTAATACACATAATGTTCAATGTATTTTTTATTTCACATACTAAGGCAGAACTATTGTGTTATAACAGGATCGTCCAGCCTCGTTCCCAGCGCATTTGGCCTTGTTGATGAAGTTGATAGCGGCGAAAAGTTGGCCACTCCGTAATAACGGTTTAGGGACCACAAAACCCTGGCGACATGGTTGAGGATCGTCGACATTTAGAAGTTGATGGTGGCCGCCCACTCGCCACTTTCGCTAAACAATGTTTTTGTTAAAACCTGTCCCAATCAGAGTTTTCAAAATGTTTCTAAAACGTCTGGGAATCGGAAGTTTTGAAGGCTTTCGAAAGCCACTTTTTCATAATAATCGAATTTCGCAACCTCATCATCCCCAGGCTTGATAGTCTTTATTTGGACGGAATTCGAACAAGGTCCTGGTCGGTCACGTGACAAATTTGATTGGATGTATGATCATGCATAATTTAAACGATTGATTTTCCTGCAAGTGATATCCCGCCAGTTATCGAATAAGAAGTGAGATTGTAAAAAGACTGGAGAAAAGTTTGCGAATTTTAGTCTAGTTTCAGTGCCGTTTTTTTAGGAGGGAAGAAAAAGGGGGTTTGATTTTAATTTTAATGTCTCCGCGAGAATAAAACACGCCGAGGGGGGTTTAAAGATTAGCAACTCTTAGATTTGTGGAAACGCATTGAAATTCAATACAATCTGTGAAACGCACACGTTTTAGGGACACGGGAACGGTATTGTTATTTTTTCTGATCCTTTTTTAATAACATTGCTATGGCATTGAATTTACACATTATATTTTACCGTAGATATACTAAAAGGATATATCCATGATATGACCAATAATTTTTATAAGAATTTATTTTCGGTGTAGAACAGGCCTTACAGTAATAACCTCGGTATCACGTTGTCACGTGATTCCCCTTCTCAAACAACTTGTTTTTATTCTGTCAAGTCTGTCTACGGGAAAATAAATAAGTTTAATTTCATTTAAGCAAAGCGGATTAGAAAGTAATTAAGTTTGTATTTCTATTCTGTATTTTCTTTTTATAGCTGATTTAAAACATCCTCCTCTCATGACACGAAAAGAAATGCACACAACATCCACTGTACAACCGAAGGTTTATGGAAAGAAAACAAAATAAGCACGGTTGATTTAGTTTTGTAATACAAACATATTTAGGCAACGGCCTTTCTATAACCATGGTGACAGGTAACTAAATGAAAAAAAGAACAACTAATCGTATTTTTGGATTCTTTTTTGCGTCACAAACTATCTCTTTAATAATAGCCGTATTTCGTTTGTCTGTTTGTACGCGAAACAAAAGTCGTGTTACAAAAATACGAAATGGTATATATGAAAGACGGGCAAACCCGTGGATTTGTCCACAGTTTATGATTTACCCACTATTCTATATAATACCCGTTTACGTGTGTCTGTCTGTCACGCAAAATGGTACCACAAGTAGGGAGACGCACGCAATGAGGTATATTTAGTCGCCCGTCCTTTATAGATCGCATTTCGTTTTTCGTACCAGACTGACAAATAGACGGACGGCGGCTATTTTTATATACTAGACGTCAACCCGTGGAAGAATCCATTCCATTTACTACTATATTATTACCTGCACTTTCTTTGAAAAATTGTTTAAAACATATAGGAGATATAAAATTGGTGTAGATAGAGCGTTATTCTCGAGGAAAAATTAGCGGGAATTCGCCCGTCACAACAAAGTCGATAATCTCTATAATAATAGACGTCGTCTGTCTGTCTCTGCGCAGACCCCCCCCCCCCCCCCCCCCCCCGCTGAGTGAGAAAATCATGTTACGGAAACACGAATATCAAATGCAAGATGTTTTTATCCACTTTGTTGAGACGTGTAAATATAAAGGACGGGCAAACCCGTGAATTTTTTCACGGGCAACGACTAGTATGTATAGAATGTGTTATTTGTAGCTTGAATAATATTATTTACTTGGGCCATCAAGACAAAAAAAAACAAGTTAAAATTGTGCTACAGTAGACGTCCGTTAATTCGAATGCCGCTTAAGTCGAACTTTCCGTTATTTCGAACAAATTGCCAAGTCCCTTGAGTTTGGTTTAATAAAGTCTTATATTTTGAGCTGCTTAATTCGAACTCCGCTAATTCGAACATTTCGCTAATTCGAACAATTTTTTGGTCCCAAGGCTGCATTATGCTCGTTAATTCGAAATTTTGTGTATCGATAAATAAAATCTTGGGAAAATGGGAAAATAAAAAAATAAAAACGTTTTCATATTTATTCATTTTTATTGCATCAATGGTGGCAAATTTCCTTAAATTTATTAATTAAATTGGCATTTTTAATAAAAGGAAGTTTACATAGAATTTGGAGGCCTTGACCATCGCCAAGCAAACAACATTAAAAGATTTTATAAAAAATTGTAGTAAAGTTGTAATAAAGTTATATTAGCATAAAACCTTTAAACGTTTATTAAAATTCTTGTTTTTTCCGAACTTCCGATAATCCGAACATTCGTTAATTCGAGCAAATAATTTAGTCCCTTGCGTGTTCGAATTAACGGACGTCTACTGTATAGGCTTCGTCCCCAGAGATTTTTGCCTTTTTATCAAGTATTCCTGGGTACAAGGGTGTGTAATAGCTTCCCCTCCACGTGCGCATAATTTTTACTGAAATAAGCTCTGCGTTGAAGTGTCTCGCCTTCGGGGTTACAATCCAATGGTCAGCGTATGTCAGCGACATGCGTCACAAATCGAAACATGATATTCAGAAACTACGACAAAAAAAAAAAGCAGAATCCAAACGGATTTCTAGACTGGTATGAATGACAAATAGTATGTTAAAAGGAACATATGAATGATGCTGTTTTATTTAATGTGTGTACACTTGGTTTTGGTGCATGCTTCTAAGGTATTTTTTTACTTTAATTTAAATTTTAATCAGATATAAAATCTGACTGGAAGCTAGGTGTATAGCTAGCCGCTAATTAGCTGCAATTTTAAAAGGTCATGTGATCTTATTAAGTATTAAGCTATACATTACTGCAATTAATTTTTAATGACATCCATTGAATTATTTTTAATTAGCTAATACCTTTATTAATGCTTCAAATAAACACAGGAGGGAAAGGGAAGCTGCCCTATCTAGCAGAAACGACAAATTAAAAAATACAATGATCAGTCGGCTGGTGAAATATTTAACATATTGTCAAATAGAGGAATTAATTCAAGCTGTGTCTTGGTCACAGAGTACTGATAATTAGCCTGAGGATAGTTAGCTGATATTATTATATGATATATACAGTAGCTGGTCATACAGCAAATCTATAGATCAAATACACTAAAATTTGACTATAAAAGATTATCGTCCATTCTTATTGCCTTTTCTTTTTGCCCCTTCTTTTGCCTGTCGTCTTTTGCCAATTGTATGTGCAAACTTCTGCATATGCCTAAATTCATTTCAGGCTCTTACATAAACAATTTTCTTTCACGCAAATCTGACTCAATATGTCCATAATAGCTTGGTATAAAAGGGTAATCATTAACCCCATTCCTGCTGGGGCTTTTAGCGGCTCCTCAATGCTGGGGGAGGGTTGGGACTGTTTTGCTCCCCCCCCCACTCCATAATTTTTACAATTGTTGTCCGTTGGACTTGAAACTTACCACAAGTGTTGTCCAGGTATTAATAAACAATTTGGTGAAAAAATTGATGACGCTAGCATTTTTTGGTGATGAGGTCATGACATATAGAAAAAAAGTACTAATTTTGAATCAGCCCCCCTCCTGCACAAATAGGGTTAAAGTAATATTGACATCTTACATGGCTCATTGAAGTTTAAATTAAAGATTTATAGGAAGTTTTACAAACAACATAAATAACATTGATAGAATTAAAAGTTTCACTTAACTCGTTAGGGTTAAATTTCTAATTCTTGCAATAGATATTTGGTCATGAATGTGTCTTATTGTTTTTTTTAAAAGCCATGTTGCTTTTTGAGGTCAGCATTAATTAATATGCTTTGTCCTAAAAATTTGTCTTTCTGTATTTTTTTTTTTTTTTATACAAAACTATTTTAAAAGGGAACATATTCAGCACATACTTAATTTTTTTTTTTTTTTACATTTTCATTATTATTCTTATTAAAAAAACTGACTGGATACCACCTGCATAAACTGAAATATTGTCTAAAAATGTGATTTGGAAACTGTCGCTTTGATTGGAATTCACAATTAGTTCATATACCTATTAACTTTTTAAGATTTTTTTAACCTGTACTAATATGTTAAATAAACAATAAACTACTTTCTGTTTGTTTTTTTAAAGAAAATGACAAGTGAAAGAGGATATGAAAGTGTTTCCTCTATTTCCAGGCCGTGAATAGGATAATAGGATAACGGACAATGAACTGTGAATGATGATGATGGATGTGGAAACACACATCAACCTATCCTTCCAGACTTACCCTTTACATCTTTAATTATAGAGATAGATCTTATGTGAATACCCTAACTCTGTCTTTCTGTAACTTTCACGAACAGATAGATAGATAGATGTGCATATTTTACATGGCTAGCCTCACAAATATCGAGGGATATACCCTGTCTATTATTTCCAGGAGGGGCCATGGCTTAGATGGAGAGTCCTAGAGTATTTAATGCTCATTTTGAGCTACGCAGACCCAATTAGTAGGGCCCACGCTCTACTAGACAACTCCCGGCAACATCCAACGGCCCACACAGTGTGCCATCTCCCCAATTTCCCTCACATGGCTTGGGTTAACCCGGGGCTATGGTAACATTCACTCGCCCATGTTGAATCGCCGTCAAGAGGAATCGAACCCCGGTCTCCCGCACAGAGTACGAAAGCTATAACCACTAATCTACGGCGCCACAAAATTAATTTACAAATAATCTCTTGCATGAAGTTATAGTCCTACATCAATAATGTGTTATTGCTATTAGTGAAGCTATATTTCAATGGAATTATAATTCTGCATTAGTAACTGGGAGCCACCTGGGGCCAAAATGAAGTGAATTCCCAAAGTTTGATCATCTTGGCCATTTCAGAATAGACATGTTGACGTATCCAAAAAACCTTATATGAGTCAGTATCTTCTCACTCACTTGTCAAACACATCCTACACATTATTTTGGCCAGCGTTTCAAGAACTTGCCATGACAATGGTCTATCAAATTTCTCTTTATCAAAATTATTTTTATATAGACTGATCCTCATGACTACTTCCTTTCCTTTTTCCCCATTCAACTGTTTTTTAAGTTTTTTTTTTGGGTATTTTTTAGGTTGACGTTCGCAAAAGTAAAGGTAGGCCTTCACTTATTAAACGTTAAATTTCTGCAGATGAGTTACATCGTTTACATATGTTTACTACACCTGTGCTGGTTGCCAAATTTTGTTTTTGTGTATATTTGAACAGTTTTCAAAATATTGAAACTGTGTTCAAGATTTAATGCTCCTTTGTTTATGATAACATTCCATTGATGTTACATATTCTATTGATGTCATTGAGGTCCTTATTAAGTGTGTTTTTTTGTGAGATAACAGTTGCGTAATCACATAATTATGGCAAACTGCCCAAGTCATAGATACATCTGATTTTTCTGATCACGAATTCCTTATAATAATGGAGAGAAAAAATCTCTTTTGAAATACTTTTTTAAAAATATCAAGGTTTTAAACATTTCCTACAATTTAATTTTACTCTACTACCACTACTATTAATACTAAGAAAGATTTGTTATGGTTCATCTGTTTTTGCTTCCAGTAAAACATTTAAGTCAAACACTTGTGTGGCTCATAGCCTTTGAGAATACAGTTTTGCTCTATACTGTCCTTTCTTTATCAATTTTCATTTTATTTAACCTTAGTTTATTTATGTTTCAATTAAATTTTAATTATTTTTAATGAATAAAATATATTTATTTGTTCTATAAAAAAAAGAAAAACATTTAACTAAAACGGCAAAGAACAAAGATTTATTGGATAAAACAAATATGACACACTCACACTTTTTAAAAACAGGCCTTATCAGAAGTAAATCGTCCTCTGAGCAAATGACTACTTGTGCAGTAGAATTTCCATGAGTGATTTTGCTCAGCCTATTTTTTTGGCAAGTCTGAAACAAACCCTCCCTGGGGATGTTTCTTTTAAGTCCACCTTTGGCTGTTGCAACATTGATCAAGGTCATCATTTATTTTTCAAAGCTTTTGTAATAAGTTTTAAAATTATGTGCATGTGATGCTATCCACATAGTTAACTAGCTTGTGAACATTGATGTTAGTTTATAGTCGCCATTTTTAAAACTGTCACCAAGAAACTGTCAAGAAAATTAATGGATATAACACAACTACTGTCATGTTTGGCACAAATTCTGGAATAGATGCTTGTAATGACACCCTTCTCCATTATGATAATACTATAATTAATATTAAAAATACTATATGGTCAGTTAAATGTTTGTTGCTCATTAAATTGCTTGTGTAAATATTGATAAAAAATGGACTATTTTTCCTCTGATTAAAAGTAATTCCATTACTTTGTGCAGTGAAAGTGAAAGATAACTTTTTAAAAAAATATCATTTAAATTTATTTTTTAAAACCAAAACAAAAAAGGGTTTAATGGTATTAAATGGTATTAAAAACAAGAGCTAAAAGAACATGTTAATATTATCTGGGATAACAAGTTGGTCGTTGACAATAATTTTCAATCTTTTTGAGTTGTCCAACCCCTATAGTAATCGAAGTACTGCTAGCATAGATTTGGAGGAAATAATTATTTTTTTTATCAAGATTACGCAAGCGATTTACTGAGATATTGGTCCTAAATATGTATTAAATGGTATTTCAATCTTGAAAACATTTAAAGATTTTGCAAACTAAAGGAAAAAAATAAGATTTTAGGATGCCCAATTTTGAGTTTAAATTTGGGTAATTGAACGAGGTATTGTTTCTGGTAGTTTTCTCATGATTGTTTAATTTGAAGTAACCTTCCAAATTTTGACATTTTACGTTTTCCAAGGTTCTTTTAACAATCATCAGTGCTTCTTTATTTATGCAATTCAAGATGCTGAGTACTGATTTACCAATTATTTGTTTCACTCGTTTTTCCAATGACTTAAAACGTTCTAATTGTGTATTGTGTAATTCAGCTTAAGCGGACCTCTATAGGTCAATTGTGTATATTTTGTAAGCAGCATCTTCCATGACATACAGTCTAAGTCGTTTTAACAATTTTAATCTCTGGCTAGCTTTCTTATAAACTTTGTCAAAATTATTATTCAAATTCAAATATCTGTCAACAATGTTTCCGAGATACTTATATTCTGATACGTTGTTAATTTTTTGTCCTTTATAAGATATATCGAGTTTCTTATTCGTGTTGTTTAAGCGCTTTGCTGTTCCAAACAGCATCGTTTCTGTTTTACCCTTCTTAAGATTGATAATTAGTTCATTGTCATCGAAATTCTTTGCTATTCTTTTTAAATCCTTTTCTAGTTTACATTCAATGTCTTCCTTTTTTTCCACTGACATAAATAGCTGTGTCGTCAGCATACATTGTCACTTTGCAAATTATGAGACAGTCTGGAAAATCGTTGAAGAAAATTAGAAACAATAGGGGACCCAAAATAGATCCTTGGGGTACCCCATTGAACAAAGGCTTTTTCGCTGAGAGTACATCATCTTTGGAAACAACTTGGTTTCTATTGAACAAATAATCCGCAAACGACTGAAGTTCTACCCCGTCAATTCCATAGGTGTTTAATTCATTCAACAGAATGCTATATCCTATGGTATCGAACATTTTAGTTAAGTCGATGTAGACTACTCCTACCATCAGACCAGTATCAATTAATTTTTGAATGTCATCAAATAAGATAGTTGAAGCAAGCTTTGTTGATCAGTGATGTCGATATCCTAATTGTGAATTTGTCAACAAATCATTTTGTTCGAGATAAGTTGTCAACTGAGAGTGGATAGCTCGTTCAAGAATTTTAGAAAATATTGGAAGTATAGAATTTGCTTCTTTCCAGGATGATGGAACAACACCAGTTCTAATTGACATGTTTATAATATAAGCAAGAGGTTGTGATATGCACTTCGCACAGTCTCTTATCATGCCTGGTGGCAGTTCATCTAAACCCGTAGATTTATTGCGTTTAAGAGTTTTTAGTTTTTTCTCAACAAATATTTTCAACACTTATGTATATTCAAAAATTTTGTTCATTTTCTTAACAACAGGTATTTTACGCCAGACATAATCTGTAATCAAGACGAATTTTGATTTCAGTTGTTTCGTAATGTTTCAAGCCATTCAAGCGTTTCAAGCCATTCAAGCCATTTTTAACAAAAAAATCTGACTCCTCATCCTTGCCCTTTACTCCTATTCCGGATACAAACTTATAATTTGTGATTTCAAGCCACAAACATTTTGATGTAATAACTGTAAACCTTTTTTCTTAAAAAATTCATCTAATCTTGTACATTCAAATTCTGGAACAAAAAACAACAACAACAAAGTGATGACAACCACTTGCCACGGCGCCATCTTTAGACTTGTAAGGAGTGTTCAAGATTCGCAAAAGTCACCAATTAGCTTAAAGAAAATGGTTATCTAATCATATTTTTTGCATTTGTAAGGCCAGCAAAAAAGTTATTTAAGCTAAAAAAACCGTGGAAATGAAAATTGATTCGAAAATTTTGACGCCTTTAGCAATGACACCTCCATACATCACAACATTTTTTTTAAAATTTGTACAAATTCTCTAGAGTGCCATTTACTATGTCAGATAAGTCGAAAGTTCTAGGAATTTTCAAAATATTGTCCAAAGTCAATCATCTCTTTCAAAATGTCAAGAATTTACTTTTAAATGATCAATCAGAACTATTTTTTCATTTCTTAAAATGTTGAGCAGAATTAAAATTTTGGGGCTAATCTCATAGAATTTGCAATAGAAATTGCAATCAGAAATTTTGTATAAAAAAAGGTTGCATCAACTTGTGGAGTCATGCAAAAGCTGCTTATATAAGATATATACTTCAAAATTACTAGCGTAATTACATGCAAAATGTTAGGAAAGAAACCCAGGAACAAAAGAATAACATGGTAATAGAAAGTTTTATCCGACATATAACACAAAGTTATTTTCTGTAAAATAAAATTCTACTATCAGCCCATAAAAAATGGAAGCAATTCAATTTTTAAATTTCTGCTTTAAAAATCGACAAAAAAAGTCATTTAGATGTCAAATTAAGGTGCATACATGTGCAGAATGATTTCTTATGTTGTTTAGTGACAATGTGTTGTAGAAATATTGATATATTGTGTTTTTAGATTTACATGTAGAATTATCACACCCACCTACGCTTCCCAACTCCCATATTGTTGCTCAAAGAGGCCAAATTATATATTTGTCATGCAAAGTTAATTATCAAGATAATGTAAATATAACATGGCAACATAATCATCGCAATATTACACACCCTCCTCCATACAGATTACCATGGAAATTTGGCAGTATTTTGATGGTGAGACCATTATTAAAAAAAATGGATGGCTTGTATGAATGCATTGTTAGAAGGAAGGATCAGGTGGTTCGAAAAGGTGTTTTTGTTAATATTAAAAAAGGTTAGTATTTAATGTTGTTTTAAATTATTTGTTTTTTTTATTTATTTATTCTTTTATTTATTTATTCATTCATTCATTCATTTATTTTTTTTTGGTCTTGATTATTGGAAAACAATGCAAAGTGGCAAGTTTACCTTAGCTAAGAAACAAAAGAATTTATTGCTAAAATGAAGTTATATGAACATGAAAGTTGTTTTTGTAGATTTGTTTATTGTTTGTACAATATATTTTTTGTTTTTGTTTTTTAACAGAAAGCGAGCTTCCTGCTGGTTTCCCTATCATTGTGACACATCCTCAGGATGTACAGGAGCCCCGACCAGCCGTTCATTTTAACTGTGTCGTAATCGGTCAGCAACCATTAACAATAACTTGGTATCATGAACGTGTTCCTATTTCTTCAAATTCTGTTTACAGAATTTCCATGATTCCATCTAAGAAAAAAGTTACATCAAATTTAGAGATTGAAAATGTTTCTTTGGCTGAGAAAGGTTTTTACCAGTGTGTTGCAACTAATCAATTTGGACAAGTAGTTTCAAAACAAGCAAATGTCTTGTTTTCACAACACGGTGCAAAAAGACGATATCGAAGACAGGTAGTCATGTTTTTACCAATTGCCTCAATCATGCTAATTTCCCAAGCCTTTGCTCAAAGTATTAAACCTTATTGCTTAAATCCTTTGCATAAAATAAACCAAAAATGCCTGGGGGATAACGCTTAAAAGAATTATTATGGGAAAAATATGGTTGTTTTGGTGTTTGTATTGAAATCCCGATGAGGGTACACTAATAAGTATTCACCTTACTGAAAAAGATCATTGGATGATAGATCAGTCAAAATGTTAATTTTAATCCTCTAATTATGTCCTCAACTAATAATTAGCCAAAGATGATTACAATCATTAGCCGTCAATGACAGCCTTAGATGTAAAAACCTAGTCTGGAATAAACTTGCTTGTTCATGACATAATAATATCTAGCTTTTCTAATTGAAGATTTTTTTCCTGACTAAAAAGAATGCTATTGTATATTACATACATTAGCATTCTGTTCAGCAAAAGGCAAACTTGCATTACATGTGATGAATCAAAGGTAATCATCCATTGATTACTTAACGAATATATATTTTTCACTTAGTATATTATTTTTTGAAATATTTTTTGTAGCTTTCCGATGATTCCCATGATGATGGTGTTAAGACAGGTGAGGTAACAGCTGTTTTCAAATTGCAATGTATTATCTTATTCCTTGGTGTTATACAATCTCATTGAACAAGTCTGTATTTTTAAGCAAGCAGTTTTTATTTAAACTGTTTTTTGTTTTAATGACTGATTGAAGTGTGCTGTGTTGCTGTTCTAAAATATAATTTTATAAGTGTCAATTATATTTAGCAACTTCTTGTGTCAGGATGCGGCCTCATATCCAACCATTACAAAAATTTATTGCAACTGACATATAGATCTTTTTTACTTACTGGGTTATTAGCAAAACTAAAGTAAAAATGCCTGAAACGAGTGATATTTTGGCATAAATTTTGTCAAGGGCTGCCGAAATTTGACATTTTACTATCAGGACACAAAAACCAACAGTCAAATTGACTGCCAACTAATGGTGCCTCCATAATCGAAAAGACGCTTCCAAAATTTACGCAACGTAAAAACATTTAAAATGTTTAATACATTTTTCTCATAAGTAGTTACAAAGTTTATTTAAGTCAAGTATACAAAAAAGTGCAAAAATTTGAAATGCTATTAATTCACCAAAACTTTATTTTGATACATTAATATATATATATTTTTGGAAAGCTTTGTATTATTTCCTATATAATTCCTATAAAGAAAAATGAACACATTTACGCCTATTACAGACACAGTTTTCGTATTATTATAAAAGAGCATATTTTCATGAAATTATGCTTGACTACTGTAATCAGCTCCATGGACTATGAAATAATTAAGAGTATGTTTTTTCAGGTTGTGTGGGTGCTGATAACAATCCTGATGGATACCCTGGCCAAATTCCTGAGAAAAAGATCACATTTCACTGTGAAAGATCTCAGCAGCATGGTGGCTATTTTTTCATGATCTCCTGGGGTCTACCAAGTGGTATTAATTTTTTGTCAACAAATTTAAATGAATTAAAAATGTTCCTTTTTAATTAAAGAAATAATTTGTCCAAAGCTGGGATAATCAATTTCTTCTTGTTTTCTTGTAGCTGCTGCAAATAAAACAGTTGATTCTTATCAATTAGCATTTAATGATGGATCAAGCAACAATATGTGTTTTCAAGTAAAAGTATGTTGTTTTCCTGATTTTATGATACGCAACAACTGAACTAACACATCTTTTAATTGCATTGGCCATTAAAACTATATCGAAATTCTCAAATATTTCTTGATTCGCTAAGTAACAGGAAATTGGTTTGTGCAGGACATCAGACAACTTTTTCAGGGGATAGCATTAACTTGTACCATACTGTAAACCGCGCTTGATCAAGAAAATGTATAGGAGCATGTGCTCTTTAAGAACGGTGGATTAGATATTAGGATTTAAATGTTTTTTGATGGTGTCTGTTCCGAAATGAACGAGTTGACCAAGATTTTTTAAATTAGTCACATTTTTGTCCCATGTAGTTACCCACGCAAAAGATGACATTAGTTATTTCCACTAGATATCACAGATTTTTGGCCTCAAACTTACAAGTGTAATTCAATGGCTTCAACGTCCTGCCGTAACATTGTGAAAATTAACAAATAAGACAAACTCTTTTTGTCTATTTCAACAGAAAATGAACACATCTTCCCTGCTGTTACAGATAGAAACAATAAGAGATACCTTCTTTCAACCTTATTGTAAGAGGGATTTTTTGCTGGTGGGTTAAATTTTCAATTTTATTAATAAAGTACCTTATTTTTGTTTTGTTTTCTAGAAAAATCAGTTTTTTTTTACAAAGAAGAGAGTTTTTGTAGAAGGTCAAATTTATGATTTAGCGGTAATCTATTTTTTTACTTTCTGCATACATTTTAGCTACCTTATTTACAAAGTAAACTCTTAACATTTTTATTAAACATTTTTTTAGATTATTCCTCGACCCACACCATTTGCGCTTTCAACAAAGATGATCCGCATTGGCAAATGTCCTCGTAAGTTATAAGGACAATTCATTTTGTCTTATCGCTTTAATAAGAATAATAAACTAGAATTCCTTAGTTTACAATCCCTCACAAACTAAAAGACTGCTTTAAAAGCTGTTTTTTAGTTTGTGTGACAACTTTCCCTCTCCTTCCCATACTTAATGTTGAATATGTTGAACCATCATCATTGTTGCTGTTATATATTTTTATGTCAACTTGTTTACATCAGCTATATTAACATAGAAATCACAAGAAAGGGAGAAAGAAGCAGTTTAGAAATTTTTTTTAGAGATTAATGTCCTTGCTATTTATTAAATTATCTAAGACACAAACTTTTAATTAAACCTGAGATTCCAAAAAATAATTGGTTAGGCCCAATGTTTTTATCAGAATTATCCTTTAAATTTTTCTCCTTTTTATTTTTGTAGAATATTTTGTTACAAAAAATCTCCCCCCCCCCAAAAAAAAAAAAAAAATTGCCTTCTTTTTATTGTGTTTGTAAATGTTATTTTGGTTGGTTCGTTATCTATTGATCTCACACAATACTTGTCAATATCAGCAAACTTAAAATATGTTTTCCTTATAAGGCCATGTTATGTTAAAATTTGTATTTCATGAAATGTAAGTGGAAACAGTTTTAGCAGTGTCAAATTGATTCAACTACATTTGTTTGAGGGTGAAACTATCTTACCCGAAACACTCTATTGTTGTGAGCACTTCATTGGGTTTGTGATATAACTTATACCTGGACTAAATCGCTCCACCTTGATGTAGGGCACAATTTACCAGCACTTATTTAGTGCTCAAACTGGGGTTTAATTTATTAAAAACCTATGCTTTTCCCACTTGCAGACCTCATAAAATGGTCTTTGCGTTTCTGGATATAGTACAGGGTGGTGAACTGCTGTAAATTTGCTTAATTATTTTAGGATTTTTTTGGTACTACGTACTCAAAAAGTCACTTTAAGGCCTGTTCTAGAATTGTTCTTAACTTCACAATTTTTAACTTCAGGTTATTCAACTTTATCAGAAATTGCTAATA
This sequence comes from Hydractinia symbiolongicarpus, assembly GCF_029227915.1. Taxonomy (NCBI): domain Eukaryota; kingdom Metazoa; phylum Cnidaria; class Hydrozoa; order Anthoathecata; family Hydractiniidae; genus Hydractinia; species Hydractinia symbiolongicarpus. The sequence goes on from NC_079884.1 coordinate 13,036,817, forward strand.
ACACCTGCAAAATATAATTTGATATTTTTTGGTCTTCTTGTTAGTTTGCTAACTTTCAAAATTTGCTGAAAATGTCTTGGTATTCTGGAATTTTTAAAAGATTTGTTGGCCACCCTGTAGTATTACATATATAATATTTATCTATCTACCTGTGAACCAAAGTATAGCAAGGTTTTTATTTAAAATCTAGGGGTTTTATAATCAATACCATTTTAATCATGCCTAATACCCCCATTTCGTGCTAACAGGTATGCACAAAGTAGCGATGACTGAAATTGTGTGACAGGCTGTGGAATATAGATTTTCAGTAAGCTGACTTACTCTTCAAAAAAAAAAAAATAGATCATTTTATGTAGTTCGTCTTACACAAAGTAACCCTCAACTTTGTTGATATTAAAACTGGCTACGTGGTGATTCGATTCTAACAGCATTGTTTTTCTTTCTTCTTATAGCTGATCCAACCTATCCTCCTGTAACCACCTCAAACGAAGTACACACATCTATTACTTCTATACCACTAACTGAGAATGAACAGAAGAAGACAAATAAATGGTGGATTATTATTATAGGCATTTTCGCTGGTGCCAGTCTCATCATTATTGCTGTGGTGATTAGTTTAAAGAAACGAAAACCAGACCTTGAGATTCAAATAAGTGAGTTAATACGTAATAACTGAAGATTTTTGTTCACAGCTAAACTGCCATGTTTTCTATTGTTTTCAAAAACCCATCATACGCATAGGAAACTTCTACAATGGTTCCAGTGCTACTGTAGTAACAAAATTATCAATACTAACTATTAGGGGACATGCACCCATGTCCCCTAATAGTTAGTATACAGCACTTGCACCAATTTGGAGAAATATATTGAGACAAGATGGCTAATCAGTAATTGCAAAAGTTATTTCTATATCACATATGCACACATTTTGAAATCAATGTCCAGAGTGGACTTGGGATTAGAATATTTAGTTACTTGAATAAATTCCAACTGTTGAGATGTGCTGATTCTTCCTGATGTCAGCATAGCCATTTTCTACGAATTTCTTGCGTTCGACGTGGATTATTCTGTTGTGTGAGAGTGCGAGATAATGTGACAGACAATTTATAAATGCTGTCTATAGTGTGAAAAGGTAGACATTTTATAGCGTGCTGGTTTGACGCTTTTCTTTTAGAAAATGACGAAAAAACTGCATTAACCACTGTTTTAACCCTCTAGATTTCCTATAAATACGTTTTCGACACCTGTCTTTCCCATATTAACCTTGATCGACTAAAAAATTTGGGTTTTGGCAAGAGGGATATGCCTCCGCCCTAGACCGCTACAGCCCCCTTATGTGAATATTAAAAAGTGCAAAAATATCTATAAAGAAACAGCTAACAATTAAAATAACATCCTTATTTATATACTTAGTGATGAAATTGAAGAAAGAAAGTGATGAAATTGAAGAAACTTCCTACTGCAGAAATTATCATGTTTTTAGCTAGATAATTTTAGTGTTTCTCTCATCCTTCCATCTTTTTATAACAATTCATTCTTCACGAAATGTTCAAAATTGTTTGTGGAGATGATTTTATACACAAAAGTTATACCTCGAACCTTTTTATACCGAACCATGATCCACTGCCTTTAAATTAGACCAGGTGGCCTTAAAAACTTTAGGAAAAAACCCTTTTAAAACATCTTGTGATGTGCAAAAGCAACTACAAGCAAGACCCAGTCATACCTCTTTATGTTTGTTTGTGCTGGGTGTTTTTCCCGTTATTTTAAATATTTGTTTATAATTTTGTATTTGCAGTCGAGAGTGTGATGGATGTCTATGTTTCGCACTGCACATTAGACAACAAAGAAGAGGAGAAAATTCTTCAACTGGCTAGCTTAATATCATCGTATGGTGTATCTGTGTGTATTGATTTGTGCAGTCAAGTTGAAATCAACCAAATGGGTGGTTTACCGCACTGGGTGCCGGATAAAATGGCTAATGTAAAAAAGATTCTTCTCATTCTATCGCCGTGCTATCTGCAGGTAAATTACAAATGCTTAAAACGTTAACATTTTCAACACGTCTATGCTATAGGGTAAAGGTCATGTTACTTAATGCTGAAAAAATTAATGCCTCCAGAGGGTTTTTTTAAATATGACTTAGCACTTGTATTTTTCCCCTCGTTTTACCAACAAAAAAAACCGGACCAAGAAACACCTTTACCGGGTATTATGCAGCTTAAAAAGTGGGGTAAGTTTGGACGAAAGGTACTGTGCATATTTTGGTGATATCTCGTTGATACGTGTTAGTAGAAGGTGATGTCGTATTTGACTCGGACTGCGTGTGCGAGGTAAAGGGTGAGCATATCCACCGTTGTCCCATAGATCAAGAAAAAATTCTTCTATCCAAGCAGGTAGTAAATTCAGAATACAGAGTTTTCGTATCGTCTAGAAGATCAGGGAAAGAGCTACATTAGACAAGGAAAACGGAAAACATTTTTTACAAGTCAGGAAAATGCTGGGTGGAGAGGTTGCAAATAGGGAACATAATTTATTCTTTATATTGTCCCTGCCATTTTCATTAGTTTAATAAGCTATTGTTTTTTTGTTTTTGGATTTATAGGCTCTGCAATGCACGGATAAACTGGTTGAACAACAACCCGACCAAATTTGCAAGGTAAATACGGAGTTTAGTTTCATCAAAACGATGTTGTTTCATCATTCGTGCCAACGTACACCAGAACTAGTCGTTTTGTTGGATGGTGTAAAGCAGAAGGCGATTCCTGATTTGTGTAAAGGACGAACACTGTGTCAATATCCTAAAACTCTTCGCGCGAACGACGATAATTTGTGTAAGCTGTTAGGATTGTTGTTAGACACCGAGAGATATCAAATTGCAAACGAGACTGTGGTAGCCTCAGTGTAGGATTTTCGTATTTTGTTTTCTTATATACTCGTCAGGTTTAAATTTTTACTTTTTAAGGCTTGTGTTGGAATTGTTCTTCAATTTATAAATTTTTGATAAGCCACTTTAGGTTGCTCTGTTTCCTACTGGACAAAGTTGAAAAACAGCTGCAAAATGAAATTCGACATCTTTTGCTGCTTGTTTACTTTTCGCTGTGCTCTAATACTGTCAAGTGTTTTTAAATTGTTTGGGAAAAACATTTTGTTCGCCACCCTGATGTGAGTGCGCTTGCTTTAAACACTGCAAATGGTAATTTATTTACGCTGTCTGTCCATTTGAATGCATCTTCCCTTTCAACTGTTATGTATTTCATGCATAGCTGTTCACTTGTAACTACTCTTTTGCCATGGGTGGTTAGCACTTCTGTATATTATGTTTTAGATTTTCTGTTTCACATTTGTGAAATTTAAGGAGATGTTTTATGGAGATATTTTATGGATTTATTTTATGTAGTTATTTTGATATGTTTTTGCAGTTCTCCTGTTTGGTGTTGGTTTTTGTTTTTAAATTGTATTGATTGTTTTGCGTCCTTATTCTTATTATTCTTTCTTATTATTTGTTTTGTCTTCATTGTGTATGTTTTTGTGATAGTCTTCGTTTTAGAATGACTTGCAAATACTGATTTTCACAAATACTCATAAATTACACCTAAAAATAAACATATTCGGTAATTTATAGTTTTTTGTAAAATGTATTCTGTAATTTACATTTCATTATTCTGTTCAGTTAGCTACATTTTTCTGAAGATGCATCGTTTTTAATTGGCCCTTTATTCTCCTTTTGTTTAAATTACATAACTACAGAATTATAAATATTTGTATATGTATTTTTGCTAAAAGCGAGAGACAGGAAGGAAGCTGGGTTTCATCTTCAGTTCTCAGCATTCATATATTTTATGTTTATGTATAGTTGTAGTGAAAATCAAGTTATTTCATTACGTTATTTAGCTGAACTGATTTTATATGATATATTAATTTTGCCTGTTGATTTAAATTTTTATGAAGATTTTTAAGTAAATTTTATATAGATCTATATTATCGTGATTTTTTTATAAAGTTTTGCGTATATCCATGCTTTTTTATCAAGCAATATTTTTTTCTTTTTCTTATGCTGTTACATTGATAAGAACAACAATGAAAAGAAACATTAGGAACAGAGGTTGCCAAAAAAAATGTATGCTATGATCGTATATATAAAAAATATATTGATTTCGAAATAGAGAACTTTTAGTTAAATTGAGGTATTTTTCTGTGCTCAGTCTTATTATTTGTGGAATGTTTGCTAGCTATAATTTAGCGTATTTTCTACCGTCTCAATGAGCATGCTGCAGTTGTAAATAATGTATTAAACGTGCTGTTAATAGGTCCCTCTTTTATGTGGCGTTTATTACCAGCAAACCAGCCTGGTAAATAAATATCTGCATTTTTATGATATTCAATTCTATTCTTTTCAACACAGAATCACTAAGTCAGGAAATTGTCAGAAATTATTAAAATATTTTTAAGTGAGAAAATGTCAAGCATTTTACGATTAAATGGTAAATCGGACCTTTTTTTATTTTTTCTTAATATGACAAAATTTGAATTTTAGATCTGCTTTTACAATTATTTTCATTATTATTTTAAAATTTGTATCAAATTTACTTTTTTAGGATAACCAAGGTTAGAATATCTGTAAAAAGCTAAAAGAATGAGAAAAATGTTAGAAATTTTATTAAAAAAATAACAGAATAACATGACCTTCAACTTCAGTAAGGAAACGAGCACTATTTTTCCTTGACTTTAAGAACGAGTTTATCTTGTTCAAGCTAAATTGTTTTTCTCGAAGACATGTTCTTTTAAAATTGTTCTGCATCTCTTGAATTATCATCGCGTTGTAATAAGAACCTCACCTTGTTTCACAATCTGTTCCGGAGCCTATTTTCGTGTTATTTATAACAACCGTTTCCGATATCAAGCTCCATGTTTGAGAAGGGATCTCGTTTTTCGCGCGCTTTTTCACTGGATCGAAGACAAAATTCGAATTTAAGCGTGTATCAATCTAACTTTTAAAACGGTCAATATTTGATGTGCATTTACTTAAAACTCAAATATTCTGTTGCCTTTCCTGTTCGTAAAAATATTACTTAAGTTACAGAAACCATCATATTTATCAAGAAGATTTACGAACACCTTGGCAGTAAGCATACCTCCTTCAATATTTACCTTTAAATGTCTCAGCATCAATTCACCTCTGAGTGCCCAATTTTTGTAACCGCGAGTAAACAATTTCTTTTTTATGTCCAACTACGTTTACTTTAACAAAGAAATTCAATATTTATCTTTGATGATGAATTGAAGAGGTAAAAAGTTGTGAAATAAAAACACACTTTGTTGATTGGTTTATTAAGTGTGCATGCATAAAAAAAATTAACTTCATGTTTTAAACAGTCACGAGGTATTTATCTTTGGGATATTGTGCGTGTTGTTTGTTGTTATTGTTATCGTTGTTGTTGTTTTTACTGGTTGTTGGGTTTATTTGTCATGTTGTAGTATTAGGAATTTTACTCCGTAAAAGCCTCTTCAGTTCCTATTGGTCTTTGTGCATTTAAAGCTTTCTTTTTGGCCACAGAAGTCGTGCAAACACAGCTACTGCTCAACCAGACGACCGTCTGAAATACATCAATCAATTCTATTTTTATGAAGAGTGATAAGCAGAATGCTTTCATTCTTTAGCCTTTCGTATGTCTCGGCCAAGGGTTTAGCTCACAAGTTTTTGCACTTCAAAGGAACACTCCACATTAGATGGTTATTGTACTTATTGTTATTGTTTTTTTTACCTTAAAATGTTTGTTCCTGATAGCCCATTTACTATCAAAACATCATGCAGAGTAATTCCACGTTGAATGCGACGTTGTAGTATTTTTTTCTCCATGCATACCGCCATTTTTAAATTTTTATTTATCTCTGTCAGACCACGTGACTTTTGCTTAACATGGGATCCTATTGCTGACAGCACATTGCAGGTTTTTTCGTGGCAGAATATATTTAAGCAACCGAAAATGCAGCTCCTATTTTATTTCCAATGTTTTTAAAATTAGACGCAGTGCTGTTAGATGTTTTAAGCTTAGAAGCAAGTAAAACACAAACGTTTGGTTTTTTTCGTGTTTTTTACAGTGCAGCAATTCAAAAAATGTTTTATATTGTATAAATATTCTTAGATAATCGTTTGTTATGCGCTTCACAAACAAGTTTTTGTTGTCCACCTCAGCATTGTTGAAGATTTAGCGTCCCCAAGATATTCATGGATGGATATGCGTGTATATATCTTTGTATTTCTATTCCATAACTTGGTATGTTTTTATTATTTGCTAAAACTTGCTGATTTATTTGTTTTGTTTAGAGATCACTTCACTATCCCGAGTCTTGTTTGACCCACGCATATTATGAGAGCACAGTGTTAAATAAAAAATACCTTTACATCGATAACAACGCCATTTTGACTTTCACGCTTTCGAAGTGCACCTGGGTATAGGGAACATGAGAAATTAAAACCATTTTAATGTTTAGCTATCTTGGAGCTTTGCAGTTTTTTACATTAGGATTTTGTGAAATAGAAATTATTGTTCGTTGTTGTGATGTCAGCGGCACATCGTGTTTGTTTACACGTGTTTACTTTTACGTCCGCATACAATAATTTGAAACTAAATTCATCAACAGAACTTTAACTTTTGTCTTAACGTAGAAAACTCACAGAAACCTTGAGGACGAGGTGGAATTTCACTATGATGAGAAAAATACATTTGGAAACGTTGTGAAATGTTTTCAAGATTATCAAAAGCATATCCTCGTTTCCAGCATATATCTTGCTTAGACCCACTCTTGGGCAATTTGTGTCCTGGAAACGAAATTGATCAATATCTATCTCATCTTGGACAAACGCAGAAATCTTTTTCAGTCTTTTTATTAACTGTTTTATAAATCGGTTTTATGTTTTACAGGCCCTTTCTAGCCATTCTCGTCCTCAGATCTCATTAAGATAAATAAAGTAGTTTTCTTTCAGGCTCTTTTTAAGGCTTTCTCAGAGCTCTGGGGACGAGAATGCCTTTTAGCCCCCCTCTTGCCTAACATTAGTAAAATGTACATATTTTTCTAAAAATTCGCTCTAGAGCACTCGCTGCATTACAGAGATCTCCCTTGTCCACTTTATAAAGGTTCGAACATTTTTTACAAAAATATCTACTTGTATTATCATGTGACTAAAGCTCTTCCGGAAAAATCGCTCATTCTCGCCCCTAGAGCTCCTTGAGAAAAACCTTGAAAAATACTAAAAATCTAATTCCAGGAAAGAAGAAATTGATTGAACAATTTTTTCCAAAGAAAATTTTTTTGTCCTCGACTCATTCGGCGGAAATATTTTTGAACCTAAAATTTGTGGACAGATTTAGATATTCCTTCGTACACAAAAGATTAACTGAGATACATAAGTTTTCCACTCATAACAAGTCGTTTCGTGGCCACTTAAAATTGTCAAAGGGGGTTTATTATGACAATTCTAATTTTGTCTCTCTATTTTAGGTAGCAGAGTCGTGTTTAAAAGGTAATATGATATACGGATGTTTTGTTATGCTGTGCTTTAGATTATGTGGTATTTGTTTTAAATTGCCATTCTACTGAAAACTTTTTCAACTAAGCGCGCTTCTCTTCAGGGATGTGTCTCACTAAAGACGATTCTTACTAGGGCCGTATCTGATTAAAGACGCTAATTCTCGCTAGTGATGTGTCTTACCAAGGGTACTTTTTGCTAAGGCCGCATTTCACTAAGGGCGCTAATTCTCGCTAGTGACTTGTCCCACTAATGGTACTTCTTGCTGGGGCCGTATTTCACCAAGGGCGCTAATTTTTACTAGTGACATGTCTAATCACAGATGCTTGTTTTCATAAGGTATGTTTTTTACAAAGTGTGTTTCTTACTAAGGCCATTCTCAAGGCCAGTATTCACTAAGCGTCGTAACACCTAGAATTATCGTACGATCATGGCAGAATAAGCCTTACGCTGCTTAACGCGCCTTTAATAATTAGGGCGTTAGGAGTGTTTCTCGCTTGGTCTATTAGCCTCATATTAATTCACCCACATATATCTTTTGAGCAACTCATGTTGTAAATTTAATAAGCTTGGTTCCCAGCACCCTTTGTTAGTTTACTATTTTATCAGTTAAAAAAGCAAAAACCCTGTGGTGTAACTGTGAATAAATTTTGACTAGTCTCTTTGATTTTCAAGAAAAAAAGGTACTATTGACTAAAATTTGATTAAAATAAAATACCAAATAAAGGTTTAATCTAACCTCGTTCCCAGGGATTCTTGTCTCTCATCGGCGCTGCGCTTATTGATAGGTATGACGAAAAAGATGTTTGTCTTGCCTTCCGATATGCAAAAAGAGATTGTGGTTGGGTTTAATCACCTCATCCCTTTTTCGTTTTTTTTTATCACAGTTCCCGATATCGGGAAAGCGAAAAAAGGCATTGGGGGCGAGATGGGAGAGGTAAGGCTTTGTTCAAAATGTGTTGCACTAGATTTCGTTTATTCTCCACATTTTATCATTTTTGACCCTGTGTCCTATCCTTTTTCTAAAGTACAATGTTGCTTAAAAGACTTTCAAACAACACTATCGTTTTCTTTCTTTTTAAGATTGTGATGGCGGGACAGATGATTCGAATGGTTTCCCTCAACTTCATTCAGATATTGTACATCACTATTGTGCTAATGAACGTACAAATCCAAATTTTCGAATTCAGTGGGCTACACATTCACGTAAGTAACACATTTAAGAAAAATTTTTATTGGGAATTGTGTGGCTCTATATAAAGGTTCGTTTATTCATTTATTCATTTATTCTTTTTTTCATTTATTTATTTATTTATTTATTCATTTATTCATTTATTCATTTATTCATTCAATTACTCATTTACATTTACTCATTCACTCATTCACTCATTTACTTATTTATTCATTTATTCATTCATTCATTCATTCATTTATTCATTCATTCATTCATTCATTTATTCATTCATTCATTCATTAAAAAATTCAATAGTCTGTTTCACGTATTTATTATATTTTCACGTATCGATTATATTTTCACGTATCGATTATATTTTCACGTATCGATTGGTTGTAGTTACAATGGCAATTTCTCGATAAATTGTAAATTTGTCCGCGCGCAAGGTTATTTTTGGTGTTGGAGTTTTTAGCTTTAGTATTTATAAATATAATGATATTTTTTATTGCAGGCGATCTTTCCAGACTACAATCGTATCAAATTGTGATGGTGTTTAACAAAACATTCATTTGTTTTAGATGCTCCAGGGTATGTTGGAGATTGAAATTAAATTTTTTCCGCTCCACAAAAAGACAAATAAATAAAATTTAGTGTCACTTCTTCTTAAACTTGTTCGAGTCTACCACACAAACTGTTAATTAACTTTAACACAAAGTTAGCAACGAAATAATTAGAAAGACAAAATTATAAGAGTCGTTATTGTTTTGTTACGTTGTTAGGATTTTGGAATTATATTTGCAATTTGTCTTCCAAAGTTTCCTAAATTTTTTTTTTTGTTTCAATATTGCATTTACTCCAATTACCACCCAAAAAAGAGGCGCTGCAGCCCAGTGTGCTTTACAACCTTGTATCTCTAAAATGAAGACCGTCTCCCCACGCCTCTATAGCAAAAAAAGCGTAAGTGATCCTTGGGGACAAGGTTACAACTTAATTTTTTGTTGTCATTTGAATGAGTACATGTTGTATTTTTATTTGCAATAGAATGTCACTGAATTTGTGTTTGGGCAAGAACAAGGGCTGGACTTTCATACAGACTATTCAGTATTGGTACGACTTAACTTTAATATTGGTCACATGAAGACATTTTCCTTGTCACTTTTCAAAACTAAATTTACTCAATGAACATAAAATAGATAGTTGTATCAAATCACTTTGGTAAATTTCTCTTTTGATCTTTTCGCTCCCACCCTCATCTCCCAGGGCGTATTGTGATCACAGTTGATTAAGTACTTCGTCCTGCTGTTATAACAGAGAAATTATTTTCACTTAAAAATTGGTTTTGTTTAGTGAGAACTGGACATCGTTCCTAGGTCTGCTGGAAACGGAAAACCTTGACCCCAATGCATTATTTCTTATTAGTAATTCAAGGTAACTTGTTCATTAGGTGACACCAATGCCAACAAAACCAGGAGAATTTAACAGTACATTCATAGGAAGATGTCCGCGTAAGTAATCTCCAGCACATCTTTGTGCATCATCTTCCCATCTAGTTACCAGGGGTTGTTTTTCACTATGAATTTGTGGCTGGTGTGAAAGAAGTAGAGAAAGCTCTCGGATGGAGATTGTTGTTTTCCAAAGTGTGTTTAAACTTGAAGGAAAGAATACGGGATTCTTTCCTCCAAGGTTTAAACTATGAAATTGATTATCATATCAATTTCGTTACTATGTTTCTTGAAACTTTGATATTCGAGGCCAGAAAATTTCATCATGTCAGCAACCAATTGTTTCTGTTTGGCTAATGTCAGATGTTAAAGCTTTTATTAGTAATACAAATTAATCTTATAATAACACAGCTTTGCCACTCCACTCAATGGCTCCTTCAACGTTGCCTTCCTTGCCACCATCTACTTCTTCGACGACCAAAACTTCCACAATCACCATATGGCAAATTATTTTCATATTAGCTGGTGTCTGCTTATCGACGGTTGTGCTGGTAACCATGGCAATGTGTTATAGAAGGAGAAACGCCCCTTATAAAGACATGTCTTTTAAGAGTACGTAAGTTATGACTTTTTACAACTTCGTTATCAGGTTGTTTTCTAAAAAATCCAACGAGTTTAACTAGTTTCTTTATGTTTTTGTTGAATTGACCACGTTTTCAATGTTTCTAGTGAGACAACCTTGTTCCAAGGTTTTTTCTCATCAGCGCTTCGCGTATCGATGGGTCTCGCCGTCCGATATGCAAAAAGAGACAACAGGTGCTTGGATCAAGGTTGTCCAGTAAGGATGAAAGCCACTAAATATTGTATTCGATGTGTTTTAACAGATTTTAACTGATATAAACACGCCGCAACTATCAAACTAACTGTTTCGTGTCCAACTCTTTCTCACTTCACCCTGATTTTTTTTTTTTTTTGCTCTCACCAATATAGGCAATAAAACTCAGACAGGAATCAGCGTTTATATTTCCCATTGCGCATCTGACAACAAAGAAGAGGAGAAAATTCTTCAACTGGCTAGCTTAATATCATCGTATGGTGTATCTGTGTGTATTGATTTGTGCAGTCACGTTGAAATCAACCAAATGGGTGGTTTACCGCACTGGGTGCCAGATAAAATGGCTAATGTAAAAAAGATTCTTCTCATTCTATCGCCGTGTTATATACAGGTATGTCTGTCTGCCTGCCTACCATTTTTACCAACCTTTCATCTAATTATTTTCTCTGTACCGTGAAAGCTTCACATAACCTTGAATTTAGGCTGTTACATCACATGACCTCGTGCAAGAAGCTCATCCTGAAAACGTTTGTAGAGTTAGAAGTGAATTCAATTACATTAAAACGTTCCTCTATCATGCGTGTCAAACAGTACCAGATGTTGTCATCTTGCTTGACAATGTAAATAAAAATGACGTCCCTACTGTGTGTAAAGGGAGAGGGTGTTGTAGTTTTCCAAGTAGTATAAATGAAAATGACAGCGATTGTAAACGACTGATTGGTCTGTTGTTGGAAATTGAACCGATTCAAATAGTTACTACACCCACCTAACAAAGAGTCAGGATTTCGCGGTTGTGGTATAACATGCAATAAGAAGTGATAAGAAAAATATTGATTATCTCTCCTTTGGAACACACTATTGGCAACAACCGTTTACAAATTGTGAGCTATAACCGAAGTGCGCAGCAAATACTGCTTAAATAATGTTGGCTGGTCCGACGCAGAAGTATATGCCATAACTTCAAGTTTTTTAGAAACAAACAAATGACATAGACAAGCCTAGCTATTTTATTAATTGTCCATTTGTTGAGCCTGCCTTTTATTTTAACATTCTTTGCGGTAGCTCCCAGCGGTTAGTGTTTGAGCATGCGCATTACATTCTTTTTATCAGCTGTAACTCTTGCATTCTGGCAGCTTTCCAAGTTGAAACGACCAATTCCAAGCGGATGGATTTGTTTTTTAACAACCAAAATTCAGGAAATACTACCATTTTTATTGCAATGAGAATATCGAGCGTGAAGTCTAAACAACGGGAACTACAATCATGAATGCCTAATGGAAAGTGAAAAGAGAACCGCAAACTTGTTCTTGAGGAGTTGATGTAGAATTAAATTTGCATTATATACATTTTTATACATAAGAACTTCTTCCTTTTGTTTTAAAAAAGTAATTCTTCTCTCTTTGAGTTGATTTGAGGCTGTACATGCTCATTTTTTACACTTTTTCAATGTTAAATGTTCTTATAACGTAATCTTCCAAAAAATACGATAATAAACGTTTTAATTTACCGAAGATGAATTTATTAGGACTGGAAGTAATAGATACTGTAGAAGCTCTTATAAAAATATTATATATATATCATACTTGTATTTTTATTATATATTTTCATGCTATATTTATTCATATTGTATACAAAAAAAATGTATTGACAAATTTGCTGTATATTACATTTATAATGGCGCTGTCTTTTCCGCGTTCTTATAATCTTTCTGGTATGTGTGCGTTAGTCAACCACCCTGTACCTACCTAGCTTTTGGTCTATCTTGACCAAACATAGTGCTCAGTGTTAAATTGTGATTGGTTCAATTTCTTGTTCGAGCAAGGAGAAGTTTTCGCTGTTACACGATAAATGTAGGATGCTTTTCCCTGCATTCTCGTCCTCAGAAGTTTTAAAGAGAGTGTGTTGATATCTTCGCTGACTGCTTCCACCTTTAATAAAATCTATGTATTCTAACCTGATACCCAGCGCTTGTTCCCAGTAAATGCAGCAACGCTGTTGTTGGTATTAGGACAGAACCTTAACAAGCCTTGTTCAGGTTCCTAACGAGGCTGGCTGTATCAGCTAATTCAAACTAGCTACCCTAAAGAACACATCTGACTAAGCCACAAAAGAATTTTCCGCAATTTTGGATTACGCGAAAATGACACAAGACATGTTCTAAGTTGCTCTCATTTCTTAGTTCTTAAAGTTCAACATTCATCGATCCAACCGATTTCCATGGAAACGAAGTTGTTTATAATATAACCTTTTGCACGGAAATAAGATCAAAATAATAATAATAAATTTAGAAAATAAACACAAGGGAGGAGATTGATTTTTACCGTCTTCTCTCATTAAAAAGGCAAAAATCCCTGTGAACGAGAGTGTGAATTTTCCAGAAAAACTGTTTGCTGTATTTACCCAACCTCGCCCCAGTACTTAGAAAGGTTAACAATAAAGTAAGAATAACAAATTGTAGAAGAAAGGACCTCTTTTTCAAGTTGTACAACAGTGTATTAAATTTGAAGTGACACAAAGGGGAAAGCATGAACTTAATTGTACAAAAATGGCTAATATAAACTCTTTATTATAAAGAAAGCAAAAATAAGAACTTTGGCTTCTTCCTGTTTTTACCGAGAATCGAGAGCAATTTTTACTTAAGTTCCAGTTCTACAGTACAAAGAGCGTATATTTTTAAGCCTATATAATGCCTTCCAAATGGCTTATAATTTTTCGTGATTGGTTGAGCCTTGGAGTGAGCTAACTGTTGAGCAAATTATTTTCTTAAAAAACGAGGACTGAAATTTATTCCAAAACCGAGAACTTGTCGGAAATTTATTCCAGAAACGAGAACATGTCGGGAAATCTGTTCCAAAACGAGAACATGTCGGGATATTTATTCCATAAACCAGAACTTGCCGGAAATTTATTCCAGAAACGAGAACTTGTCGGGATATTTATTCCAGAAACGAGAACATGTCGGGAAAAAAGTGGGTAAAGAGAATTTTGTTCTTACTTCTTACAATTCCCAGCCTCGTTATTTTTATAACACTGAATTTAAGAATGATTCATATTCTTCGTTTATGTATAAGTTTTTGTCATTTACAATGCCTGTATTTTTTAATACGTAGATTTGTTGTCATGAGGACAATTGCAGCTTACGCTTGACATTTTCATTTTTAAAGTAAAGAAACTTGTATTTTTGTGCATAATAAGGACATATGTTACTGAAACGAAACTTTGAACTGCTAAAGTGGCAACATTTTTTCAAAAGTGATGATATTATTTTCTGGATTATAATTTTAGTGCTGTCTAGATTTCTGTCCAAAAAAGAAATATCGGTAGTCGTAAATTATGCTCCGAAATTGTAATGCAACCTCGTCCCCAGGGCATTTTGTATCTTTTACACTGAGGTTTAATGTAATGTACAATATAAGTATTAAAAACAACGGTTATTTTAAAACTTTAATATCTTGTTATGTTAAGTCGTTTTACATAACGATGTTAAAAGTATATCTCTTATAACAACCGTATTATTTGCAGGTTTAAAATTACTTCCAATATATCAAAACATTTAAAAATATTTATAATAACACGGGGGTAATGCCTACTACTATTATCGTAATTACATTTTAAGGACCGCAGGGAAATGTTTATGAGTATTATCATTACAAAGCTTGTTAGAGCTGTTAAAGGTATTACTTTTAATTCCTTAAGTTATATTATTATACAGCTTGTTTTTTTAATTTCTAAAGTAATTAAAATTTAATAACTCAACCCCCGTGTTGGAAGTATATTGTCTGTGAAATCACGCCGCGCTTCACTAAAGCAGTGCAGTTGTTTCAACTGGAAACTAACCTACGAACAAACAAAGCGATAATGTTCGCTATAATGTTTGTTTTTCTACAAAAACAACAAACTTTAACTAAATAACCTCCATTTTATAATTTTTGGAGTACTGAGAAAATGAAAAAAAACTTGATCAGGGTTGTTATGCAAGAAACGTAAGTATAAGTTATTTTCCCGCTCTTTTTTAAAGAACGGCAAAGTTTTCATTTTTCTGTTTTCATAAAAATTACTTTACTTGGCATTTGTTATCAGTCTTACCAGTTTCCTTGCAAAGATAAGTAGATATTTTTCCTTATTAGGATTAATGTTATGGTATGACATTTATTTAACTTCACGCTCTAAATATAGAATACATTTCGTAATTGTGTAAATACTGTGTAGAGTTTAGCTTGTATTTTGTTGGACAGTTGCTTAAAAAAAGGGTGTTTGCTTGCCTTAAGATTTTGTAGTGTTTTAAGCGTTTTTAATATTTCTTGAATTTATTATATTTTTTTACGTGGAAGCTTTTCCTTTATAAAAGAGGGATATGTCGCGATATATGTCTTGTGTTTCTCAGTTTGCGTATCATGAAATGCGAGTGAGAAATTCATGTTTATCTGGAAGTTGAGAAAATATTACAAACTTAATCCAAGACATATCGCATTTTTTGATGCGAGGATGAAACATAAAATATTTTTACAGACCTTGGGATCGAGGTTGCATGTAATTTAGTGGGGAGTTGTTTTGATTTTATTTTCCAATCGGAATCTTGATATAAAAAGAAGGAAAAAAGGGCACTGAGAAAGAGGTAGCTCTTTAAAGTCGTTTCGGACAAAATGATGTCGGATAGTACTAGACACGAGGTGTATATAAAGTAATAAGTTCGAATGATTTCATATTCTTATTTTGGAGTGGACGTGCCGATGGATAGAAAGAAGAATTCAAGCAAGCTTGCTCCAATGTTTTTAAATAAAGATTGGTGACGGGGTATTTTTATGGATTGATCATACGATGAATCAACGTTTATTTCCAAGAAATTTTCATATGAAAGTTTTGTTACGACGTTCAATCAGACGTATTCGAAACTGCTTTTGAAGAAGGAAATATTGAGATGAACTTTCGATAGCTAATCTCAATCACTGTGTATCTCAAACTCGTCCCCAGCGCCTTTTGTCTCGCCGTTTAGTGAAAAAAAACAGACAAAGGCGCTGGGGGCGAGTTTGCGTGTATCTAACATGGTTTTAAGTATCGTGTCCGGAAACAATAATAAACGAAGGATAACATTTTAAAACACATGTGAAGATGTCTTCGAAATGTCTTTGTAAAATGAAGAAATAACCTTGTTACCCGAACCTCCTTCCAAATTTTTTTTTTCACTTTTGGATAACGGTATTGAAGAGTGAAAAAGAGCCCTGTGGACCAGGTCACTTGATAACCTTTATTATAAATTTCAACCTGATTGATACCGCATGGCATTACATTAAGTAGTTAATGCTATTTTAACAACATTCTTGGCTCATTATTCTCATCATTTTATATCTCTTCATTAGCTAATTATTATATTTTATGTTTTTGTAGAAAAAAGCTACACGCTTGGTAAAGGATTTAAAACAATCGACGTTACTAACTAGCTTCTCCAAACTACATCTATCTATCGCCATAACTCAAACGCACAAAGAAACTGTTAAGAAAGGCCTGGACATTAAGTGGCAGTACGGTTTGCCATGTCTCCAAGGCATACAATGACTATTGAACACATTTTTGCCTTTTGAATTCCTGATTTTATTATGTAACTAATAGCAACAAGGATTACAGCAGTCATTAGATAGTGACGTCACTATTCAGTCTGCATAAAGTCTTGCGGGATCATTTTGAACGTTTACAAATATTTTGTCTATACCGGCATGACGTCATTAGGTTTTAAAAAGACGCTGTTTGCATACTATGTCTTTTTTCAGGTCATGAAATTCGTGTTAAAAAAGCCTTAATCGGTGCCGGCTGTTTTAACTCTCCATCTGCTTGACATGCATCTTATTTCTGTTAACTTGGAAAAACGAATAGCTAAAAACAATCTTGATTGCTAATCAGTAATTTAGTTTGGTAACGTTCCTTATTGTTACATTATTTTTACACTATAAGAAACACCTATTTTATGTGGAAGATGGAGGTGATAGCTAGAAGAATTGTGGGGAGTAGATTAAATATCTATTTTAAAACAACATGGCTGACGTTATGGTACCGACATGTCGACAAACAGTCGTATGGAAATACAAGCAAACGGGAAATAGAGAGGAAAGAATTGAAAATAATAACGATAGAAAACGAAACTATGTAAAAGAAACAAAATAGTGGCTGAAAATAATCAATTACTTTGCTACTTAAGCCGCCATGTTGTTATAATGAAGCCATTGTTGTTGTCAATAACAAATGCATTTTATCTATTACCATGACATATATCTTTTTATGACTATTATGCAATTTTGGAAGCTAAGTTCACACTATTGAAAAAATAGATCAAGTGTTTTCATTGGTTGCTTCTGTAAAAATAAAATAGCTTATAAGCCAATCAAAATTAGTTATTTGGTAGGCGGTATGTTTTTGTAGTATAAACTAACCCTTATGTTTGTATGACATTTATAGTAAAATTGAAACAGAATCACTATGGGAGACTCACACGAGGGTAAAGCCATGCATCCATTATTAGATAAAATATACGGAAAAGTGTTTCCACGTGCGGAAAAGTCAATACGAATCGTCGTTCTTGGTTCACCAGGAGTGGGGAAAACGGGTAAGGAAGGCATTTTAATTTTTACTATTTTTTTACCCGAATTTTTGCAGCATTCATGATTTCATTGGATTGTTACACAATTAGCTTTAAAAAGGGTATCGGATCCCAATGATAGATATTTTTAATATCTTCGATTTATAGTTTACAGTACAGTTGCTTAAACCCGAATATTTCCCGAATATTTTCCGAATATTGTTTGAACAATTTTTCCCATGTGATTTTTTTTCACAAAATTTGCGAGACCGAAACATTTTCGAATTAGTAGAATTTTGCTACGTGAAGGTTCATTTTTTCAACAAAGAATATGTTTTTAAAAACTATTTTGTCAACTCTTCAAAGTATCTAATCCACGAAAATGAGACTAGCTACTACTGGCTAATAAAATAAAAAAGGTCTTAAGACACAAAAAAAATTCCTATGACAAAAAACTAATTTGTCGTTAAAGTTTCATGTTGTCGGTGAGCGGAAAAAGCCATGATATTTTTAAAACCACGACACGACGTAAACTAATTATTTTAAAATAGAAACTATTAATGTCTGACCGACCTTTTCTATGACGCGCGATACTTACAAAACAACTTTAGCTTACAAAGACTATTAAAGTTAACCTTAAGGTTAAAGTTACATGAATTTTATCTCTCTGAGATGAGTATTAGTTTTTACATACAATTTAAAATGTAGCTAATGACACCAGTTACCGCAAAATAATTAAAATAAAAAAAGGTGTTCATTAAAACCACTTAATTTACGCTCCACCTCATGTGACCATCAGTTATTTGGAGCATTTTTGCAATTCAAAGTATTTGTTTTTGATTTCCTATTGTTTTCTTAGCGCTGATCATAAGATGTTTGACAAACCAATTCTTCAACAATTACGTACCAGGAAAGGAAACTGCTTACAGATACACTACGTCGATAGGACCAAAGAAGATTAATTTTGAAATAATGGACTCCAATGGAAAGGTAAACTTTACTATAACTCCATGAAAGTACATTTCGTTCCCAGAGCTCTTTTTCTCAAGAGCTATTGCAACGATAACAAAAGTATTTACACCTGTTCCTACTAAGCCATCTAGGGTCTCCTCCATTTTGATTAGGTTGCAAAAATGGTTACCAACACTTCAGCATATTTCTCCCAAAAAAAATTCCTGCAAAATTAAAGCTAGATAAAAGTTCGAACAAAGTTACAAAATTTAAAAGTGTAACTATAAGCACAGCCCACCCACCCACTCACTCAGCATTTTCCCATCCCACCACAAATAGGGTTAATATCGAAACCGAAATCAATGAGGCTCCTAGGGACGATCAAAACATAGAAATTGTCGCTCTAAATTTTTTTTCTCGCTGTATTTATCTTTTACATGACCTGATATATATCTTTTCAATGATGATGTCATTCTGTATAAAAGATTATGTTTCTATGAAAACCTAAAAAAAAAGTCATTCTTTTGTCCCGGTATCAGCGAGATTGAATCGTTTGTTATTTTGCGACCATGGTATTCAACACCCGCCTTGTTTCTGGCGATTTATATGTTTTGTGATCTGCCATTATAAATTTTTTCCATGACGTGTTTTTTATTTTTAGAATAACGCACTAATCAGTTATGCGGACGCAGTTGTACTCGTATATTCCACCACTGACAGAAAAAGTTATGAACATGTGAAAAACCTAATCGAGAGCGTACGAAAGTTAAACTTAAACTCAATACCTATCGCAGTAATTGCAAACAAAATCGATCAAAGTAAAAAACGTGTTGTCACAAAACAAGATGGCGAATCTCTGTCTACTATCCACAAGGTTAAAGTTTTTGAACGTTCAGCGGCAATCCCTACAGAAGACATGAATAGCGTGTTTACAGAGATGTATAAACTTGTGCAACTTACTAAAAAGACACGTCGGGACAGTGACCCAGCGTTATTTGACCCTGCTTCAAAAATGGCGCTAAAATCGATACGCAGGCGATCTTCATCACTAGACTCCAATGAATTTATAAAACTTGTGTTGTGAATATTTTTTGTATATGACATGTATATTTTACTAACTTTATAACAATAATTATTATTTGCTTTTATAAAGAGAATCTCAAAGATCATCATAGGGTCTCTTGCAACCTCAATCCCAGGGCCCGTGACATTTTTGGATATCAGGATGAAACACGTACGATGAATAAAATACGCTGCAGGTCATGGGGTGGAGATTGGGCCTAGCGCATGGCCTCTACCCAAGTTTACAATTTTTTAAGTAGAATCGAGGCCCGGATAAATAAATAAATAAATCAATTTTTATGTCCAAGTAACTGTTATAAAGTTTTATCGGGATTTTTTAATTAAGTTTCTTGAAACATTGGATTATCGAATGATGCTTCTATCATCTGTGACATATTTGGTTCTTTATAAATAATCGATAAAGCATTCGTGTTTGTAGTAATCAAGACTTCGTCAATGTTTACATCAACGGTGCTTTTTCTCATGGAAACAAGCGTAGGTCTTCTTAGAACGATTGCTGATGAAGAAGATAAAGTTCGTGCTCTCATTTCATGCTGGCCGTAAGTTGTGCAACATAGGATACTTTTGTATCTATCACGAAACAAGTCATGTCTCATGGCGTATATTACTGGGTTAATTGCTGACTGTAAAAAACCAAATATAACCGCCAGTTGAGGTAAAACAACAGGCATGTTGCTACCTGTGATTATCATGCATAAGTACACGACGAACGGTGACCAGCAAATACAAAATGTTAAGCCAATAATAATGATAGTTTTTAGAATATGTCCTTCGTTAACTAAACGAATATCACTAAGTGTGTTATTTTTTAATCTTTCCGCATGATTCTTTGTTTCAATGTAAACTGTACTGTAACAGATTACCATTATTACGAATGGCGCGATGAAACCGAGAATAAAAAACACTGCTAAATACACGTAATCAGATACGGCTCTATCTACACCAGCTATGCATTGCGTTCTCCCATCTACATGGACATATCGGCTCCAACCCAAGACAGGTCCTATCGCTACGACAAATGATGCTATCCAAACACCAGTAATAAAATGCAAAGAATGATCGACACTTCTCCAGTATAAAGGGCGATGAACGAATAAAAATTTGTGTAAACTTATTACAGCTAATGTCATTAAAGATGACAGAAAGAAAAGCACTAAACAGAATCCATTAAACTGACATAACGTTTCGTTATTTAAAATATCTTCATCGTATGTAGCGTATATGACAATGGGAATGTCTAAAAATGCAACAGCCATATCAGAAATGGACAAACTAAATAAATAATTCCAGGTAGTATTTTTAAGTAATTTTTGTTTCCATGTAGTGTAACACACCAACGCATTCCCAATAATTGCTGATGTCATGATGACGACAAGCATGCATTCTTGAAGAGCTAGGGTGCCCAATCGGTTATAATTATCTACCGAAGCAGATACAGTGATGTTGTCCATGCTTCAGCTCACTAAATAAGAGATAAGCAAGTAAAAATACAGTACAAGTTAGGATCTTTTGTGTGAATGGATTATAGAATGCCTTTAGCTAACTAAAAAAATTAAAAAGAGCCCGTGGTCGAGGTTGTAAGAACCACTCTTTTTATTGTAGTTTTTCTGTATAAGGTGATTCAATAAATTATACATCTTTTTTGGGCATAGGGATGCCTCTATATATTAATATCCGCACTTCTGTGTCTCTGCGCGATTTTTATAATCGTGCTACGGATGCATGAAAAAGTAAACGTGCTAGGTTGGCGGGAAAAAAAGACGCGTAAACCCATGGATTTATCCACAGTCAACCGACTAGCATTCAATACAGTACTTTTTTATGCCAACCTTGTTAGTATAAAAAACTAATACCGAGGTTTTTTGCATAGTTTTGAGGCTGGGTTCCAGTTTAATGATTAATCATGGTTAAATATGAATAGATGCAAGTGCTATCTGTCTGAAAGAGGATAAAATAGATTTAAATGTATCAGACTAAGGAGACATATTTATTATGGTGTGATAGATATATGTCTTGAAATTTACCACACACGTTTAAGTGATAAAACACGTGTGATTAATATAATGTGATGTGAGTTTAACACGTCAGTAATAAATCATCATAAATTGTGATTATAATCGCGAGTTAGCATTATATAGTGATATACGAATTCGTGTATATGCGGTTAGTTTTGGTAAACTTCAAACACCTTATAATAATATTATTATACTTAACATATCATGGACTCAAAGTTTAAACTGGATCCAATACTTGCTACCAGATCATGCGTCAATGACATCGTCAACTTTATCTCCAGGGCTCTTCTATGCCTATAATATTATGCCGTGTCGTGCCGTGCCGTGCCGTGAAAATATCACAGTCGTGAAGAGCCTTGGGGTCGAGATTGTGACATTGTGAAAATTAGCATATTATTATAACAGTCTTTTGCCCGTGGATAAATCCACCGGTTCGTCCGTCTTTTATATACCGCATTATGTGTGTCTCGCTACTGCGGTTACCATTTTGCGTGACAGACAGACGTATACAGGTATTATAATATAGACTAGTCGTTAGCCCGTGGAAAAATCCACTGGTTCACCCGTCCTTTTTTATACCACATTGCGTCCGTCTCACTACTTGCGCAGCTAAACTACCATTGTGCGTGACAGACACACTGACAAACGTATACGGGTATTATAATAAAGACGTTCGTAGCCAGTGGAAAAACCCACGGGTTCGCCCGTCCTTTAAATTTAACCGCCGCAACAAAATGGACAAAAATATAGCGCATTTGGCATGGGTGCGCATTTTAACAATTTCGTGTTTCCGTTACGGGACGCGGCTTTCGCGGACACACAGATAAAATACGGCTATTATTAAAGAAACTAGTCGGTATCCCGTGGAAAAATCCAATGGGTTCCCCGTCCTTTGTATATCGCATATATCGTGTTTCCGTAGCACAATGTTTATTTCGTACACGAAGAGACAGACGGAATACGGCTATTATTAAAGAGACTAGTCGTTAACCCGGGGAAAAATCCACGGGGTCGCCCGTCCTTTATATATCATACTTCGTGTTTTCGTAACAGGATGCGGCTTTCGCGGACACACAGACAGATTGACGACAGCTATTATTAAAGAGATATTTTGATAAAACACAAAGAAAGAATAAATGCGCGTCGAATATTCAGTTGTTCGTGAGACTTATAACGGTTGCCATCGACGTGGATTCTTACCGCAAGACGAAGCAGGGACTGGAATTAGACGTACATACCGCTTTGAGAATTTCTAGAAGTGTATTTGCGAGCTTATCTAAAAAACAGATAACTCCCAGACACCCTAATGTCTCCTATCAGTGAAGGGAGATACTCTTAGGTGAAACAAACATAGGAACAGAGTCTTATGTGAAACTCCTCTCAAATACTTGGTCACTGAAAGTAGAGGGAATATTTATGCATCATAAAATAAATATGTTTTCTTGATAATAGTAAAGCCAAATTGAAATTGTTTGCTTCTTCATAAAATGAAGAGCAGGGAACATAAAGAAAATGGAAGAAGTAAAGGCAAGAAATATATGTAAAAAACATTGCTGTCTGTTGCATCAACACTAACCTTTCTACACATCTTTTCTTATTTTCTGCAATATTTTTCTCGTTTGTTTTTCTCCATAGAGATAGTGAAATAAAAAAGAAATCTCTCTCTCTGTGTTCAAGTGTGAAGAAAAATTATAAATTGCATCTGCTTTAATGACGTCATAAAAAGATAAAAAGGAAGAAAGAGAAAAGAGAAAGGATTTGTTTTTTTTTTGTGATATAATTAAATTAAATATATAAGAATTGAAAACAACAAACGCAAGACACCACGACTAAATTCCTACCCATTCCAAATTTTTATCGAACTATTTTTGCAGTGAGATAAGAAAACCGGCACAGAGCAACCCTGTGTCCTAAGGTAAATTTTTGCATGGTTTAAAAATGTTGCGTTTAAATTCCTTAATAAGATCGCAAAAATTTTCGCTTCCTATTTGTGTCGGGAAAATACGAGGGTTCCACGCTCCATAATCTCTTTAGATAAGAATCACGAAAAACTAAAATGTCCCCAAAATGTTAAGTTCTTAGATTCTTCAAGACGTAACATAAATCAACTTCTTTTAACACAGCTTCTTGCTCCTGGCGCTACTTATCACGACAAGCGAAAAGGCAAAATATCCTAGGGCCGAGGCTCGTAATAATAAAAATACGAGAACAGCACTTGAACGAAATTCTTAAGAAAATTATTACATTTATTTTTACAGACAAACATTTTTTAAGAACAATGACGTTGGTATATTGCTGAAAAATAAGAACAAGATAAAAACAAAGACAAGATTGATATTCGATAATAAAAAATCAGTAAAAATTGGCTAAATTTAGGCTCATTGACTAGTATTATTTTCTATATATAAACTAAATAAAAATTAGTATGTTAGTAAAATTTAATTTTTGTCATGTCAGCCTCGTGTCCAGGGCATCTTGTATCTTTTTCACAATGTGTTCGTACTCCTGATGACAAAATATACAACAAGATGCCCTGGGAACGAGGTTGTGGGTGGGGGACTAATAATTTTTGCTGGCAAAAAAAAAAAAAAAAAAAAAAAAATAGGCCGAACATGTGAAAAATAAAACATTTCGACTTAATAAAGCCAAGTTTCCTGGTTCTTATTTTCAAAAGTGCATTCATTTAAATTTTCAGAAGTTCACATCATGGAAGTAAAAATACTACCACTACTATGCACAAATTAAAAACTTTATTTAATGTTAAATCAACCATGTAATTTGCTGAATGTTATTATATTGTTTTTATAAGATTTGTAATTTCAGGTACTTATCGGGGGTGTAGCTCAGTGGTAGAGCGCTCGCTTTGCATGCGAGAGGCCCGGGGTTCGAAACCCCGCACCTCCACTTTTTCATTTTTTTTTTAATTCTAATTTATGCCATAAATTATCTTATTCTTCAAAGGAACTTTTTTCGGTTGCACTGGTACACACCCTTTTTTATAAGCGGAACAAAATAACTGTTTTTTTACTTGTTTCTTGTTGACTATTAACGCAGGTTAAAGACCATATTCCATGATCAACGCAACCCGAGGGAGAGGGAGCGGGAGTGAGCTTATTTTAAAAAAGTTGGACAACCTACAACGTATTTTTTTTTTTAAAAAAAAAACAGTGAAAGGCTCGAGGACTCGTTTTTTCATAATTTTTTTGTCAATTTTAGTACTGAAAATTTCTTATTTGGTTTCTGATTGCATTCAGATAACCTAAAAGCTGTCCTGACATGTATTTACTTTTTGTTCAATTGGATAAAAATTGAAAAACATGCGCTATACAGTTCGACATCAACTTGACTATGGTACGTTTTTCAGTCACACACAAGCGTTATGTACAAAGTGTTCATAAAAACATATTTTTTGTTTTTATTAGTTTCTCAGTTTTTTAAAGCTTAAAAAATCCAGAACTCAAAGTTTCTTATTTTTTGGAAGCCCCAGCCTCTAGTTTCTTATAAACAGGTTTCTTTTTTAAAAAAAAACATCCATAAAAAACTACGCTAATGATACAACTGACAAATACCGTATTTACTCTATTATTCCCGCTTCTTGAATAAACCCGTCATTTTGGTATAGGTGGAAATAATAAGCCGCCTCTCTAATAATTTCCTATTGAGTTTGTATCGCACCTGCGTGTAAAAATGCATATGTTAGAATTTGTAAATGTTAAACGAAAGTGATTTGTCCTCAATCATATTTGTAGAAAAAGAAGAAAGAAGAAAACAACACGAGACGCTAAAATTGGCAACGATACGTCACATATTAAAAATATTTCATAATTTACAAAAAAAGTTGTCCTTTTTGTGGCTTACACGCAAAATCTGTCTCGATGTGCTAATCCGTACATTGTTTTTCTTCGGTTGATACAGCTATTTTGATTCAATTTGGACTTGCTGACTCTCTAATCTCCATCCGACTCAGAGCTGAAATAAAACAATATAGATATTTCTTGAAAAACACTTGATTCCCACATTAACAGGTCAGCACAAAACACACGCAAAAAGTTCAAGCGAAAATTAATTTGCGGAGTATTTTAGTACCCGAGTTATTGTGCTACCACAATTCTATTCCACCTAAGAAAAGCTGTCAAACTTACGAGCTTATTATCCTTGCTTTTCGCTTCGTTTTCGGCCCCGCATCCTCTTCGGTTTTTCCGTCGTCGGTAGGAACTTGTTTTGATGTTTCGCCAGCATCGCTTCCATCGCTTTCGTTTTCACTAATAATTTTTTTCGGTACATAACTCTTTTCATTATCAGAGTCCGAGTTGCTGTCTTTCGCACTCGCCTCAGAAGGCATGGCCTCACTCTCGCTAGACGATGATTTCATTCTTTTGAAGCTTAAAGAGAAAAAAAAGTAACAAAATAATTTTAGTTTTTATTGCCACATGGTCTGAAATTATCTTTGCGTAAAAACATGCATGGTTTAACTTACCTTGGTTTACTTATAACAGGACCTTGTTCATCGTCCGAACTTGAATCGTCATCAGATGATACTGTTGCTTTTGATTTAATTTTCAACTGTTGTTTAGCTGACATCTTAGGCTCCTTCTTTGGTTTCGGTTCCTTTGTTCTTTGCCTAAAAAGTTATGTCATTCGAAACATTAAAATAAATATTGATTGGGTGTATAACAAATCTTCGGCATAAATTTTCACAAAACTATTAAGAGTTAATATTGCTCTTTGAAGTATCACTTTAAATTTCACTAAAAAAACTCTTTCTGATTTGACGTACATATAGTTTGTAAAGATCGGGTGATGTAACAGAAAAGATAGAAAAAGATAAGAAAACATCATTACCTTTTCTTTTTAGGTAGAGGTTCTCCATTTTCATCATATTCCACGTTTTTCTTCTTTCTCCTAAGGAAAAAGTAACTCAAATAATTCAATTATTGAAGGGATTATTTCGATTTGTCTGTTTAGCATTCATATTATTTGTTGAAGGTTTCTTAAACATGATCATGTTAAGAAATGATAAACCTTCAACAACAAGTAGTTAATCTGTGAAAAAATCCACGGCTTCTCCTGTCCTTTTTTTCCCGCATTGTTCGCGGCGTCTCGCTACTAGCGGTACCATTTCGCGTGACAGAGGTAGGCGGGAAATATAATAGAGATAAAGTAATTTCAGAAGAATTGTGTAAGTCTTGTGTTTGCCTATGTCTTTTTTAAAATATCTTAACTTAAAATTTAATAACATAACTACATTATTTTTAACCGCGTTCAGCTTTTTAAAACAAGAGCAAGAGTCATACGGTACCAAGATGTTTGCAGCGGTAAAGTGCCTTGCGTAGGTTTTTAATTCTTCATTAAGGCTAAGCTGGCCAATGGGCAGTAAAGGATCCCAATGCAAATTGAAATGAACATTTCAGCAACATACACGATCTGTAAATACCGTATTTACTCCATTATTCCCTCTGCAGGATTAGCGTTTCAATCTTAGAAATAAGCGTTGGTTTACACTAGTGAAGAGTGAATATTTTTCTTAAAAAGGTCACAAAATTATAATGCATAAAACTCGTACGTTTAGCAAATGCATTTTTAGGGTGCACATTCGACAAAATAGACAGAAATTCCACATGCGGGGATTATTGGAGAGACGGGAATATTTTTTAATCCACGCCATAAAGTAAATACGTTAATATATAAAAAAGTCAATCGAGCGCTCTGACATTTTTCAACAAAAAATTATGAAGTTACCAACCTTTCTTGCTTTTTCTTAGGGAGTTCATCTTCATCACTGCTTGTAGCTATTAGTCCATCCAAATTATCCTTTTTCTATAAGGAACGGTAATCTTAATGGTTAAAAATTTAAATTTCGTAGGTATTAATTTTTGCAAATGCTGTTATAGATTATTTTTGTAATAGAGACCTTTTCTCAATAAAACATTTTATTGATCCTTCATGCTTTTGGCGACGTACTTTGTTCTTCTTTGCGTGAATGAAAGTTCGCTCTTTTTTACTCGGTAATAAAATTTTACCGAAATTCTTGACTTTTTATTTTGATATGATTTGTTTGTATATATGTTGAAAAATATATCGCGAGTACAAAATTTTGCTAATCTAGGCAAAATCCGGAGAAATTAAAACCATTCGTTAAGTAAAGGCATCTGCGTTTATGTCTTAATACTGATTTTTAACGCCTTTTTTTGGAGGGAGGAGGTGGCGGATTGGGCGGAGTCACATTGATGCGTATATTATACATTACAAATCGAGAGTTTAGCATACCTTGCGTGCCTTGGCAGCTTTTTCTTTAGCAGCCATTTCTGCTGCAGAAAACTTTAAGAGACCTTTCGTAGCTTCTTTGAACTGAGCACGTTTCTCTAATAACTGCTTCTTCTCATCTTCCAACTGTTGTACTTTTTTCATCTAAAAATTAAAGCAAGCAACTTAGCCTCAAAATCGAGGCTGTAACGAAATGGGTGCGGCAAGAGTTTTTTCCATACCTCCTCCTCTTCTTTTGTTTTTCTTAACATTTCTCTTTCTTCTTCTTGTTTCTTTTTAACTTCCTTTTCTTCTTCATCTATTCTTCGTGCGCGCTGTACATGGTATTGAGCCTGACTCAGTAAATCTGAACAACGACTGAAAAGAGATTTAAAAACCTTTTCACTCCCTTCTGACTTTCCACCCTTAAGAACAAACACGACGGTCTTTCAAATGATATAAAATACTTCCGACTGGGTCACAAAAAAAATTCAGCATTGTACTCACAAATCATATTATGTTACGTTTAAGAAGAAATAACAAATACAAACATTGTTAGCTTACCCTGCTTCAGATCGCGCATGCGCTAAGTCGAATTTCATACGATCTCCATATTTGCTTAAATACTCGAAATTTCTAAAAAAAAAAAAATGGAACTTAAGTCATTTAAAATTGATGACAAATGATTGTCACCCAAATTTATAAATTAAAAAAAAAAAGACTTTTGGTAAAAAGCATTGCAATAAAAACATTAGAAGAAACTTTAATATCCAGGCTAAACATTTAAAAAAGACGTGTATACAAGCTAATATGATATTAAGATTCATTCTTTCATTTATTCAATTAATACTATATTCATTTATTCGTTCTTTCGTTTGTTCATTTGTTCATTCATTCATTCATTCATTCATTCATTCATATATTCATTTATTTATTCATTCATGCATTCATTAATCTATTCATGTTTGTAACAAAGGCGTAAAGTAGTTGAACGGTTCAGACCTCAAATTTAGAACTTGAATGAAATCTGTAACATATCAAGCAAATCGAAAAATATGACATAAAGCGTTTGGAAATGTTCTTGAATTTTTTTCTACATTTTTTAGCTAATTTCCTTCCAAAATGATATTGGATTGGATTACCGGTTATAATATTATTAATATAAGGGTACCAGGTAGAGCAGCATGTTATTTTGGTAAAAAACAAAATTACCTTTGTGCAAGTTCCAGATCACCTACGGCGGATAATACAGCTTTGAGATTACTCTTTTCGTTTCTTAGCACCCCAGTGGCTAATCTTTGCTGGACAACAGACAAGTTGAACATAAGCAGCGTATCATGTGGAGCGACATGCCGTGTCTAAAAGATGCAATGAAAGATATGGACACTGGGCTGTTCAAAGTTGGAACAAAACATGGATAGATATGGACTGGGCTGTTCAAAGTTGGAACAACACATGGATAGATATGGACTGGGCTGTTCAAAGTTAGAACAAAACATGGATAGAGAATACACTTAAAGAAGAATTTATCTGAATTTTTCCTACACGGTAGAAACCCTGGAATAATGCATGTGACATCTATATACAATAGAATCATCAATTCTAGACAACAATTACCTTGTTGCGCATC
This sequence comes from Hydractinia symbiolongicarpus, assembly GCF_029227915.1. NCBI lineage: Eukaryota > Metazoa > Cnidaria > Hydrozoa > Anthoathecata > Hydractiniidae > Hydractinia > Hydractinia symbiolongicarpus. The sequence goes on from NC_079884.1 coordinate 13,066,289, forward strand.
CCTGGTGTTACAAGGGCGTTACAAGGGCGTTACAAGGGCTAGCATTAGACAGTTTGAACATGGAAATGTAATATGACTAGACGCACGGGAAGTACTACCTGCTAGTTGTTGTCCAAAAGTAAACTCGTATCTACAAGGGCGGTCATGGCTTGTTATATGAGTGGTCAAGGTTTATGATCAATTTACGAAGATAAAAACTATACCTACCTTGAGTAACAAATGCTTGCAGTCTGACAATCGACCAGCTTTGTAGTAAGCACGTGCGAGATAAAACATCACTTCTACACTGTATGATTTATAGAATTTCTTTAAGCAGTTTTCATACTAAACGAAAAAAAACAAAAGTATCTTACAACGAATGATTTAGATCTGGTACGATCTGGTTATTTTGCCTCAAACATGTGCCTTTTCCTACGGCCTAAAAAAAGCCTCAAATATGACATTTTTAAATTTTCTTGCATTTTATGTGACAACGATTTTGTCTGGTCACGTCAGCCTTTTTTATTCCATGTTGATCACGTCGTCCACAAATTCTACATTTACAGAGCAGTCTCTAAACACACATCCTTACCATTTGGATAGCACTGACAAACTGCCTTTGTTCAACGTAGACATGGGCAAGGTTTAACCATATGTCTGCAACTTCTGCCGTGGCTTCACGAACCTACATTAAATTTATTTCTTTTCACAAAAATACAAGTATAATTGCGAAATATGTGATGTTTACTTCTTCAGCAGATCCAAATAAAAAACATAAAGGAATAAATAAAGAAACAAAGAAACAAACAAATACATAAATAGATAAATAATAATGAAAATAAAAGGACAAAAAAACAAACAAATATTTACAAACCTGTGAAAATACGTCTCTTGCCTCTCGATAGTGACCTTTATGAGCCAGAACACAACCTAAAAGGAGCCTGCGATTAGTACAAATACTACACACAGGAGAGCTTATACACGCATTACAAAATCACCAACCAATTCCATTAGCTGCATATATATTCCTTGGATCAGTCCTGAGCACCTGCTTAAACATAGCAATCGCTCGTTCTTGATGTCTTTTCTCTTTTGTTTTATCTCGAGAAGGAGTGTGTAAAGTTTGTAGCCAGACGTTACCAAGGGCAACCAGAGCATATGTGTCGTTTGCTGTTGCAGGCTGCTTTAATATTCGTTCGAATTTTTTCTGACCAGGACCCCATTCTTGTTTTGCAAGATGGAGATTACCTATCAACGTCCAAGCGTCTGGATGGTCCTAAAGTTCAAGTGAAACACACACAGTGATCAAAAGTAGAAGCTCCTAAAAATCTAAGCAAGCTAGAAGTTTCAACTCATAAAGAGAAAGTTTGCCGAACAGCAGTAATTGCTGAATTGTTATACCTGGTCAATCTGTAAGGCCATTTTGAACCAGTCAGAAGCTTCGTATATCTGGCCTTTATCACGGGCCATGCAACCCAACCTTAAGTAGCCTATAGTATAAATACAAAACACATAATTTTATTTTGGCGTAAAAAATTCCTTCAAGAATGCGGGCGAAAAGAAATTATTAGATCAGTGCCAAATCAAATGGCAGAAACGTTTTAATATTACTTATTGTCTCTCGCTTCGTGTTATTTTAATATCTCCCCTGTGCATCAATCAAATAACGCCAATCAATACAAATTCAGATTACAGAAAAGAGATTTTCCAACACCACCTCTATATGCAAAGTTACCAACTTAAATTTTTTTTTCCTCAGGGACCCTAAATGACTCAATTTTAAGGAACAATATGGTTTTCCAATGTCTTTAACGAATTTAAGCATACAATTAAAAAAGACGGCACACTCAGACATCTCAATTTCCTAACAATATGCATTCAATTGACTTAACAGCAAAGAACTTACTGTCCGACCCTCTCTTAATTTGTTAATAAAAACAGTGCTGCACTTACAGTCAACGTAACTTGCATGTTCTCTTAAGATATCCTTATATATTTTTTCTGCTTTATCAAACTCAAACTGTGCTTCCATAAGCCTTGCTGTGTTGTAATGCATGGAAACAGAGATGGCATTGTAATAGGCTTCATCTTGCATACTTTCTTCTTTACAATGATCCAAAGCTGCTTCGTAGAATTTCTAAAACGTTAAAAATTCTGGGTTATAGCAAGCAGTAGCCAGACCTGTATTTATCGCAGACACTCGTGTTTATTATGCCAGATTTTACAAAACCACTAAACTAAAAATATGTGTCTTTATCTAATCTTCTACGTTCGTGAAAAAAATTACACGCATTTTCTGTTAAAGTATTAACGAGCAGATTGACACCTCGCTTTTTGTTTCGCTATTTTGTCCAATACAATTACAAAAAAGCTTTTGTACTATGCTATGTTTTAAAAAATATAGATCTAGATATCTGATTTAACAGGCAATATATCAAACTAGCCATATAATTCTTTCTTTTTACATCAATTTTAAATATTGCTGCATGCATTTTGCTGCATACGCAACACCACTGTTTCATGCAACAAAATCGCATTGCAATGCACATTGCACAGGAAGATTTTGACACATGTGTAGTAAAATGCACACTTTAATCAAGGCATGTTTTAGGGTGTATTTGTATTGGTCAATTCCTAACTAAGTCTGCTATTTTGCATGTTGTATTAATATCACATTAAAAAAAACACAAGAGATAAAACACTTCACACACATTCCATTAGTTTTGTTTCCTACCTTGGCCTCTTTTAGATTACCAAGTCGGAAATGCAATGCTCCAACGTTGTTTAATATTTCGGGTGGTACATCAGCTTCAACTTTTTCTTTTAATATCTTGGAAGCTGCACCATATGCTGATAATGCTGCCTATATGATAAAAACAAAACAGTTGTAAATTATACTAATAGCAGGATTACCAAAATGAAAAGATCTTTTGAGAACATCCTTTAAAAAAAATTAATTTTTTTTACAACAGTTGTTGGTGTAAAACAAAAATATTTATACCTGAACATCAGTTTGTTCTAGTATACCAGCTAACTCAATCCAGGCTTCAACATCATCAGGAAATTGTTCTGTAACTTTTTTTAAATGGTTCTGAAAGAAAATTCAAGTGAGAGTTTGTTGATAACTCAGGGTGACCACTAATAAAATGAAGAGAAAAGTAAGGATATTAAGGAGAATTAAGGAGACAAATTGACATTTTTAAGGATATTTTGCTGTGAACGAGAATAAAAAAATCAAAAAATAAAGATAATTAAGGAGAAAACCAATTTTAGTTCTCTATCTTTAATGTTACATAATACTATGTTCTATGATAGGAAAATTATACATATTATACAAATACAAGAGATGAAAGACCCTGGGAACGAGTTTGGATTAAACTTCGTTTATGTAGGCGATTTGTGCTACGCTAAAACTGATTTGTGTCTAGTGAATGTTGAGATAGTATGGCAGACAAAATTATTGAAATCCCTGGTTACCTTCCTAACAAGTCCTAGAAAAGAAGCAGCAGGAAGCCTTTAAATTAAATACTACTAGTTATTTAAAATTGTGGAGAATGCACTTAAATTTATTCTGCTTTTTATCACAAAAGGTTTGTGAATAATTCATTAAAAAAGAGGCTAAAAAACATTTTAGCTAAACAAAATGCCGTGGATGTTGTCCACTCAAAAACTTATAGCAAAATGATTTGTTGTCAACTTCATTCAAAAGACATAATAAATTAAAACCTTTAAACGAAATGGACCTCAACAAGAACCATGTTAATTGCCTGTGATTTTGCTCATACAATAATTGATAACAAAGCACTCGTCATATTAAATTTAAGTTAGCATGTGCAATAAAATTGATCACTTTATTTTATCACATGATTTGTTTTACCAAATCAAAATCGTCTGCAAAATGTTTATAAAAACAGAACCTTTTTATAGGAGATACATTATAGATGCTGGTAAAGGAATTTAAGGAGGAGTGGTCACCCTGTAACTAGTTCATAGCACAACATGATATGTCATTGTAACAATAACTCATACTTAAAAAACTTTTAATAAAATTAAAAATTCAACACAATAATCAAAATTTATTTAGCTTTGTAAACATGGATGTAAAATCTTTTTTTGCTTCCTGCAATCATCAAACTGACTAAAACGCTTTCATATAAAAACCCTGTGAATGACCTTCACATGTCAACAATTGCTTGAATATTTTTTTTGTGAAAACTTAAATATGTTCCTTTAATTATCTAATGGCTGAAGTTCTACTTACACAATTACCTAGACTTTGTTTGAGAAACACAAATAGGCCAATTTTGTTTTTAGCATTAAAACTATTTACAAAATAAATAAATTATTGAAAATGTTTACCCAGGATAGCCTCTTCAGTTCCTATTGGTACCGCTATAAATGAGGGTCCTGCAAAACCGTCCTAGTGCATTTAAAGCTCCCATTTAAGCTACAAAAGTCGTGCAAGCACAGCAATCGGTAACTAGACAACAGCCTAAGATATATATCCTATTCTCATGCTGTTTGCTAAGCAGAAAAAAAAAGATTTACACTCTGCTGGGGTTTGAACCCAAGACCTCCTGCATTCGAAGCGAATGCTCTACCACAAGGTTAGCAATCGATGAAAGAGAAAACCATAAAAACTCTAAAGACTTCACAACTTACTTTTGCGATTTCTTTCTTTTCAGGTTCCATTGAGGAACTATACAGTGATCCCAAAATCTTCATTGTTTCATAATTATTAGGTTGGAATTTTAGCACTTTTTCAAAGCACTGTGCTGCCTGAAATTAAAATACAATAAACTGCAAGACAGCATTCAAAAGTTACTGCAAACTGCAATATAACATGCAGATAAATAGATGTCCTGAAACAGAAATCCTAATTCTTACCTCAATCCAAAATCAATATAATTTAAAAGGTTAAGAAGGTCAAAACTAAACGAGTGTGATTCAATTAATTTGAAAACAGGTTAATGCATTACTGTATAAAATAAACATATACATCTTACATTTACATTATCACCTCTGGCAATATACATCTGTCCTAAACCAAACCATGGTAGCACAAAGTTAGTAGAAGCAAATTGTGTGGCTTGATAATAATACTGAAACGCTTGGTCGTAGTCGCCCTGAAAATATAATAATTACATTTCTAATTTGCATATTTCAAAGCGTCAGTGGTAGAATGGAATTTACAGTGCATACCTGTACGTGAAAGGAACGAGCAAGTTGGTAACAACTTTCAGCCTGCATCGCTTCCACCTCTGTGCCATGAAATGCATGCAACGCTAAGTGTTGCACTTTTGTGTAATCCTAAAAAAATTATTGAAGAAATGTACACCTACAGCTTTTATAATTCAATTTCTTTCTGACTAAGTTGAGCAAAAGATTGCTGATACAAAGCTCTATTTCTTGAGTCTAGCTTTTCACGTTGGCATAAATAAGATTAGCGCTTTATCTGCTACATTCTATAACAATATAATAGTAGTCATGATTTTAATGTATTTTATTAATTCAAGGAATTCAGAAAAATAGCTAACAAAAACTCAAAATTAGATCACGTCAACAATTGCTCTACGTACAAAGAAATTAAAAAGCTTTACAAAGGGTAAAATTTGAAGGATTTAAATCTACTTGATTCATACATAAGTAGGAAATACATAAAAACAATAAAATAAAAAAACAAGGTTTAAAAGGTTTTCAACATATAGAATATACAATATGTTAGAATGACCATAACCTATAAGTTTTTAATCGCATTTAGTCAAGCATCGCAATGACGAAAAATTAAAAAAGCTTTTACTTCAATAAATTTTTTGTTATTTTTTTCATTTTATCAGGTTCATCAACTAAATTACTGGGGGGCAGCTATTGGTATTGAGAAGTACTATATCACAAAAAAGCACAAATTAAAAATATAAAGAAATTAGCCACTTTAAGCGAGCCATTTATGCCAGACTATAAAAAAAGTTCCAAACTCTCACAGACACTGATTGTGCCACTGCCTTGCTAACAAACACAAAAATATAAAAATAAAATCCACTATTTACCTTCTTAAAGAAGAAATGATTAGCCAAATGATTTAAAACCATCGGACTTTGGTTGTCTATACTATATGCTTTTGATAACAACTGGACACCATTTTTAATACTGTCTGGCTAAAACAAGATAAAAATAATGGTAGGTAGATATATTTGAAAATTTTTATCTCTGCAATAAAAAAAAATGTAGTGAGCTTAAATTAACAAAGTAAATGCAACATATAAAGACAGGGGGAATCCGTGGATTAATGCACAAGTTACCAATCTCTAAAATAATAGCCATTGTCTGTCTGTTTGTCTGTCTGTTACAGAAGAAGGATTATAATACCTGTGTACGTCTGTCACACAAAAAGGTACAGAGTACCGCAAAAAGGTAGAGAGAAGAAAGAAAAGCTGAACGCGTGGCTTTTTTTAAGAGCCACCAACTGGTCTATATTATAATCCTATTTGTCTGTCTGTGAGCCAGAGAAAGTAATGGATTTTTTCCATGGTCTCACAACTGGTTATTTCAGATTACCAAGCACGATAGTTAAGGTACCTTTTTCGAGTTAAGTTCCAGAACAGCAAGACCAACAAGAGCACCTGTGCATCTATTGTTAAGCTCTAACGTCCGCTCAAATGCAAGCCTTGCTTTCTCTAGTCTGTTTAACCGATAAAAACAATGTCCCATACCCAACCGTACTTCAGCTATAAAGGAGAAATCGAAATATACTCCTTTATACACAAATGTCTTAAAAATTTACAACTCCTTTACAACTTCTAAAAAGACAGTTATAAGCATAAAAAATCAATAACAAATACAAAACATCTCTCAAAGTGTTTACTTACCCGGACAATTGGGGTTGGTTCGTAGTGCCTTTTTATAATACGCAAGAGCACTTTTATAATCTCTTTTCTGAAAGGAGATGCATGCCTTTCCTGGAAAAAGAATTTGTAAATTTTGGATATAACAAGAACAAAAGCACACAATAACAATTGCATCCAAATATATATATATATATACCTAACAATGCAGGGATGTTGCTTGTGGACTAAAAAAGAAGATGCTAAAGATTAGAACAGGCTTTTTCTTAGTTTCTTGATTTTTGTTTATTTGCTCAGTGTCAATGTAGTTAGATCTTTTAAGCCAAAATCAAAGTGGTGCATAAAACACTTCAACAGTCAAATTAAGGTACAACTTGTAAAGCTTGTGTAAAGCTGTATAAGTTTAGTCTTTAGTTACCTGTGCAAGGACGAAATTAAACTGTGCATCAGCCTGGTCCATCTTATCTCCTTCCAACAGACAGAAATATGCTCTGCCAAGCAAATGGTTCTAAATAAAAAAATATATCATTTATGCTGCAATTTTAACCTTTTTTAACATATTTTTTATGCAAACATGCCTTACTTGATCCAACATAATAATTTTATCTGCAGTTGTGTATAGTTGAGTTGCTTTTGTAAAAAGCTCTCGTTTTTTGTCTTTATCTTTTTCTCCTCTACCTTCCTGTACATAGTAAGCAGCCAGTGAGTCGAGAACAACCATCTTATCTTGAAGGTATTCCTTATATTCCAAGTTGGGTGTTGAAAAGTCCTCTGTTAAAAAAGAAAAATGTTGTTAAATACTTAGCTCTTTAGACTCCGTAGCCTCCTTCTTATTGAAGTGATGAAACTAAGCAGGAATGTAGTATAAAGTACTTTGAAGGTTATTGGAGCCAACTTAATATTCGTTGTCAATGTAATAGAAAATAAATCAAAAATGACTTATTATTGGGGAGGACAGAAAATAATTTTTTTTTTGTCAAATTTACATGTACATATATTATATTTACAAACAATAGGCTTCCCATAGAAATTTCTGGTAGTTTACAGCTATGTCCATTATATTGTGATCTAGCAGATGTGAAGTGACAAAAAGGCTTCATAGGTGTAAATTAGGGTTATAAAACAGTAATAATAAAAAAACATATAAAAAGTTATAAAACCAACAACAGGAAGGCACGTTTCTTCCCTTTAAATGATGTGTTGAACCTGTAATATGAAACACTTACCACGACAGGCAGCTTCAAATATTTTAACAAAGTCATCATGTTTTCCTTGTTTAAAGTATTGTTGCTGAAAAAACATGTATAAATATTACAACTAGGTACCTTAATTCAAAAAATACAACTGAAGGCAGTGATACACGATCCGATTAATCGAATTTGATTAGTCGAATTCCACAAATTGGATGTGTATCATGCAAAAATTGTATGCTTTCAGCATGTTTAGAGTTCAAATTCGATTTTTAAAAAGTCGGACCAGTTTAACTTTTTCGATTAATCGAAAAGTTTTTAACCAATCAAAATGCTTAAAATCTGTACATCAAATATGCGTTCAGAAAAATGTGAGGTTCTATGTGAAAAATAAAGCTTTAATAGAGGACGTTTAAAAACAAAAAAGATAAAATAAATTTTAACGAGATTTTCATCAAAGAAAATTAAAATAATCTTCTTGCTCTAACCGAAATTCGTTTAGTAATAAATAACACACTCCGTTTCTAACGTTTTCTTAAATTTGTAGCTGTTGTAATAATAACTGTAACAGAAGCGAGTTCAAGCCTGTCTTCGCTCGCTAATGACTTTTTATCGAAAGGAAATTATCAAAAATCAGTTCAATTTAATTAATGCTCAATATAATTTCCACAAATCGAATGTGATTAATCAGATCGTGTATCACTGCCTTAAGGCACGGAGCATGATTTTCAATATTTCCACTTTTATTATTTCCTAAAACATAAAAAATAAAATAATCCTTTGATATTTAAATTTAATTAATCAATTTGTACTTACTCCCAATGTGATCCATATATGCAGAACAGCACTTTCTTGCTCTAAAATACTTAAAACCTCTTCACCATCAGGTAACTGATCAAAATCTAATTCAATCACCTATAAAAAAAGAAAATAAAGTAGTTATAAAGACTTTTCAAAAATTGCTTAACATGCAAAACTTTTTAAAAAATGGATTATTAAAACGTAAAAAAATTGTTGTTTGATGATCGAATCTCAGCATATCTGCCGAAGTTGTACCACACTCGCAAGACTGGTGGCCTTGTTGTAGAGCATTCGCCTCCAGTGCGAAGGTCTTGGGTTCAAACCAGAGTCATGCCAGAGACTATAAAGTGCGAACTGATCCTGAGAACTGAGAATAAGATTGATATCTTAGGCGGTTGTCTCTGAGCAGTTGTTGTGCTTGCATGCCTTCCATAGCTCAATGGGAGCTTTAAATGCACTAGAACCCCCTTCGCAGGACCCTCATTGATAACAGTTTCTATAGAAACTGAAGAGGCTATCCTGGGTAAATAATAATAGTAATAATAATCTAATCATTGTTTTTTATTAAAGATGGATACATAGAAGAGATTTAACTATATCCTTGAAAGCGCTTGGTAACATGAATGATATTTATTTCTGGGTGGCAAAATTTTACAAAATTATAACAGGTTTTTTTGGATTGGACTAGACTGCCCAATTTATGGACGCACTTGTCCAATCTTAGATGAATTGTGGAAGTCAAAGAAAACAATGACAATTTTAAATTGTAGCTAGCTACCTCTTAAAAAGAACTTTAAATTGAAACTTTTCTGGGCAAATCAAAAGGCCAAAATTATACCATGTAAACTATTTAACTATATTAGCTGGCTAAAGCTAGCTAGTTAGTTAGATAAGCTTTTCATCCAATGAAGTTATCAGCTAGCTACAGTACTGCCTGAATCTAACTTGACATGTACGCGATAGTTATCACCTTCGCATGAGCTTTTAGTAGCATCAGAACTTTCGTTGTTATTGTTAACCTATTGTTAAATACATGAGCTATTTTGGCATGTTGAAAACAATAGAGTTCATGTCTTGTTCGCGAAATTTAATTAGGTTATATGAACTGCGTGTGTCCCATTGTTGTATAGATGGATTGCGTGTTTACAGAACCGAACGCATGTGCACTAGATGGCAGGATAGTAGCGCCAGTGAAAACAAGAGGTTCTGGTTGTGATTTGTACTTATATTTGAAGAAATGCCTGATTCTTGTTGTGCAGTAGGCTGCTCCAATAAAATTTTATCGCATACCGTTCGGTCACAACGAAGAAAGCAAGAAACTACGTCAACTTTGGGTACAAGCAATAAAGAGAGAAAAATGGACAGAAAAACAAATAGATAACTCAAGAATTTGCAGTGAACATTTTATATCTGATAAATAAAAATACCTTTTTATATAAAACATAATTTTTAACAGCAAAAGTAATGTTATCCGTATAGCCAGCTAGTTATTTAGATGTAGCTGCTGGATATATAAAATTAAACTCTTTAATGTTAGCTAACCTAGTTAGCTATTTAGTATTTATAATAACTAAATGAGCCACAAAAAAGTCTTAGTAAATTTTTTTTATATTCTAGGAGAAAAATCTAAAGACCCACACCATCCAGATTACGTGCCATCAAAGTTCGGATACAAAAGCTACACAGATTTGAGCGAGTACAAAAAAGAAGGATGTCTTCTACATCTAGTCACACTGACACTGATGCTGACTTTGATACAGGTGTAGACAATGTTGAAAATGATGCAGAGCTGTGTACGAAATCTTCACAAACTGAAGTTACATTGGAAAAATTGCAGCAAGAAATTTTTAGTCTCCAAAAGGAAAAAGAAGTCATTCAAAAAGAGTTATCTACAGCTAGGGTGGAATTATTAGAACTCAAGAATAATGTGGTTCAACCTTTAGAAAATGCTTCAAGCACCAAATTTTCTTATGATACTGTGGTTGCTGAAAATATGTTGAATTTTTATACTGGGATTACCACGCCTGCTTTATTTGAATGGTTTCTGTCGTTATTCGTTAGAAAAGTGAGATATTTTAGCGAGAAACTTTCCCATAGTGATCATTTGTTGCTGGTGCTTATGAAGCTAAAACTAGGTCTATTAAACAAAGATTTAGCTTATCGATTTGGCTTGAGCGAGACAGTAGCTTCTCGAATATATCGTAGATGGATACCTATCATATCTAGAGAGACATGCCATTTAATAATATGGCCTGATAGAGAAGCCTTGCGACGTCATTTGCCAAACAGCTTTAAAAATTTTTTTCAGAATTGTACATGCATAATTGACTGCACTGAGATTTTTGCTGAACGACCATATAGCCTAAATGCACGTGCACAAACATGGTCCAACTACAAAAATACTTGCACAATAAAATATCTTATCGGAATAACACCAGCTGGGGCTGTTAGCTTTTTGTCACGCGGTTATGGTGGTCGAACTTCTGATAAGAAAATAACAACACAAAGTGGATTTCTTGATAAGTTGCAGCATGGCGATTGTATACTGGCTGATCGTGGTTTTACGATAGCACAAGATCTTGCTACTAGGGGTGCTTACTTGAAAATACCTAAATTTGCACTTGGGAAAGCACAAATGAGTGCAAGTGATGTGGCGATATCCCGGAAAATTTCCAATGTTCGTATACATGTAGAACGTGTTATTGGGAGACTTTGAAAGTTTAGTATCCTGCAGTCAATTATTCAAATATCGCAAATTGTCTTAATAGATTCTGTTATGTCAGTTATATGTGTGTTAGTAAACATTAACAAAAGTGTTGTTGCACAATAGGTTCTTTATTGTAATGTTTTTTGTTTTTGCATGTTTCGCAAAACCATTTTCCAGAAGGTGCACAGAGTAAATTTACACAGCAATAATAATACCATTCTATTGCACAATTTTTGCCATCGCATGCAATCATTGGTAGGAAGCTTGGTCTCTTGCAAATAAAATACAGCTTTTCTGTCTTGTCACTTTCTTGCTTCCATGTCAATACCGTATCGATTTGGCTTGAGCGAGACAGTAGCTTGTCGAATATATCGTAGATGGATACCTATCATATCTAGAGAGACATGCCATTTAATAATATGGCCTGATAGAGAAGCCTTGCGACGTCATTTGCCAAACAGCTTTAAAAAATTTTTTCAGAATTGTACATGCATAATTGACTGCACTGAGATTTGCATGCAATCATTGGTAGGAAGCTTGGTCTCTTGCAAATAAAATACAGCTTTTCTGTCTTGTCACTTTCTTGCTTCCATGTCAATACCGTATTGTTGTGCTCTTACAGTTATATTTGTAGAATATTGCATGATAGTTTCTGTAAATTTTTTTTTAGAATTTTCATTATTTTGGTTTAATTTATATGCTCTTTTTGAGACAGATGCTGTGATTCTACCTGCTCTATGAATTTGCCATGCTGTTGACAAGCGCTGTTCTCTTGTAACTTTCGTTAAATTTTTGTACTGACTGTCACAGTAGCCATTTTTGTATTCGTAATAAAGCTCTCTGCACTCTGATTGAATTTCTTCAGGATTATTATTAATTAATTCATCATCATCATCATCATTCTCGACTTAACGTCCGTTTTCCATGCTAGCATGGGTTGGACGAGGTATATTAATGACCCTCTTCCAATCTGATCTAGACTGTGTTAGATCTAAACTCAACTTCCTCTCTATCAAGTCTGTCCTTATAACCTCCTGCAAAGTCTTTCTCGGTCTGCCTCTGGGCTTTGCCCCAGGAACTATCAAGTCTCTACACTTTCTTACCCAATTATCCTCCTCCATTCTTTCCAAGTGCCCCAGCCAATTCAATCTTCTTATCTGGATAACATCTTTAATTCTACGGAGACTTAGCCTGCTTCTTAGCTCATCTGAACTCTTTCTGTCTCTCAGACTGGCATTACACATCCACCTGACCATTCTCATATCATTCCTTTCTAAACGGTCAAGATCTTCCTGCTTCACTGCCCATGTCTCACTACCGTACAACATAACACTTCTTACACAGGCTTCATACAACCTACCTTTTACCTCAATTGACAGGACTCTGCTAGTCAATAAAGGAAGTAACTCTCTAAACTTTTTCCAAGCAGAACCTATCCTGCAAGTAACACTTCTTCCAACACCCCCTTCACTGCCCAACATATCACCTAAGTAACAGAAGTTCTTAACTATCTCTAACAAGCCACTGTTGTACATCTTTAAAGCTGGAAATACTTCATTCTCTATAATCTCACCTTTGCAACGCTTGCATACAAACTGTATGTCAGCTCTTAACCTTCCACTAATACTACTGCACTTCTTTTGTACCCAATGCTTGCAAGTCTGACAAAAAATTGAGTTACTACCAACCCCTTTCCTGCAAACTCCACAAGGCCACTTTCCAACTACAAGGTCACACTTGGCTGCAATGCTACTTATCATGACTTTAGACTTTGCTGTGTTTACCTTCAGCCCTTTCTCTTCTAGTCCTTTCTTCCACTTCTCAAACTTTTTAACTAATTCTTCTATAACTAATCCTGACACGACTTCTAGCATTGCTGTACATAGACTGTACCATCGTAACTAGCCAATCATCCACACCTAATTTTCTCATAGCCCACCAAATAACTTTACGTGGCACTCTATCAAAAGCTTTCTCTAAATCTACAACGGCAAAATAGAGATCTCTTTCCTAAATACTTTTCCTGAAGCTGTCTGAGTAAAAATATTGCATCTGTAGTGCCACGCCCTGGAACAAAACCAAATTGCATCTTATCTATATCAATTCTTTCTCTATTTAACTTATCAATCACTCTTTCAATAACTTTCATTACTTGATCAACCAACTTCAAACCTCTACAGTTACCCCTTTCTAATGCATCACCCTTGCCCTTGAAACAATTCACTATTACACTTGACTGCCACTCACTCGGAATAGTATCCTTTATAATCTGGTTAGCAAGACTTGTAATAAGCTCAACTCCAATAAATCCAGATGCTTTTACCATCTCTGCAACAATACCTGATACTCCTGCAGCCTTGCCAATCTTCAATTTCCTAATAGCCTCCACTACCCATTCTGTCTTGATCTGCATAGCTGGCTCTTCTACAACATCATCATCAGACAAATTATCCTCGTCCCAATCAAACTCAGTGTTAAGCAACCTCTGATAATGATTCTTCCAAGCTACCCTTTTTTCCTCCTCTGTGCTAGCCAAATCACCTTCATCATTACGTATACACTTCTCACCTACAATATCTTGATTAGTCTTCTTCATTTGCTTTGCTATCTTGAATACCTCATTGCGCTGGTCTTCCCTTCTTAATTGTGGCTTAAAAAGGCTTGAGGTTCAGGAATGCTACTTAATTCGGTTTCGTCAGCACGTCTTGTACATGACCACATAAAAAAAAGTTGTATGAATCCAATGATTTAAAAGCCTTCATCGACTCGTGAGTGATACCACTACTAGGACTTTTCACTAAGTACATATGGATATCTCCAAATGTTATATCTGGTAAATACTTTGGATCGTTTTGCCAGTCTTTTTTTAAGGTACAAGGATCTGGTAATACCTCATCATTGGCTAGGGTGAGCTTTTTAATATACAAAGTTTTCTCATCTTTATCAAGCGAAAGAAAATAACTTAAATCTGACCACATGGCGTCCTAGTTATTTCAGCAGCAACGACAAACAGGCCGGTTAATTTCGGCGAACATATTTTTTTGTAAACCTTGGGAGATGTCAATTTGGTGGCCTATGAATTAGAAAAGCTCTATACGAGCGCTGACAAAAGAAAATATAATTGAACAAAGATTCAGGCATCTATTGTTTTTAATCACGAACAGAAATGTTAAACCATTCGTTGATAAATTTTTAAAACGCGATAGAAATTCTTTTTTTAGATCGTGTTTTAAAAATCTAAGAACGAAGAATGGTGATAGAAAAGCTTTGTTACATCGCATTTTAAAAGTCTAATAACGAAAAGCAGCAACAGAAATGCTTTTTTAGATTGCATTTAAAAAAATTAAGAACGAAGAACAGCGATAGAAAAAGCTTTTTTAGATCGCATTTTAAAAGTTTAAGAACGTAATTTAATTTGTTTTTGAAATCTTATCATGAAGGGAAAAGTCCTGAATGTAGGGTTTTTCCGTTTGTGTTGTTTAACATTGCTTTTTATAAGAAGAACTTTTAAAAGTTTTGCATTGTAAAAAATGTTTCGATGATAAAGAACTATTACTAAAAGTTTTAAAAAGTAGCAGCATTAGTTTTTTTTTAAATATCAAGACCATTGAATTTCAAATATAAATCAATTTCGTGACGTGTTAGTTCATTTTTCTAAAATAATATATTTCAATAAAGTTATTGCGATCTTTAACACTTTTAAACAATAACATACATGTTACATGTGACAAAAAAAGGATTCATCGAATCTTATTGTTATGACTCGCGCACAACGATAACAATAGAAAGCAATTAAGTTCATGTACAAACAAAAGATATGTGAAGGTTCTTTATGTAGACATGAGATCGTTAAACGACATCGTAAAACTCGCATACATGTAAAGTTTCATTTAGCTACATATATTTATCTGATTATTCATAGCGTATAAATGTACAATTACGGACACTTTTACGGTCTTTGCGTCTTACCGCAACAAAATCCATCGAAATAATTAACCCATGGTTCTAAACGGGAGATTTATCTATTGGCTACACGTTGGAACCATTTTTCCAAACATTGTTGGACCTGCCTCACCACAATTTCTGTTTATAGCCGAGCACCGCCTGCGTCCAATTACGGACACCTACGTTTAATTACGGACACACTGTTTTTTGTATTTTTGAGGGTCAGCGGCAGGTATATTGTATTTATTCCTACTGGAAGGGAGTGTTTAAACGTTACTTTTGACTCACAACAAGTTTTGACTTAATTAAGGAGTGTCCGTAATTACACGTAAAAATTGACCCAACAAAACATTTTTTAGTCGTTACAGATCATTAGCGGGAAATGGTAAAACATTAAAAAAGCGAGATTTTTTATTTTCCTTTTTTATTCAAATCGACAACTGTAACATAAATATGTGTCACTTGACAATTCCGCCTTTGTAGCTCTCGCACAAACGCCATGGAACCATGCAAACCACGTATCGCAACCAATCCAGATGATTTTGTTGCAAGCAACTGGTGGGTTTGACCTTTTACAGATAGCACAGTGCGTCTCACGCTCAAATTCTTCCTTGCTGCTACTTTCGTACTCACTCTCCGTCTCTTCAACTATCTCATTTTCTTGGCCGTCATCCAACTCGCTGTCATCACTTTCGAACGATATCATTGTTCTTTTCTGTCGCACAGATCGGGTTTTCAACATAACCCTTTTTCGCCTTTTTTTTTCGGACTGCAGAGCTTCTTTACTTAGTTTTTTTCGTTCTCTCTCCTTTTTCCTTTCTTCTTTTGCCTTCTCTTCCAATTCTTTCTTCTCCACCTTCTCTCGAAACGCTTGTCGATGCTCGTCGCTTGTGAGAACTCTCGCCTTAGTAATAATCCTGGTGTTCTTTTGTTTGTTAGGCTTTGGCGCTGGAAATATAAAGGCATCAACCAAAGACGCTGGGATAATACCTGCTGCAACGAGAGGATTTACAGGTGTTGTTGGAGTGGAGGTGAAAGGGCTTGCTGCAGTGGGAAGATTGGTTGGTGTTGTTGCAATCGACGAGGGCGGTGGAGTAGAAGCATCTGTTGAAGGTATTACTGGTGTAGAAAAAGAGCCACCAGGCAACGAATTAAAAGATGCTCCTGTTGAAGAACCTGGTACTGCTGGTGTTGTGGATGTTACAGTATTGTTTCCATTCGGAGCGGACGAAATAAAATCAACGCTGTTGTCTGGCATTAATCGCTCCTTGTCGATGGCGTCAGGGTTGAATGGACAGATCCCTGTTTTCTGAAATCCATTTTTAATAATGGTGATCCCCATCGATCCTTCAAACGCTGCCTTAAATATCGCAGTGAAATTTGTTTTACACACAGTTAGTGGAACAGTGTGGCCCATGGTTGCAAGCTTCAAATTATCTGTAATTTTTGAGAAATGCACCTTTAGAGGCTTGAAAATCGACACATCCAATGGCTGGAGTATATTGGTTGTGTGAGGGGGCAAACAGTACAAGTGGATTTGGTTCTCCACTAGCATATCTATCATCTCTATATCGAGATGAGAACCGTGGCCATCCAAGATCAACAATATTGGTTTTTGTATGTATCTTGTCTGAGGAATAAACAGCTTTTCACACCACTGTTTAAAAAGCTCGATGTCCATGTAGCCGTTTGGCGAATGGGCGTATTGAGCATTGGTAGGACCATCTCTAGCATAAGGACCGGATGGGAAAGCCTTTTCAAAAATTATCATTGGAGGCAACGGCACTCCAGCAGCTGATACAGCGACATGGGCAGTGATGTGATCCCTATTTCCTTTGCTCTCAGAGTAGGGGTGCTTAGTTGATCTTGAGACGACAACCTTTTCAACGCGAGCATCCATGGAGATACCTGACTCGTCGCAATTGAAGATTCGATCTGGCTTATCGAGGATATCAAGATCGACCAATGTTTTTCTTAAAAGACCAAAGTGCTGTTTTATAACAGTCACATTGGCCATTCTAGAACGTCCTCTGTCGAGGCCGTCGGGTTTTCGCAGGGCAATTTCTCGCAAATTACGTTTCTTGAAACTGTCCCACCAAGTATGACCAGGACCACTGACACGGTTGAACGAGCTGGTACGCTTGCTTCGTTTTACGATGTTCCATGCAAAAACTTTTATTGCTGAAATACTTAACGGGTGTGCAATAGAAGCCATGTATTTGATATAATGAATTAACATTGTCTCCTCTTCTGGTGTCATTTCTGTTTTCCTTCCTGCCTTCGTCGTTCTATACTTTCCCCGAATTCGGTCGGATAAGGTCTGTTTTGGAACGCCGAATTCTTTTTGAGCCTTATGTAATGACATGCCATCCTTAACTGCTGCTAGGGCGTTACTCAAATTTTCTTCGGACCACTTTTTTTATTTTTGTTTTGGGCCCATTTCACCAAAGCTTAATGGCTAAAATAATGCGAAATACATGGTATTGAAGCAAAAAGAGATTTTATAACATAAAATCATAAAAAGAAATGATGTACAGAAGGAGAGCTCATAAATAACACTATATTTTAAGTTTAATCATATTGCGCACATATACAAACTATGAGAAAAAAGCGTGATTTTGCCATAACATTTTGCTTTTTTTCCAGAGGCCGAAAAACACACTTCGGGTCGCTAAAAATCTGCCATATATATTTTTTATGTTACTATAGCTATTATATAATAAAATAAAATAAAAAATAATAATTACCTTGATTAATAAGATATAAAATGATTTGTTAGAATAAGTTTGTCGCACGAAACAAAAAATCAGCGAAAAGAAGCGAGTTTTTTAAATCCATTGTTTTGGTATGAAACAGCGAGGCAAATCGAACGAAACCTATTAATCATAACGGCTTTGAGTAGGAGAGTCAAGACATCGTGAAATAAAGTTGGAAATACAAGGTTAAGTGGTGGAAAACTTTAATTTACTAAAGTGTCCGTAATTGTACGTGTCCGTAATTGTACGTTTATACGCTAACTATATAAACATTTTATTTTTAAAATTTGGCTACTAACAGACTGTATAAAAACTCTAAATTTATAATACACACTAGTTACACCTAGCTAGCTAGCTACGATTTTTACTGTGTGCAAAGACTGGCCTGGTCAATTTAACAGTACCTGCAAATTCGTTTTTTGTGTAGCTATATACCCCAAATATAATTTTTAATGTGCCTGCGAATGTTTGTTAGGTCTTGCAAACAACAGAGCTTGTGTGGCACATCCCTTCTTTAAAATCTAAAAGGTGTCTGAATATGGGCCTAACATGTCTCCTGCTTAATCTTGTGATGCCTTGCCCAGTCTTAAGACTGGGCATTTATATGTCCAAAGATTGGGCTGTGTTGTTAGCGTCACCCATATGAACCTATTGGTGTTAAAAAACAGCATGAACTGTTATGGAAAATATCCGTATGTAAAAGGTGGCGACTTGTTGCATGTTGTCACGTCAGATTTGCAGAACTGTTGAAATTTTTACCTCCAATCAGGATGGTTAAAAGGACTGTGTGCCTTTTGTAGCTATAGCTAAGTAAGCTAAAGGTTTTTAAATTTTGTATAAATGAGCTAAAAGTCTTTATATCTGTGCAATTTGCAGAAAGCTTAAGTCTTAGAAATCGTTACATGTAAAATATTTACCTCATCTGTATCGCGAAGAGGAATTTCTACCGAAGTTATCGCCACCATCTTGCCCGTCTTGCTTTGATTGTTCAAAATCTGAGTCCTAAGTAGATATTGTGATCAGTGGCAATCTATAAAGCCGCATGTTATTTCTCGAGACTTCGTGTCCTGTCCTTCCTCGTCCTCAGATCTTTTTTGATATGCATCCTCCCCTCGCGCACACTACGTTGCTTGTAGTATCACTGAGAACAGTGAGCACTCTAATATTTCTAAAATCGTTATATAATCTGGGTTTTTAGTGAATATATGTGGCAAGAATCTCGACAATAGAATGAAGAAAATAGATATAATGGCAACCTCGATCCCAGGAAATTTCATCTAAGCATGTTGCAACCTCGATCCCAGGAACTGTTTCTGATATGAGAATAAAAAGCGTCTTATCGTCATCAAAAGACGCTGCATTGAACGATTTGGTTGAACTTATTGCTGTATGTGTTAAACTTTACTTTTAAACGTTTTTACTGTATAGATTGTTAAAACACATTTTGATTTAAAATAGCCTGCCCCTTTAAATAAACTGGTATAAACCCACGTTCAGCAAGGAGGGTTGGTTGTAAGACTACATTTATCACTGCGAAAGCCACCATATCATCA